>NC_057361.1:105410013-106016552 GCF_016509475.1 Prionailurus bengalensis
TCCATATACTTTTTAATTTCCTCTTTAACTTCTTGGTTTGCCCATTCATTCCTTAATAGGATGTTCTTCAGTCTCCAAGTATTTGTTACCTTTGCAAATTTTTTCTTCTGGTTGATTTCAAGTTTCATAGCATTGTGGTCTGAAAATATGCACTGTATGATCTTGATCTTTTTGTACTTACTTAGGGCTGATTTGTGTCTCAGTATATGGTCTATTCTGGAGAACATTCCACGTGCCTGGAGAAGAATGTATATTCTGCTGCTTTAGGATGAAATGTTCTGAATATATCTGTTAAGTCCATCTGGTCCAGTGTGTCATTCAAAGCTATTTTTTCCTTGTTGATTTTTTGATTAGATGATCTGTCCATTGTTCTGAGTGGGGAGTTGAAGTCTCATACTATTATGGTATTACTATTGATGAGTTTCTTTGTTTGTGATTAATTGATATATATATATATATATATATATATATATATATATATATATATTTGGGTGCCACCACATTTGGCGCATGAATATTTACAATTTTTAGGTCTTCTTGGTGGATAGACCCATTGATTATGACATAAAGCCCTTCTGCATCTCTTGATTCAGTACTTGTTTTAAAGTCTAGATTGTCTGATATAAGTATGGCTACTCTGGCTTTCTTTTGTTGAACATTAGCATGATAGATGGTTCTCCATCCCCTTATTTTCAGTCTGAAGGTGTCTTTAGGTCTAAAGTGGGTCTCTTGTAAACAACATATAGATGGATCTTTTTTTCTTATCCGTTCTGTTACCCTATCTCTTTTGATTGGATCATTGAGTCCATTGACCTTTAGAGTGATTATAGGAAGAAATGAACTTATTGCCATTATGATGCTTGTAGAGTTGGAGTTTCTGTTGGTGTTCTCTGGTTCTTTCCAATATTCTTTGCTTTTGATATTATATATATATGTACATACATATATATATTATATGTATATGTATATGTATAATATGTATATGTATATATATGTATGTACATATATGTATGTGTATATATATATATATATATAAAAATATATACAAATATATATATATATATATATATATATATATATATATATATATTCATCTTTTCTCCTACCAGAGAGTCCCCCTTACAATTTCTTGCAGGTCTGGTTTAGTGGTCACAAACTCCTTTAATTTTTGTTTGTCTGGGAAACTTTATCTCTCCTTCTATTTTGAATGACAGCCTTGCTGGATAAAGAATTCTTGGCTGCATATTTTTCTGATTCAGCACATTGAATATATCCTGCCACTCCTTTCCTGCCTGCCAAGTTTCTGTGGATAGGTCTGCTGCAAACCTGATCTGTCTCCCCTTGTAGTTTAGGGACTTTTCTCCCTTGCTGCTTTGATGATTCTCTCCTTGCCTGAGTATTTTGTGAATTTGACTATGATATGCCTTGTTAATGGTCAGTTTTTGTTGAAGCTAATGGAGGTCCTCTGTGCTTCCTGGATTTTGATATCTATGTCTTTACCCAGGTTAGGAAAGTTTCCCGCTATGATCTGCTCACATACTTCTACCCCTATTTCTCTCTCTTCCTCTTCTGGGATCCCTATAATTCTGATATTGTTCCTTTTTAATGAGTCACTGACTTCTCTAATTCTTAAATCGTGCTTTTTTGCCTTCATCACCCTCTTTTTTTCTGCTTTGTTATTCTCTGTAACTTTGTCCTCTTATTGCCGATTCTCTGTTCTTCCTCATCCATCCTTGCTACCGCAGTATCCATCTGTGATTGCAGCTCAGTTATAGGATTTTTTATTTCATCCTTACTAGCTTTTACTTCTTTTATCTCTGCAGAAAGGGATTCTAATTTATTTTTTATTCCAGCTAGTATTCTTATCATCATGATTCTAAATCTGGTTCAGCCATCTTGCTTGTATCTGTGTTGGTTAAATCCCTGGCTGTCTTTTCTTCCTGCTCTTTCTTTTGGGGTGAATTCTTTTGTTTCGTCATTTGAAGGGAGAAAAGGAATTAATGAGGTAGAAAATTGAAATAAAAAATTAAAATTAAAAAATATTAAAATTAAAATTAAACACACACACACACACACAAATGGAATAAATGATGCTAGATATGGAATAAATGATGCTAGATCCTAGGTGTGTTTTGGTCTGTGTGTTGATAGATTAGAGAAAAAGGAGAAAGAAGAAAAAAGAAAGAAATCAATTGAAAATTTGAAAAAATGAATACACTGAAGTAGACTAAAATAAAATAAAGGAAGTAAAATAGGATTTGAAAAAAATTTACACAAAAGAAAAAAACATAGTAAAAAAATTAAAGAAAAATATTTTTAATAAATATTTAAAATAAGAATGAATTTTTTCTCTTTCTGTATTCAAGAAAAAGAAAAATAAAAAAGAGCAAAAACGAAAAGATGAGGAAAAAAAAGACAATTGAATTGATGGACCTGCTAACAGAGTGAAATACAACTGAAATTACTTCTTTTTCCCCTAGTAGTCAGATTATGAAACGCTTTATAGTCTATAAAGTAAGCAGGTGGTGAGACTTGTGTTCTTGAAGAGTGAGTGTGGCCCAGTTGGGCGGGGCTTACTGTAACAGCTCCATAGTCCACTAGATGGCGCTGCTAGCTTACTGGGGTGGGTTGTGGTGATTGTAGGTGTGTATGTGCATGCGCAGGAGTGGTGAAAACGGCGTCACCCAGCTATGTGGTCTCTAGTATCTGAACTCTGTTTTCCCTGGTCAGCAATCGCACCCCTGTCCTTTGTCTTCAGCTTTCATCCACTCCCTGCTTTTACAGTGTCCGTGACCAAGCTCCAGGTAGTACCTCTGTCCCAAGTTTTGTCTCAGATACAGCTGTTTTCCCGGCCCCTTACTTCTGAGGGACTGATGCTTTGACCCATTCTGCCCCTCTGTGGAGGGTCTCACCAAGCAATAGCCTCATGCCAGCCGCACCCAGGAAAGTTCACAGGATCGTGCTGCTGCCAAAGCCCAGAGATTGCAATCAGGTGACATCCCGCCTGAGAAAAATTCACAAGATACTGTAGCAGCAGCGTTTCAGGGATTATGGAAAATCACAACACACATCTGGCACCAGGCTTCACCCTTAATGACCTTGTTCCAGCACCAGCAAATGTGGCCATTCTCTGTGGTCGGCTGGGCCCAGGTTGCCTCACAACCTCTACAAAATGTCCTTCCAGCAGTGGAACCACTTCTCCCCATGTGGCCTGAGAACCTCCCTGACCCCACTCTGCTCCTGAGGATTCGCCCTTCCCACCAGAGCACTGTCAGGCATCTAGCTGCAGAGTTTCAGACTCTCTGTGTTCCCCCTGTTTACAGTCTTAATGGAATCTAAACCCTCTCCTTTCTCCCTTTTTAGTTCACTCCCAGTGGCTGTTTCCTATTTTCCACTTTCTCTCCAGCTGCTTTTGGGGAAGGGTGCTTTTCCCGTATTCTTCCCACTGTCTCCGTCCTCTCTCCACATGCAAAAGCACCTCCCTGACCTCCGCAGCTTCTCTCTCCCCAAGTTCACCTCTCCGTGCTGCATACTTGCTGAATTCTGTGATTCAGGTTGTGCAGAATGTTGTTTTAATCCCCATGTCAATTTTCTATATGTGCAGGATGGTTTAGTTTTGGTCTGGCTGTATTTCATGGATGTGAGACACACAAAAAACTTCCATGCTGTTCCACCATCTTGGCTCCCTCCCAGGATCATGTTTCTTATCCTTTGTTTTATTACTGTGGTGTGTCACACTGATTGATTTGTGAATTGAACCACCTCTGCATCCCAGGAATAAATCCCACTAGATCATGTTGAATAATTCTTTTGATGTACCTTTAGATTGGGTTTGCTAATAACTTATTTAGGATTTTTGCATCAGTGTTCTTCAGAAATATTTGCCTGAAATTCTCCTTTTTAGTGGGTTCTTTGGTTTTTGAATCAAGGGATTGCTGGCCTCTTAGAAGGAGATTGGAATTTTTCCTTCCATTTCTATTTTTTTTGACCAGTTTGAAAAGAATAGGTATTAACTCTTCTTAAATGTCTGGTAGAACTTCCCTGGGAAGGCACATAACTGGACTTTTGTTTGTTGGGAGATTTTTAATTTCTAATTCAATTTCTTTTCTGGTTAAGGGTCTATTCGAATTTCCTATTTCTTTCTGTCTCAGTTTTGGCAGTTTGTATGTTTCTAGGATTGTGTCCATTTCTTCCAGATTGCCTAGTTTTTGGCATATAATATTTCATAATATTCTTTTGTAATTGTGTGGTTTTGGTTGTGATGTCTCTTTTTTCATATGTTATTTTATTTATTTAGATCCTTACTCTTTTCTTTTTGTTAAATATGGCTAGGGATGTATCAAGTTTACCAAAGAACCACCTGTTCGTTTCATTGATCTGTTCTATTGTGGTATTTTTGTTTCTATATAATTCATTTTTGCTATAATCTTTATTATTTTCCTTCTTACAATGGCTTTAGCCTTTATTTGCTGTTCATTTTCTAGCTTCTTTAGGTGTACAGTTAAGCTATGTATTTGAGACTTTTCTTGCTTCTTGTGTAGACCTGTTAGGTCTTCTATCTTAGGATTGCCTTTGCTGCATCTCAAGGGTTTTTGACAGTGCTTTTTAAATTTTCATTTGCTTCCATGTATTTTTTTAAATTTCCTCCCTAATTTCCTGGGTAACCCATTAATTTTTTAGTAGATGTTCTTTAACCTCCATCTATTTGTGGTCTTTCCAAACTTTTGTGAGTGATTTCAATTTTCATAGCCTTTTGGTCTAAAAATATGCATGGTATGATGTCAATATTTTTATACTTGTTGAGGCCTGATTTGTGTCCCAGTATGTGATTTATTCTGGATAATTTTCCATGTGCACTTGAGAAGAATCTGTATTCTGTTGCTTTAGGATGAAATCTTCTGAATATGTCTCTGAAGTCCATCTGGTCCAGTGTGTCATTCAAAACCATTGTTTCCTTGTTGATATTCTGCTTAAGTGATCTGTCCATTGCTGTTGGTGGGGTGTTTAAACCCCCTACTCTTATTGTATTATTATCAATGAGTTTTTTTATGCTGGTTGTTAATATTGATAGATTTGGGCCATACCAAATTGGGGGCATAAATATTTACAGTTGTTAATATTCTTGTTGGATAGACCCCTTAATTATGATGGATTTCCTTTCTTTATCTCAGTTACAGTCTTTGGTTTAAAATCTAGTTTGTGTGATATAAGTATGACTACTCCATTTTTCTATTTACAACTATATGAATGATAGCGGTTTATCCATCCCCTTGCAAATTTCAGGTGTCTTTAGGTGTAAAATGTCTCTTTTTGGCAGCATACAGATGGTTTTTCTTTGCTTTTATTTTATTTCATTCCCTTCTTTTCTTTCTTTCTTTCTTTCTTTCTTTCTTTCTTTCTTTCTTTCTTTCTTTCTTTCTTTCTTTCTTTTTACCGTTCTGTTACCCTGTGTCTTTTGATTGGAGCATTTACTCCATTTAACATTCAGAGTGATTTTTTATAGTTATGAATTCAGTGCCATTGGGTTACCTATAGAATTAGTGTTGTTGCTGATGTTCTCTGTTCCTTTCTAGATTTTGTTGCTTTTGGCACAAAAGAGTCAAAGACTCTCCTACAATATATTTTGAAGGGTTGGTTTAGAGTAATGAACTGCTTTAGTTTTTGTTTGTCTGTGAAGTTATTTATCTCTCTTTCTATTCTGAATATAGCCTTGCTGGGTAAATATTATTGGTTGCATATTTTTTTCCATTCAGCATGTTGAATATATCACACCACTCCCTTCTGCCTTTGCCACTCTTTTGTAGACAGATATGTTGCGATCCTGATCTGTTTTTCCTGTGGGTTAAGGATATTTTCCCCCCTTACTGTTTTCAGGATTCTTTCCTTGTCTGTGACTTCTGTGAATTTAATTATGATACGTCTTGGTGATGGCCAGCTTTTGATGAATTTAATGGGAGTTCTCTGGGCTTCTTGGATTTTGATGCCCCTTTTTTTCTCTCTTCATATTTTGGAGCTCCTTGGTAGGAATGTTATTGTGATTTAAGATGTCACTGAGTTCCCTAAGTCTACATTCGTGATCCAATACCTATCTTTCCCTCTTCTTTTCAGCTTTAGTATTTTCCATAACTATATCTTGTATATCACTAATTTATTTCTCTGTTTCATCCATCCTCACTGTAGTTGTATCCTTTTGGGTTTGAATCTCACTTCTATCATTTTTAATTTTGGCATGACTAGTTTTTAGTTTTTTTTTTTTATCTCTGCAGGAAGGCATTATCTAGTGTATTGTATGCTTTTTTTTCAAGCCCAGCTATTATCTTATAATTTTTGTTTTAAATTCTAGTTCAGACATCTTACTTATGTCTATAATGATTAAAACCCTGGCCATCACTTTTTCCTGTTCTTTCTTTTCAGATTAATTCCTCTGTCTTGTCATCCTGGAGGTTAAAGAAAAGTAAGGTAGATTCTAGGTGTGTGTTTTGGTCTGCTTGTTAAGAGAAGCTTGATTCAAAAAAATAATTAAAAATAAAAAATAGAAATAATAATAATAATAATAATAAATTAAATTAAATTAAATTAAATTGCTTTTCTGTATCAAAAAAGCAGAAAGGAATCTAGATCCTGTTTCCTCTAGAACTTAAGGTTTGAAGGCCTCTCTGATCAGTAGACTCAGTGTGTGCGAGGAGTTTGCACTGGTCTTCTGAGGGAGGGGTCTATTGCTCTGATCCTCAGGCTAACTTGTCCTAGTAGAGATCCCCCTTAGGGTGCAAAAGGGTGATGATTTGTGTAAGTGACTCCAGCTTCCAGTTGGTGGTGCTGTTTTTCTCACTGAGTGGTGTTGGGCAGGGTGTGATAATGGCTTTGCCCTGCTCTCTCGTATCCAGAGTGTGGAGCACACATCCACCACTCCTCAGGAAGCCCTCACAGATTAGCAAACAGTCATCTTTCCTGTATCCCTGGCTTCCATCAGATCCCTGCTTTCACCCTGCCTGTATCCAAGTTGTTGCCTGTCAGGCAACACAGCACTCCTGTATTTTATCTCAGGCTCTGCACTGTTTCAAAAACCTCAAACTTCAGAGACTCCTGAGGCACAGACCTGCATTGATCCTCTTGGGGAGGTTCTTTTAGTGCTGTTGCTCTTGTTGGTTTGTCCCAGAAAATGGTAGGGCCCCTGCACAGTGGTTTGGAGTTTATGGTAAATCAAAGTGGACACCAAGGTTTGCTGCCCTCAGCCGGCTTCTTTATTCCTATGCTTGTGATTGGGGCAGCTCAATGGTGACTATAGGATATTTTGCACCTGGAGGGGCCATACCACCTTTACCAAATACACTCCATGCAGGGAAGCTGTTTCTCCCTGTGCAACCCAGGGGATCCTCAGACCATGTTACCCACTCCCAGATCTCTGCTCTTCCTCCCCAGTGGAGCACCACTAAATGCTGACAGGCACAATCCTGGCAATGCACTGACCTCTGAGACCAGATTCTGTGCCCTGCTGTTTATAAACTAACTTGCAGTATTTAAACCCTATCCTTCTCCCACCCAAAGGTTTTAGGGAAAAGTTTTCTTGTGCAATTCCCTGCAGGTATTTTCCTTCTTTTTTCACTCCTTCTCTCTTCCTCTTCCTCTCTTGCTTCTCTCTCTGCAACAGGGATCCCTCTCCTCCACAGCATCTGTGGTTCTTTTCTCCCCTGTATCAACTCTCTGCAGCTCCTATCTGACATAGGGAGCCATTTTTTCTGCTTATAGATGTGCAGCTTTGTTCTCTCAGCCCACACATCAATTTCTTCAGCGTCAGAATTATTTGATATTTCTCTAGCTGTTTTCTAGGGAGGAGGCAAGTTTAGGACCACTCTATTCCTCCACCATCTTAATTCCCCCTTCCTTCTGTTTCATCCATGTTGTCACAAATGGCAAGATTTCCTCCTTTTATCGAAGAATAATATTCCATTATATATTATTATACTATATTGTATTATAATATAATATATTATATACACATATTCTTTTTAAAATTAATTTATTTAATTTACATCCAAGTTAGTTAGCATATAGTGCCACAATAATTTCAGGAGTAGATTCCTTAATGCCCCTTACCCATTTAGCCCATCCCCCCTCCCACAATCCATCCAGTAATGCTCTGTTCTCTTATTTCAGAGTCTCTTATGTTTGACCCCCCTCCCTGTTTTTATATTATTTTTGTTTGCCTTCCCTTAAGTTTATCTGTTTTGTATCTTAAAGTCCTCATATGAGTGAACTCATATGATATTTGTCTTTCTCTGACTAATTTTGCTTAGCATAATACTCTCTAGTCCCATCCATGTAGTTGCAAATGGCAAGATTTCATTCTTTTTGATTGCCAAGGAATACTCCACTGTATATATATACCACATCTTCTTTATCCATTCATCCATCTATGGACATTTGGGCTCTTTCCATACTTTGGCTATTGTGGATAGTGCTGCTATAAACATTGGGGTGCATGTGCCCCTTCAAAAGAGCATACCTGTATCTCTTGGATAAATACCTAGTAGTGCAATTGCTGGGTCATATGGCAGTTCTATTTTTTAATTTTTTGAGGAAACTCTGTACTGTTTTCCAGAGTGGCTACACCAGTTTGCATTCCCACCAGCAGTGCAAAAGAGATCCTCTTTCTCCACATCCTTGCCAACATCTGTTGTTGCCTGAGTCGTTAATGTTAGCCATTCTGACAAGCATGAGGTGGTATCTCAGTGGTTTTGATATGTATTTGCCTGATGATGAGTGACGTTGAATATTTTTTCATGTGTCAGTTGGCCATCTGGATGTCTTCTTTGGAGAAGTGTCTCTTTATGACTTTTGCCCATTTCTTCACTGGATTATTTGATGTTTGGATGTTGAGTGTGATTAAGTTCTTTATAGATTTTGGATACTAACCCTTTATCTGATATGTCATATGCAAATATTTTTTCCCATTATGTTGGTTGCCTTTTAGTTTTGCTGATGGTTTCCTTTGCTGTGCAGAAGCTTTTTATTTTGATGAGGTCCCAGAAGTTCATTTTTGCTTTTGTTTCCCTTGTGTCTGGAGACATGTTAAGAAGTTGCTGCAGGCAAGATCAAAGAAGTTTTTGCCTGCTGCCTCCTTGAGGATTTTGATGGATTCCTGTCTTACATTGGGGTCTTTCATCCATTTTGAGTTTATTTTTGTGTATGGTGGAAGAAAGTGGTCCTTACAATTTTCATTTTTCTGCATGTCGCTGTCCAGTTTTCCCAGCACTACTTGCTGAAGAGACTGTCTTTATTCCATTGGATATTCCTTCCTGCTTTGTCAAAGGTTAGTTGGCCGTAAGTTTGTAGCTCAATTTCTTGGCTCTCTATTCTGTTCCATTGATCTGAGTGTATGTTCTTGTGCCAGTACCATACTGTCTTGATGATTACAGCTTTGAGGTCCAGGATCGTGATCCCTCCAGCTTGGTTTTCTTTTTCAAGCTTGCTTTGGCTATTTGGGGTCTTTTCCCGAATACAAATTTCCATACAAATTTTAGGATTGCTTGTTCTAGCTCTGTGAAGAATGCTGGTGTTATTTTGACAGGCATTGGATTGAATATGTAGATTACTTTGAGTACTATTGATATTTTAATAATATTTGCTCTTCCTATCCAGGAGTGTGGAGTATTTTTCCTCTTTTTTTGTGTCTTCTTCAATTTCCTTCATAAGCTTTGTATATTTTCTGTATACAGATATTTCACCCCTTTGGTTAGATTTATTCCTAGGTATTTTATGTTTTTTGGTGCTATTGTAAATGGAATCTATTCCTTGATTTCTCTTTCTGTTACTTCATTATTGGTGTATAAGAATGCAACTGATTTCTGTGCATGGATTCTATATCCTGCAACTTTGCTGAATTCATGGATCAGTTCTAGCACATTTTTGGTGGAATCTTTTGGGTTTTCCACATAGAGTATCATGTCACCTGCGATAAAGTTTGACCTCCTCCTGGCTGATTTAGATGCCTTTTATTCCTTTGTGTTGTCTGATTGCTGAGGCTAAGACTTTCAATACTATGTTGAATTACAGTGGTGAGAGTGGACATCCCTGTATTGTTCCTTACCTTAGGGGAAAGCTCTCAATTTTTTCCCATTGAGCATGATTTTAACATTGGATCATTCATATATGGCTTTTATGATCTTGAGGTATTATCCTTCTATCCCTACTTTCTTGGTGGTTTTTATGAAGAAAGGATGGTGTACTTTGTCAATGCTTTCTCTGCATCTATTGAGAGGATCACGTGGATCTTGTCCTTTCTTTTATTGATGTGATATATCACATTGATTATTTTGCAGATATTGAACCAGTCTGGCATCCCAGGTATAGACTCCACTTGGTCATGGTGAAATTTTTTTTAATGAATTGTTGGATCCAGTTGGCTAGTGTCTTGTTGAAGATTTTTGCATCCATGTTCATCAGGCAAATTGGTCTGTAGTTCTCCTTTTTAGTGGAGTCTTTGGTTTTGGAACCAAGGTAATGCTGGCTTCATAGAAAGACTTTGGAAAATTTCCTTCCATTTTTATTTTTTGAAACAGCTTCACGATAATGGGTATTAGCTTTAATTTTTTTTTTGTAGAATTCCCCTGGAAAGCCATCTGGCCCTGGTGTCTTGTTTTTTGGGAGATATTTGATTACTAATTTGATTTATTTACTGGTTATGGGCCTGTTCAAATTTTCTATTTCTTCCTGTTTCAGTTTTGGTAGTGTGTATGTTTCTAGGAATTTGTCCATTTCTTTCAAATTGCCCATTTTATTGGCATATAATTGCTCATAATATTCTATTATTATTTTTATTTCTGTTGTGTTGGTTGCGATGTCTCCTCTTTCATTGTTGATTTTATTTATTTGGGTTCTTTCCTTTTTCTTTTTCATCAGATTAGCTAGGGTTTTATCAATTTTGTTAATTCTTTCAAAGAACCAACTTCTGTCTTCATGGATCTGTTTTACTTTTTTTTGGTTTAGATAGCATTGGTTTCTGTGCTCATATTTATTATTTCCTGTCTTCTGCTGTTTTTGCGTTTTATTTGCTGTTCTTTTTCCAGCTCTTTAAGGTGTAAGGTTAGGTTGTGTATCTGAGACCTTTCTTCCTCCTTTAGGAAGGCCTGGATTGCTATATACTTTCCTCTTATGACTGCCTTTGCTGCTTCCCAGAGGTTTTGGGTTGTGGTGTAATCATTTACAGTGGCTTCCATGTACTTTTTAATTTCCTCCTAACTTCTTGTTTAGCCCGTTCATTCTTTAGTATGATGTTCTTTAGTCATCAAGTACTTGTTACCTTCCCAAATTTTTTCTTGTTGTTAATTTGGACTTTCATAGTGTTGTGGTCTGAAAGTATGCATGTTAGGATCTCGATATTTTTGTGCTTGTTAACGGCTGATTTATGTCCCACTATGTGATCTATTCTGGAGAATGTTCCATGTGCACTGGAGAAGAATGTATATTCTACTGCTTTAGGATGAAATATTTTAAATATATCTGTTAAATCCATCTGGTCCAGTTTGTCCTTTAAAGCCATTGTTTCCTTGTTGATTTTTTGATTACATGATCTGTCCATTGTTATGTTGAAGCACCCTACTATTTTGTATTATTATCAATGAGTTTCTTTATGTTTGTGATTAATTGATTTATATATTTGTGTTCTACATTTGGAGCAAAAATGTAAACAATTGTTAGGTCCTCTTGGTGTATAGACCCCTTAACTATGATATAATGCCCTTCTTTTCTCTTGTTACAGTCTTTATTTTAAATTTTAGATTGTCTGATATAAGTATGGCTACTCCAGCTTTCTTTTGACTTCCAGTAGTATGATAGATAGCTTTCCATCCCCTCAGTTTCAACCTGCAAGTGGTTTTGGTCTAAAATATGTGTCTTGCAAACAGTATGTAGACATATCTTGTTTTTTTACCCAGTCTGTTACCCTATTTCCTTTGATTGGAGCATTTAGTCCACTGATGTTTAGAGTGATTACTGAAAGATAAGAATGTATTCCCATTATGTTGCCTGTAGGGCTGGAGTTTCTGGTGGTGTTCTCTGGTCCTTTCTAGTCGTTGTTGCTTTTGGTCTTTTTAGGTTTTTTTTGTTTGTATTTGTTTTTGTTTTTGTTTTCATCTTCTCTCTCCTCAGACAGTCCCCCTTAAAAGTTCTTGCAGGGCTGGTTTAGTGGTCACAAACTCCTGTAATTTTTTTTTGTCTGGGAAACTTTTTATCTGTCCTTCTATTTTGAATGACAGTCTTACTAGATAAAGAATTCTTGGCTGCATACTTTTCCAATTCAGCACATTGTATATATCCTGCCACTCCTTTCTAGGCTTGCCAAGTTTCTGTGGATAGGTCTGCTGCAAACCTGATCTGTCTTCCCTTGTAGGTTAAGGACTTTTTTCCCTTGCTGCTTTCCTGATTCTTTCCTTGCCTGAGTATTTTGTGATTTTGCCTATGATATGCCTTGTTGATGGTCGGTTTTTGTTGAATCTAATGAGAGTCCTCTGTGCTTCCTGGATTTTGATATCTGTTTCTTTCCCCAGGTTATGAAAGTTTTCTGTTATGATTTGCTTACATAACCCCTCTACCTTTTTTTCTCTCTCTTCATCTTCTGGGACTCCTATGATTCTGATGTTGTTCCTTTTTAGTGAGTCATTGATTTCTCTAATTCTTAAATGGTGCTCTTTTGCCTTAATCGCCCTCTTTTTTTTTCTGCTTCTATGTTCTCCATAAGTGTGTCCTCTATATCACTGATTCACTGCTCTGCTTCATCCATCCTTGCCACCTTGGCCACCATTCAAGATTGCAGCTCTTAATAGAATTTTTTATTTCACCGTGACTAGCTTCTACTTCTTTTATTTCCATGGACAGGGATTCTAATCTATTTTCTTTTTTTTTTTTTTTTTTATTTTTTTTTCTGAAATTTATTGACAAATTGGTTTCCATACATCACCCAGTGCTCATCCCAAAAGATGCCCTCCTCAATACCCATCACCCACCCTCTCCTCCCTCCCACCCCCCATCAACCCTCAGTTTGTTCTCAGTTTTTAACAGTCTCTTATGCTTTGGCTCTCTCCCATTCTAACCTCTTTTTTTTTTTTTTTCCTTCCCCTCCCCCATGGGTTCCTGTTAAGTTTCTCAGGATCCACATAAGAGTGAGACCATATGGTATCTGTCTTTCTCTGTATGGCTTATTTCACTTAGCATCACACTCTCCAGTTCCATCCACGTTGCTACAAAAGGCCATATTTCATTTTTTCTCATTGCCATGTAATATTCCATTGTGTATATAAACCACAATTTCCCTATCCATTCATCAGTTGATGGACATTTAGGCTCTTTCCATAATTTGGCTATTGTTGAGAGTGCTGCTATGAACATTGGGGTACAAGTGGCCCTATGCATCAGTGCTCCTGTATCCCTTGGGTAAATTCCTAGCAGTGCTATTGCTGGGTCATAGGGTAGGTCTATTTTTAATTTTCTGAGGAACCTCCACACTGCTTTCCAGAGCGGCTGCACCAATTTGCATTCCCACCAACAGTGCAAGAGGGTTCCCGTTTCTCCACATCCTCTCCAGCATCTATAGTCTCCTGATTTGTTCATTTTGGCCACTCTGACTGGCGTGAGGTGATACCTGAGTGTGGTTTTGATTTGTATTTCCCTGATAAGGAGCGACGCTGAACATCTTTTCATGTGCCTGTTGGCCATCCGGATGTCTTCTTTAGAGAAGTGTCTATTCATGTTTTCTGCCCATTTCTTCACTGGGTTATTTGTTTTTCGGGTGTGGAGTTTGGTGAGCTCTTTATAGATTTTGGATACTAGCCCTTTGTCCGATATGTCACTTGCGAATATCTTTTCCCATTCCGTTGGTTGCCTTTTAGTTTTGTTGGTTGTTTCCTTTGCTGTGCAGAAGCTTTTTATCTTCATAAGGTCCCAGTAATTCACTCTTGCTTTTAATTCCCTTGCCTTTGGGGATGTGTCGAGTAAGAGATTGCTACGACTGAGGTCAGAGAGGTCTTTTCCTGCTTTCTCCTCTAAGGTTTTGATGGTTTCCTGTCTCACATTGAGGTCCTTTATCCATTTTGAGTTTATTTTTGTGAATGGTGTGAGAAAGTGGTCTAGTTTCAACCTTCTGCATGTTGCTGTCCAGTTCTCCCAGCACCATTTGTTAAAGAGGCTGTCTTTTTTCCATTGGATGTTCTTTCCTGCTTTGTCAAAGATGAGTTGGACATACGTTTGTGGGTCTAGTTCTGGGGTTTCTATTCTATTCCATTGGTCTATGTGTCTGTTTTGGTGCCAATACCATGCTGTCTTGATGATGACAGCTTTGTAGTAGAGGCTAAAGTCTGGGATTGTGATGCCTCCTGCTTTGGTCTTCTTCTTCAAAATTCCTTTGGCTATTCGGGGCCTTTTGTGGTTCCATATAAATTTTAGGATTGCTTGTTCTAGTTTCGAGAAGAATGCTGGTGCAATTTTGATTGGGATTGCATTGAATGTGTAGATAGCTTTGGGTAGTATTGACATTTTGACAATATTTATTTTTCCAATCCATGAGCAGGGAATGTCTTTCCATTTCTTTAAATCTTCTTCAATTTCCTTCAGAAGCTTTCTATAGTTTTCAGCATACAGATCCTTTACATCTTTGGTTAGATTTATTCCTAGGTATTTTATGCTTCTTGGTGCAATTGTGAATGGGATCAGTTTCTTTATTTGTCTTTCTGTTGCTTCATTGTTAGTGTATAAGAATGCAACTGATTTCTGTACATTGATTTTGTATCCTGCAACTTTGCTGAATTCATGTATCAGTTCTAGCAGACTTTTGGTGGAGTCTATCGGATTTTCCATGTATAATATCATGTCATCTGCAAAAAGCGAAAGCTTGACTTCATCTTTGCCAATTTGGATGCCTTTGATTTCCTTTTGTTGTCTGATTGCTGATGCTAGGACTTCCAGCACTATGTTAAACAGCAGCGGTGAGAGTGGGCATCCTTGTCGTGTTCCTGATCTCAGGGAAAAAGCTTTCAGTTTTTCCCCGTTGAGGATGATGTTAGCTGTGGGCTTTTCATAAATGGCTTTTATGATCTTTAAGTATGTTCCTTCTATCCCGACTTTCTCAAGGGTTTTTATTAAGAAAGGGTGCTGGATTTTGTCGAAGGCCTTTTCTGCATCGATTGACAGGATCATATGGTTCTTCTCTCTTTTTTTGTTAATGTGATGTATCACGTTGATTGATTTGCGAATGTTGAACCAGCCCTGCATCCCAGGAATGAATCCCACTTGATCATGGTGAATAATTCTTTTTATATGCCGTTGAATTCGATTTGCTAGTATCTTATTGAGAATTTTTGCATCCATATTCATCAGGGATATTGGCCTGTAGTTCTCTTTTTTACTGGGTCTCTGTCTGGTTTAGGAATCAAAGTAATACTGGCTTCATAGAATGAGTCTGGAAGTTTTCCTTCCCTTTCTATTTCTTGGAATAGCTTGAGAAGGATAGGTATTATCTCTGCTTTAAACGTCTGGTAGAACTCCCCTGGGAAGCCATCTGGTCCTGGACTCTTATTTGTTGGGAGATTTTTGATAACCGATTCAATTTCTTCGCTGGTTATGGGTCTGTTCAAGCTTTCTATTTCCTCCTGATTGAGTTTTGGAAGCGTGTGGGTGTTCAGGAATTCGTCCATTTCTTCCAGGTTGTCCAATTTGTTGGCATATAAGTTTTCATAGTATTCCCTGATAATTGTTTGTATCTCTGAGGGATTGGTTGTAATAATTCCATTTTCATTCATGATTTTATCTATTTGGGTCATCTCCCTTTTCTTTTTGAGAAGCCTGGCTAGAGGTTTGTCAATTTTGTTTATTTTTTCAAAAAACCAACTCTTGGTTTCGTTGATCTGCTCTACAGTTTTTTTAGTTTCTATATTGTTTATTTCTGCTCTGATCTTTATTATTTCTCTTCTTCTGCTGGGCTTAGGCTGCCTTTGCTGTTCTGCTTCTAGTTCCTTTAGGTGTGCTGTTAGATTTTGTATTTGGGATTTTTCTTGTTTCTTGAGATAGGCCTGGATTGCAATGTATTTTCCTCTCAGGACTGCCTTTGCTGCGTCCCAAAGCGTTTGGATTGTTGTATTTTCATTTTCGTTTGTTTCCATATATTTTTTAATTTCTTCTCTAATTGCCTGGTTGACCCACTCATTCGTTAGTAGGGTGTTCTTTAACCTCCATGCTTTTGGAGGTTTTCCAGACTTTTTCCTGTGGTTGATTTCAAGCTTCATGGCATTGTGGTCTGAAAGTAAGCATGGTATAATTTCAATTCTTGTAAACTTATGAAGGGCTGTTTTGTGACCCAGTATATGATCTATCTTGGAGAATGTTCCATGTGCACTCGAGAAGAAAGTATATTCTGTTGCTTTGGGATGCAGAGTTCTAAATATATCTGTCAAGTCCATCTCATCCAATGTCTCATTCAGGGCCCTTGTTTCTTTATTGACCGTGTGTCTAGATGATCTATCCATTTCTGTAAGTGGTGTATTAAAGTCCCCTGCAATTACCACATTCTTATCAATAAGGTTGCTTATGTTTATGAGTAATTGTTTTATATATTTGGGGGCTCCGGTATTCGGTGCATAGACATTGATAATTGTTAGCTCTTCCTGATGGATAGACCCTGTAACTATTATATAATGTCCTTCTTCATCTCTTGTTACAGCCTTTAATTTAAAGTCTAGTTTGTCTGATATAAGTATGGCTACTCCAGCTTTCTTTTGGCTTCCAGTCGCATGATAAATAGTTCTCCATCCCCTCACTCTCAATCTAAAGGTGTCCTCAGGTCTAAAATGAGTCTCTTGTAGACAGCAAATAGATGGGTCTTGTTTTTTTATCCATTCTGATACCCTATGTCTTTTGGTTGGCGCATTTAATCCATTTACATTCAGTGTTATTATAGAAAGATACGGGTTTAGAGTCATTGTGATGTCTGTATGTTTTATGCTTATAGTGATGTCTCTGGGACTTTGTCTCACAGGGTCCCCCTTAGGATCTCTTGTAGGGCTGGTTTAGTGGTGACAAATTCCTTCAGTTTTTGTTTGTTTGGGAAGACCTTTATCTCTCCTTCTATTCTAAATGACAGACTTGCTGGATAAAGGATTCTCGGCTGCATATTTTTTCTGTCTAGCACCCTGAAAATCTCTTGCCAATTCTTTCTGGCCTGCCAAGTTTCAAAAGAGAGATCAGTCACGAGTCTTATAGGTCTCCCTTTATATGTGAGGGCACGTTTACCCCTTGCTGCTTTCAGAATTTTCTCTTTATCCTTGTATTTTGCCAGTTTCACTATGATATGTCGTGCAGAAGATCGATTCAAGTTACGTCTGAAGGGAGTTCTCTGTGCCTCTTGGATTTCAATGCCTTTTTCCTTCCCCAGTTCAGGGAAGTTCTCAGCTATGATTTCTTCAAGTACCCCTTCAGCACCTTTCGCTCTCTCTTCCTCCTCTGGGATACCAATTATGCGTATATTATTTCTTTTTAGTGTATCACTTAATTCTCTAATTTTCCCCTCATACTCCTGGATTTTTTTATCTCTCTTTTTCTCAGCTTCCTCTTTTTCCATAACTTTATCTTCTAGTTCACCTATTCTCTCCTCTGCCTCTTCAAGCCGAGCTGTGGTGGTTTCCATTTTGTTATGCATTTCGTTTAAAGCGTTTTTCAGCTCCTCGTGACTGTTCCTTAGTCCCTTGATCTCTGTAGCAAGAGATTCTCTGCTGTCCTGTATACTGTTTTCAAGCCCAGCGATTAATTTTATGACTATTATTCTAAATTCACTTTCTGTTATATTATTTAAATCCTTTTTGATCAGCTCATTAGCTGTTGTTATTTCCTGGAGATTCTTCTGAGGGGAGTTCTTCCGCTTGGTCATTTTGGATAGTCCCTGGCGTGGTGAGGACCTGCAGGGCACTTCCCCTGTGCTGTGGTGTATACCTGGAGTTGGTGGGCGGGGCCGCAGTCAGACCTGATGTCTGCCCCCAGCCCACCCCTGGGGCCACAGTCAGACTGGTGTGTGCCTTCTCTTCCCCTCTCCTAGGGGCGGGATTCACTGTGGGGTGGTGTGGCTCGTCTGGGCTACTTGCACCCTGCCAGGCTTGTGATGCTGGGGATCTGGCGTATTAGCTGGGGTGGGTAGGCAAGGTGCTCGGGGGCAGGAGGGGCAGGCTTAGATCGCTTCTCCTTAGGTGATCCACTTCAGGAGGGGCCCTGTGGCAGCGGGAGGGAGTCAGATCCGCTGCCGGAGGTTTGGCTCCGCAGAAGCGCAGAGTTGGGTGTTTGCGCGGAGCGAGCAAGTTCCCTGGCAGGAACCGGTTCCCTTTGGGATTTCGGCTGGGGGATGGGCGGGGGAAATGGCGCTGGCGAGCGCCTTTGTTCCCTACCAAACTGAGCTCTGTTGTCAGGGGGCTCAGCAGCTCTCCCTCCCTTTGTCCTCCAGCCTTCCCGCTTTCCGAGCAGAGCTGTTAATTTCTGACCTCCCAGACGCTAAGTCGCGCTTGCTGTCGGAACACAGTCCGCCCGGCCCCTCCGCTTTTGCAAGCCCGACTCGGGGGCTCTGCTTGGCCGGCGAGCCGCCCCTCCGCCCCGGCTCCCTCCCGCCAGTCCGTGGAGCGCGCACCGCCTCGCCGCCCTTCCTACCCTCTTCCGTGGGCCTCTCGTCTGCGTTTGGCTCCGGCGACTCTGTTCTGCTAATCCTCTGGCGGTTTTCTGGGTTATTTAGGCAGGTGTAGATGGAATCTAAGTGATCAGCAGGACGTGCGGTGAGCCCAGCGTCCTCCTAAGCCGCCATCTTGCCGCAACTCCCTCTAATCTATTTTCAACCCCAGCTAGTATTCTTATTATCATGGTTTTAAATTCTGGTTCAGAAATGTTGCTTGTATCTGTGTTGATAAGTCCCTGGCTGTCATTTCTTCCTGTTTTTTTCTTTTGGGGTGAATGCCTTCATTTAATCATTTTGAAGGGAGAAAGGAAATGAAGTAAAAAAAATAAAAATTAAAAAGTTAGAAAGAACACAAAAAATAAAATAAAGGATGCTACATCCTAGGTGTTTTTGGTTTGGTTTTTGAAAGGAGTTTGATGGATTAGAGAAAAAAGGGAAAGATTAGAAAAGAAAAAAAAATGGAAAAACAAAAAAAAGGAAAAAACTGAAAAACATGGGAAAACGTTTGAAAATTTGAAAAATGAATACATTGAAATAGAAGAAAATGAAATGATGGAAGTAAAATAGATTTAAAAAGGAAGAAATACAGCAGAAAAAATTAAAGTCTTTTTAATAAAATTATAAAATAGAAATATTTTTTTCTCTTTCTGTATTCATGACTAAGAAAGGAACAGGAAAGAAAGGAAAAATAAAAAAATTATATTGAATACATGGACCAGTGAACAGACTAAATATGATTTAAATTACATCAGTTTCCCCTATAATTGAAACTATGAAGCACTTTATAGTCCGTAAAGTAAGCAGGCAGAGAGACTTGTGGTGTTCCTGAAGAGCGTGGTTGGCCCAGTTGGGCAGACTTAGTGTAACGGCTCAGTTATCCACTAGATGGCGATGCTAAACTTACTGGGGTGGATTGTTGTCCCACATGTAGGCATCTATGTGCATGTGCGCCAGGGGTGAAAATGGCATCACCCAACTACCAAGCCTTTAGTATCAGAACTCTGTGCTCTCCCTGATCGCATTCAAGCACCCCCCTTTGTTTCTGGCTTCCATCCACTTCCTGCCTTTACACTGTCCATGACTATCCATCAGGATGCTGGGCAGCACCTCCCCCAGGATGCTGGGCAGCACCTCCCTCCTGAGTTTTACCTCAGATGTGGCTGTGTTTCCCAGCCCTTCATTTCTGAAGAACTGCAGTTTTGACCCACTCTGACCCTCTGGTGGAGGGACTCACCCAGCAATGGTTGGGTGCCAGCCTGCCCCCAGGAACATTCAAGAGACCATGATGGTGCCAATGCCCAGAGACTGCAGGTGGATGCCAGCTCACCCTAGAAAAAGTTCACGGGACCTTGTAGCAACAGCATTTCATAGTTTATGGTAAATCACAACACATATCTGGCACCAGGTTTCCCCTTTAAGGTCCTTGTTCTGGCACCAGTGAATTTGGTTGTTCTCCAGGGTTCACTGGGACCTTTGCCTGTGGGGCGAGGGGACACACAGCCTCTCCCAAATGTCCTCCCAGCAGGAGAACTGCCACTCCCTGTGTGGCTTGCAGACCCGTCAGACCTCGCTCTTTGCTCCTGGGGTTTCACCCTTCCCACCAGAGGATCAGCAGGTATAAAGCTGCAGTATTTCAGACTCTGTGCTCCCCCTGTTTATAGAGTCTTAATTGAAATTAAACCCTCTCCTTTCTCCCTTTTTCATTCAGTACGTTGTGTACTCTTCCTTTTCTCTCAAGCTACTGTAGGGGGGGTGTTTTCCCTTACTCCTCCCACCCTGTCTCTGTCTTCTTTCTGCAAGCAAAAACTGCTCCCTTCTCTCTGCAGCTTCTCTCTTCCCCAGTTCACCTCTACATGCAGCATACCTGCAGAGTTCTGTGGTTCAGGTTGTGCTCATTGTT
Source organism: Prionailurus bengalensis (assembly GCF_016509475.1). Lineage (NCBI taxonomy): Eukaryota > Metazoa > Chordata > Mammalia > Carnivora > Felidae > Prionailurus > Prionailurus bengalensis. The sequence continues at coordinate 105,430,608 of NC_057361.1, forward strand.
GTGTTAATCCTCAAATCAATTTTCTAAGTGTGCAAGATGGTTTAATATTGATATGACTGCATTTCAGGGACGAGATATGCAAAATAAACCTTCCATGTTTTTCTGCCATCTTGACCCCCAACCCACTTCTCTTTTGTCTCCCTCATACCACTCACAAAGGTTTTCAAAGGTAACTGCAGGTTAATTTGTTCATCTTTCTTTATATTTTGTATTTTCTTTACTATTTTGTATTGTATTACCATATTGTAATCATTTGTTATGAATATTTTTGGGTTGCAGAATGAATCATCTGAGTTTCCATTATTTTTTATGGGGAAATTTGTTTTAATATACAAGTGCTTTGGATTACACGCATGTTTCTGGAACAGATTATTTTTGCAAAAGAAGGTTTTACTACACACACACATTCTAGAATGATATACATCTAGTCATGATGTTAATAACCGTGCACAGATAGTATAAATAGAACTGTGAAAGCCTCAACTTCATTTAAATCTTCTACTACTTTTGTAATGGAAAATGTCTGAAGCAAAGTGACAAATATTAGCGTTCATTAATTTTGACAGACAAATGAAATTTTGCTATTTTATCCTGTGTTCTCTAAATTTTAGATCTTGCAGAAATTAAAATTAACTATCAATTCAGACATTTTTTCAAAATTCAGAGTATGTCATAAAAATCACCAAAGTTGAACCCCCAAACTTGAATTAATTAGCATCTTCACTAGCATGATGGGCATATTAAGTCATGCCAAGCTGATACCAGGAAATTACTTAAAATAGAAACAAAAGCCTTTGAAAAGAATGTTTTTTAAACTTAGTCAACACCATCTTACATTGTATCTCCTTTTTTGTATCTAAACAAATTCTATAATAATGACCAACAGCTGATAAACTCAAATAATAAGAAAAATAGTACCCATACAATAAAGAAAATGAGCTCAACTGAAACATTTTCAATGTTAAGATGAATCAGAAAAGGGAGTTTAGGATTTTTCCCAGCTCATTATAAATTTCAATTAACCAGAATACCACATAACCTAAGTATTATTATCTTGAATGTGGGTTTATAGTTGGAAATAAATCTGCAGGGGGCATATATTTTAGCTGGTACAAGAATTGAAAAAGTATGCATTTTTATATGAATAATTAATATGATAATTATAAATGGGTCATTTATTCATAGAAATCAGATCCACAGTTCCTCTAGTTGGTAACAATTTGCTATCATGAGTTTAAAGTTTTTAATGTACTTGAAAGTAATAAAACTCTATTTCATTAAGAATTGTGTTTAGTTCAGAATTTGCACAAATCCAGCTGTTCTTTTAACTCACTTTATTTGTATGCATGTTTTCCTCAATTCAGATGCAGGTATTGATTGTTATAGAACATACTTTATATTACTGAGATTCGAGAGATATCTAGATAATATATTATGAAATGGGGGAGATATTTTATTATCAGCTTTGGTTTTCTAGGCCAGTGGTTTCTAGGCTATTGGATTTCATTGAGCAGTTACTTTATTTTATTTTACTTTATTTTATTTTATTTTTTAAATTTTAGGTGAATTATGATCTACATAATGGTTGAATGTAGAATATTTGAATGTAGAATGGTTGAATGGTTGAATATTTTAAAGAATTTGAGACCTTATTTTTTAGAGCAGTTTTAGATTTACAACAAAATTGAGGGGTTGGAACAGATATTTCCCATATATTCCCTAACCCACATATGCATAGCTTTCCCCAACATCACTCATCTGAATGGTACATTCTTTATCAAGGATGGATCCACATTGATGCATCATAATCACTCAAAGTCCATAGTTTATTTTAGGGTCCAGTCTTGTACATTCTGTGGTTTGGATAAATGTATAATGACATAAGTCTATTATTAAAATATCATACCGAATATTTTCACTACGCAACCAAATCCACTGTGCTCTGCTTAGTATGTTCACCTCCTCCGTCCTGACAACCACAGATATTTTTGTCTCCATAGTTTTGCCTTTTCCAGAATGTCATATAGTTGGAATCACACAATAGATAGCCTTTTTAGATTGGCCTTTTTTCACTTAATAATATGCATTTAACTTTCTTCCATGTCTTTTCATGGCTTAACAGTTAATTCCATTATTGCACTGAAAATTAATGCATTGTCTAGATGTACCAAAATCTATTTATTTACCTTCTGAAAGACATCTTGGCTGCTTCCATGATTTGGCAGTTATGAATAAACTACTATAAATATCTGTGTGCAAGTTTTCAACTCCTTTAAGTAAATACCAGGGAGCATGATTGCTAGATTTATGGTAAGAGTGTGTTTAATTTTGTAAGACATCAACGAACTGTTTCCAAAGTGTCTATATACCGTTTTTCATTCTCACCAGAAGCAAATGTGTTTCCGTTGTACCACATCCTCCTCACGATTTGGTGTTGCCAATGTTCTAACAGTCATGTGGCAACATCTATTTGTTATTTTAATTTGCATTGGCATATGATGTGGAGCATCTTTTCATATGCTTATTGTCATCTGTATACCTTCTTTGGTAAGGTGTGTGTGAAGGTCTTTGGTCCATTTTTAAATTGGATTGTTTTCTTATTGTTGAATTTTAAAAGTTATTTGTGTATTTTGGATAACAACCTTTTATCAGATCTATCCTTTGCAAATATTTATTCCCAGTCTGTGGCTTGTCTTTTCAGTCTTTTAGCATTGTCTTTGCAGGGCAGAAGTTTTTAATTTTAATGAAGTCCAACTTGTCCATTATTTCTTTCATGGATTGTGCCTTTGACTTTGTATTTAAAAAGACATCACCATACCCAAGTCATGTAGGTTTGCTCCTATGTTATCTCTTGGGAGTTTTATATTTTACATTTCATGTTTAGGTCTGTGATCCATTTTGAGTATTTTTTTTGTGAAATATGTAAGGTTGGCATCTGCATTCATTTTTTTTTTGCATCTGAATGTCCCATTGTTTCAGAACCAGTTTTTGAAAACACTATCTTTTCTCCGTTGTGTTCTCTTAACTTGTTTGTCAAAGATCAGCTGACGATATTTATGACGGTCTATTTCTGGGCTCTCTACTTTGAATTTATTTTTAAGGAAAAAAATAAGAAGGGCCTAAATTGGGTTGTTAGAAACATGTTGACTACCACATAATTTCACAAGAGAAATGCTATTTTAACATCCAAAGAATAGGAGAGACATAACATCTGAAATAAAACAAAATAAAGTGAATAATTTTAGTTTTATGTAAAACATCTTACATTATCCTTGCTTTTCTAATTTCACTTCCAGCCAATGAAAACATCTTCATTTTCATGCAGTAGACTATTAGTTTTGAAGTTTTATTACTTTCTAAGGTATTCTGTGGAAATTAAGGCATGTGTTGATTAACAATTCAAATGTGTAGATTCTACTTTTCATCATTCTCTCATATATTGCTATATCTGACACATTTTTAGAAAGTGCAAAGGCTAAAAGCAAATGAGTGGCCATGATAAAATTTCAGTGGGAGTACTGGCAAGGAGAGATGATATATTTGATCCACAAATGATCTGCTCATTATAAAATGTATAGAGGTCAGTATTTCTATTATCTTCATTATTCCTACTTAGGAATACAAAAGCTATCTTCATTAACTGTATTCCCGGATTTATTAAAAACTGACAGTAAAGGCCTGAAAAATTTAAGTACCCACTGGAAAGGAAACCTCAGTAAGTTCATATAAGCACAAAAATTTGTTACCCATACACTATGAATGACAAACTTACAAAATATACAATATTGTTACTTATGTAGTTAGCAAATCTTATTGATTCTATACTGAATTTTAAATTCTATGCTGCAAAAGTGGATTCAATTAACCATGTATTTTCAGTTTTTCCTGTGCTTAAGAAATATGTGTTTAAAGCTAACCATTGCCTCTTTTTTTATTCCTCTAGACAAAGAAAAAATACAACAGGGTAAGAATCACACTTCTATACCTCTGGGATTTTGTGAATCATTTTGGAAGTTCATGATTTCTAATTTATTTGTCCCTTGGAAAGGAAATTACCAAGTAGTTTTTGAAATCATACCACAGTCTATGTGTATCCCAAAGGATCATAGATATATGTGGAATTTGGTTTAGGCAGCTGTAAGTAGTAACCCAGGAAATTCATTAAGGATCCAGTTAAATAGTCTCAAAACTGCCTCTCCATTCTTCCTTACTAAAATATTAGAATGCCTAGTCAGAATTTTTCATTTTTTTACAGCACAAATATATATTAAAGAAAGAGACAATTATCTTTTATATATCAAGGGCCAGAAAAAAAATCACGATAATTTCTAGTTTTCCTGAATAACTGTGAAGTAATATCTGATCCTGTATAAGTCAACTGATTTTTCTATTCCTACTACTAAGGTTAATAAGCTTTATACATTTTATAGTATATGTAATAAAGAAGTACAAGTGACCTTAAATAATGTGGGGTAAGGGGTGTCAACCCCCCACATAGCTGAAAATCCATGTATAACTTTTTACTCCTCAAAAATTTATTCATAACCTCCTACTGACTAGAAGCCTTATTGATAAAATAAACAGCATATTTTGTATGTTACATGTACTATATTCTGTTATTCTTACAATAAAGTAAGCTAGGGAAAATAAAATGTTATTAAGAAAATTGTAAGGAAGAATAAATTCATTTACAGTACTGCAACTATAAAAAATCCACATATAAGTGGACCCACACACTTAAACCCCATGTTGTTCAAGGGTTCAGGCTACTCTATTTGATTTGTGTCAGTTTTAGTTTTTTTTATGCATGAAAAGATTTATTTTAGTTATAGTAATGTCTTATGCCTAATATTTTTCGACCCACTCAGTTTCCAAGCACTGCATTAAACGCTTTATATTTGCAATCTTCAGTCATCACAGCAATGATGATAATAACAAGGAGGGATTTAGTGAATGCCTATAAGTACTTTATATGAATTTTATTTAGTACTCTTATCAATACTCTGAAGTAACTACTAATGTAATTCACACTCTAATGACTATTACAAGAAAACTGAGTCTCAGAGAGGTGAAATAACTTGCTTGGAATTACATCACTGTTAAATAAAGGAGTTAATATTAGAACTCAGGTCTGTCTGAACCCAATGGCTAGGGTCTTCCTACTATTTTTTTCAGTTTATTTATTTTGAAAGAGAGAGATAGATAGAGAGAGAGAGAGGGAGAGAGAGAGAGAACAAGCAGGTGAAGGGCAGAGAGAAGGAGAGACAGAATCCCAAGCAGGCTCCATGCCATCAGTGCAGAATCTGATGCAGGGCTTGAACTCATGAATGATGAAATCATGACCTGAGCTAAGATCAAGAGTCAAATGTTTAACTGAGCCACCCATGTGCCCCTCTTCCTATTACTTTAAAATCATGTGTTATATTGAGGGGAGAAACCACCCTGCATTAGAAGCTCAATGTCATGTTTCATGTTTTAGCAACCCACTTAAGACCTATATAATCTTTGACTTATCTCTAGCTTTTCTGATCTTATTTCCTTTTTTAAAATGGAGTATTATATTGAGGTGACTGGGTATCTCAGTCAATTGAGCATCTGACTCTTGATTTTGGCTTGGGTCATAATCTCATGGTTGTGAGATTGAGCCCCACATCAAGCTCTGTGCTGAACATAAAGCCTGCTTGGGATCGTATCTCTCCCTCTCTCTGCCTCCCCCTGCTCATGCTCTCTCTGTCTTAAAATAAACAAACATTAAAAAATAAAATAAAATAAAATGGAATAGTATATTCAATCAAATCAGATCACACATGTAAAGCACAGAATGCTAAAGTATTATACAACTATAAAGGAAAATAATAATGGTGAATAAATAGATTATGTCTAACGTGTAATATTCCATTGTGTGTATATGTATATATGTGTATATATATATATACACACATATATAATTATTATAAATAGTGCTACAATCAACATAGTGACCCACATATATTCTCAAATTAGTGTTTTGGGTTGAGTCAATACCAAGGAGTGGAATTACTGGATTATATCATAATTCTTTTTTCAAATTTTCGAAGAACCTTCATACTGTCTTCCACAGTGGCTATACCAGCGTACATTCCCACCAACAGTGCATGAGTGTTCCTTTTTAACCATATCCTTGCCAACACTTGTTATTTTTTGTCTTTTTTATTTTAGCCATTTGGAGAGGTGTAGGTAATATCTCTTTGTGGTTTTGATTTGCACTACCCGAATTATTAGTGATGTTGAGCATCTTTTAATGTGTCTTTTGGACATCTAGATGTCTTCTTTAGAAACATTAAGGTCCTCTGCCCATTTTTAACTTGGATTATTTATTTTTTTGGTGTTGACATGTATAAATTCCTTATATACTTTGGATATTAACCTCTTAACAGATGTATCATTTGGAAATATCTTCTCCAATTTGTAGGCTGTCTTTTTATTTTGTGGATTGTTTCCTTCACCGTATAGAACATTTCTGTTTTGGTGTGATACCAATAGTTTAATTTTGCTTTTGTTTCCCTTTCTAAAGGAGACATACATAGAAAAATGTTTCCACATCTTACATCTAAGAGATTACTGCTTATGTTTTCTTCTAGGAATTTCATAGTTTCAGGTCTCATATTTAGGTCTTTAATTCACTTTGTGTTTATTTCTGAGAATGGTGCAACAAAGTGGTCCAGTTTCATTCTTTTATATGTAGCTATCCAGTTTTCTTAACACCATTTGTTGAAGAAACTGTCTTTTTCCCACTGTATATTGTTGACTTTTTTTGTTGTAGATTAATTGACCAAAAACATGTGGGTTTATTTCTGTTCCATTGATGTGTCTTCTTTTGTTCCAGTACTATACTGTTTTTATTGCTAAAGCTTTGTATTATATTTTTTTAAATATGAAACTTTATTCTTTTTTATTTTTATTTGAATGAGAGAGACAGAGACAGAGACAGAGACAGAGAGAGAAAGACAAAGGGAGAGAGAGAATCTCAAGCAGGCTTCATGCTCAGGACTGAGCCTGGAGTGGGGCTCCATCCCATGACCCTGGGATCACGACCTGAGCCAAAATCAAGAGTTGGATGCTCAACCGACTGAGACACCCAGGTGCCCCAACCTTTGAACTATATCATGAAATCTGGTATTGTGATACACTTAGGTTTTTTCTTTAATTTTTTGATTTTTAAAATTATTTAAAAATTTTCCAGTATAATTAACATATAACATTATATTAGTTTCAGGTGTACAACATACTGATTAAATAATTGTATACATTACTCAGGGCTCATCATAAGGGGAATCTTTAATTCCCATCACCTATTTCATCCATCCCGCCACCCACTTCCCCTCTTGTGATACCTTCAGTTTTGTTCTTTCTCTTTTTTTTAATGTATGTTTATTTTTGAGAGAGAGAGAGAAAGAAACAGAACACAAGTAGGGGAGGGGCAGAGAGAGGGAAACACAAAATCCAAATCATAATCCTGGCTCTGAGCTGTCAGCACAGAGTCTGACACTGGGCTCGAACTCATGAACCGTGAGATCATGACCTGAAGTCAGATGCCTAAACTGACTGAGCCACCCATGCATCCCTTTGCTTTTCTTTCAAGATTACTCTGGTTATTTAGGGTCTTTCGTGATTCCATACAAATTTTAGGATTATTTGTTCTAGTTCTGTGAAAAATGCTGTTGGTATTTTGATAGAGATTGCATTGAATATGTACATTACTTTGGGTAGTATGGACATATTGTTTCTCCCAATTCATGAGAATGGAATATATTTCCATTTTTTTGTATTAATCATTGATTTATTCATCAATGTTATATAGTTTTCAGAGTGCAGGTCTTTCATATCCTTGTTTAGGTTTATTCCTAGTATTTTTTTTTCGTTTTGGTGCAATCATAGATTTTTTTTAAATTTCTCTTTCAGCTACTTCATTATTTGTGTATAGAAATGCAACAGATTTCTGTATATTCATTTTGTATTCTATTACTTTACTGAATTAATTTATTAGTTCTAGTAGATATTTTGGTAGTCTTCAGGATTTTCCATATAGCATATTGTGTCATCTGCAAATAGTGACACTTTTACTTCATCCTTACAAATTGGATGCTTATATTTGTTTTTCTTATCTGATTGCTGTGGTTAGGACTTCCAGTACTATTTTGAATAAAAGTGGTGAGAGTGGGCATCCTTGTCTTGTTCCTAATCTTAAAGGAAAATCTCCAGGTTTTTCACCATTGAGTATAATGTTAGCTGTGAGTTTTTCATATATGGCTTTTGTTAAGTTGAGCTATGTTCCCTCCAAATCTACTTTGTTGAGAGTTTTATCATGCATGGATATTGTTCTTTGTTGAATGCTTTCTCTGCATCTATTGAGATAATCTCATGTTTTTTATCATTTTTTTCTTGTAAATGTGATATATCACATTGATTGATTTGTAAATATTGAACCACCCTTGTATCTCTGGAATAAATCCAACTTGATTGTGGCAAATTATTTTTTCAGTGTATGGTTGGATTTGATTTGTTAATATTCTGCTGTTGAGTATCTTTACATCAATGTTCATCAGAGATAATGGCTTTTACTTTTTTTGTAGTGTCTTTATCGAGTTTGGTAATAGGGTAATGCAGGTGTCATGGAATAAGTTATCTTTTTTGTCTTTAAGTCTGAATTGAGTTTCTTGTAAGGAGCATATAGAAGAGTCTTGCCTTTTTAGTGATTTAGTGACCTTATGTCTTCTGATTGGCACATTTAGTCTATTTACATTCGAAGTAATTATTCATAAGTATGAACTTATTCCCATTTTGTTACTTTTTTTATGAGTGTTCTTGTAGTTATTCTCTGTTCGTTTCTTCTCTTGCTCTTCTTTGTGGTTTGATGGCTTTCTTTAGTGATATGCTTGGATTCCTTTTTACTTTTTTCTGATTTTTGGTATGTAGTTACTGTTAGTTTTATATATAACTCCATATTTATATAATAGTCTATATTAAGTTGTAATGTCCTATTCATATAACAGTCTAAATTAAATTGATTATCACTTAAGTTTGAATCCATTTTAAAAGCAATAAATTTTTTACTCCCCCTCAAACATTTTATGTATATGATGTCATACTTCACATCCTTTTATTTTGTGAATCCCTTAAGTGATTGTTATAGATATAATTTATTTTATAGCTTTTATACTTTAACCTATGTACTGATTTTGTAAGCAATTAATCTACTTCTATTATATTTGTATTTATCTGTGATTGTTTTTTTCTTTTCTAATTTTCTTACTCTTGATTATGGTCTTTTCTTTCCAGTCAAAGAATGCCTTTTAACATTTCTTGTAAGGCTGGTTTAGTGGTGATTAATTCCTTTAACTTTTGTTTGTCTGGGAAATGCTTTATCTCTTTTCTTATTCTGAATGATAGCCTTGATGGATAGAGTATTCTTGCAGGTTTTTTTTTCCCTTTCAGGATTTTGAATATATCATGGCATTCCTTTTGGGCCTACAAAGATTCTGCCCAAAATATCAGCTGATATCTTTATTATTCTTTTTTTTTTCTTTTGCTGTTCAACATGGTTGCTTTTCATTACTCTGTCTTCCAGCTTGCTTATCTGTTGTTCTGCTTCCTCTAGTTTACTAGTTATTCCCTTTTGTGTATTTAAAATTTTAAAGTTCTTCATCTTCAATTGGTTCTTTTGTAAGTATTTTCTACCTTTTGTTATAGGTCTCAGTGAGATGCTCCATTTTTTTCTCAAGTTCAGTAGGTATCTTTATGACCATTACTTTGAATTCTTTATAAAGCATATTTCTTATTTACATTCCATTTAGCTCTTTTGCTGTGATTTTGTCCTGTTCTTTCATTTGGGACATATTCCCTTGTTTCCTTATTTTATATAACTCTGTTTTTTTCCCCTATGTATTAGGAAAGCCAGCTATATTTCCTGATCTTGAAAGTAGTGGCCTTATGAAGAGATCCTATAGTGCCCTGTAATGCAATGCCCCTTCTCCACCACAATCAGGGACTTCCGGGATGTCTCCTATGTGGGTTCCATGTACACTACTGTTGTGGTTGTGCTGCACTTACCTTAAGTCAAGTCAGCTGCACTGGCCCACATTTTGGTCCCTGTGCTGTTAAGTGGCCAGTCCACAGACGCCTTGAACTTGTAGTTGTGTTGCAGGATTCTTTATTTCAAAACCCAGGACTTGTTGTCTTACTGCTCCAAAGAATGAAGAGGTGGACATAAAATGAGCAGTGGGCAAAAGTTTATTAGAGTATAACATCAGAAAGGAAGAATAGTATGAAAGCTCTGTTTACAGAGAGGGGGCATTAAAAAGTGAATACCTGCAACTATAGGCAAGGGTACTTGTTTTATAAGGTTCTGGTCAACCTTATAAAGTTGTCTTACAAGGTTACCCTCTCTTCCTTTCCTCCTCATTCCTTCTCAGGTCCTACCCTTATTGGCTTGATGACTCTATGTGCTGGATTGTCCATTCCTGATCAGCTGGATTCCATTGTATGAAAGGTGGTCTATGGCCATATCATTCCTTGTGGGTCAAACATTTTATGGTCTACTACTTATTTTTAGTTAGGTCTTTTGCCAAATTCCTGAGAGAAATCTGAGAGGGAGTACGTGGTGTCTGTTACACTTTTAGGAGGAACCTTACACCTGAGAGGATTTGCTGTGGTCAGACACTCCCAGCATTTTCCCAAAATATGTGTTTTTCCCCACCCAGGGACCTCAGGTCCTAATCTTTCCCTCTCTGCCTGCTGAATCCTAACTTTTCCTACCATAGTTGGGTCAGACCAGATGCCTACCCTCAGACCATTTTGGGGGGCTGCAGTTGCTCTAAACTGTAAAGTGCTTGCTCTGAGTTGTCCCCTAAGAGGTTTTTGCTGGTGGGCAGGGTCTGCACTCAGACCAGATGTCTGCTCTGAGTCCATTTGTTGAGATGCAATGACCCTGACCTACAAGGCTCTCTCTTTGTGTTGACCATTGTGATGTTTACTGTTGGTGGGTGGGGCTGGCAGTCAGATCAGATAGCTGCCTCCAGCTCATTTCTGGAGCTGTAGTCACACTGGTGTGTATGTGTTTATCTTTTGCTCTCCCCAGGGCAAGAATCACTTTGGAGTGTTACTGGTCATTGTTGCAGCTGCTTGCAGAATGAGATATTCTAGGTGCAGCTTTGGAAGGCCTCCTGCCAAGTGGATTGGGTTGGGTGGGGGCGGGTCTGCAGGATAACGGAGGGGGGGGAGGGGGTGGGTCCTGTGTTAGCAATGTGGAGAATATTGGAATTCCTTCTGGCAGGAGTCTGAGTATCTAGGCTGGGGACCAAGGGAGAGGAATGCACCTGCCAGTTCTTTTGTCCTTGCAGAAGTCTAAAGCCCTGCCCCTCCAGTGCTTATTCTGATACTAGTAAATAAATCTCCTTCTGGTATACCCCAGACACCTTTCAAACTGCTTTTACGCTGTATATTGGTGGGGTTGCTTGTTATGCTGTCTCTTTAAGGGCTGAGATTCAGTTTCCTATTGCCCTCTGGCTCTCCCAGAGCTAAGCCTACTGATTTTTAAAGTGCCCAGAGTTAGGTCCCACTGATTTAAAAAACTTATGAAGTTAAGTCCCACTGGTTTTCAAAGCCAAATGTTATGGGAACTTGTCTTCCTAGTGCAAGTCCCGCATTGTCTAAGTTGCCCGTTGGCAGGGTCTGTTATTCTCCCTTCTCTGTGTTTGTGGTGTCCCTCCAGTTTGTGATTAGTCTCTCTGGGATTTTAGTTCCTAATCCATTCTCTATGCCTCCTACCATTTATCTGTAGCCTCTTCTCTATGATTAGCTGTAGAGAGCCTGTTCTACCCGTATTCACATTATTATCTGATTTAGTTTCACTGATGTGGCTGTTATCTAGGTGTATCTGTGTGACAAGGTGAGCTTGGGATCCTTCTACTCAGCCATGTTGCCAGGTTCTTCCAAAGCATTTTTATTAAAGAGAAAAAGCCCACTCAGAACCACTTACCACTCACAATGACATACTCCTTCCAGGTAAATATTTAACAATAAAATACAAACAAAAATGGATATTGCTTTTTAAACAATCCCAATGAAGACTACAATTAAAGAATTTTTACCCATATTGTAGAAGCATAGTTATTACTATATAAATAATACTTCATGAAACAAATCAGATCAATGCTTCTCAAACTTTAATGTGTATAGGAATCACCTGGGGATCTTATAAAATGCAGGATTGTGTTCAGTAAATAGATCTGAGATGAGTCCTAAAATTCTGCATTTATAACGAGTTTCCAGATGATACCAATGCTGATAGTCCACAGACCACTTTTTAAGCAGCACGGAGCTAAGATGAATTTTGTGATCAACACTGAGAAACTACTTTTATGGAATGAAATCAAATCTAGGCCATGTGTTGGCCAAAATAGGAATAGAAGAAATTATCTTCATTTCTCCTCTATCATTTCCTCAACCATCATATACTCTCAAGTGTCTGAAGTTTATCAGGATCTCTAAGAACTCATCATTTCCTTATAGCACTAATTTTGTCTCAGGTCACCCAATTCCCACACCTACTTTCTCCTTTTATAAATATTTGTGGTGTAGTAATGCTTACTTAAAAATTTTTAATGTTTAGGGGCGCCTGGGTGGCGCAGTCGGTTAAGCGTCCGACTTCAGCCAGGTCACGATCTCGCAGTCCGGGAGTTCGAGCCCCGTGTGGGGCTCTGGGCTGATGGCTCAGAGCCTGGAGCCTGTTTCTGATTCTGTGTCTCCCTCTCTCTCTGCCCCTCCCCCATTCATGCTCTGTCTCTCTCTGTCCCAAAAATAAATAAACGTTGAAAAAAAAAATTAAAAAAAAATTTTTAATGTTTATTTTTGAGAGACAGAGCACAGGTTGGGGAGGGGCAGAGAGAGAGGGAGACACAGAATCAGAAACAGGCTCTAGGCTCTGAGCTGTCAGCACAGAGCCCGACGCAGGGCTCGAACCCACAAACCGTGAGATCATGACCTGAGCCGAAGTCAGACACTCAACCCACTGAGCCACCCAGGTGCCCCAGTAATGTTTACTTTAAATCATATCCAGAGATTATTCAAAGTATTCCATTTAAGGGCACCTGGGTAGCTCAGTCGGTTAAGTGTCTGACTTCAGCTCAGGTAATAATCTCACGATTCATGAGTTTGAGCTCATATCTGGGTCTCCACTTTTAGCACTGAACCCTCTTCAGATCCTCTCTCTCTCTCTCTCTGTCTTCCCCTCTCCTGCTCTCTCTCTCTCTTTTAAAAAATATTCCATTTAATATTTTATTAAAAATAAATTTTGTTTACTTTTTTTAGTGCCTCTCCATGGACTTGTTTAATTTTATGCTTGTAAAGCAACAGGGCATGTACAGCTTTTTTTAATTTTTATTTTTAAATGTTTATTTATTTTTGAGAGAGAGAGAAAGAGACAAAGCATGGGTGGGAGAGGGGTAGAGAGAGAGGTAGACAGAATCCTAAGCAAACTCCAGGCTCTGAACTGTCAGCACAGAACCCAACTTAGGGATCGAGTGATGAACTGTAAGATCATGACCTGAACTGACATCAGACACTTAACCGACTGTGCCACCCAGCATCCCCACACAGCTTTTTGAAAGATGGTACTAAAAAGTGATCTATGAAAGTACTTTTCCCCTTTTCATGGTAGATTCCATTATCTACTGTTGTTGCATTAATCAATTTAAATACGAATAAAATATATATAAATCTGAAATTCCTAATTCTGTGCTCATCTATACTAAGTATGACTTTTAGGAATAATTATGTTGTGCTTAAGTTCACTAACAAAATATCACCTAATTGTTCTAAGCAAAATTGCCTTCAAGTCTACATATAAAGGTCACAGTCTAACATTAATTAAAAATTACTATAAAGACAAAGACTTTGGCCATTTGCCTATATTTCATACAAATTGTCTGACCTTAAGGTTATCTAAAGCATCAAGAGACCAAATAGCTGTATTTCCTTTAGGTTAAAAACTTTGCTGTAAACAGACCCTAATATAATTATTGAGAAAATTTAAAGTCATTTAATTAGTCACTATGCTTTCTCAAAGTGATAGAACACTAAAGCATCATGTCAGAAGGCTCCTAATTTGGTTCAGTAACTTTGAAGAATATGTTAGTTTATGTTAAGTTTAGTGGCTCTTTGTTAAAGAGATGTAATGATCTATTCTGATTATGTTCCTCAAGAACTTCAAACCTAAATGTTGCTTCTAGTGATATGTGTGCTTGGAGCTCTTCATTTCTAGTTAATCATCTAATAGTAGATGATTGTCCCTACAGAACTTTGTGAGTGAATAAACAAATAAAATAATGCTGATACAAAACCCAATATCCCAAAAATGAATAGTACAATTAAAAAATGGGCAGAAAACATGAAGAGACATTTTTGCAAAGAAAACATACACATGAAAAGATGTTCAACATCACTTATCACAGGGAAATACAAATCAAAACTACAATGAGATATGACCTCAACCTGTCAGAATGGCTAAAATTAACAACACCAGAAACAACAGATGTGGGTGAGGATATGGAGTAAAGGGAATCCTCTTGCACTGTTGGTAGGAATGCAAATTGCTACAGCCACTATGGAAAACAGTATGGAGGTTCCACAAAAAGTGAAAAATCAAACTACTTTACAATCCAGGAATCACATTACTAGGTATTTACCTAAAGAGTGCAAAAATAGTAATTCAAAGGATACACACACCCCAATGTCTGTAGCAACATGATCTTCAATAGCCAAATTATGGAAATAGTCCAAGTGTTGGCTGATGAATAAAGAGGAGGTGAGATACACACACACACACACACACACACACACACACACACAGGAATATTAGCCATAAAGAAGAATGGAATCTTGCTATTTGCAATGATGTGGCTGGATCTAGAAAGTATTTTGCTAAGTAAAAAAAGTCAGTCAGGGAAAGACAAATACCATATGATTTCACTCATATGTGGAATTTAAGAAACAAAACAAACAAGTAGGGGGAGAAAAAAAGAGTGAGAGGTAAACCAAGAAACAGATTTTCAACTATAGGGAAAAAACTGGTAGTACTAGAGAGAAGGTGGGTGGAGGGGTGTGTTAAACAGGTGATGGTGACTAAGGAGTGCACTTGTGATGAACACAGGGTGATGTATGGAAGTATCAAATTACTATATTTTACATCTGAAACTAATATAACTGTATGTTAACTAACTGGAATTAAAACAAAAACTTAAAAAAATAATGCTGATATAAAGTTGATGAGTATTTACACCTCATTCTTGTACAGATTAATGATATTTGAAAGGATATTATTTGAATCAGTGGCCCTTATTTGTGACTCTCTAAAGGCAAACAACACAAGGTAACATATTTTACCTGTGGCATGAGAAGTAAAGATTAAGACAAATAAATTTATTTATTATTAAGAAAATAATTTGTTCTGTCATACAAAGGAATTGGAGAGAAAGATGTATTTATTCCGCTGTTCTTTGGGAACTATTTGAAAACTATTGAAGAATAGAATGTTTTCAAGACAAAAGCAAACAGTATTCTCAAGAATGAACATTTCAAATCTAAAGCGGCTTACATATATACAGAACAATTTTATTTCTCCATTTAAATACCTACATTACTATGAATCTTAAAAATGAATGTAAATATTCCACATGTAGCACTTTCACTTCAAAACTCCTTCCGACACTTTTGATAATAAAATAGCACAATGTGTTAGACTAATCAAATCATGTACTGCAGACAAATTCTGGATAGGAATCATGATAAAGAAGTTCTTATAGAGAAACCAGAACCTGTTTCAACTCTGCAGGTTCGCTTGAATATTGTGGGAGAAGTTTAGATGCACAGTAAAATGATATGATCAGAACATCTAGGGGCTCCTGGTGGTGCAGTCTGTTAAGTGTCTGACTTTGGTTCAGGTCATGATCTCCCAGTTCGTGGGTTTGAGCCCCACATCGGGCTCTGTGCTGACAGCTCAGAACCTGGAGCTTGCTTCAGATTCTGTGTTTCCCTCTCTCTTTCTCCCTATCCCATTCATGCTCTGTCTCTCTCTTTCTCAAAAATAAATAAACATTAAAAAAATAAAAGAAAGAACATTTACTAGATGACAAGGTATTTGTGCCTTGAAACTTTTTTCAAGCCATATTTTAATATGATCTTGATTTATTTGTTCATCATTGAAGAAAAACCATTTTGAATGATTCCACAAGATGTTATGCTATGGGGAAAAGATCTACACATGTGTGGATGGTATCCATTTATTGTGCATTGTATCTATTTCTTGACAAAAAGTTGAATACCTTCAAAACCAAAGGCACTATTTATTTCAATCATCATTTCACACTAACCCATGTAATTCATAGTTTTCTCTCTTATATATGCATGGTACAAAACCAAACCTGCATCTAAAGATTAATAATGGTAATGAAGGCAACAGTATTCAATTATTTCCTTAAATAGTCTTTCTTTTTTTTAAGTTTCTTTATTTATTTTAAGAGAGAGAGAGAGGGAGAGAGAGATCCAAAACAAATTCTGCACGGTCAGTGTAGAGCCCAACTTGGGGCTTGAACTCACAAACCATGAGATCATGACCTGAGCCGAGATCAAGAGTCAGATGCTTAACTAACTGAGCCACCCAGGTATTCCTCCTTAAATATTCTTCAATTTCAGGTTCATTTTTAATTGTTAATCAGTAATTACCTAAATTATTAACTTAAGCTGTTTAGATATCTTTCTGAAAACAACTAACTAAAAATAACCCATTCAATTTCTGAGATTCAATAAGTCTTCAATTTACTTTAACTTTCTGCCAAAGACCATGTTGGCTCCCTTCAAGACAGTTCAAAATATAAATGATAGCCACCTGGCTGTTTAGCGTGCACATAATTGATTGTTGGCAAAAAGAGATGTAAAGGGAAAGCTTTTAAATTGGAAAAGGAATATTCCTGAAGGACATGAGATAGTTCTCAAAATTGGCAGAGGTGTTATCAGTCTGTAAGGAACAGTTGAACGGCAAACAATGTGCCAGTACAACAGATGTATTTTTGGACTATGGTAATTAAAACAACAACACACTGCAATATATAAAAGACAAAGGATATATAATTTAAAAAAAAAGCATCTAACAGAGTTAACACTAAAAAGAAAGCGTCTTTTTTTTTCTCCATTGAAATTAAGGGACTTCTGTACTATTTAGTAATGATAATGAATATAATTTTGCATTTGTATGTTTATGATTAGGTATTATGGCAAGAAAAATCAATATTATATTTAGGTAGAACTCTATTTCTTTATTAAAATAATAAAGACTTAAAATTTTTTAATTAAATAAGATTAAAAATTTTTATATGAGGTTTTGATACAATGATGCAGTTGTTAATACTCACTACTGCAAGCATTTTGGTGTCATTAATACTTTTGTCTTATTGTACCAAAGATCCATTAAGCCAGACCTAGTCTTATAAGCCAAAACACTGAGGATGATAAACTCAGTGGGATATACTAAAGCAAACCTTACATAGAGAAGCAAGGGAGAGAAGAAATCACAGAGGAAGACAGAGATATCAGAGAATCAGAGACAGTCACTGATAGTATTGTATATTAGAGCTATATTTGAAAGAAAAGTGGTACCAAAAGAGCTTTTCTATACAACAATCTGGGCACATTGCTTTCCCTAACTAGACTCATATAGGGAATAAATTTAGGGAAATTCTTACTTTTTGTCCCTTAACATCCAACTTGAGAATCTCATAAAGTATAACAATTAGAACAGTACCTTATATGTAGTAGGAACTCAGATATTTCTTGATTTGTTTACTGATTTAATCAACCACAAGTCTTCAATTTAAGATAAAGGCATTGCTTAAGTACATAATGTTGATTTATTACAATGCCATTTTTTTCTGAAATAGCTTCTCTGTGTGTGTATGTGTGTGTGTGTGTGTGTGTGTGTGTTACATATTAATTTACTCATAAGAGTACTGAATTAGGTATTGAGGATAGAGCTAGCAACAAACCCAACAAAAATACTTTCATTGGGAGAAACATACAATAAATAAATAAGGAATTAAAACATGTGGCATGATAAGTAATGATAAATACTACAAAGAAAAATTAAGCAAGAAAGAAGTAGAGAGGGCTGATATTTTATTTTATTTTATTTTATTTTTTATGGAATTTATTGACAAATTGGTTTCCATACAACACCCAGTGCTCATCCCAAAAGGTGGAGGGCTGATATTTTAAATACAGTATTCAACACAAGCTTCAGTAAGGTAAAAGTTGAGGAAATATTTGAAATTTGAGAGAGCTGTATAAGCAACTATTTGGAGGAAGAGCACTACAGGCAGAGGAAACAAAGTTATAAACAATGAGATGAGATAAAATGGTATTTTAAAACCATGCAAAGTTGATGTGATCACCTAGGGATTGAGTGAAATGAACAGGCCCCAAGACTGACTTCACACCCAAGTTTTGGACACACCAAAGTCCTGAGTGATCTATTACAGATGTTCTCTGACTCTGCTTCTCTGCCTCTCTCTCTCTCTCCCTCCTAAATTCTAAATTCTCTGAGTTCTCTAATACATACTCAAGAATGAGAGCTTCAAGAATGTTTACTCTACTGTGGCCTTTGTACCCTTTATTTTAGGTTCTGGTCAACAGTTTTGATAAAAGCATTTAAAGCAATAGTATTAGGACAGTTCCAAGGGAAAAAAAAAACTATTATTAAGCTGGTTATTAACATATAAGTTTTATGATGGTCAAAGTTACCTTCAGTCAAATGGTGGAGGAAATAAGATAACAATAAGAAAACAAACAGGGATTTGGGAAGCTCTTTGACATTATAAAATGCATCACAAGCTACTGAAACTTCGGAGGACTGACTAGAATGATGTGAAAGGTAGTTGGAAGAAACTATGACCAGAGACATTTTATGACTTCAGGAGACTTAGAGACAACAATATGTAATATTGTTAATATAATATTCTTGGAAATTTTCCCATGGAGACTGTGCTGAAAAGGCTTTGGCTGATTCAGTTCATGTTTCCATTTCTAGAGATACAAAATGCAGTACACAAATACACACACAGAGCTACACACATATATACATACATGTATTCTTTTTTTCTGTTGGTTGGCTATAAAGCTATGCTTCCAATGGAAATATTCCTTATTTTTAAAGGATATATTCTTTTCCAGTCCAATGTTATTATGTTTTTTGAGGTGGAATGTGCTTGAAATTCATCTAGAAGAGAGAGAAGGTCTTAAAGATTTCTAGTCCAAAATCACTGTTTTACGTATGGCTAAACAGGTCTAGAGTAAGCAATAACTTGTATAAGGTCACTACATCAAATAAGTGACAGATACAGTACCTTAATTTAGGTCTCCAGGCTTCTTCTGCATGTGGAAAATTAGACATAAGCAAATACAAACCAAATAAGCCTATAAGATATTTTCTCCTTTATCCTCTAAACTCATAACATGTTTTTCTCTTCTAGAATATTCAAATGTGTGTCCTAGACAAAGAACCATGCAACACGTATGGAACTTTAATTTCACCAAAGTAAATACCAGTATACACTTTGAGGAAAGGAACCAGGTATGACTCATCTTTCTTTATTTCTGTTGCAACCAACAAAAATATTTCATATATTGTGAGTACCCACTGAAAGCTGATTGAGTAAAAGGGATTATTTCTTGAAATATTATACAAAAATGAATTACAACATATGAACCATATGGTTTGTTTTCCATTGAGTAATAACTGTTACCACTTATCAATTTCCAGGTATTGTGCTATGAGATTCACATGTATATTTATCTTCAGAAAAATCTTATGAGATAGGTTTTATTACCCTCTCTCTATTTTAGATTAGGAAACTGAAGCTCAACTAATATGCAACTTTCCAAGGCCATACAGGAGGCAGATGTATGCAGCAGTGACCAGAACCTGGGCCTGGCTGATTAAACATTGAACTTCCTCCTGATCTAAAAAGAAAAATAAAAACACCAATGAGAGTCACAATTAATAGAAAACACAAGATTGAAAAGTATTGTCTTATACCAAATCTGCATAGGACAGTAGGAGAATGAAATTTTCTATATGATTTACTGGGACTTGTTTTCCAATATTTTTCAGTGTTTCTGGATTTTAGTAATGACACAATTATTTAGGCTGGAGGTAAGAGGAAAGAGAGTCTAACCCAACGATTCCATCAACAATTATAAAAACAAATGCAGTAAAGCTTTTGGCCCACTAATGGCTGTAAATAAAATCTTGGGAAATAAAAATTTCAATGAAGCATAGGACAAAAAGCATCTGAACATTTGGCAAAATAGGTCTTCAAAAACTATATATTAAGTCAATTTCTTGCCTTATATTCTATATGGCAACTTATTTTTATTATTGAATATATATTTATGAAACCTACTTCAGTAGAGCTACTCTGAATAATGACAGCTAATAAGAACATACAACATATTTAGCAAGTATTTAAGGATGTATTAGTCCTCATAACAAGTATTTAAGAATGTATTAAAATCTTCATTTTACAGAACAAGTGTCATAACTCACCAATCCAAAAAGACAGTGAACACACCAATTAAACATTTGTGGCAGTTCACAAGAATTTCAGACAAATGTGGGGACAGTATTGTTATAAAACTAATGCCAATGACTTAAGCTAGGATTGTTTTTCACATCTTTGAAATTATGTCTTATCTAATCATTTTAGCAAATATTTCTTTAATTGGTATACCTCTAAAAATGGAATTTGAAGTTCTGATCAATTAAACTACTTTGGAAATTGTGCCTCCTCTGTTTTCTAGAAATTTGTCCACTTGTATTTCAAAAATTTTCTATCAGTAACTCTAGAAAACTGTACTTTTCTGAACTATCCATTGCTTTCATATGCTATTCTTGCACTAAGAGTGAGGAACCAACATAACTTTCAAAAATCCTTCCAGGAGCAGAAGGTGATACAAAGACATATCTGTCACTTTAGTCTATCAAGGGAAACCAAGATACTACATCTCGGGGAAGCAGATTCCTAAGGGAGCACTCCACAGGTTAATAATAATGCAAAGCTTTGTAACTGTCAGTGAAAGTACCATTTGTATGAATGAAATAAAATTAGATTTCTGTAGTGTGTTATCCATATGAAATTCAAAATGAGCAAACACATACTTCTGACCCACTCAATAGTATATTATTTTTCTACCCTCCACATTCCCAAGCAAATAAATGTAGCAAGCAACACTACTTGGTGTTAAATCCTGTCTAAAAACTTGTAAAATCTCAACTGCAAAATATAAGTACTTCCCATAGTATTCTTACTGCCATTCTGAAAATGTACTTGAAAAATATAGTATTGCCTAAATCAAACAACACAAAGATGTTACTGCACTATTTTGCTTTGTCTAACAACCTCATTCATAACTAATGGGAATAAATATCTGCTAGAATAATTTAAAATATCTCACTCTCATTCTTTCTTTACTCTGAGAAGCTCAATTTTGCAATTACTGATTAGTGTGGCAAACAGCTACCTAACATCCAAACACCTTTGATAGAAATTTAATGAAAGAAAGTCCTAATGAATTTTAAGTGGAGTTTCACCAACACACTAAGTACTTTACTTTCAGATAGTAATACAAAAAATGCTGAGTTTCAAAATTTGGAAGCCCTGAAGTATGATTTGGGCTTTGCATATTGAAGTCCTAGTGTAGGACACAACCTTTCCTGGTTCTTAATTTCCTCGTATGTAAAATCAAGAAAATGTTTTACTTGCCCATTTTCATAGGCTGTTATGAATATCATGAAATTCAAAATATAATCATGTATTTAAAGCTGTTAAGTAAAATACCTGAATATGAGATTCTTTTTAATTGAATTTGGGGAAAACAATTAAGAAATAGCAAAAGTTATAAATTCTAAATAATTTTAAGGTAATACAATTTGATTATTTTCAAGTGTAGGAAGTAATTCACACCAGGTTTACACCTTATTGACCAGTATAATGAATGGTTAAGAATAATTTATAATTAACACTTCATTGTAAAGGGAAATGTTTATTAAGGTCATTGAAATATTTCTCCTCTTGAAAGTCTAAAATTGAGCTGTGGTTGCCACATGTGGTTACTTATATTAAAATTAATAAAACTTAAGAACAAAATTAAATTCTTCATTTATACTAACTACATTTCTAGTGCTCAATACCAATGTTTTATTTTACAGTACTACTCTATTTTACAGGCTACTAAATTTTACAGTAGAGATATAGAACATTTCCCTTGTCATAAAAAATTCTACAGTTCAGGGCTACTGTATAGACGGAAGGTAACATTTCAGTTGGAACTTGAAAGGTGAGTGAGTTTACCAGTCAAAAAACACATGGATGTATGAGTATAGGGGTGTGACTGTGTGTATATGTGTGTGTTTACAGAGAGGGATTTTGTTGGACAGTGCTACTCTAAATAGTCTTAGTTCTCCAAACAAACTTATTTATACCTTTATTTAGCAAAACTTTTATTCATAGTTATCAGTGCTTTTTTATAAATGTTTATTTATTTATTTTGAGAGAGAGAGAGAGAGAGAGAGAGCATGAACTGGGAAGTGGCAGAGAGGGAGAAGGAGAGAGAGAATCCAAAGCATGCTCCATGCAGGGCTTGCTCTCACGACTGTGAGATCATCACCTGTGCTGAAATCTAGAGTCAGTCACTTAACCAACTGAGCCACCCAGGAGTCTTCACTTTTTTTAATGTTTATTTAAAGATATCACAGTGTTAAAACCTAGCCAAGCTCTAATCCAGTAATTATGCTTTAAAGAAAAAAACGTGTATTTTTAAATAGCAGCATTTAGTGATGGCACATAAACAAATGATGCATTTTACATTTTTTAATTCTACACAATTTTTAAGTTTAACTTGAATCTAAACCACAGCCCATCAGAGTTGTGCAAAACATTAGTGATTCAAAACTTCCATTTTGCAAAAAAAGGATACTAAGGCTAAAAGGTGAGGAAAGTCTTGCAAACAAAATTTGGATTTTAAATGTTATTGATATTATTAATAGAACCAAGAACGGAAATACTTGAGTTTCATTCCTGATTTTGGTATCAATTAGTAAAATCCTTGCCATTCTTATGTTTCTCCCCATACGACACCAAGGACTTATTTTGTTAGTAGCTATGCCATGAATATATTGTGTATAGTTTGTTGATAAAACCTTTAGAATTTCTATTTTTTATTATTTTTTTAGTATTTACTGATTTTTGAGAGAGAGACAGAATGCGAGGGGAGGAAGTGCAGACACACACACACACACACACACACACATTCCAAAGCAGGGTCCAGGCTCTGAGCTATCAGCACAGAGCCTGACACGGGACTCAAAACACAGAGAGATCATGACCTGACCCAAAGTTGGAAATTTAACCAACTGAACCACCCAGGTGGCTAGACTTTTTATTAAAGGGATCACTTTTACTATTCTTTGGATATTCAAATATGCTGAAAATTTTGACAAGAAGTAATGAACTTGAATAGAAATTTACAAATTTACCCATTTAATCTGTTGGAAAATTCAGAGTGATTGAAATAGAAAATAATTAACAATCTATCTATATCCTGCTTATTTTATTTTTTTACGTTTATTAATTTATTTTGAGAGAGAGAGAGCATGAGTGGGGCAGACACAGAGAGAGATGGAAAGAGATAATCTCAAGCAGGCTCCTTACTGTCAGCATGGAGCCTGACACAGGGTTCGATCTCATGAAGGGTGAGATCATGACCTGAGCTGAAATCAAAAGTAGGACGCTTACTTGACTGAGCCACCCAGGTCCCTCTATTTTATTTTTTAAAAGTGAAATTGTTTATTTGGAGACAGTGTGGGCAGGGGAGAGAGAGAGAGAGAGAGAGAGAGAGAGAGAGAGAGAGAGAATCCCAAGCAGATTCCATGCTGTCAACGTGGATCCCGATGTGGGGCTCAATCTCACGAACTGTGAGATCATGACCTGAGCTGAAATCAAGAGTTGGATGCTTGACCAACTGAGCCACCCAGGCACCCCATCTATATCCTACTTATACAGGTAGAAGTATTGATTCTTAAAGTCCGAGATAAAAATTCAACCTTGAAAATGATTCACACATTTATTTTTTTTTTAACTGAAGGTCTGTGATGTATTAGGCACAATGCTAGGCTCTAGCTCCATATACCTAGAGTATAATTTGATTATAGTCTAATGAGTAAAACAGATATATAAAAAAAGATCAATGAAATGGTTAGTAAGCAGCATACATTTAATAGTCAAACGCCATGTATAAGGCACTGTAATAAGCAGTGTGGTAACTGCTGCTGGAAGAGTGGACAAGGCTCAATGGAAACTTAGAAAAAAGATCGTCTAATTAATAGTTCTTTTTCTGTGCTCCTATATTACTCTTTATACTTTATTATACCACATATTCTTTATCCTTCATCTTCAGTAGTTATTTGTTTATGCATTTACCTCTTCTAATAACTCATAAGCAATTGAATAACAAGGACTTTATTTTGGACCAGAGAGCCTAGTATCTTGTAATACACACGGTGGATACTTCATAAATGTCACGTGAATACTTTTTGATAGACAATAAGTATGTAATGTGCAATGCATTTTGATTGTAAATGGACTTTTACTTGGTTTATGTAGCTTTTTGAAAATAAATAAATCATTCTGATAATGCTACAGTCCAACCTTTTTGTTGCTATTTTTTATATTAATGCAAAAAATAATATTTTCAACAGTCCATTGGAATATTTGATTAAAGCTACCTTTGGTTTTGAGTATCTTATTTCTGTCAGAAAGAATGATGACCCTAAAGTAGGTTTTAGGTTTTGTGAAGTAAGACTGTTACCCAACCATATGTTTCTCTTTCTTTCTTGTCAATAGAGATCCAGTTGCCATGGCAACCGAGTTGTGTAGAATGTTACAGGGCAGCATTTGTTGACAGTTTCCAGTCGGATTACTGCCCAGCCAGGCTCTTAGAAGAAAAGAATGCACATTCTATTTCAACAGTTTAACAAAATGCACTCCTTGGTCTAAATTGAACATACTCTCTATTCAAGATGTCCCTGTCATGCCAATATACATATATTGGTGGGGGGAACATTTAAGAGATAAATTTGCCTGTCTCTGAAAGGGTGATGTCTCTGTATAATTGATCCAATATAAAGTAAAAAGATTTATTTTGGTGAAGAGCCTCAAGAAAGTGTCTTTTGTTTTGTCTTGTTTTTATTTTTATTGATATATAATGAACATAATATTGTATTAGCTTCAGGTGTACAACATATTGATTCAATAATTCTATACATTACTCAATGCTCACCATGATAATTGTAGTCATCATCTGTCACCATATAACATTATTACAATATTATTGACTATATTCCTTATGCTGGACGTTTTATATACATGACTTACTTATTTTATAACTGGAAGTTTGTACCTCTTAATCCTCTTTGTCTATTTCACTCATCCCACCACCAACTTCCCTGCTGGCAACAAGCAGTTTTTTTCTCTGTATTTAAGAGTCTGTTTTTCTTTGATTCTTCGTTCATTTGTTTTGTTTTTTTTTTTTCTCCTAGATTCCACATATAAGTGAAATCATATGGTATTTTCCTTTCTCTGTCTGGCTTATTTAACATAACACCTTCTAGGTCTAGTTGCAAATGCCAAGATCTCATTGTTTTTTGTGCCTCAGTAATATTCCATTGGAGATATATATATATATCTTCTTTATCCATTCAACTATGGATAAACACTTGAGTTGCTTCCATATCTTGGCTACTATAAATAATGCTGCAATGAAGATACAGGTGCATATATCTTTTTAAATTAGTATTTTCATTTTCCTTGGGTAAATGCCCTGAAGTAGAATTACTGGATCATATAGTAATTCTATTTTTAACTTCCTGCGGAGACTTCATACTGGTTTTCACAGTGGCTGCACCAATTTAAATTCCCACCAAGAGTACATGAAGGTTCCCTTTTCTCCACATCCTTGCCAGTACTTGTTATTTCTTGTCTTTTTGATTCTAGCCATTTTGACAGGTATAGGGTGATATCTCCTTTTGGTTTTGATTTGCATTTCCCTGATGATTAGTAATGTTGAGTGTCTTTTCATGTGTCAGGTGGTCTTTTGTATATATTCTTGGAAAAATGTCTATTCATATCTTCTGCCCATTTTTAATTGGGTTATTTGTGGGTTTGGTGTGTTGATCCCTATAGTATACACAAGAATACACTCAAAATGATTTAAAGGTCTTTATGTGAGACCTGAAACGATGCAACTCCTAGAACAAAACATAGGCAGTAATCTCTTTATTATTGACCTTAGCAACATTTTTCTAGATATGTCTCCTCATGCAAAGGAAACAGAAGCAAAAATGAACTACTGTGACTACACCAAAATAAAAAGCTTTTGTAGAGTGAAGGAAACCACCAACAATGAAAAGTCAAGCTAATGAATGGGAGAAGGTATTTGCAAATGACATATTAGATAAGGGTCAGTATCCTAAATATACAAAGAAAGTACCTTTTAAATCTTCTCATTCAAAAAAACACCTTGTATAGGAGTAGTATTATGAATAAAATGTAGAGATGCAGGAACAGTTTTGCTCATTATCATGGTTCTTTCCTCATTCTTACAAATACTTTTAAAATATGATTATAATATATGGTAAGTTGGGAAATTTTCTTCATCTGCTGTTTCTATAATTTATTTATGACTGAAAATAAATGCATTGCCCCATGGATGAGTAGAGAAAGATAAAGGGAGAGAATTCTAGATTTACCCCAATTTCCCTGGAAATTACGTTTTGTAGGCCAGGGATGAACTGACCTGTGATTTCAAAAATTGATGATCCAGCTAGAACTTATTTGCCTTCTTCGGCAAAGAAAATATATAAGCTTAGAGGACAGCCCCCAATGTATGTCACTTTAACGCATAAACAGCTTTGCAGTTCAGGCTATGAAGAAGATAGGTCCAGAAAAAGAAGATAAAATATGGGAATAAATTTGCAAAAGCTTTAAAAAGAAATTCAGGCAGAACCAAATAATTCAAGAAAACAGTGGTGCTAGTGGTTCCTGATTCCAATCCAGACTCTTCCTTCTCTAGGTGACTGGACCCCAGAAACACCCAGTGAGAACCCACAATCCAAAAAATTGTCAGTCATTGACACCGTGTTTGGTACAAGCCCACACATCCTTCCCTGAGATTATGGTTTAATTTACTCAATCTCTCTTCTAAATCCTACTAATGTTCTGTAGCCCTACCTTTCTATGATAATCTGAATGATTACAAGAAGAAAATCTAAAGTGAAATTTCTTAAAGTTAGGGTTAATGAGTCCTTGAACTTGGATTAAAAAATACATCTGATTTTCACAAATCTTTCATTGAAATTCATCATTTCCCTAAGTTATTGTTGGCAATAATTCAAAGTGTTATTACCAGAATCTCAACTTGGTCACCAATATAAACTATAAATATTATATAACATCACACTTTTTGTCAATGTCACCAAAATCATTATATTTATCATTACTTTCAAGTTGTGTTAGCTGTTAGTCCCACTGCTAGAGTTTTGTTTTATGTGTTAATAGTGAAGTGCATATATTGCCATAATACCTGTTTATTTTTAGAATATTTTGATAACTGCATTTGAATATAGTTGGTTTTCTTTGTAATCATTTGTATTTCATTTTATACATCTTAAAATATTATTCTGTAAAAGGGGTCTATCAGTTTTCCCAAGCAGCCTAAGAGATGAATGATGTGACAAGAGGTTAAGGATTCCTCCTATAGAGGAAGGGGAAGAAATTAATAAACTGTTTCATCACACTATTGCTTAGAGTAAGGGGATCACTTCACTCTTTATGTTGTTTGTTTTGTGTCATTTCACTTTTGCTTTACGCTTTAAATAAACTAAAATTTGCTTAGTGTTTCTAAAATTTACTTGAGGAAAGTAAAGCCTTCCTTAAAAATACAAATTCCTGAGACCACCCCTAGACTTACTGAATCAGAGAGATGGACTTGGTATTTTGTGTTGTAACAAGCACAAACCTGTGTTTTTATCTTAGGAAAAATTGTGGGAAAAAAAACTGAATTAGAGGAATCATGAAGGATTGAAAGTGAGAACTCAGTGAGAGGTATAACAACTCAGTGACTAGGATTTGAAACCAGAATAATCAACATTGCTTTGCTAGCCAAGAAGTTGCTGACAGATCTAGACAAGTGGATCTAAAT
The DNA here is from genome assembly GCF_016509475.1 of Prionailurus bengalensis. Taxonomy (NCBI): domain Eukaryota; kingdom Metazoa; phylum Chordata; class Mammalia; order Carnivora; family Felidae; genus Prionailurus; species Prionailurus bengalensis. The sequence continues at coordinate 105,458,949 of NC_057361.1, forward strand.
GTGATTTCCAGACCAACAGTAGTCACATCACATGGAAACTTGTTAGACATGAAAATCATTGAGACCCACCCCAGGCTTCCTCTCTCATTACAAGATCACATAGAATGAATAACCAAGGCTCACCTACGTGATATCTTCTGATGGTGGGGCCTAGAAATTTCTATTAAAAAAAAAACTCATCAGTTCATCCTGACTCAGGCTCATACCTGAGAACCAGTGGAATTAATGGTGACTTTGTGCCATATTAAAGGGTTTAATCTTTCTGGGAAGAAAAACACCAGCAAGATAGCCAAACAGGTGATTTCCAATTTTAGTCTCCCTCACAGAAAGAAGAACTAGCAACTATTCATAGAACAACTTTACGAAGATCCCAGAACACAGGAGTAAGCCTGGCTCAACCCCTTGGAACCACAAAAATTGAGGGGAAAAAAAAACTACTAGAAAGGTAAGAGGAATGGCTTTACTTTAAGCAACTCATCTCTCCCCTATACCAGTGCAGTGCTATACTGAAGGGTTCACTTTGGGCTTACAGTTTCTCCAGCAAGAAAAGAAGATTACAAGGTAGACATTCAGCTGTCTCAAATTTCAGAGATGCTTCCTGAGAGACCCACCTACGTGTTACCATACAGGGATCACTTGGAAGGGCAATGGAGCCTGCAGCAACAAGAATGTGGATCATGACAAACAGAGCTCCTGTCGGTGACAGCATCGAACTAACAGATTACAACTAACATCTTTGCTCATCTGCAGAGCTGAGTTGGTGGTCCCATCTGCCTAGGGAGCTCAATCAGCAGTTCTGCCTGGTTTGGGTCCCCCTGTTAGTGGACCATCTCAGATTCGTCCTGGTCAGGGAAGCAAGACACTGGCATCTCCCAACTTCTGAGCATAGACTCCATTCCCAACCAAACCAGTAAGCCTGCCCAGAGATGTAGGGAAACTGCAGAGCACATGGTATGGCACACCTGGGCAGGGAAGCAAGGAAATGACCCCACTCAACTGCTGAAAAAGGCTGAAATTGGAGACTACTTCTTCAAATATGCATATACCAATGCAAGTATACAAGAATTACAAAGAAGCAGGTAAATATGACACTACCTGAGGAAACTAAGAAAGCTTGAATAATGAACCCTAAGACATGGAGATTTATGAACTGACAAATAACTCAGAATAATCATCTTAAAGAAATTCGGTGAGTTAAAAGAAAACACAGATAGACAACTAAGTAAAACTAGGAAAACACGCATGAACAAAATGAGAAGTTCAACAAAGAAATAGAAACCTTAAAAAAATGATCTAGAATGGAAAAACACATTGCCTGCACTGAAGAATTCAATAAAGGGCTTCAACAACAAAATCAAGATAAGGAAGAAGGCAGATCATTTGAAATTACCAAGTAATAGAAGAAAAAAGAATGAAGAATAAAAGAGAAAAAAGAATGAAGACAGCCTACATAAATTATAGAATATCATTTAAAGAATCTATGCATTAGGTGCGCCTAATGCACCTAGGGTGCAACTAGTGTGGCTCAGTCGTTTAAGCGTCCAACTTTGACTCAGGTCATGATCTCACAGTTCATGGGTTCGAACCTCACATCGGGCTTTGTGCTGACAGCTCAGAGCCTGGAGCCGGCTTTGGATTCTGTGTCTCCTTCTCTTTCTGCCCCTCACCCACTCATGCTCTCTCTCTCTCTCTCAAAAATAAATAAATGTTTAAATTTAAAAAAAAAAAAGAATCTATGCATTAAAAAATAATCTATGTATTATTGGAGTTCCAGAAGGAGAAGAGATGGAGAACAGTCAGAAATCTTAAAGAAATAATAGTGGACAACTTTTGAAATATGGGAAGAGATTTGGACTTCCAAGTTTATGAAGCTCATAAGTCCACAAAATGTTTCAGCTCAAAAAGATCTTCTCCAAGTCCTATTTTAATAAAACTGTATAAAATTGATGACAAAGAGAATTAAGTCCTATTTTAAAAAACTATATAAAATTGATGACAGTCCTATTATAATAAAACTATATAAAATTGATGACACAAAGAGAATTATATTGTTATTTATTTTTTAAATCTTTTGTTTATTGAGAGAGAGAGAGAGAGAGAGAGAACAAGGGAAGGGCAAAGAGAGGGAGAGAAAGAATCCCAGGCAGACTTCATGCTGTAAGCACGGAGCCCTACAAGGGGCTTGAACTCACAAAGGATTAGATCATGACCTGAGTGGAAACCAAGAGTTGGATACTTAACCAAATGAGACACTCAGGTGCCCCAGAAAGAGAATTTATTAATTATTTATTATTTATTATTTATTATTTATTATTTTTTTATATTTATTTATTTTTGAGAGAGAGACAGAGTGTGAGTAGGGGAGGAGCAGAGAGAGAGGGAGACACAGAATCTGAGGCAGGCTCCAGGCCTTGAGCTGTCAGCACAGAGCATTTTTCTACTAAAATAATTAATCTGGAATAAAGGTTCTAACTGTCCTAATACTAGCCTTAGTTTCAGTGCCAGATATTGCAGCTTATAATTTTTCCTAATTCTGGATAGTTAAACCAAAACATTTTGTACCCAGAATTATCATTAAGAATTAGTGAACTCCCATATATATAAATAAACTATTTTTAAATACTAATGAATTTCAACAATAAGGGTATATTTACTACCTTCAAGTCCCTAAGTATATTGTTATTTAGTCATGTAATATAGAACTAATAAGAACACAAGGGAATAACTGTCATATTATAATTGCAGATATGAAATGAAGATGCCATTTGCAACACATGAACAGATAGGATATTGATTTATATTTATTATCCAAAATGGCTAGACACCATGGTAAAATAGTTATAATTTGTTGCTACATGGTATTATTCTTTCTAGCATTGCTAAGTGCCTTGATGTGAAGGTGTTTTTCAAAAGTAACAAGTAGCAGTGCAATTTAGAATATTCTTAAGTACTGAATTCATTATTTGTTTTCCATTTAGAGCATTAAGACATCTCTGTGAGATTATGTCAATGTAACTGAGTATTTACTGACATTTTCTCTGGCCCTGAGGAAATAATTAGTATATATAGGGAAATTTGTAAATTTGTTAAGTATTTTGAAGGAAATATCTTTGTGGAAGTATATACATAACAAGTGATGCACTATGAGAGATTACTGTTTACTAAAAGTAACACTGGAACATAACATTGATTATAAGAGCTTCCCAGATATCTCATTATCCTTGAACTAACCAGTGTGGATTACCCATGGAGCTATTAAACCCTGTAGAAACAATTTTTATTTCTAGGCTTTATCCCAAATTTTTCTGGGGCGGTAAGTGAGTTTAGATAGCTGAGCAAGAGGTATCTACTGGAAGGAAAAGAGGTTATTTTCAAAACTTCTCCCAGGAGGCCAGAATTAAAGCTGAGATTTCAGTGTGTTATATATTTTCAATTAAGTCAATCGAAACTAAAATATCAGATGTGCCCAAATAGTCCACAACATGGAGTTGATAATATTCCAGGAAAGCTGCTAAACACAGAGCTGTCATATTACCCATTTTCAGGGGTAAAAAGATCCCACACAATTTTAAGTACAATGTGATTTGGAATGACATCTAATATTTGACAAATGTTGAAACCTTTGAACTTAATGTAGTTGCCCTAATAGAATTGTGTTGCTAATACAGATTAGGTAGCTAGTGCTGATAGAAATAGAGATTCAAGTAAAAATGTAAATAACTTGCTGAGCTCATGGGGAAATACAGACACACCTGTACCTCTACAAGTTATTTGCTTTGTGAAAGCTGGAAATTGCCTTTTGTGGCAGGAAACTCCATGCTGCTTACTCAGCTTCATTGTTGAGCCTTCTGCCTTGGCATAAGAGAAGTGGAATTCTGGGTCTGATGAGTTTAGGGATTTAGCACACACCAAAGAACAAAATTATTTCATTTAGTTCAGGCTGCTTTTACTATTTAGCATCTTGTAAACATGAATCTGTAATAAGATCTAATGGAATGATTCCTGCCATTCTTGAAATTTTCCTTTCTTCTATCCTTTCCACTCCCACCATGATCCTTTTTGAGGACAAGGTTCCATTATGTGTGTGTGTGTGTGTGTGTGTGTGTGTGTGTATGATTGTGATACATGACATGTGGGATACTGAAGGGAAGCAATCCTGTGTCAGCAATCTGTTTAAATAAAATATTCACATCTACAATGGCAAGGAAATTAAAAGCAAAAAAGAACTCTTGGGACCTCATGAAGATAAAAAGGTTCTGCACTGCAAAGGAAACAATCAACAAAGCTAAAAGGCAACCGATGGAATGTAAAAAATATATTTGCAAATGACATATCAGACAAAGGGCTAATACCCAAAATCTATAAAGAACTCACAAAACTCCACACCCGAAAAACAAGGGGGTCCAGTGAAGAAATGGGCAGAAGACATGAATAGACACTTCTCTAAAGAAGACATCCAGATGGCCAACGGACACATGAAACAATGCTCAACACACTCCTTATCAGGAAAATACAAATTAAAACCGCACTGAGATATCACCTCATGCCAGTCAGACTGGCTAAAATGAACAAATCAGGAGACTATAGGTGCTGGGGAGGATGTGAAGAACGGGAACCCTCTTGCACCGTTGGTGGGAATGCAAACTGGTGTAGCCACTCTGGGTAACAGTGTGGAGGTTCCTCAAAAAATTAAAAATAGGTCTACCTTATGACCCATCAATAGCACTGCTAGGAATTTACCCATGGGATACAGGAGTGCTGATGCATAGGGACACTTGTACCCCAATGTTTATAGTAGCACTTTTAACAATAGCCAAATTATGGAAAGAGCCTAAATGTCCATCAACTGATGAATGGATAAAGAAGTTGTGGTTTATATATACAATCGAATACTACTTGGCAATGAGAAAGAATGAAATGTGGCCTTTGTAGCAATGTGGATGGAACTAGAGAGTATTATGCTAAGTGAAATAAGTCATACAGAGAAAGACAGATATCATATATTTTCACTCTTATGTATATCCTGAGAAACTTAACAGAAGACCATGGGGGAGGGGAAGGGGAAAAAAAGAGAGGGAGGGAGCCAAACCATAAGAGACTCTTAAAAACTGAGAATAAACTAAGGGTTGATGGCGGGTGGGAAGGAGGGGAAGTGGGTGATGGGCATTGATGAGGGCACCTGTTGGGATGAACACTGGGTGTTGTATGGAAACCAATTTGACAATAAATTTCATATTTAAAAAATAAAAAAATAAAAAAAATCAAATATCTTGCAGCCACTCTGTTTATAAATGATTCACTTCAATTATTATATGCTCAGAACTCTTCTAGGCACTGTGGGGAATATAAAATGTGAGAGAAATGGATCTGTCTTCTTGTAAAAGGAAACCCACTGAAAGACTACATATACCCATGTAAGAAGAATTTTTGGTGTCTATTTGATTGAGATTATTTTTATGATTAGGGTGGGTATCAGCTATACATTATTTAATCACATGAGAGTTTCTAAAATTTCTTACTTTTTTGTTTTTTTTTTCTATCTTATGTGTGTCAGTGTATGTATATTTCTTGTACTGGTTTCATGTATTGGTTTTCTAATCTGATTATATTTCAAGGAACTAATGACTCTATTTTCAGTGGTAAAGAAGACACTGGACATTGATACCCATGGTGTGATGTGGCAATAGAGATATGCAAAATATCACCATTGGATAATTTTAATCAAATACTTATAAAAAGGAACGTTCTGGTTGACTACATATTTGATATCCCAAAGTATTCTTGTCAAACTAATGAATATAGTGAGATTGGCTTGTTGCTACTGACTGCATTGGAGGAAATAGGGGGAGATGGTGAGCTCAGGGCGTCTAATTCTTAGATCAACTTCTGCATAAACTACCTGAAAATTTCTGTACCTTCCTTGAAAGAAACCCATATTTCCTGTAATGAAAGGTCTGAGATTGTTGAAAACAAAATTCAGAGAATCATACTGTGAGTGGATGATTTGATTTTCCAAACTTGTAAGGTCTCATCTGTTAAAATAAAAAAAATTAATTTAGAATTATTTGCATACTGAAATTTGTAATGGAGGCATATGGATAGATCCTGATGAAGCTGAGGATAAAGAACTTCCAAATTCTGAGTCTTCTTTGCCAGGAGGACCAGCTCTACCACCCCTGTCAGACAAGTTTAATCCTGACTTGCCTAAGGACTTTTGAGTGTCCATCCCTGAGGTAGTTACTTTGTAAGTACCTTGTAGATTCTCGTCAGGACCTATCCCAAGTTTCTCTCTTTATTTCTCAGCCTATTACTTGATGCAAGTCCAAGCAGACCCTGAATGGTAAGGTACAAGGTGAGACCCATGAGGAAGTGCACTAGACTCCAAAATAATGGCATGATTTTTTTTCAATTTACATAGAAATATTGAAAAGATATATGGGAATAGATAGTAAGGATTTTGGATAATGGTGGAAGAGGTATAAAGTTGGATCAGGCTTAAATTATTAATATAGACCCACTAAGAATTTATTAAATGTTGCAGTTCAAGAGGATAGAGGTCTCTATAAATTTGATTGGTTGGGTGGCTGAAATATGGACCAAAAAGTGCTTACACTAAATGAAGTTTAAATTTCAAAACTTAATACACTGAAAAGGAAGGTATCCAAAGACTTAGGGAGATTGGAATGTTATGGTGGATTTATTATGTAAACTCTGCATACTAGTATCAGGAGGGTCCAGAGGACACACCTTCCTCTATAATTGTGCAAAATTAACTTGTGAGGTGAGCCTCAGAATTTCTGAGGAACTCTGTAGTTTCTCTCTTTATAATGTTAATTTTTATCCTAGCTTTCCCCAAAGGGACCTACAGCCTTTTTACCAGAGTGACTGTACATTAAAGAAACAGAAAAATCAGACTTATCAGGAATTAATGGACACTGGCTCCTGGCTCTAAACTGATAATAATTCCTTGAGACTCAAAATGGCCCTATGGACCATCACTCAAAATAACGGTTTATACAAATCAGGTAATGGAACATCATACTTTGGGTCCAGTGTGTCCCCAAACTGATTTTTTGATATTTTCCCCAGTTCTAGAATGCATAAATGGGATAGGAGCGCTGAGCAACAGGCAGAATTGCCACATTAGTCCCTGATCTGTGGAGTAAGGGTTGTAATGAGATGAAAGGCCAAATGGAGGTCACTAGAACTTCATCTACTTAGGAAAATAGCAAAGAAAAAAATCAGTACCACATTCCTAGGGGGATTGCAGAAATCAATGCCACCATCAAGGACATGAAGAATGCTGGGATGGTGACTTTCAACACACCTCATTTAACTCACCTATTTGACCTGTGCAGAAAATGGATGAATCTTGAAGTATAAGAACAGATAATCATAAACTTACCCAGGTGATGATTCTAATTACAGCTATTGTACCAGGTGTGGTTTTATCGTTTGAGCAATTTAACATATTTGGCACCTGGTATGCAGCTATTGATCTGGCAAAAGCTTTTTTTTCTCTATACCTGGTGATAAAGACCACCAGAAGCAGTTGACTTTCAGCTTACAAAGCCATCAGTACAACTTTACTGTCCTGTCTCAGGAGCATATCAACTCTTCAGCCTAATGTCATCATAGGAATGATAGGGACTTGATCACCTTTCCCTTTCACAAAACATTATACCAGTCCATTATGGTATGACATAATGCAAATTACAACTAGTGAACAAGAGGTACAAATACTCTAGACTTATTTGTAAGACTTCTTTTATGTCAGAAAGTGGGAAAAATATGTCAAAATTTCAGGGACATCGGTTCATTGATTTTAACAATTTTACCACTCTGGTGGTGAATTTGATAATGGGAGAGGCTATGCATGTGTGGGGGGCAAGGGATGTATGGGAAATCTCAATGCCTTTCCCTAAATTTTGCTACATACTTAAAACTGCTCTTAAAAATTGTATTAATAAAAACTCATATTTTTTAAAAAAAGTTTAGAGGCCTTCAATTTCAGTGAAACTTCTAGAAGTTCAGTGGTATAGGGCACAATGAGGTATAGTTTCTAAGGTGTCAGATAGATTGTAGCATCTGGCACCTTGTACAACAAAAATAAACATAAATCCTAGTGGGCTTTTTTGTATATTGGAGACAGCATATTCCTCTTTGGCGTGTGGTATTCTGTCCTATTTACCAAAGTGATATGAAATCTCCTAGTTTTCAGTGGGATCCAGAATAAGAGAACACTTTCCAATAGGTCCAGGCTGTCTTGAAAACTTCTCTGTCACTTGATCCAAGAGATCCAAGGGTGCTTGAAATGTCAGTGGCAAATAGAGGTGTTCTTTGAAGGTTTGGCAGGCCACTGTCAGTGAATCACTGAGTAGATTCTTAAGATTTTGGAGTAAAGTCCTATCATCCTCTGTGAATTACTGATTTTTTTGAGAAACAACTTTTGGCTTGCTACTAAGTCTTTGTAGAGACAGTTCTTAGCTGTGGGATACCACGTTATCATGCTATCTAAGTTGCCCATTATGAACTGGGTGTTATATGACCCATAAGCCATAAAGTTGGTAGTGCATAGCAGCACTTCATCCCCAAATGAAAGTGACTTATACAATATCAGGATTGAACAGTCACTGGAGGCCCAATTAAAGTTATATAACAAAGTGACCCTGATGCATATGCCCCACCCTGTCCTGCTATATTAACTCCTTTCACCCAGCCTGCACCTATGTCCTTATGTGGAGTTCTCTATAAGAAAAAGCTCAGGCCTGATTTATAGGTAGTTCTGTATAATATGCAGGCACCACCTGTAAGTGGACAGCTGTAGTACTATAGCTCCTTTCTGATACATCCCTGAATGACACTGTTGAAAACAAATTCGCCTGGTGGGCAGAAATTTCAGCTGTGTGCCTGGTTTTTAATTTTCATGGAAAGAGGAATTCCCAGAGGCATTAAGGTATACAAATTTATGGGCTGTGGTCAATGATTTGGCTGGATAGAGAGGGACTTGGGAAAAAACATGGTTGGATAACTCGTGACAAGGAGGTATAGGGTAAAGATATGTGAATAGACCTTCCTAAGTGGGCAAAACAACAACAAAATGAAGATATCTGTGGCCCATTTGAATTTGACTAATGAGTGACTTCAGCAAAAGATTAAAAGTGTACAGGATGACATGTTCTGAGGATAGCAGACTCTTTCCCCAGGTTCTCCTGTCACTATCTAGTGAGCTTATAACAATGGCCATGATGGCAAGGATAGAAGTTATGCATGAGCTCAGCAATATGGACTTCAGCTCACCACTGTTGAATGCCCAATCTGCCCAAAGCAGAGACCAACCCTAAGTCTCCAACATCCCCAGGGTGATCAGACACCTGCGGCAGGTTGGCTACATTGGACCATCATGGAAGGGGAAGTGTTTCATTATTATTTTTATAGCCAAATCTGAAAAATAGATTCATTTACTTTTTAATATAATTTATTGTCAGATTGGCTTACATTCAACACCCAGGGGTCATCCCAACAAATGTCCCATCAATGTCCATAACCCACTTTCCCCTCTCCCTCACCCCCATCAACCCTCAGTTTGTTCTCTGTATTTAAGAGTCTCTTATGGTTTGCCTTCTCCCTCTCTGTTTGTAACTATTCTTTCCCCTTCACTTCCCCCATGGTCTTCTGTTAAGTTTTTCAAGATCCACTTATGAGTGAAAAAATATGGTATCTGTCTTTCTCTGTATGACTTATTTAATTTAGCATAATACCCTCCAGTTCCATCCACATTGCTACAAATTGCATGATTTTATTCTTTCTCATTGCCAAGTAGTATTACATGGTATATATAAACCACATCTTCATCTATTCATCTGTTGATGGACATTTAGGCTCTTTCCATAATTTGGCTATTGTTGAAAGTGCTGCTATAAACATTGGGGTACATGTGCCTCTATGCATCACCACTCCTGTATCCCTTGGGTAAATTCCTGGCAGTGCTATGGCTGGGTCATAAGGTAGAACTATTTTTCATTTTTTGTGGAACCTCCACACTGTTTTCCAGAGTGGCTGCACAAGTGTGCATTCTTACCAAAAGTGTAAGAGGGTTCCTGTTTCTCCACATCCTTGCCAACATCTATATTTCCTTATTTGTTCATTTTAGCCACTCTGACCTGTGTGAGGTGGTATCTCAGTGTGGTTTTGAATTGTATTTCCCTGATGATGAATGACGTTGAGCATCGTTTTGTGTGTCTGTTGGCCATCTGGATGTCTTCTTTGGAAAAGTGTCTATTAATGTCTTCTGCCCATTTCTTCACTGGATTATTTGTTTTTCAGGTGTTGGAGTTTGGTCAGTTCTTTCATTATTACTGGAATATACACTCTGTGTCTGGATTTGCCTTTCTCACATGTAATGTTTCTGCAAAATCTACTAGATGTGGACTTAATGGTGCCCATTATCTTTGTGTGTATTCCACACAACATCATGTTTGAACAAAGAACTAACTTCAGAGCTAATGAAGTGTGGATCATTGAATTTGTTAGTCTTATCATAGTTCCCACCATCCTGAAGCAGTTGGCATGATGAAATGGTGGAATGGCTTTCTGAAGCCCCAGCTGTAGTGCCAGTTAGGGGGGGTAATACTTTACAGGGCTGTGATTAAGTTCTCTGGGAGGTTATATATGCTCTGAATGAACAGCCAATATATTGCATATTGTCTCCCATTGCCAGGATACAGGTATTTTAATTTTTTTCTCAAATTTTATTTTAAATTATAATTAATTAACATATAGTGTAATATTGGTTTCAGGAGTAGAATTTAGTGACTCATCACTTACATACAAAAACCAGTGCCCAACACAAATGCCCTCCTTAATATCCATCACACATTTAGATCATCCCCTAACAAGATCCCCTCCATCAACTCTCAGTTTGTTATCTATAGTTAAGAGTTCCTTCTGATTTGATTTTCTCACATTTTTTCATTCCCCTATGTTCATTGGATTTCTTTCTTAAACTCCACACATGAATGAAATAATATATTTTTCTTTCTCTGACTTATTTCACTTAGCATAATACATTCTAGCTTCATCCATGTTGTTGAAAATAGCAAGATTTCATTTTATGATGCTGAATAATATTCCATTATATATATATAAATCTTCTTTCTCCATTCAGAGAAACTTAGGCTAAATAGACATTTGGGCTCTTTCCATAATTTGGCTATTGCTGATAATGCTGCTGTAAGCATTGGGGTGCATTCATGAAGGATCATACAAGTCATTTTGTGTATTTGGGTATATACCAAATACTGCAATTTCTGGACTGTACAGTAGTTCTATCTTTAACTTTTTGAGGAACAGCAATACTGTTTTCCTGAGTGGAGGCACCAGTTTGCATTCCCTCCAACAGCGCAAGAGGGTTCCTCTTTCTCCACATCCTCACCAACATCTGCTGTTTCGTGTATTCTTAATTTTAGCCATTCTTACAGGTGTGAAGTGGTATCTCATCATGGTTTTGATTTGTATTTCCCTGATGAGGAGTGATGCTAAACCTCTTTTCATCTGTCTGCTGGCCATCTGGATGTCTTTGGAAAAATGTCTATTCATATATACTGCCAATTTCTTAAATGGATTATTTGTTTTTTGGGTGTCAATATTGATAGATCTTTATAGATTTTGGACAATAATACTTTATCAAATATGTGACTTGAATTTATCTTCTCCCATTCTGTAGGCTGCCTTATAGTTTTGTTGATTATTTCCTTTGGTATTCAGAAACTTTTTATCTTGATGAAGTCCCAATGGTTCATTTTTCCTTCTTTTTCCCTTGAGTCTGGAGATGTGTCCAGTAATAAATTGCTCCAGCTGAGGTCAAAGAGGTTGCTGCCTGTGTTTTCCTGTAGGATTTTTATTTCCTCCTGGCTCCTATTTATGTATTTCATCATTTTTGAATTTATTTTTGTGTATGGTGTAAGAAAGTAGGCCAGTTTCATTCTTCTTCATGTTGCTGTCCAGTTTTCCCAACACCATTTACTAAAGAGACTCTTTTTTTCCATTGGTTATTCTTTCCTGCTTTGTCAAAGATGAGTTGATAATAGAGTTGTAGGTCCATTTCTGGGTTTTCTATTCTGTTCCATAGATCTATGTGTCTATTTTCATGCCAGTACCATTGTGTCTTCATTACTACAGCTTGGTAATATAGTTTCAAGTCTGGAATCGTGATGTTGCCAGCTTTGCTTTTCTTTTTCAAGATTGCTTTGACTATTCAGGGTCTTTTCTGGTTCCATACAAATTTTAGGATTGTTTGTTCTAGCTCTGTGAAAAATTGATAGGAATTGCAGTAAATTTGCAGGTTGCTTTGGATAGTATAGACATTTTAACAATGTTTGTCCTTACAATCCATGAGCATAGAATGTTTTCCATTTCTTTGTGTCATCTTCAGTCTCCTTCATAAGTGTTTTATAGTTTTCAGAGTACAGATCTTTTACTTCTTTGGCTAGGTTTATTCCTGGGTATCTTCTGTGTTTTGGTGCAATTGTAAATGGAATCGATTCCTTGATTTCTCTTTCTGGTGATTCATTATTGGTGTGTAGAATTGCAACAGATTTCTGTATGTTGATTTTCTATCCTGAGACTTTGTTGAATTTATGTGTCAGTCCTAGAAATTTTTTGGTGGAGTCTTATGGGGTTTCTCTACATAAAGTATCAAGTCATTTGTGCATCCTGAAAGTTTGACTTCTGCCTTGCTGATTTGGATACCTTTATTTATTTTTGTTTGATTGCTGAGAATAGGACTGCCAGTACTAAGATAAATAAAAAAAGAGAGAGAGAGAGAGAGTGGATATCTCTGTCTTGTTCCTGACTGTACAGAAGTTCTCAGTTTTTCCCCATTAAGGATGACATTAGCTATGTGTCTTTAACATATTATCTTTATAATGTTGAGGTATGTTCCCTCAAACTTGACTTTGTTGAAGGTTTTTAATAAGAATGGATGCTGTATTTCGCCAAATGCTTTTGCTGCATCTATTGATAGGATCATATGGTTCTTATCCTTTCTTTATTAATGTGGTATATTATATTCATTGATTTGAGAATATTGAACCACTCTTGCCTCAGGAATAAATCCCACTTATTCTTGGTGACTAATTCTTTTAATGTACTGTTGGATTCAATTTGTTAGTATTTTATTGAGAATTTTTGCATCCATGTTCATCAGGATATTGGTCTGTAGTTTTTGTTTTTTGTTTTTTGTTTTTTGTTTTTTTCAGTTGAGTCTGTCTGGTTTTGGTATAAGGGTAATGCTGGCCTCATAGAATTGATTTGGAAGTTTTCCTTCCATTTCTGTTTTTGGGAATAGTTTGAGAAGAATTGATATTAACTCTTCTTTAAATGCCTGGTAGAATTCCCCTATGAAGCTCTATGGCCCTGGATTTTCTTTTGTTGGGAGATTTTTTTGATTACTGGTTCAAGTTCTTTCCTTGTAATTAGTCTGTCCACATTTTCTATTCTTCCCATTTCAGTTTTGGTAGTTTATAGTTTGTAGGAATTTATCCATTTCTTCCATGTTGTCTAGTTTGTTGGAATACAGTGTTTGATAATATTCTCTGATAATTGTTTGCATTTCTGTGGTGTTGGTTGTTACGTTTCCTCTCTTGTTTGTTACTTTATTTGTGTGGCTCCTGTGTCTGACTAGAGGTTTATCAATGTTATTAATTTTTTCAGAGCACCAGATCGTGGTTTCATTGATAAATACTATTGTGTTTTTGTTCTGTTTTGTTTTGTTGTTGTTGTTGCTGTTGTTTTTTTATATCTATATCATGTGTTTCTCCCCTAATCTTTATTATTAACTTTCTGCTGGCTTTAGGCTGCAATTTTTGTTGTATTTTTTCTCTGTTGTTTGAGATTTTTTTTTCTTCTTCAGATAGGCCTGTATTGCTATATACTTCCCACTGAGGACTTCTTTTGCTGCATCCCAAAGGTTTTGGACCATCATGCTTTCATTTTCATTTGTTTCATTGTATTTTTTTAAATTTCTTCTTTGATTTCCTGTTGACCCATTCATTGCCTAGGAGGATGTGGTTTAACCTCCATATATTTATGGACTTTCTTATTTTTTTTTGTTTTTGTTGACTTCATGTATCCTACCATGGTGATATGTAAATATGCATAGTATGTTCACAATCATTTGAATTTGCTGAGCCCTGATTCATTTGTATTTTCACCAACAGTACATTAGGGTTCATTTTTATCTATATCTTTGCCAACACTTGATTCTTTTTGTTTTTTGTTTTATCCATTCTAACACATTTGAGGTTATATCTCATTGTGGTTTTGATCTGTATTTCCCTGATGACGAATGACTTTGAACATTCTTTTCATGTGTCTGTTGGCCATCTGGACATATTTTTCAAAAAAATGTTTCTTCATGACTTATGCTCATTTTTAATGGAATTATATGTTTATTTCTATATGTTCTTTATATGTTTTGGATATTAACCACCTATAGGCTATATCATTACAAATATCTTCTTCCATATTGTGGGTTGCCTTTTTCTTTTTTTTTTTTCTATTGTGGTTCTTTTTTTTTTAATATATGAAGTTTTTTGTCAAATTAGTTTCCATACAACACCCAGTGCTCATCTCAAAAGGTGCCCTCCTCAATACCCATCACCGACCCTCCCTCCCCTCCCACCCCCCATCAACCCTCAGTTTGTTCTCAGTTTTTAAGAGTCTCTTATGCTTTGGCTCTCTCCCACTCTAACCTCTTTTTTTTTTCCTTCCCCTCCCCCACGGGTTTCTGTTAAGTTTCTCATGATCCATACAAGAGTGAAAACATATGGTATCTGTCTTTATCTGTATTATTTATTTCACTTAGCATCACACTCTCCAGTTCCACTCACGTTGCTACAAAGGGACATATTTAATTTTTTCTCAGTGCCACGTAGTACTCCATTGTGTATATAAACCACAATTTCTTTATCCATTCATCAGTTGATGGACATTTAGGCTCTTTCCATAATTTGGCTATTGTTGAGAGTGCTGCTATGAACATTGGGGTACAAGTGCCCCTATGCATCAGTACTCCCGTATCCCTTGGGTAAATTCCTAGCAGTACTATTGCTGGGTCATAGGGTAGGTCCATTTTTAATTTTTTGAGGAACCTCCACACTGTTTTCCAGAGTGGCTGCACCAATTTGCATTCCCACCAACAGTGCAAGAGGGTTCCCGTTTCTCCACATCCTCTCCAGCATCTATAGTCTCCTGATTTGTTCATTTTGGCCCCTCTGACGGGCGTGAGGTGATATGTGAGTGTGGTTTTGATTTGTATTTCCCTGATGAGGAGCGACGTTGAGCATCTTTTCATGTGTCTATTGGCCATCCAGATGTCTTCTTTAGAGAAGTGTCTATTCATGTTTTCTGCCCATTTCTTCACTGGGTTATTTGTTTTTCAGGTGTGGAGTTTGGTGAGCTCTTTATACATTTTGGATACCAGCCCTTTGTCTGATATGTCATTTGCAAATATCTTTTCCCATTCCGTTGGTTGCCTTTTAGTTTTGTTGGTTGTTTCCTTTGCTGTGCAGAAGCTTTTTATCTTCATGAGGTCCCAGTAATTCATTTTTGCTTTTAATTCCCTTGCCTTCAGGGATGTGTCAAGTAACAGATTGCAGTGGCTGAGGTCAGAGAGGTGTTTTCCTGCTTTCTCCTCTAGGGTTTTGATGGTTTCCTGTCTCACATTCAGGTCCTTTATCCATTTTGAGTTTATTTTTGTGAATGGTGTGAGAAAGTGGTCTAGTTTCAATCTTCTGCATGTTGCTGTCCAGTTCTCCCAGCACCATTTGTTAAAGAGAGTGTCTTTTTCCATTGGATGTTCTTTCCTGCTTTGTCAAAAATTAGTTGGCCATACGTTTGTCAGTCTAGTTCTGGGGTTTCTATTCTATTCCATTGGTCTATGTGTCTGTTTTTGTGCCAATACCATGCTGTCTTGATGACTACAGCTTTGTAGTAGAGGCTAAAGTCTAGGATTGGGATGCCTCCTGCTTTGGTCTTCTTCAAAATTACTTTGGCTATTCAGGGCCTTTTGTGGTTCCATAAAAATTTTAGGATTGCTTGTTCTAGTTTTGAGAAGAATGCTGGTGCAATTTTGATTGGGATTGCATTGAATGTGTAGATAGCTTTGGGTAGTATTGACATTTTGACAATATTTATTCTTCCAAACCATGAGCACAGAATGTTTTTCCATTTCTTTATATCATCTTCAATTTCCTTCATAAGCTTCTATAATTTTCAGCATACAGATCTTTTGCATCTTTGGTTAGATTTATTCCTAGGTATTTTATGCTTCTTGGTGCAATTGTGAATGGGATCAGTTTCTTTATTTGTCTTTCTGTTGCGTCATTATTAGTGTAAGAATGCAACTGATTTCTGTACATTGATTTTTTATCCTGTAACTTTGCTAAATTCATGTATCAGTTCTAGGAGACTTTTGGTGGAGTCTATCGGATTTTCCATGTATAGTATCATGTCATCTGCAAAAAGCAAAAGCTTGACTTCATCTTTGCCAATTTGATGCCTTTGATTTCCTTTTGTTGTCTGAGTGCTGATGCTAGAACTTCCAACACTATGCTAAACAACAGCGGTGAGAGTGGACATCCCTGTTGTGTTCCTGATCTCAGGGAAAAAGCTCTCAGTTCTTCCCCATTGAGGATGATGTTAGCTGTGGGCTTTTCATAAATGGCTTTGATGATGTTTAAGTATGTTCCTTCTATCCCGACTTTCTCGAGGGTTTTTATTAAGAAAAATTGCTGAATTTTGTCAAAGGCCTTTTCTGCATCAATTGACAGGGTCTTATGGTTCTTACCTTTTCTTTTACTAATGTGATGTATCACATTGATTTGTGAATGTGGAACCAGCCCTGCATCCCAGGAATGAATCCCACTGGATCATGTTGAATAATTCTTTTTATATGCTGTTGAATTTGATTTGCTAGTATCTTATTGAGAATTTTTGCATCCATATTCATCAGGGATATTGGCCTGTAGTTCTCTTGTTTTACTGAGTCTCTGTCTTGTTTAGGAATCAAAATAATACTGGCTTCATAAAATGAGTCTGGAAGTTTTCCTTCCCTTTATATTTTTTGGAATAGCTTGAGAAGGATAGGTATTCTCTCTGCTTTAAACGTCTGGTAGAACTCCCCTGGGAAGCCATCTGGTCTTGGTCTCTTATTTGTTGGGGGATTTTTGATGACTGATTCAATTTCTTCACTGGTTATGGGTCTGTTCACGCTTTCTATTTCCTCCTGATTGAGTTTTGGAAGCGTGTGGGTGTTTAAGAATTTGTCCATTTCTTCCAGGTTGTCCAGTTTGTTGGCATATAATTTTTCATAGTATTCCCTGATAATTGCTTGTATCTCTGAGGGATTGGTTGTAATAATTCCATTTTCATTTATGATTTTATCTATTTGGGTCATCTCCCTTTTCTTTTTGAGAAGCCTGGCTAGAGGTTTGTCAATTTTGTTTATTTTTTCAAAAAACCAACTCTTGGTTTAGTTGATCTGCTCTACAGTTCTTTTAGATCCTATATTCTTTATTTCTGCTCTGATCTTTATTACTTCTCTTCTTCTGCTGGATTTAGGCTGTCTTTGCTGTTCTGCTTCTATTTCCTTTATGTGTGCTGTTAGATTTTGTATTTGGGATTTTTCTTGTTTCTTGAGATAGGCCTGGATTGCAATGTATTTTCCTTTCAGGACTGCCTTCGCTGCATCCCAAAGCGTTTGGATTGTTCTATTTTCATTTTCATTTGTTTGCGTATATTTTTAAATTTCTTCTCTAATTGCCTGGTTGACCCATTCATTCTTTAGTAGGGTGTTCTTTAACCTCATGCTTTTGGAGGTTTTCGAGACTTTTTCCTGTGGTTGATTTCAAGCTTCATAGCATTGTGGCCCAAAAGTATGCATGGTATGATTTCAATTCTTGTATACTTATTAAGGGCTGTTTTGTGACCCAGTATGTGATCTATCTTGGAGAATGTTGCATGTGCACTGAGAAGAAAGTATATTCTGTTGCTTTGGGATGCAGAGTTCTAAATCTATCTGTCAAGTCCATCTGATCCAATATCTCATTCAGGGTCTTTGTTTCTTTATTGACCGTGTGTCTACATGATCTATCCATTTCTGTAAGTGGAGTGTTAAAGTCCCCTGCAGTTACCACATTCTTATCAATAAGGTTGCTTATGTTTGTGAGTAATTGTTTTATATATTTGGGGGCTCCTGTATTCGGCACATAGACATTTAAAATTGTTAGCTTTTCCTGATGGATAGATCCTGTGATTATTATATAATGCCCTTCTTTATCTCTTGTTACAGCCTTTAATTTAAAGTCTAGTTTGTCTGATATTAGTATGGCTACTGCAGCTTTCTTTAGACTTCGAGTGGCATGGTAAATAGTTCTCCATCCCCTCACTCTCAATCTGAAGGTGTCCTCACGTCTAAAACGAGTCTCTTGTAGACAGCAAATAGATGGGTCTTGTTTTTTTTTTTTTTTATCCATTCTGATACCCTATGCCTTTTGGTTGGCGCATTTAGTCCATTTACATTCAGTGTTATTATAGAAAGATATGGGTTTAGAGTCATTGTGATGTCCGTAGGCTTCATGCTTGTAGCGATGTCTCTGGTACTTTGTCTCACAGGATCCCCCTTAGGATCTCTTGTAGGGCTGGTTTAGTGGTGACAAAATCCTTCAGTTTTTGTTTGGGAAGATCTTTATCTCTCCTTCTATTCTAAATGACAGACTTGCTGGATAAAGGATTCTCGGTTGCATATTTTTTCTGTTCATCACATTGAAGATCTCCTGCCATTCCTTTCTGGCCTGCCAAGTTTCAGTAGAGAGATCAGTCACGAGTCTTATAGGTCTCCCTTTATATGTTAGAGCACGTTTATCTCTCACTGCTTTCAGAATTTTCTCTTTATCCTTGTATTTTGCCAGTTTCACTATGATATGTCATGCAGAAGATCGATTCAAGTTACGTCTGAAGGGAATTCTCTGTGCCTGTTGGATTTCAATGCCTTTTTCCTTCCCCGGATCAGGGAAGTTCTCAGCTATTATTTCAAGTACACCTTCAGCACCTTTCCCTCTCTCTTCCTCCTCTGCAATACCAATTATGCGTATATTGTTTCTCTTTAGTGCATCACTTAGTTCTCTAATTTTCCCCTCATACTCCTGGATTTTTTTTATCTCTCTTTTTCTCAGCTTCTTCTTTTTCCATAATTTTATCTTCTAGTTCACCTATTCTCTCTTCTGCCTCTTCAATCCGAGCCATAGTTGTCTCCATTTTATTTTGTAGTTCATTGATAGCATTTTTTAGCTCCTCCTGGCTGTTCCTTAGTCCCTTGATCTCTGTAGCAAGAGATTCTCTGCTGTCCTTATAATGTTTTCAAGCCCAGTCATTAATTTTATGACTATTATTCTAAATTCGCTTTCTGTTATATTGTTTAAATCATTTTTGATCAGTTTTAGCTGTTGTTATTTCCTGGATGTTTTTCTGAGGGGAATTCTTCCATTTCCTCATTTTGGATAGTCCCTGGAGTGGTGCAGGACTGCGGGGCACTTCCCCTGTGCTGTCTTGAATAAGTTGCATTGGTGGGCGGAGCCGCAGTCAGACCTGATGTCTGCCCCCAGCCCACCACTGGGGCCACAGTCAGACTGGTGTGTGCCTTCTCTTTCCCTCTCCTAGGGGTGGGATTCACTGTGGGGTGGCGTGGCCCATCTGGGCTACTTGCACACTGCCAGGCTTGTGGTGCTGGGGATCTGGCATATTAGCTGGGGTGGATAGGCAAGGTGAAAGGGGGCGGGAGGGGCAGGCTTGGCTCACTTTTCCTTCAGAGATCCGCTTCGGGAGGGGCCCTGCAGCACCAGGAGGGAGTCAGACCTGCTGGAGGGATGGATCTGCAGAAGCACAGCTTTGGGTGTTTGCGAGGTGCTAGCAAGTTCCCTGGCAGGAACTGGTTCCCTTTGGGATTTTGGCTGGGGGATGGGTGAGGGAGATGGCCCTGGCTAGCACTTTTGTTCCCTGCCAACCTGAACTCTGTTGTCCGGGGCTCAACAACTCTCCCTCCCTTTATCCTCCAGCCCTCCTGTTCTCCGAGCAGAGCTGGTAGCTTATAACCTTCCAGATGCTAAGTCCCACTTGCTGTTGGAACACACTCCGTCCGGCCCATCCGTTTTTGCAAGCCAGACTTGGGGGCTCTGCTTGGCCGGTAGGCTGCCCCTCCACCCCGGCTCCCTCCCGCCAGTCCATGTAGCGTGCACTGCCTGGCCGCCCTTCCTACCCTCTTCCGTGGGCCTGTCGTCTGCACTTGGCTCCAGAGACTCTGTTATGCTAGTCTTCTGGTGGTTTTCTGGGTTATTTAGGCAGGTGTAGGTGGAAAATAAGTGATCAGCAGGACGTGCGGTGAGCCCAGCATCTTCCTAAGCAGCCATCTTCCCAGGATCCCTGCCTTTTTCTTTTGTTGGTGATTTATTTTGCTTTGCTAGAGCTTTTTATTTTGGTGTAGTTTCAATAGTTCAATTTTATTTTTTTTCCCCTTGCTAAAGAAAACATACCTAGAAAAATATTTTTACAGCTGATGTCAAAGAGATTACTGCCTGTGTTTTTTTTCCCAAGTAATTTTAATGGTTTCAGGTCTCTAATTTAGGAGTTTATTTTTGTATAGTGAGTAATTAAGCGGTCCAGTTTCATTCTTTTGCATGTAGCCCTCCAGTTTTCTCAACATCATTTACTACAACAGTCTTTTTTCCCATTGAATATTCTTGCCTCCTTTGCCTTAGATTAATTGGTCATATAATTTTGAGTTTATTTCCAGACTTTGTATTTTTTCTATTGTTTTATGTGTCTGTGCCAGTATCAAACTATGTTGATTACTAGAGCATTGTAGTATATGTTCAAATCTGGGACTGTGATACCTCCATTTTTTTTTCTAAGATTCTTTTAGCTTTTTAAGGTCTCTTGTGTTTCCATACAAAATTTAAAATTATTTGTTCTAGTTCTGTGAAAAATGCAGTTGATATTTTGATAAGGATTGCATTAAATGTGTAGCTTGCTTTGGACAGTATGGAAATTTTAACAATATTTATTTTCTCAATCCATGAGCATGAAATATATTTCCATTTGAATGTATCATCTTCAATTTCTTTCTTCAGTGTTTTATAGTTTTCAGAGTATAGGTCTTTCACATCATCAGTTAAGTTTATTCCTGAGTATTTTATTATTTTTGGTGCAATTGGAAGTGGAATTATTTTCCTAATTTATCTTTCTGCCTCCTCATTCCTAGTGTATAGAAATGCAACAGATATCTTTATATTGGTTTTGTATCCTGGGACTTAACTGAATTCATTTATCACTTCTAGTAGTTTTGGTGGAGTCTTTATGGATTTCTATATATGGTATCATATTTTCTACAAGTAATGAAAGATTTATTTCTTCCTTACCAATTTATATGTCTTATGTTTATTTTTCCTGTCATAGTTTTGTGGGTAGACCTTCCAGTACCATGTTGAGTGGAAGTGGTGAAAGTGGACATCCTAGCATTTTTCCTGATCTTAGAAAAAAAAAAGATCCTAGTTTTTCCACCATTGACTACGATGTTAGCATCAGGTTTTTCATTTGTCGCCTTTGTTAATACACTTTTTAAGGTTATTTATTATGTATTTAAGTTAGAGAGAAAGAGAAAGAGCGAGTGCACAAACATGAGCAGGAGTGGGCAGAGAGAGAGAGAGAGAGAGAGAGCGAGACAGAGAGAGAGAGACAGAGAGAGAGGGAAAGAGAGAGAATCCCAACCAGGCTCTATATTCTGCATTGAGCCCAGTGTGGGGCTTGATCTCACGACTGTGTGATCATGATCTGAGCCAAAATCAAAAGCCAAGAGCCTAAACAAGTGAGCCACCCAGGTGCTCGAATATATGGCTTTTGTTATGTTAAGGTATGTTCCCTTTAAACCTACCTTGCTGAGAGTTTTTATCATGAATGGATGTTGTACTTTGTGAAATGATTTTTCAACATCTATTAAAATAATCGTATGTTTTTTATCCTTTCTCTTCTTTTTTTAATGTTTATTTTTGAGAGAGAGAGAGACAGAGAGAGAGAGACAGAGAGTGAGCGGGGAAGGGGAAGACAGAGAGGGAGACACAGAATCTGAAGCAGGCTGAGGGTGTGCACTGTCAGCACAAAGCCCGATGCGGGGCTCGAACTCACAAACCGTGAGATCATGACCTGAGCCAAAGTTGAACACTTAACCAACTGAGCCACCCAGGTGCCCCATTATCCTTTCTTTTCCTGATGTCATATATGTCATTGATTGATTTACACTTACTAAACCACACTTGCATCCCAGGAATAAATCCCAGTTGATAACGATGAACAATTTTCTTAATGTATTGTTCCATTTGGTTTACTAATATTCTTTTGAGGATTTTTTGCATGTATGTTCATCACCAATATTATCATCAGCAATATTATCCTGCAGCTTTCTTTATCTGGTGTGGCCATCAGGGTAATAGTGACCTCATGAAATGAATTTGGAAGCTTTCCTTCATCTTATATTTTTTGGAGTAGTTTGAGAAGAATAGGTATTAACTCTTCTTTAAATGTCTGGCAGAATTCCCCTGGGAAGCCACCTGGCCCAGGACTCTTATTTGATGGGAGATTTTGATTACTGATTCAATTTCTTTCCTGGTTATGGGTTTGCTTATATTTTCTATTTCTTCCTGTTTTAGTTTTGGTAGTTTGTGAGATTCTAGGAATTTGCCCATTTTTTCCAGACTTCCAAGTTTGTTGGCATATAGTTTGTCATAGCATTCTCCCGTATTTTTTTTTGTATTTCTGTGGTGTTGGTTGGGACCTCTCCTCTTTCATTTGTGATTTTAACTATTTGTGTCATTTCTCTTTTCTTTTTGATAATCCTGGCTAGAGGGTATCAATTTTGCTTGTTCTTTCAAAGAACCAGCTCTAAGTTTCATTGATCTGTTATACTGGTTTTTTGTTTGTTTGTTTCTACATCATTTATTTCTGCTTTAATCTTAGTATTTCCCTTCTGCTGGTTTTAGGTTTTATTTGTTGTTCCTTTTCTAGCTCCTTTAGGTTTAAAGTTAGATTGTGTATTTGAGACCATCTTGCTTCTTCAGATAGGCCTGGATTGCAATATAGTTTTCTCTTAGGACTGCTTTTGCTGTATCCCAAAGATTTTGGACTGTAATGTTTTCATTTGCTTTCATGTATTTTTTTTGTCTTTAATTTCCTGCCTAACCTATTCATTCTATAGTAGTATGTTCTTTAACCTCCATGTTGAGAGTTTTCCAATTTTTTTTTCTTGTGTTTGACTTCACGTTTCATAGCATTGTGATCTGAAAATATGCATGATGTGATCTTGATATTTTTGTACCTGTTGAGGTCTAATTTGTGACCAAAGTATGTGATCTATTCTGGAGAATGTTCCATGTGCACTTGAGAAGAATGTGTATTCTGCTGCTTTAGGATGAGATGTTCTGAATATGGACCATTGTTTTCTCATTTTCTTTTGTTTCCATGAATTTTTTTTCAAATTTTCTCTTTGATTTCTTGATTGACCCATTCATTTAGTATCATGTTTTTAATCTCCATGTATTTTTGCTCTTTCCATATTTTTTATTTTTGTTCATTTTTAGTTTTAAGTATTGTTGTCAGAGAAGATGAATGATATGATTTCAATATTTTTTGAATGTGTTGGACTGAGTTTCCTTAACCAATTCTCATTACTTATTATTCTTTTTTTTTTTCCTTTTGCATTTGTTTGCTTTTCGTTACTCTGTCAGGTTGCTGATCCTTTCTGTTTCTTCTGATCTACCATTTTCCCTCTCGTGTATTTTTAGTTTCAATTATTGCATCCTTCACTTCTGATTTTTTAAAAAATATTTTCTATCTTTGTTTTTTTTTAAATATTTTCTATCTTTGTTGAAGGTCTCACTGAGATCCTCCACTCTTTTCTCAAGTCTTGTATGTCTCTTTATGGCATTACTGTAAATTCTCTATCAAGTGTACTGTTTATCTCTGCTCCATTTAGCTCTTTTGCTGTGACTATATCCCATTCTTTCACTTCGAACATATTCCTTGGTCTTCTCATTTTGTCTAACTTTATGTGTATGTTTTTATTTTAGGAAATTCAGCTACATATCCTGATCTTGAAAGTAATGTCCATATGAAGAAGAGACTCTATTGTGTTCTGTAGTGCAATGGCCCCTGTTTATCAGAAGCTAGCATTTCAGGGGTGTCTCTTTTTGGTGTTTTGTGTTCCCTACTCTTGTGATTGAGCTATGTTTGCCTTCAGTCCAGTTGTCTGCAATGGCTCTTTGCCTGTTGTGGTAAGGATTGGATCCTGTGCTGTTAAGGAGCCAGTCTGGAGATGTCTTAGACTTGAGTTGGGGCATATCAGATGTCTGCTCTCAGTCCATATGCCAGAACAGTGTTAGCACTGAACTACAGGAGACTCTCTGTGTTATCTCTGAGTCTTTTGTTGGTAGGCAGGGCCTGCAGTCAGACCAGTCATTAGCCTTCTGTCTGTTGGAGTTGCAATAACACTGAACTATTGTGGTCTTTGTAATGCTCCCTGTGAGGTTTATGTTGGTGGGTGGCTCCATAGTCACATCAAATCTCTACCTCTGCAGTTGAACTGGTGTGTGTATGTGGTTATCTTCTCTTCCCAGGGCAAGAGTCAGTTTCAGATGCTTGTGTCCCCACTTCGGATGGGTTCCTTCTGAGTGTGGTATGTTTGATATGGCTGTCCATAGGAGAACACAGGGGCAGGGTTGCAGTGTTAGCAGGTTTTATACTGGTCTGCTTCCAGGAAGGGACCTGGAGCCACTTTGAAGAGACTTCTGTTGAATGAGGCAGGTTGGATGGGGCAGTCCTCAAGAGATTGCAGGAGCATGGCATGAGGTGTTAGAGAGGTAGGTGGGAGTATTCCTGTTTCCACTGGTTCCTGCAAGTGTCCCACTTTCTAGGCTGGGGACAAGGGAGACACATGGTGCCTGCCATCTCTTTTGTTTCTGGTGAAATCTCCTAAAGATCCTTGCCCCTATTGTATGTGTTCTGAGTTTAGTAAATTAATCTCCTTCGTGTACATCACATGTTCTTTAAAAAGAAGCTTATTTATTTTGAGAGAGAGAAATTGGGGGGACAGAGAGAAGGAGAGACAGAATCCCAAGCATGCTCTGCACCATCAGTGCACAGCCTGATGTGGGACTCAAACTCACAAACTGTGAGATCATGACCTGAGCCAAGATCACAAGTCAGACGCTTAACCGACTGTGCCACCCAGATGTCTCTACCCCAGGTGTTTTTTAAAGTGCTGCTTCTATGCTGTGTCTTTGCAGCGTTGTTTGTTATGTTGGCTCTTTAAAGGCAAGGAATGTTTCCTATCACCCTGCAGCTCTCCTAGAGTTCCAGAGCTGCTTTTATCCAGAGCTGTTTTTAAAATTCCAGGTGTTAAATTCCACTTATTGTAAAAATGTGTGAAGTTAAGCCCTTGTTTTTTTCAAAGACAAATATTATGGGGATTTATCTTCCCAGTGCATGTCCCCCATGCCTAGAGTTGGATCTGTTCCTCTCTCTTCTCCATGCTTGTGGTGTCCCTCCATTTTGTGGTCAATCTTTCAGGTTAGTTTGGCTCCCAACCACATCTTGGTCCTTCTTGCCATTTTTGATGTGGCTTCCATGCTAGAATTAATTGTGGAAAGTCTGTTCTGCCAGTCTTCAGGTCATTTTCTGTGTTAATTCCACTGATGTCGTTTTTGCTAGATGTATCCATGAGCTTATGACTCTCCTACTCTGCCATTTTCCCTAGAAGTTATATGTCTTCTTTATCTGTTTACCTATAAATAGACACTTGGGTTGCTTCCATACCTTGGCTATTATAATTATTCAATAAACATAGAGGTGCACACATCCTTTTGAACTAGTGTTTTTGTTTCCTTTGAGTAAAAATCCAGTAGGGAAATTAGTGTATCTTATAATATTTTTATTTTTAATTTTTTGTAACCTCCAAATATATTCCACAGTGGCTGTACCAGTTTGCATTCTCACCATCAGTGCAAAAATACTCCCTTTTCTCTACATTCTCACCAACACTTGTTGTTTCTTGAGCTTTTGATTTAGACATTCTGACAAATATGAGGTAATATGTCATTGTGGCTTTGATTTGCATTTCCCTGATGATGAATGATGCTAAGCATCTTTTCTTGTGTCTATTGGCCATCTGTATGTCTTCTTTGGAGAAATGTCTGTTCATATATTCTGCCCATTTTTTAATTGGATTACTAGGGGGTGTTGAGCTGTAGATGTTCTTTATATATTTTGGATACAAACCCTTTATCAGACACGTCATTTGAAAATATCTTCTCACCTTCAGTAGGTTTTCTTTTTGTTTTATTGATGATTTCCTTCACTGTGAAATTTTTTTTATTTTTGTGTAGTCTCAAAGTTTAATTTTGCTTTTGTTTCCCTTGCCAAAAGAGACATATTGAGAAAAATATTTCTATGGTTGATGTCAAAGTTATTACTGCCTATGTTTCCACCCCCCCTCGGATTTTTATGGTTTCAGATCTTGCATTTAGGTCTTTAATTCTTTTTGAGTTTATTTTTTCATATGGTAAAAGAAGTCCAGTTTCATTATTTTGCATGTAGCTATTTTTCCCAGCACCATTCATTGAAGAGATTGTCTTCTCCACTGTATATTCTTGCATCCTTTTCACAGATTAATTGACCATTTAATTGTGGATTTATTTCAGGGCCCTCTTTTCTGTTCTATTGATCTATGTGTCTATTTTTGTGCCAGTAAAATATTGTTTTGATTAACTACACCTTTGTAATATATTATGGAATCTGGAATTGGAATACTTCAAGCTTTCTTCTTCTTTCTCAAAATTGCTTTGACTGCATAGTATTTCTTTCCATTATCCTAAGTCTTGAAATAACATTATTTTGAAATCATTATAATTTGTACCCAAACACTGTGAATCTAACAAATATTAGTTAGTGGCTATGAAATAAAAATTGAACAAATTCATAGGGCAAGAATGGCAGTAGGGTATATTTACACGAATACAGGCATTGGAATTTGAACTGGTTTCGAATTTCTTGAGCTCATGCTAATAATTCAACCTACTAGAATTACAAATTCTTTATCAGTGACACATAGATAATTATTTTAGAGCTGTGGAGATTAGATTATGGTACCCAGAAAATTGCAAAGTAATAATAGTATATAGTGTATAATAACAAATAATGGTTACAAAAATATTTTTTTATTGTGTGATATTGCCATTTGGCCATCTTCTCTTGGTTTGAATAATATTCTAGTCATCAATTTTTGATACCTTGCTGCATTGCCGCTGAGTCTAAGACGCTATAAAAATACAATGTGTGCAAATTTTTGTTTATACTTGAGGATTCCTAAATTGATTTTTACTATCCATGGGTATGATTTACATTAATCAAGTAGAACTCCATACAGAATACACTAATGGTCACTGCATTTATTTATTTCTCTTTGCTACTTTCAGATATAGGGTGTTCTTTTACCTGAAACACACATGTACAGAACAAGACCCATGAAAGAGTGTAGATAGAGTTGATCTTCTCAGTACTATTTTCTGCATCTCATTTATGTATTCAATAAGTATTTACTGAAAGCTACTATGTACTAGGCATGTTATAATCACTGGGAATAAAAGGATAAATGAATGGCTTTTGCTCTCACAGCTGTGGTATAATATGGAAGACAGAAAGACTAAAAAAATAATTAACTATAAATTGTTAAACTACATTCATGGTGAGTAATATAAATTAAGAATGCTTATATTAACATTAAGGACAGAAGCAGTATTAAAGTCAAAACATGAAGAATATATAGGTGTTAATCAAGTAAAGAGGAATGAGATATTTTAAAGAGAGAAAAAAAATGTGTATGAAGGTACTGGGGCTTTTAGAAGTATGACAGATTTCACAAAATGAGAGAAGTGCAGTGAGGCTGAAAAATAGAGCAAAGAGAAGAGGAATTCAAAATTAAGTTTGGAGAAAGAGAACAGGTGAGTATTATGAGTTTTACTCCCAAACAGTTGGAAGTTACTGCTGGGTTTCAAGCAAAATGTAATATAATAAAATCTACCTTTAAATAAAAGGGATATTTAGAGGAATCACAATTCCAGACTTCAAGTTATATTACAAAGCTATAGTAATCAAAACACTATGGTACTGGCACAAAAACAGATAGATCAATGGAACAGAATAGATACCCTAGAAATGAACCCACAACTATATGATCAATTATTCTTCAACAAAGGAGGAAAGAATATTTAATGGGAGAGAGAATGTCTCTTCAACAAATGGTGATGTGTTGGGAAAACTGGACAGCAACATGCAAAAGAATGAAACTAGACCATGTTCTTACACTATACACAAAAATAAATTTCAAATGGATGAAAGACCTGAATGTGAGACAGAAAACCATCAAAATTCTAAAACATAGCACAGGCAGTAACTTCTTTGACATCACCCATAGCAATTTATTTCTAGATGTCTCCTGAGGCAAGAGAAATGAAAGCAAACATGAAATATTGGGACTTCATCAAAATAAAAAGTTACTGCACAGCAATGGAAACAATTAACGAAGCTAAAAAGCAGCTTATGGATTGGGAGAAGGTATTTTCAAATGATATATCTGATGAAGGGTTATTATACAAAATCTATAAAGAACTTATAAAACTCAACACCCCCAAACCAAATAATCCAATTAAAGAGGGGAAGAAGGCATGAATAGACATTTTTTTTCCCAAAGAAGACATACAGCTGGACAACTGACACATTAAAAGATGCTCAACATTACTGATCATCAGGGAAATGCAAATCAAAACTACAATTAGATATTATCTCACAGCTGTCAAAGGGCTAAAATCAACCACACAAGAAACAACAGGTGTTGGCAATGATGTAAAGGGAAACACTTTTCCACAGCTTGTGGGAATGCAAACTGATGCAGCCACTCTGAAAAACAGTATGGAGTTTCCTCAAAACGTTAAAAATAGAGCTAGCTTATAATCTAGCAATTGCACTACCAGGTATTTACTTACCCAAGGAATACAAAAATACTAATTTAAAGGGATACATGCACCCTGATGTTTATAGTAACATTATTTACAATAGCCAAATTATGGAAATGGGCTAAGTGTCCATCAGTTGATAAAAAAGTTGTGGTACACACACACACACACACACACACACTGTAATATTTCTCAGCGATCAAAAAGATGAAATCTTGTCATTTGCAACAACATGAATGGGGCCAGAGAGTGTTATGTAAGTGAAATAAGTCAGTCAAGAAAGACAAATACCATATGATTTCACCCATGTAGAATTAAAGAACTAAGGTAAATGAGAAAAAGGAAAAATAGAAAGAAGCAAATCAAGAAATAGACTCTTAACTGTAGAAAACAAACTGATAGTTACCAGAAGAGATTGGATTGGGTAGTGGTTAAATAGGTGAGTATTAAGGGGTAAACTTGGTATAGCACCAGGTATTGTATGAAAGTGTTGAATCACTACATTGTACACCTGAAACTAATTCATTACACTGTATGTAAGCAAATTGGAAATTAAATAAAAATTTAAAAAGAAAACACTGCAGACTAAAAGGTAAAGGATAAGAGTACACATAGAAAGATCAAAATAAATTAATTATTTACCTCAATTGCAAATGCTGATAGTTCAAGAAAGGTGTGTGGGGAAAATGTTCAAATGAAGGGAATTCTATTAATTAACCTATTTTTTTACCGTGGATTAGGAAAGTGTCACTGTTATTTCATTGGTAATAGAACTCACTAGTACTGTTTTCAGGAAATGAGTATTTTATGGGCTTATACTTTGAGAATTTTTAGCACAGGGCCTGGAAGTAAATATAAGTGCATAACTATTGGATTTTCTGAATGTACTCTGTGTTCTTAAATGATCATTAATTAATGAGACCTATTTTATTTTTATGATGTACAGATTAATGTTTAGAGTGATAGCTTATACCTTGAAAGACCCTGAGATGATTAGTTGGTAAGAGAATCGACTTCATTATCAGACAGATCTGTGTTTGTTAGCATTTTTGTTATATAGCTGAGTTACAATCTTACTAAGTCTTGATTTTCTTACCTGGAAAAATAAATATAGGCCTTTTTATTTTGGTTGTTTTTATTTATTTATTTATTTTGAGAGAGAAAAAGAGAAAGAGAAAAACAGAGAGTTGGGGAGGGGCAGAAAGAGAATCCCAAGCACGTTCAAAACAGGGCTCCAGCTCACAAAACTTGAGATTATGACCTGAGCCTAAACCAACAATCCTACATTTAACTGACTGAGCTACCCAGGTACCCCAAAGATAGGCCTTTTAAAATGCTGATTTTTCAAGTTGTTTTTGAGGTGTAATTTAATTAATATGCATATGGTGCTGAGAACACCACAATTACTAGCAAATGGTAATTGCTACAGTGATAGAAAAACGATACTAGAAATAGTTGTTATTTTTATTATTATATTTATTGTTGCACTGAATAAAATAAAATAAAGTTCTTCTTGCCATGCATCAAAAGAAAAGACATTAGAAGGAAAGAATCCTTCTGGTACAAAAGTGAACAGAGTGCCTCCAGAAGCTTTCGTCAGAGCTGAGCCATTATGATATCAGACAAGGAAAAACTTACTCCCAATCTATGACACACAGATATTATGGTTTCTTGAAATACATACACACTCAAAGTATAATTTGATTACTTCTCCCAAATTTCTGAAGGGAAAGAACAATGTTTTAATCATGTTTGGTTTTCAGTAGGTAACACAACATGGCCACAGAATAAGTGATTTATTAATGTTGTTGAAATAAGCTGAGCTGAAATGAACTGATAGCTACAAAGTTAAATAATTACACACCTCCACTACCTTAATTTAACCTAACAGTTGTTTCTTTAATCATTAAATGTAGGTATGCCATAATAGCTGTAATTATGATATTTAGTTCGATAACTTGCTAAGGAATGTGCTTTTGTGAGAAGTTGTTGAGTATACTTGAAAAAAACAGTGTATATCAAGGCAAAAAAGTATTTTATGAAGTACAAAGATTCCAGGGGACATTTTTCAGCACTTTCTGATGAAAGAATTCTTTATGTTCTTGCTCCAATTTCTCCTAGAAATATCAAATTTATTTTGGGGAAAAAATAAAGAAGCAATGCCCAGATAAGTCCAGTTTCTAAAACTTTGCAACGATCCCTTTAGCACCAGTTATGGTGCTTGCGTTAGGTAGTGCTGAGAATTATTAAGAATGTATGATACAGGGTGTCTGGGTGGCTGGGTCAATTAAGCATCCAACTCTTGGTTTTGGCTCAGGTCATGATCTAATGGTTTCGTGAGTTGGAGCCCTGTGTCAGGCTCTGTGCTGACAGCACAGAACCTGCTTGGGATTCTCTTTCCCTCTCTTTCTGCCCCTACACCACTCATGCTGTCTCTGTCTCTCTCAAAATAAATAAATAAACTCAAAAAAAGAATGTATGTTACATGAACTCTGCCTTTAACAGTTAAAACAGGAATGTCCAAGAGGTATATTTAATCAACTATAATGGTCAATTGGATAAGTATATCTTAAATATATATATTACTTCATATGTTCCAAAGTGTTTTCATAATAAGTGTCTCATTTCAACACAAAAAATATTGGAAGGAAAGTTGGGATAATATTATTATCTTCTCTACTCTTTAGATGAAGTCATTGAGACAGGTTTCTTGGCATACTCAAAGTCACATGTCAAGTTTATGTCACGAATAGAACCTTGGAACTCACATGCCTGGCTTATAATTCAGTCTAGTTTTATCACACAACACTAAATGTGGAAATTTCTCAAGGTGTCACCCATTTTATGGCAAAAAAGAATATCCAGACTTTTGAAATTTGATTAGTTTCTTTAAATGGATGTAATTTGACAGAACTATATCACCAACGTTTCAATTTAGAAATAAATATGTTTGGATATAATAGAAAAAATATATTTGGAAAGAAAATGGTAAACAAATTTTATGGTGAATATAAATACATGAAATAATTTTTGGAATACAATAGTATGAATTACTTAAAAACTTATAAATCTTATTTTTCACTGATTTAAGAATAAGTCAACAAAATGTTATAGTTTAATGTGACAAGACTGCAAGACTGACATTATATTTAAAAAATTTTAAATGCTGGGGTGTCTGGGTGTCTCAGTAAGTTAAGAAACTAACTCTTGATTTTGGATCAGGTCATGATCTTGTGGTTCATGATTTTGAGCCCTGCTTCGGGCTCTGTGCTGGCAGTGGGAAACTTGCTTGGGATTCTCTCTCTCTCCCTCTCTCTCTCTACCACTACCCTTGCTCTCTCTCTCTCTCTCTCTCTCTAATATAAATAAGTAAACTTTAAAAAATTAAAATGCTATTAAGAAGACAAAGTCTAAGTTGGAAGTTAGCAAATAATCTTAATATATGTGTATCAACATAAGTCAAATTCTAGAATGGTATCTCTGAACCTCCAAAGTCTTCTTTAAGTATTAATTTTTTTCAGGGGTGTATGATTGGCTCAGTAAGTTAAGCATCTGACTCTCGGCTTTGACTCAGGTCATGATCTCCGTTCATTGGATTGAGCCCCACATGGAATTCTGTGTTGACAGCACAGAGTCTGCTTGGCATTCTCTCTCTCTCCCTCTCTCTCTGCCCCTCCCCTGTTCATGAGCTTTCTCTCTCTCTCTCTCTCAGAATAAATAAACTTAAAAATACATTGATTTTATTTTTTTCTTAAGGTGGAGATTAAAGGAACACAAATAAGGCTAATGACCTCATTTCTGAAAAATAGAATTAATAATATTAACATAATGGTAAATAAAGCCATTAAATTCAAACTTCAGATAGATCAAATAACCTCAAAGGATTTGTGTGTGTTTATGTGCCAGTGTGTGTGTGTGTGTGTGTGTGTGTGTGTGTGTGTGTATTTTGATTTCAATATACTTAAATTATGACACTGTGATCCAGAAAGAAAAAAAACATGATTATTGAGTCTCAATTTTATTAATAAAACAATTGAATTTATGAATTTTTAGATGCAGATAGTAGAATCTATAACATCATCTGTAGCTATGGAAAACAATGTTTTATTTCATGTGACAGTTTGTTCACTGCCCCCGAACTGGGGATCCTAGAGAAGACAATCACATAGTTATTATGATTTCTAATGCAGAACTCTTAGGAAAAATGACCCTCAGATATAATTATTGTTACTTGCAAGCATTCCTATGCCTTACTTCAACAAAAGTAACATTATATTCCGTAATAACTAAATAAGAATTTATTGTGTTAATAACATTTTCTTATGCACTGAAGAAATCTCCCTCACTTGGCTCAAAATCAATGTAATGAGTTTACTTTAGGAGCTTTTTAGGTCCTAAATATCTCCAGACTTCAATTTTAAACACAGAAAATAATGGAATTTATTTGCTGGATTTACATATTCTTATATATGAGAAAAAATGAGTTGATTCTTGTATATCACTGATTTGGGAAAACTAATAACACATGTTTTGTAGGATCCATGTGTTTCTTTAAACTGTGATTCATAGGGGGTTTTATGGGAGAAAATGGATTTTGACCTGTGGTGTTGTTTAGATATGCTCAAAATGAAATCAGCTTCTTAAGAAATGGGCCCACACTTTGTATTTGTTTTGAATATCTCAGTGCTTCATAAATACTGCTGTAAAACAGCATAAATTATTTTTGTTAAAGAAAAAAAATTAATCAAACTGAACATCCACAAATGTGTAAAAACCAGCTGAGTTAAAATGAGAATTGAGTATATTCTCTGGGTTTATTTTAGTTTAGTGAAAAATTTGCTGTATATTTTCAGGTTGACATTTATAATACATGTCATCATCTTTGGTCTGTTCTCTCAGTTTATTGACTTTCACCTGAAAACGTAAATTTTTAACTACATGGCTCAAACCGTTTTGTAAACACCAACAGCCACACCCACTCCTGGCAAAGGGACATCAATAATAAACATAATAGCTAACCTTTATAAAGTGCTTACTATATCCCAAGTATTGTAAAACCCTAAGAACTTTTCTGAATAGTTTGGAATTCTAATCTACATAACCACCCTAGGAGATAAATATCATTTTCTCCACTTTAACAAACAGAAATTGATGCACAAGATTAAATAATTTGGCTAAAATCATTCAGCCAATAATTGGTGGAGTAAGAATGAAAAGCCAATCACTCTGATCTAAGAAGCAGTCTCTTAACCACCACACTTACTGCTTTTACATAGGTCCCTAGTCAGCCCCAATCAAAATATGCAAGAATTATAAAACGGAAAATATAATAATATGATGAAGCAAGTTGGGTTTCAACCTGTTTCATTAGTTAAAGTTGTGTAGATATACCAGATTTGATTTTATATGGCTCCCTCAAACATCACTTTCATGATGGAATTTCCCTGTGCAAATATCTTACATTCCTCTACAGAGTTAAGTTTGGAAGCTCAGCCTGGCTTTCAAAGTGAACTTGTCTTAGTCTGTTTGGGCTGATAAAATATGAGAGACTGGGTAGCTTATAACAACAGAAGTTTATTTTTTTAAAGTTATGGAGGCTGAAATTCTAAGATCAAGATGCCAGTATGGTCTCATTTTCTGGTGAGAGTCCTCTTCCTGGTTCATAGCCAATGCCTTCTCTCTGTGTCTTCATAGGAATATCTGGGAACCTCTTTAATAAGGCACTAATCCCAAATTCATGAGGGTTCCACTTTTATTATTTAAACACCTCCCAAGGGTTCAATATACTAATATCATCACATCAGGCATTAGGAGGAGTTAAACATGAATTTTGAGGGGACACAAACATTCAGACCATAGCAGCTATATTCTAGCTCACTTGCTCTGTTGACCTATTGGTCTAACATGTAAGAATCCATAGTTCTAGTCAACATCTTTATTTTTTCCTACAAATTTTAATTTCTCTATCTTTTCTCATGTCATTCTCCCCATTCTAGGAGCTTGTCCCCAAGAAAACCCCCAATAATCTATCAACATCTCTGAAACTTCACCACCTCATTAAGGCACAATGATCTCTCACCTTTGAAATAATCTACCATTGTTTTTGGCAGCATATATTTACCTATTTTGTCTTATCTAAAGATGCGTTTTTCTTCTCCTAAATCGTGTTAACTTAGAGATAGGTACAAGGCTTTGCTTCTTGCATATTCCTTGTATACTTGTGTATTTCTCTAGCTACTTAGTGTATTGGCACATATTCAACAAATATTCAATAAATACAGATTTAATTAGATTGAATTGCCACTCTATCTTTATCCACAGAAAAATAAATCACTCACTCAAATCAATGAAATAGCAATAATTGTCAGATTTAATTTTGATTGGTAATATGATAGCATAATTGTGAACTGGTAATTTATGCTTAAGAACTGTCTTTTCAAACTTAATTGAGTTGATGGCAAGCGATACTGATAATTTTATTAAGCTTACCATGTTTGTCTTGCATTGATATTCTGAGAAGACCATTATTATTCAATGGCCTGGCCTCTTTGTGGTTTTAAAATGTATGTTTACCTTATAGAAAGTTCTCTTATCTCAAAGTCTTAGGATCAAATTAAAAACTTCTGGTAAAAATTCATTTGAAATACTTAGGATAAATTTTAAAAGGACTCCATATCAAAAAGCCAAATATCAATTCAACTTCCATCATCAATCCAATTCAGCAGCTACCTTAAATTATTTTATTTAGTAACTATTTATCTACCTATTTTGTATTTACAATTAGCTAATATGAAACTCTGCTACCCTTCTTCATCAATATATTTTCATACAAGTGGAACTAAAAATAAACTGGAAGGAGGGGAATTAGGGGAAAGAGTCCATTTTTATTCTGCTTTTAAATCCAATTGTCTTTGTTTCCATTACTAAAAACTTTATTTTTATCTTAAAAGAACTAAAAATTCAACCAGGGATTGTTAAAACAAAATTTATTTCTGTTTCTTATTTTAATTTATTATCTTCTGCACCCATCAGTAGACATGGCTTGTGAGATACATATCTTTCTTCTATAAAGTGTTCATTTGTCCACCCTGAGGTAACCACAAGAAAATATACAGGTGGAAATTATTATAAAAATTTATTTGTCACCCAATCATATTCTACTCAACAACTACTTTCGTGTGATAAGAGTGAAACTAGAGAGAAATCAGTTGGTGGAAAATGATAAAGGTGTAGGAGATATCCTCACTTGGCAGGTAAGGTTAATATAGTGTGTGTATTGTGCTACTTTTACTTTTAGGTCTATCAAAGGGATCTTGAATAACTTAGGAAGTATAAAGGCTAGACTTAGTAGTTTCATTTTACAGATGGAATAGACTGGAATAGTTATGGATAATACCAAAGGTCACATATCTAGTTAGCGGTAGAATCAAGGCAACAAGAAGTATCTAAACTCCTGGCCCAGTGTCCTCATTTGACCATGCCACCATCACACAAGCAGAAGTATCTGACAGAGAAATTAACTGATTGATCGTTTTCTTTCTATGTGAAAATAGTTCAATCTTAAATCTGCAAAGCAACCCATGTAATGGTTATATTGCATTTTTCATCTTTAATCAGGAATACTTTCGCCTTCCCCTGTGGACATAATTAAATTTTATGTAAACCATGTCCTGTTGTGATATACTGGGAATCCAGTTCTACAACATTTCCTTGTCCTCCTGTACATACAAAAAGACTCTGTTTTATATAGGCAGTGGTGTGAATCTTGGTCTGGCCAATGGAATGCAAATAGGGATGAATGTCACAGTGTTCTAAGGAGGCCCTCTGGAATGTCAGAACCACTAAACAGAAAGAGGATCTCTGAGTCACTGCTTGGGGAAGAGCTGTACGAGAGATATGTTTAACCAGGAACACTTGCTTTTGCATGAGCCACTGAAAATTTGGTATAGTTTTTTTTTTAACAAGTATTAATTACATAATAATGCAGGCTTTTTCCTCCCAGTCCCTATGATTGAGGAGATATGAATTAGAAAACTAATATTTGGTAGTCATTGTTTGCTGAAAACCACTCTTGTCTACAAGAGAAATGTCACCCTTTCCAATGCCAAGTGCAATCAGACTGACAATGGCAGGGTAAATATTGAATTATGCATATCGCCCTTTTTTTCTGCCTTCTAATCATACCTATGTTGGTTTTCCCAACATATATTCATTCCAGTTAGAACTATAATTCTCTACATCTCTGGGTGCTACAGTTACATTTACCCTTGTCTTGACATGATAGTCTAGAAGAGTGAATTCTAATTGCACAATTTTAATAACAAGAGAATAGGCCAAACACCTGTCCACAGCAATTTCCCCTGAAGACTTTTTCATATTCTTCAACTGAGACACAAAGTGCTGGATGAAGGACTTGGTGACAATATGATCACATGCAGACTCACATGCAATAGAGGAGTGGAATGTAGCATTCGAGGCTGGGCAGGCATTGACACACCACTTTGTACTTTCACAGTGTGCCTGAGGCCTTCATGGCCCAGTCTCCACTCTCACTGCCACGCACAAAGCGACCATATTGTTTTGATTACTACAGCTTTATAATATAACTTGAAGTCTTGAGTTGTTAAAGCTCCAGTTTTCGTTTTCTTTTTCGAGATTGTTTTGGTTATTCTGGGTTTTTGTGGTTTCACACTAATTTTAGGATTGTTTATTATAGCTTTGTAAAAAATGTTTTTAGTTTATTTATTTATTTTGAGAGAGAGAGTGTGAGCAGGGGAGGGGCAGAAGAGAGAGAGAGAGAGAGAGAGAGAGAGAAGCAGATTCCATGCTCAGCTCAGAAACTGATGTGTGGTTCAATCTCACAACTTCAAGATCACAGCCTGAGCAGATATCAAGAATCAGTTGTTTAACCAATTGAGTCACTGAGGTGCCCCATTGTTGATATTTTGATATAGGTTCCATTAAATCTGTAGATTGCATTGAGTGTTACAGACATTTGAGCAATATTTGTTCTTCCAATCCATTAGCATGGAATGTCTTTCCATTTCTTGGTGTCATCTTCTTTCATCAGTGTTTTATAGTTTTCAGAGTACAGGTCTTTTACCTATTTGATTAGGTTTATTCCTAGTTATTGTATTATTTTTGGTGTAATTATAAATGGGATTGTTTTCTTTTTTGTTTTCAATATATGAAATTTATTGTCAAATTGATTTCCATACAACACCCAGTGCTCATCCCAAAAAGTGCCCTCCTCAATACCCATCACCCACCCTCCCCTCCCTCCCACCCCCCATCAACCCTCAGTTTGTTCTCAGTTTTTAACAGTCTCTTATGCTTTGGTTCTCTCCCACTCTAACCTCTTTTTTTTTTCCTTCCCCTCCCCCATGGGTTTCTGTTAAGTTTCTCAGGAACCACATAAGAGTGAAAACATATGGTATCTATCTTTCTCTGTATGGCTTATTTCACTTAGCATCACACTCTCCAGTTCCATCCACGTTGCTACAAAGGGCCATATTTCGTTCTTTCTCATTGCCATGTAGTACTCCATTGTGTATATAAACCACAATTTCTTTATCCATTCATCAGTTGATGGACATTTAGGCTCCTTCCATAATTTGGCTATTGTTGAGAGTGCTGCTATAAACATTGGGGTACAAGTGCCCCTATGCATCAGTACTCCTGTATCCCTTGGGTAAATTCCTAGCAGTGCTATTGCTTGGTCATAGGGTAGGTCTATTTTTAATTTTCTGAGGAACCTCCACACTGTGGGATTGTTTTCTTAATTTCACGTTCTGCTGCTTTCTTAATAGCGTACATTGATTTTGTATCCTATGATCATACTGAATTCATTTATCACTTCTGGTAATTTTTGTGGTGGAGTCTTTAGGGGTTTCCATATACAGTATATCATCTGTAAATAGTGAGAGTTTTATTTCTTCCTTGCCCATTGGGATGGTTTTTATTCCTTCTCTTGTCTGATTGCTGTAGCTAGAACATTCAGTACTATGTTAAATAAAATGGTAAGAGTGACATTCTTGTCTTATTCCTGACTTTAGGGGAAAATCTCTCACTTTTTCATCATTGAATATAATGTCCTGTGGATTTTCCATATAAGACTTTTATTATGTTGAGGTATATTCCCTTTAAACTTACTTTGTTGAGGATTTTTATCATGAATGGATGTTGTATTTTCTCAAATGTTTTTTTACTGCATCTGTTAAAATGATGAGATGGATTTTATGTTTTCTCAAATTGATAGGATATATCACTTTGATTGACTTGTAAATATTGAACTCCTCTTGTATCATGGTAATAAATCCCACTTGATCATGGTGAATGATTTTTAAATTTTTTTAAGGTTTATTTTTGAAAGGGGAGGAGGTGCAGAGAGAGAGGTAGACACAGAATCCGAACCAGGCTCCGGGCTCTGAGCTGTCAGCACAGAACCCAATGTGGAGCTCAAACCTACAAACTCTGAGATCATGATCTGAAGTGAAGTAGGACACTTAACAAAGTGAGCCACCCAGGCGCCCCATGGTGGATGATTTTTTTTTAAATATATTATTGGACTCAGTTTGCTGATACTTTATTGAGGATTTTTGCATTTATGTTTATCAGAGATATTGACCTGAGGTTCTCTTTTTTCATGATGTCTTTATCTGATTTTGGTATCAGGGTAATACTGGCCTCAAAGAATGAATTTGGAAGTTTTTCATCCTCTTCTACTTCTTGAAAACATTTGAGAATAATTGGCATTAACTGTTTTAAATGTTTGATAGCATTCACTGTGAAGCTATCTAGTCCCAGGCTTTTGTTTTTTGTGAGTTTTTAAATTACTGATTCAATTTAATTGCTGGTAATTGGTCTGTTCAAATTTTCTATTTATTCCTTTTTCAGGTTTAGTAGGTTATAGGTTTCCAGGAATTTGTCCATTTCTTCTATGCTGTGCAGTTAGTTGAGATACAGTTTTTTAATAATATTCTCTTACAATCTTTTGTATTTCTGTGGTGTCAGTTATTTCTCCTCTTTTGTGTCTGAATTTGAGTTCTCTCTCTCTCTCTCTCTCTCTCTCTCTCTCTCAATGAGTCTGGCTAGAGGTATATCAGCTTTGTTGATCTCTTCAAAGAACCAGCTCTTGGTTTCATTGATCTGCTTTTTATATTTTAGTTTTTATATCATTTATTTCTGCATTATTCTTTATTATCTCTTTCCTTTTGCTGGTTTTTGGTTTATTTGTTCTTCCTTTTCTAGCTCTTTTATATGTAAGTATAGGTTATTTATTTGAGATTTTCCTTGCTTCTTTAGGTAACTACTTTTGCTGCATCCCAAAGATTCTGGATTATTGTGTTTACATTGTCATTTCTCTCCATGTAGTTTATGACTTCTGCTTTGTCTCTTGGTTGACCCATTCATTCTTTAGTAGCATTTTATTTAACCTCCATGTATTTGTGGCCTTTCCAGATTTTTTCTTGTAGTTGACTTTTAGTTTCATAGCACTGGGGTAAGAAAAGATTGGTATGATCTTGATTTCTTGAATTTGTTGACACTTATTTTGTGGCCTAATATGTGATCTATTCTGGAGAATGTTCTGAGTTCACTTGAAAAGAATGTGTACTCTTCTTTCTCAGATGGAATGTTTTGAATATATCTATTAAATCCATCTGGTTCAGTGTGTCATCCAAAGCCACTCTTCCTTGTTGAGTTTCTATTTAGATGCAAGTGAGGTGCTAAAGTCCATTCTTATTATTGTATTATTATCAATTAGTTCTTTTTATTTGTTATTAACTGTTTTATGTATTTGGGTTCTCTCATGTTGGGCACGTAAATATTTACAAGTATTATGTCTTACTTTTTGGTTGTCTCTTTAGTGTTTATAAAGTGTCCTTCTTTGTCTCTGGTTAAACTCTTCATTTTTTATTTTTTTAAAGGTTTATTTATTTATTTTTTACACAGAGAGAGAGAGAGAGAGAGAGCATAAGAAGAGAAAGAGCAGAGAGAGGGAGACACAGAATCTGAAGCAGGGTCCAGGCTCTGAACTTTCAGCAGAGAGCTCAACACAGGGCTTGAACCCATGAGTCATGAGATTATGACCTGAGTCAAATTTAGGCGCTTAACCAACTGAGCCACACAGGCACCCCAAAGTCTTCATTTTAAGATGTATTTTGCCTGATATAAATATTCCCTCCCTGACTTTCTTTTCACATCCATTTACATGATAAATATTTCTCCCTCCACTCACCTTCAACCTGCATGTGTCTATAGGTCTGAAATGAGTCTTTTGTAGGCAGCATTTAGATGAGTTTTTTTTTAATTTTTTAACTTTTATTTATTTTGAGAGAGAGAGAGACAGAGCATGAACAGGGGAGGGTCAGAGAGAGGGAGACACAGAATCCGAAGCAGACTCCAGGATATGAGCTGTCAGCACAGAGCCCAATGCGAGGCTCGAACCCACGGACTGTGAGATCATGACCTGAGCTGAAGTCAGACGCTCAACCGACTGAGCCACCCAGGCGCCCCGAGTTTTTTTTTTTTAATCCATTACATCACCCTATGTCTTTTGATTAGAGTATTTAGTCCATTGACATACAAAGGGATTATTTATAGTTACGTATTTATTGCCATTTTGTTACTTATTTTATGTTTGTTTTGTATATTTTCTCTGTTCTGTTATTTAGTGATATAATTGGATTTCTTTCTCTTCAGTTTTTTGGATATCTATCACTGTTTTTTTTATTTGTTACCATTAGGTTTATATATAACATCTTCTGCATATAGCAGTCTATTTTAAGTTTATGGTTGTTAAATTTGAACCCATTTTTTACTCTTTCCACCTCGAACATTTTAGGTATATGGTGTCATACTTTACATCTTTTTTATTTTGTGAATCTTTTCACTAGGTTTCACAGATAAGTTGTTTTGTTTTGTTTTGTTTTGTTTTGCTTTGTTTTCTACTGTTTTTGTATTTCCTACTTTTTGAACTCTTACTTATGGCTTTTCTTTTCAACACAATGAGTCCCCATTAACATTTATTGCAGAGCTGGTTTAGTAGTCATGAACTCTTTTAGATTTGTTTTTCTGCAAACTCTTTATCTCTCCTATTCTGAAAGATAACCTTTCTGGATAGAGTATTCTTGGTTGTAGTTTTATATCCTTTCAGCACTTTACATGCCACTCCTTTCTAGCCTGTAAACTTTCTACTGCAAAATCCACTGATAGCCTTATGGGGCTTCCCTTGTATGTAGTAGTCTCATTTTTCTCTTGATGCTATTAAAATTTTCACTACTTTTTGATAATACAATTGCTATGTATCTTGTGTGGATTTCCTTGGGTTGATTTTTTTTTTGGATCTCTGTGCTTCCTGGATCTAGATCTCCATTTCTTTTCCCAGATTAAGGAAGTTTTTAGCTATTATTTCTTCAAATACAATTTGTGTCACCTTCTTCTTCTTCTTCTTCTTCTTCTTCTTCTTCTTCTGTCATCCTACCCATTAG
Source organism: Prionailurus bengalensis (assembly GCF_016509475.1). Classification (NCBI taxonomy): domain Eukaryota; kingdom Metazoa; phylum Chordata; class Mammalia; order Carnivora; family Felidae; genus Prionailurus; species Prionailurus bengalensis. The sequence goes on from NC_057361.1 coordinate 105,501,550, forward strand.
TTATAATACAAATATTATTATGCTTGATGGAGTTACTGAGTTCCCTAAGTTTATTCTCATTTTGCATATCTTTTTCCTTTCCCCTCCTCAGTCTGTTTACTTTCCACTACTCTGTCTTCTAGGTCACTAATTTATTCTGTTTCCCATAGCCTTCTATTTATTGCATCTAGGGTATTTTTAATGTTATTTATTGTGTTCTTCATTTATGGTTCTGTTTTATGTTTTTCATCTCTTTGGAGGTCTCACTGATGTCTTCCACTCTTTTCTCAAGTCCAGAGAGTATCCTTATGATATTTACTTTAAATTCTCTATCAGGCATATTAATGATATCCATTTCACTTTGGTGTCCTGCTGTGCTTTTGTCCTGTCCTTTCATTTGGGACATATTGCTCTGTCTCCTCATCTTATCTATCTCTGTGTCAGCCTCTCTGTGTTCAGAAAGTCATCTATATCTCTTGCTCTTGAAAGTAGTGGGTGGTGTATGGATGTTTAACAAAATTGTGCTCGTCTATTCCCAGAGAGAATTTACAGCCACTATGGAGATTTGGGCAAGCCAGCATGCAATCTGCAAAGCATGCATGGTTGGGGCATGCAGTTTTAACAAGGTTGTGCATTCTCTGTTACAGGTGACCAGCTGCCACTACTGCAAGTACCAAGACCCATCAAAGCACACAGTGGGGAGATCAGTGTTGGCATGGTTTGTGATGGTCTTCTGGAGGAGGGGACTCACAGCACCAAGACTGAGAAAGGCCCAGCTTGAGGGGTGGTGCACAGTGTAAGCAAGGAAGGTATTGAATGCCAGAACTGTGCTGGTTCCCTGCAAGTGGCCATGTGTTTATTCCGAGCTGCAGGGGAGGGAAAAGGCACCTGCCAGCAACTTTTTTCCTGGAGGAGCCTCCCAGTGAAGTCTATCAAGCTCTGTGATTAGTAAATAATTCTCCCTCTTATTCTTTTCTTTACATTCTGCATCTTGTCCATGAAATTTTCAGGTTCATTTATAAAAAGAAAAATTCTCAGTTGCCATTGGTTTCAGACTTGCTTATCTGCCTGATTTAAGATACTTTTCACTTGCAAATGACATGGTTACAAGAGATCAGTACAGAAAAATAGCCTCATTTCTTTTGATTTTGTGCCAGAATTGTTGCACACAACAGTGGGTAATGTGCCACACTGGGCTTTGATGACTAGAAAGACCAGTAAATGACCTTTTGTGTTTATTAAATATGCACTAGGATTAACAATTAGATCAGTTTTCAGTTACAAACATAATTTGACAAAAGAATGGTTATATCATCAAAGTTTCACATAGAAACAAAATCTTAAAGGTCAATGGCAAATTCAATTGAAAACGTGTGTATATTGGAGACTTTTGGGGAAGATTGTGGAGTAGGAAGACACTAAGTTCACCTTTACCATAGATACAATTAGATAACACTTACTTCAGTGTAAATAACTCAGAAAATGACTCAGAGACTGGCAGAAAAAACCTCAACAACAAAATGTAAAGAGGCCACATTGAAAAGGGTAGAAAGGCAGAGATGTGGTGGGAAGCTGAACAGACTCATGAGCCATCTGCTGGAGAGAGCTGTGGGCATGTAGACGGAAGAGAAACAGACTATCACACCAAAAAGTCCACACTGGGAAGACAAATCCCCATAACATTTATCTTCGAAAACCAGAGAGGCTCAATTTCATGAGTTCTTACAACCAAGGGACTAAAAACCTGGAACTTTAAAAATCATTAGGCTGGGCTCTGGGAGGGCCTGGAGGGTGATAGGAAACTGATAGGCCAAGGAGATACAGCATAGAAGCAGAAGTTTGATGGGACACCTGGATGGATTAATCGATTAAGCGTCCAACCTCGGCTTAGATCATGATCTCACAGCTCATGAGTTTGAGCCCCACATCAGGCTCTGTGCTGACAGCTCAGAGCCTGGAGCCTGCTTCGATTCTGTGTCTCCCTCTCTCTGCCCTTCCTTCACTCACACTCTTTCTCTCTTCCTCAAAAATATATAAACATTAAAAAAAGAGAAGAAGTGGTTTGAAAATTCCCTGGGGCATATGGGAGAAGGAGTTATTTACTAACGATGGAGCATGCCTTGGCTCTGTGATCTATATAAAAGCATAGAATAATGAATGAGAATTTTCAAAACTTAAGTTATTTACATGAGAAAGAAAAATCACATATAAAACATTTTTTATATAAATAAATTACAATGCTAAAAGATTGCTTACAATTAATAAGTTGAGCTTCTTTAGGTCAGAGACCATAACTTCCACTTTTTGGATAACTTTCTCATACCCTAAACAGTATCATGTTCCTACAGGCAGCTTAATAAATGTTCAATTGATTGATTGTAACAGTCTCTGCCCTATAAAGACAAACTGCTGAAATCTTCACTTCTCGAGTTGATTTCTTTCCCCCTAGCTCATATTAACATGCACTTACTGGAAAACTAATGTTTTATATAATACATTATATGTATTCAAAATAAGAAATATGAACAAATTTTGGATGTTAATTTTATGAATCTAATTATCTATTTTCTATCCCCAATGTTGAGGTATTATATGGGACATTTAATTAATTAATGTTTTAATTTATCATGTATGCCTAAACACTGAACTAGGAGCCAGATTACCTAGGCGCAACATGGGAAAGTCATTATAACTCTGTGTCCTACGGATTAATTTTCTATAAAATTAGAGGGCTGTATGCTTTCTAAAATTTCTTCAAGTTCTTAATTGTAGAAATGACTATATACATAGAAACTTAATTCACATATATAAATAATTTTTAAAATAGCATTTAATTGGTTGTTAAAGGACAAAATCTATTTATTTTTTTAGATCTTGTATCGTTTACAATATCATTCAGGTTGGAAGACTGGATCATAGTTGCTTACATCACAATGTAAGGGGCACTTGTGTGGTTCAGTCAGTTAATCTCCCAACTCTTTTTTTTTTATTTTTTTAATGTTTATTTATTTTTTAAGGAGAGAGAGACAGAGTGTGAGTAGGAGAGGGTCAGAGAGAGAGGAAGACACAGAATCCGAAGGAGGCTCCAGGCTCTGAGATGTCAGCACAGAGCCCGACGTAGGGCTCGAACCCACAAACCGTGAGATCATGACCTGAGCCAAAGTTGGACACTTAGCCAACTGAGCCACCCAGGCACCCCATGCTTCCAACTCTTGATTTCAGCTCAGGTCATGATATTGTGGTTCATGGGTGTGAGCCCCACATCGGACTCTGCACTGATGGTATGACACCTGCTTGAAACTCTCTCTCTCCTTCTCTCTTTGCCCAATCCAATGTTCATTCTCTTTCTCTTTCTCTCTCAAAATAAATAAACATTTAAAAATGTAAAATAACAATACAAACTCATATATCAAGAAAAAGAAGAAGTTGAGGAGCAGGTTTTTGGAGATATGTTAATTAAACTGTCTCAGCAGAATCACCATACAGTGAAGTACTATAATCAACAAGTCTTAGCAATATATATTTCCCTCCCAATCAAGTTTTTAGGACCTCCTTATAACTATTAAAGTACAGCTAAGAAGTAACAAATCCTTGCAGAAAGGATCTAACATGATTTAAAAATTTAAAGTTATCAATTATCTTTGGAAAGCTAAGAGAAGATACATATGGATATTATCTCATTTTCACTTCTCAGATTATATAACATCTAAATTTTACATTAATTGGAGAGGGAAAGAGAGAAGAATAAATGTGTAGTAATTCTTCATAATTTAGAAGAGAAAGGAATGAAGGTAGGAAGGAAGGAATAAAGGGGGGATGAAGGAATAAAGGAAGGAAGAAAGGATATAAAGAAAGAAAGATTAAAATGATAACAAAGAAAATAGAACGAAAATATTCAAAGAAATACCTTAAGAATATTGGGTAGATCTTAAGAATATGAGTTTCTAGACTAAAGTGGCTCATTCTGAATACCCATTACAATGAATGAAAACATAGCCACACCAAGGCAAATATTATTACATGTTTCAGCAATAAAGATAAAGACATAATTCTTAAAGCTTCCAGAAATAGAACCACATTCTGGTCACATTCAAAATAATTTAAATAATGGTATCAGACTTCTCAATAGCAGTACTGAAAACTAGAAGGCAAGGAGTATAACTTAAAATTCACAGGGAAGATGACTGGCAATACAGAATTCTATACCCAACCGTACTATTAGTTGGAATGACATTGGAATACAGACATTTCAAGACATAAAGCCAGTTAAGAAACAAATATTTATGCACTTTTTCCAGGAAATAGTTTGATAATATACTTGAGAAAATGGGGATGTAAACCAAGATATGGAAATGCAAGTTCAGGGGAACCAAAGTGAATTTTGAAATGAATTTCCAGGATATGGCAAAGAGAACTTCATAAAAGCTACATTGTAATTCAGATTGTCAAAGAGAACAGAAGGCTCAAGAAGGGATGCCTTCCATAATTAAGAAGAAAAATAAGAGGGGGGAGGAGGAGGAGGAGGAGAAAGGAGAAGAAGGGGGACAGGGAGGAGGAGGAGAGGAAGAAGGAGAAAACAGAAGGATGTGGAGGAGATAATAAACAGATATTTACTATGTCTAAATGTTTTGGAAAGAGATTTCATTGTTAGAAGAGAGTGCAGTTATAGACTCGTGGGTTCGGAGATAATCAAGGAAATTAAACATTAAAGGCCTTTTTTAATTTCAAGGAAAAATTAAAAATGGCATAATGTACAAAATGAAGACTTCTTTAATTAAAAATACTCTAAATATAATTGAAGAAAAGGATGATGAGAATGTGTTGTTTGGAAGTGGAGAAGATAAAACTAAATCCTCATCTTTCATAGTAGGAAGTCAACAAATAATAAAAATAGGAAAATAATAAAAATAGGAAAAATGTATATTAGTAGTATAAGCATGTTTTTAAAGACTGTGAATATAATATCTAGGTATTGAAACTTTTGTATTGGGAAAATAAATGTTATGAAGAGGGACAGGGAAAAAGATTGCTCAATGTCTTTTACTTTATAACAGTGTTTGATTTTTTTTTTTCAACGTTTTTATTTTATTTTTGGGACAGAGAGAAATAGAGCATGAACGGGGGAAGGGCAGAGAGAGAGGGAGACACAGAATCGGAAACAGGCTCCAGGCTCTGAGCCGTCAGCCCAGAGCCCGACGCGGGGCTCGAACTCACGGACCGCGAGATCGTGACCTGGCTGAAGTCGGACGCCTAACCGACTGCGCCACCCAGGCGCCCCAATGTTTGATTTTTTAAAATATACAAAATTTTTAAAATATCCAAAGTATAATTTGGATAAAAAATGAAATTAAATTTAGAGATAAACTTCAGACTGTAAAATTTTTCTAAAAGCTATTCTGTTCATTCACTTTTGGAGTGGTTGTAAGTAACTCATTTTGTTGTTTTTATTCCCTGTGTGGCTTTTCCCTTTTTGGTCTGTTTGTTTGTTTTTAACCAGTAAGCACTCCATTAACAAAATAAATTTGTAGATGTTTCCCACAGTGAACTTGGTCCATAAAAATATAATGTATATTATCCAATCCATTAATAAGAATCATGTTTATAATTATACAATTGATGAAAAACCTCTCCCAGGTCTACTACTTCAGTGTCATGGTCTTGTTTCAGACCTTCAGCATCTCACTGACATAATCACAATAAGCCCCTGAGTGGTCTTCTTGCTTTTATATTTTGTGATTTTATAGTATTCTTTTTGAAAGCAAACATGTATGCACAAAATAATAGTTTCAAAGATGACAGTGTTTTGTTGGGGTTTCATGAGCATAGACCCTCTTTATTCAGTATATTCCCAAAGTGACAGGTTTCAACTAGATATAGAGAGTCAATTAAGCTAACTAATGATTATTGGTTAATAATAGAACAGTAAATGGAACCCTAATTAATGAGTGAACTGATAGTGTTTCCTTATTTCCAGGCATTAGTCTCAATTTTTTAAATTAGTTATATATTTCTTGGTATAATCATAAGATATGATAGTAATACTGGAAATATCATCCGTAAATACTCTATATAATTATATTGCATTCCCTGCCCACATAAAACACTGTTTTAAACAAAATTTTTGTGGGTTGTATTATACTCTGGGCAAAGATATTTTTCTGTAAACTCTATTTAATGTTTCCTTTTCTTTTTTACAAGTAGTTTTAAATGTTTGAATCAAATTACTAAGGCTCACTCCAACTCACCATTGCCAACAAATTCAGACACACATACAAACACATACATACATGTACATTCACCTCACAAATTTTTCATATCTGGGAAATTAAAAATGTTTTTGCTTTTTAATTTTTTTCTATAACTTAATTTTTCCTAAAATATCATTCCTGAATTGAGTCATTTGGGATTTTTTTTAATCTCTTGACTTTTAAATGTTTTTTTTTTAAATTGTCTCTTTAGATAACTCAAGATGATCCTTGATTGAGTGATATTTCATATCTGATTACACTGTCATTTTGCATTAAACTGTGTCCATAATGAACACAATGTGCCTGAAGTAATTGGGCATGATACAGCACAGCATCTTGTTTGCTTGTTTGTAAAACCTAGTATGGGCTCCTGAGTAGAAAAGAAGGAAGCAGTAGTAAGTTAAAACATATTGACCAATTTTAGAAGTTTGAATTTCTACATATCCGTTTATAACATGGGACAGCCAGGTGGAGATTCCAAATAGAGCTGCTCCAGCCATCAGATATGTGTAGAAATATTTTGTCCAATCAGTCTTTTCAAAGATTTTTTCCACTCTGCAGCCTGTCCTAATGACAGAATTTAAATCTACATTTTTTTATAGAAAAAACATTTTTCAGCATAGTTTCATTCTTAGTCTATTGGGTGGTGACATAGTATTGTGTAAAAATTCACTTACAAACCCTTTTGTGAATATTCCTCTAAATACAAGCTTTCAAGAACCAACCCAATGAACCTGCAATTTGATCAGCTAACTCTAAGAACTACATACCTAAAATATTTTTCTATTTTTTAGATGGCATAGTAACCTTGTAAACCCCACAGGAAATTTAGAAATTTAGGAAAATTCTGGGAGAGAAGTCAAGATACGGAACATCATGGAAGCTTTTTGTGTGTCTCACGTCCATGAAATACAGCCAGACCAACACTAAACCATTCTACACACCTAGAAAACTGATTGGAGGATTAACACAACAATCTGCACAAACTGAACCACAGAATTCATCAGGTACATGGCGTGGAGAGCTGAACTTGGGGAGTGAGAAGCTGCGAAAGGTAGGGAACTGTTTTTGCAGACAGAGAGAAGATGGAGACTGGGGAGGGAGGAAGAATACAGGAAAAACACCCCTCCCCAAAAGCAGCTGGAGAGGAAGTGGAAAATTGGAAACAGCCACAGGGACTAAACTAAAAAGAGAGAAAGGAGAGAGGAGAAAGGAGAGCATTTAAATTCCATTAAGACTGTAAACAAGGGGAGTGCAAAGGCTGCAGCTCTGCAGATCAATACCTGGCGGTGCTCTGGTGGGAAATGTGAATCCCCAGGAACAGAGTGGGGGCTAGGAGGTTCTTGGGCCACATGGGAAAAAGCAGTTCCACTGCTGGAAGGATATTTCGTAGAGACTGTTGAAGCCACTTGGTCCCATCAGATCCCAGAAGGTGGCCACATTCACTGGTGCTGGGGCAAGGTCGTTAAGGGTGAAGTCTGGTGCGAGATGTGTGTTGTGATTTTCCATAATCCCTGAAATGCTGCTGCTACACTGTCTTGTGAACTTTTTCTGGGGCGGGCTGGCACCTGGCCACAGTCTCAGAGCACTGGCAACAACAGGTTCCAGCAGGTGTTCCTGGGTGCAGCTGACATTTGGCCATCACTCATTCGGCCATTGCTCAGTGAGACATTCCCACAGAGGGGCAGAATAGGTCAAAGCCACAGTCCTTCGGAAGTAAGGGGCTGGGGAAAACAGGTGCATCTGAGACAAAACTTGGGAGAGAGGTACTGCCTGGGGCCTGGTCACAGAGAGTTAAGCAGGGAGTGGACAAGAGCTGAAGACAGAGGATGGGTGCATGATTGCTGATCCAGGAGAACAGACTGGGTGGTGCCATTTTCACTGCTCCCGCGCATGTGCATACACACCTACGAGCACTGCAACAATCCACCCCATTAGGCTAGCAGCGGCATCTAGTGGAGAGTGGAGATGTCACACTGAGCCCCGCCCAAATGGGCCAACTTCGGTCTTCAAGAACACAAATCTCACTGCTGGCTTAATTTATGGACTATAAAGAGCTACATAGACTGACTTCTGGGGGCAAGTGAAGCAATTTCAGCCCTACTTCAATCTGTTAGCAAGTTCATCTATTCACTTTCTTTTTTTTTCCTTTTTTCTTTTTCTCTTTTACAATTGTTTCATTTTTCGTGAATACAGAAAGAGAAAAAAAAGTATTTATTTTCAATTTTTATTAAAAATATCTTTCTTTAATGACATGATATTACACATGGAAAATCTGACAGACTCCACCAAAAGTCTGCTAGAACTGATACATGAATTCAGCAAAGTTGCAGGATACACAATCAATGTACAGAAATCAGTTGCATTCTTATACACTAACAATGAAGCAACAGAAAGACAAATCAAGAAACTGATCCCATTCACAACTGCACCAAGAAGCATAAAATACCTAGGAATAAATCTAACCAAAGATGTAAAAGATCTGTATGCTGAAAACTATAGAAAGCTTATGAAGGTAATTGAAGAAGATATAAAGAAATGGAAAGACATTCCCTGCTCATGGATTGGAAGAATAAATATTGTCAAAATGTCAATACTACCCAAAGCTATCTACACATTCAATGCAATCCCAATCAAAATTGCACCAGCATTCTTCTCGAAACTAGAACAAGCAATCCTAAAATTCATATGGAACCACAAAAGGCCCGAATAGCCAAAGGAAGTTTGAAGAAGACCAAAGCAGGAGGCATCCCAATCCCAGACTTTAGCCTCTACTACAAAGCTGTAGTCATCAAGACAGCATGGTATTGGCACAAAAACAGACACATAGACCAATGGAATAGAATAGAAACCCCAGAACTAGACCCACAAACGTATGGCCAACTCATCTTTGACAAAGCAGGAAAGAACATCCAATGGAAAAAAGACAGCCTCTTTAACAAATGGTGCTGGGAGAACTGGACAGCAACATGCAGAAGATTGAAACTAGACCACTTTCTCACACCATTCACAAAAATAAACTCAAAATGGATAAAAGACCTTAATGTGAGACAGGAAACCATCAAAACCTTAGAGGAGAAAGCAGGAAAAGACCTCTCTGACCTCAGCCGTAGCAATCTCTTACTCAACACATCCCCAAAAGCAAGGGAATTAAAAGCAAAAATTAATTACTGGGACCTCATGAAGATAAAAAGCTTCTGCACAGCAAAGGAAACAATGAACAAAACTAAAAGGCAACCAACGGAATGGGAAAAGATATTTGCAAATGACATATCGGACAGAGGGCTACTATCCAAAATGTATAAAGAGCTCACCAAACTCCACACCCAAAAAACAAATAACCCAGTGAAGAAATGGGCAGAAAACATGAATAGACACTTCTCTAAAGAAGACATCCGGATGGCCAACAGGCACATGAAAAGATGCTCAACGTCGCTCCTCATCAGGGAAATACAAATCAAAACCACACTCAGATATCACCTCATGTCAGTCAGAGTGGCCAAAATGAACAAATCAGGAGACCATAGATGCTGGAGAGGATGTGGAGAAACGGGAACCCTCTTGCACTGTTGGTGGGAATGCAAATTGGTGCAGCCACTCTGGAAAGCAGTGTGGAGGTTCCTCAGAAAATTAAAAATAGACCTACCCTATGACCCAGCTATAGCACTGCTAGGAATTTACCCAAGGGATACAGGAGTACTGATGCATAGGGCCACTTGTACCCCAATGTTCATAGCAGCACTCTCAACAATAGCCAAATTATGGAAAGAGCCTAAATGTCCATCAACTGATGAATGTATAAAGAAATTGTGGTTCATATACACAATGGAGTACTACATGGCAATGAGAAAGAACGAAATATGGCCCTTTGTAGCAACGTGGATGGAACTGGAGAGTGTGATGCTAAGTGAAATAAATCATGCAGAGAAAGACAGATACCATATGTTTTCACTCTTATGTGGTTCCTGAGAAACTTAACAGAAACCCATGGGGGAGGGGAAGGAAAAAAAAAAGAGGTTAGAGTGGGAGAGAACCAAAGCATAAGAGACTCTTAAAAACTGAGAACAAACTGAGGGTTGATGGGGGGTGGGAGGGGAGGGAGGGTGGGTGATGGGTATTGAGGAAGGCACCTTTTGGGATGAGCACTGGGTGTTGTATGGAAACCAATTTGACAATAAATTTCATATATTGAAAAAATAAACTTATCAATAAAGGTCATAATTTTACTTTGTTCTAATGCATTTAGCTAACAACAGAAAAGAAAGAGAATTTACCACCATGATTACTTTAATATACTCTTTAATTTCAATTAATGTGTCACTTGTATTCATAACAAAACTTCCTCTCCTTGGGGCTTTTGACATAAACGTTGATTTCAACACAAAACTCTTTCCTCTTAACTTGTCATATGAGGAGAAAGTGCTGCTGGCTATCTTCAGATTATTCTCTTCTGTAGGCAAAATAAGTCTTCTGTATATTAAATAACCTGTATATCGAGACTTAAAGAAAAAAGTATTTTCTCATCAGGTAAATATTACAGAGAAACACGTCACATACAAAGTGAAAGGAAGCTGAAACTTGCCCCATTAAATAGTACAACTTGGACGATGGCATGGGTTACTTCTCAAGGAGAAAATAGGAAGATTAAATTATGAGCTGTCCAGAAACAGTACATAAGCTATATTGATATTGAAATAATGATAAGGCCAAAATAATGGTAAACTACATGAGTGATAATTTAGAGAGGTAGTCATAACTTTGGAAAATTATCTAAATTAGCATACTTTTTAATGAAGGGTCAAGGTTGAGTATATTTGTTTATTTTTCTAAGTATTATAAAATTAAAAAAATAACAGTTAACATGCAGTGTAAAATTTCTTTCTAGTGTAGAATCTAGTGATTTATCACCTACATTCAACATGCAGTGATCATAAGTGCCCTCCTTAATACCTATCACCTATTTCACCCATCCCTATGCTCACCTCCCTTCCAGTAACCATTAGTTTGTTCTCTATAGTTAAGAGTCTGTTTCTTGGTTTACCTCTCTTCCCTCCATGTTCATTTGTTTTGCCTCTTAAATTCCACATATGAGTGAAATCATATGGTAATTGTCTTTATCTAAATGACTTATTTTGCTCACCATAGTACGTTCTAGCTTCATACACATCATTGTAAATGGCAATATTTCATTATTTTCAATGCCGAGTAATATTCAACGGTTTATGTTTGTGTATATATATACACATCTATATATATCCCGATGTTTATAGCAGTATCATCAACAATAGCCATATCATGGAAAGAACCCAAATATACATTGATTGATGAATAGTCTCTTTCCATAATTTGGCTATTGTTGATAATGCTGCTATAAACATCAGGTTGCATGTATTCCATCGAATCAGTATTTTTGTATCTTTTGGGTGAATACTTAGAAGTGCAATTTTTGGATTGTACAATAGCTATATTTTTAACTTGTTGAGTAAACTCCATTGTGTTTTCTAGAGTGGATGCACTAGTTTGCATCCCACCAACAATTTCTCTACATCCTCACCAACAGCTGTTATTTCATCTGTTGTTAATTTTAGCCATTCTAACAGGTGTGATGTGATATCTCATTTTAGTTTTGATTTTCATTTGTCTGGGGATAAGTGATGTTAAGCATTTTTTCATGTGTCTGTTAGCCATCTGTATGTCTCCTTTGGAGAAATGTCTCTTCATGTTTTCTGCCCATTTTTTAATTGTATTATTTTGTTTTAGGATGTTGAATTTTATAAATTCTTTATGTATTTTGGATACTAACCCTTTATCAGATGTGCCATTTGCAAATATCTTCTCCCATTCCATCAATTGCTTTTAGTTTTCCTGATTGTTTCCTTCACTGTGCAGAAGCTTTTTATCTTGAAGAGGTCCCCATAGTTCATTTTTCCTTTTGTTTCCCTTAACTTCAGGAGACATGTCTAGTAAGAAGTTGCTGTGGCCAACGTCAAAGAGGTTGTTGCCTGATTTCACCTCTAGGATTTTCATGGTTTCCTGTCTTACATTTATGTCATTCATCCAGGATGAGTTTACTTTTGTATACGGTGGAAGAAAATGGTTCAGATTCGTCTTTCTGCATGTCGATGTCAAATTTTCCCAACACCATTTGTAGAAGAGACTGTCTTTTTTTCCATTGCATATTCTTTCCTACTTTTTCGAAGATTAGTTGACCATATAGTTGTGGGTTCATTTCGGGGATTTCTATCCTGTGTTCCATTGATCTATGTATCTGTTTTTGTGCCCTTACCATACTATCTTGATGACTACAGCTTTGTAATATAGCTTGAAGTCCAGAATGTGATGCCTTAGCTTTACTTTTCTTTCTTAAGGTTGTTTTGGATATTCAGAGTCTTTAGTGGTTCCATACCTACTTGAGAATTGTTTGTTCTAGCTCTGTGAAAAATGCTGTTTGTATTTTGATAGGGATTCCATTTAATGTGTAGATTGCTTTGGGTAATATACACATTTTAACAAATATTTGTTCTTCTGATCCATGATCATGGAATGTTCTTCCATTTCTTTGTCATCTTCAATTTCTTTTACCAGTGTTTTATAGTTTTCAGAGTACAGATCTTTTACCTCTCTGGTTAGGATTATTCCTAGGTACCTTATGGTTTTGGTGCAGTTGTAAATGGGATTGATTCCTTGATTTCTGTTTCTGCTGTTTCATTTTTGATGTATAGAAATTCAACAGATTTCTGTGCATTGATTTTGTATTATGTGACTTTACTGGATTTGTGTATTACCTCTAGCAATTTTTTCGTGGAGTCTTTCGGGTTTTATATAGGGAGTATCATGTGATCTGCAAATAGTGAAAGTTTGACTTCTTCCTTTCTGATTTGGTTGCCTTTTATTTCTTTATGTTTTATTGGTAGGCTAGAACTTCCAATACCATGCTAAATAAAAATGGGGAGAGTAGACATCCTTGTCTTGTTCCTGATCATAGAGGAAAAGCTGTCAGTTTTTCCCCATTGAGGATGATATTATCTGTGGGTTTTTCATATATGGAATACATGAGGTTGAGTTTATGTTCCCTCTATGCCTACTTTGCTGAGGATTTTTATCATAAATGGATATTGTACTTTGTCAAGTGCTTTTTATGCATCTATTGAAAGGATCATATGGTTCTTATCTTTTCTGCTACTTATGGGGTGTATCACCTTGATTGATTTGCTATTATTGATCCACTTTGCAGCCCAGAAATGAATCCCACTTTGTCACAGTGAATGATTTTTTTAATGTACAGTTGGATTTGATTTGCTAATATCTTGTTTAGAATTCTTGCATCCATTTTCATCAGTGGTATTGAGCTATAATTGTCTTTTTTTAGTGGAACCTTGTCTGTTTTTTTAATCAGGGTAATACTGGCCTTATAGAACGAGTTTTCAAGTTTGTTTCCATTTTTAGTTTTTGGAGTAGTTTGATAAGAATAGATATTAACTCTTCTTTAAATGTTTGGTAAAATTCCACTGTGAAGCTATCTGACACTGGACTTTTGATTTTTCAGAGATTTTTGATTACAAATTCAATTTATTTCCTGGTTATCTGTCCATTGACGTTTTCTATTTCTTCTTGTTTCAGTTGTGGTAGCTTATATATTTTTAGGAATTTTTCCACTTCTTCCAGTTTGTCTAATTTGTTGGCATATATTTTTTAAATAATATTCTCTTAATATTTTTGCATTTCAGTGGTCTTGATTGTTATTTCTCCTCTCTTATTTGTGATTTTATTTATTTGGGTCCTTTGTCTTTTCTTTTTGATAAGTCTGGCTAGGGATTTATCATTTTTATTTAATTTTGTTCATTAGGTTTTTTACTTAAATTTTCTTAATATACAGTGCAATATTGGTTTCAGGGATACAATTCAGTAATTGATCACTTATATACAGCACCAAGTGCTCATCACAACAAGTTCCCTTCTTAATACTCATCACCCATCTAGCCCATCTCCCACCCACCTCCCTCTAACACCCTTCAGTTTGTTCCTTATCATTAAGTGTCTCTTGTGGTTTGTTACCCTCTCTTCTTTTTTCCAGTCCTTCCCATGTATTAATCTTCTTTATTTCTCAAATTCCACATATGAATTAAATCATATGGTTACCTAAAGAATATGAAAATACAGATTTGATGGGTATATATACTTCGATGTTTATAGCAGCATTATTATGCTAAGGGTTTAGCAATTTTATTAATTTTTTTCAAAATTATCTTTTAAACTGTTTTTGGTTTTGGTTTTGATTTATATATAATTTATTTATTCTGTAATCTTTATTATTTCCCTTCTCTTGCTAGCTTTATCCTTAATTAGTTGTTCTCTTTCTAGCTTCTTTAGGTGGAAGTTTAGGTTGTTTATTTGATATTTTCTTGTTTCTTCAGGTAGGCCTGTATTGCTGTATACTTCCCCCTTATGACCACTTTTGTTGTATCCCAAAGGTTTTGGACAATTGTGTTTTCATTATCATTTGTTTCTGTGTATTGTTTTTTATTTCTTCGTTCAATACCTGTTTGACATGTTCATTCTTTAGTGGGATATTCTTTAACCTCCATGTATTTATGGTCTTTCCAAATATTTAATTGTGGTTAACTTCAAGTTTTATAGCTTTGTGGTCAGAAAATTTGCATGGTATTATGTCATTTTATTTGTACTTGTTGAGGCCTGATTTGTGACCTAGTATGTGATCTATTCTGGAGAATGTGCCATATGCACTTGAAAAGAATGTGTAGTCTGCTGATTTAGGATGAAATGTTCTGAATATATCGGGTAAGTCAATCTGGTCCAATCTGTCACTTAAAGCCATTCCTTCCTTGTTGATTTTTTTGCTTAAATGATCTGTCCATTGATATAAGTGGGCTGTTACTGTCCCCTACTATTATTTTATTAGCAATGGATTTCTTTATGTTTGTTATTAATTGACTTATATGTTTGGGTGTTTCCAATTTGGGAGGATAAATATTTACAATTGTTACATCTTCTTGTTGGCTAGACTCCTTTATTATGATTTAGTGTTCTTCTTTGTCTCTCGTTGCAGTCTTTGATTTAAAATCTAGTTTGTCTGATATAAGTATTGCTACTCTGGCTTTTTTTGATGTCCATTTGCATGATAAATGGTTTTACATCTCTAGCTTTCAATCTGCAGGTGTCTTTGGGTCTATAATGTGTCTCTTCTAGGCAGCATATATGTAGGACTTGTTTTTTTTTATTATCTATTATGACACCCTGGGTCTTTTGATTAGAGCATTTAGTCCATTTATATTCAGAATTATTGTTGGTAGATATGAATTTAGTGTCATTATATTACCTGTTAAGTCATTGTTTCTGGAGATTTTCTCTGTCATCTTTACCACTGTTGGTCTATATTTCCCACACAAAAAGTCCTCTTTAATATTTCTTGCAGGGCTTGTTTAGTGGTCACAAATTCCTTTAGTTTTTGTTTGTCTGGGAAACTCTTTATCTCTCCTTCTATTTCTGATTAGAGTATTGTCGGCCGTAGATTTATCCTTTTCAGCATATTTAATATATCATGCCACTTCTTTCTGTCTTCCCAAGTTTCTTTAGAGAGATCTTCAGTTAGCCTTAAGTATCTTTCCTTTTAAGGTAGGGACATGTTTTGTATTGGTGCTTTTAGGATTTTTTTTTAATCATTGCGTTTTGCAAATTGAACTATAATGTCTTTGTGTTAGCCTGTTTCAGTTTATCTTGATGGAAGTTTTTGTGCTTGCTGGATTTAGATGTCTGTTTCATTGCTCAGATTAGGGATGTTTTCACATGTTAATTCCTCAGATGAATTTTCTGCCCTCTTGTCTCTCTATTCTTCTGGGATACTCCTATGATACAAATGTTATTACATTAGATGGAGTCACTGAATTCCCTAAATCTATTCTCAAGTTCCATAATTCTTTGTCTCTTTTGTTGAGTTGTATTATTTTCTGTTATTCTATATTCTATACCACTTAGTTCCTTTGCTTCTTCAATGCTTAGTAATTACCTCTAGTCAGTTTCAAATCTCAGTTATGGTATTTTTCATTTCTGACTGTTTTTTAACTCTTTTAAATCTGTGGTAAGGGTCTCCCTGAAGTCTTGTATGCTTTGTTCCAGTCCAACAAATATCCTCAGGATTTTTTCTTAAATTCTCCATCAGGCATATTACTTATATCTGTTTTCATTAGATTTCTGGTCATGACCTTTTCTTGTTCTTTCTTTTGGGATGAGTTCCTTTTTTTGTGATGAGTTCCTTCATCTTGGCATTTTGTTGAAGTCAGTCTTTTTCTATGTGTTAAAAAGAAACCTGTTATGTTTCCTGCTCCTGAGAGTAATGACTTTATGGAGAGGACATATAGTGTCCAGGGCCTGGTGCTTCATGGTATGTCTATGTTGTGTGTTGTGTGCATTCTGCTGCTGTGTATTGGCTGCTTTATCCCTTCAGGCCGCTGGTCTGCAGAGGCTCTCCTTGCCTGCAGTGGGGATTGTTTGGACCTTGACCAGAGTGTGGCAAGTTTTAACTAGGTGTTCTCTGGTCTTCTTGTTAAATGAGACCTGGTGTTCCTTCCACTTGAACTGAAGCTTGCAGAACACTCTGGTTGGGAGATGTTATATGTGCAGGAGTTTATGCTGCACATATTCTGGGGAAGGGGCCCACTGCACTGGGTATTAGAGACATTTGCCTGAGAAGGGCAGTGCCAGCAAAGTGCAATGGGGGAGGACTTGGTATAATAAGGTTAGGCAGCCAGTGTTGGAGCTGTGCTGTTTACTGAAGTCAGTTTATGCTGAGGGAAGAGAGGGGAGGAAAGTGGCACCAGCCATCTCCTTTGTCCATGGAGAAGGGTCACTGTGCTTACTGCTCCCAGGGAAGCACTATCAGAAATGTAAATAATTTCCCCATGGATCCCATGATTTTTCAGGTCACTGTTTTCACACTATTTCTGAGTTGCTTACCTACCTTCAGAAGCTGAATGCACTTTGTTATGTATCCCAGCCAAGCCCACTGACCTTTAAAACCTTAGTTTTTGAGCCACAATGGTAGCAAAAACTCATGAAAATTAGCCCCTTTTATTTTCCCACCTACTGGCTTTGGGGATGTGTTCTTCTTTTGAATATCTGTACACTCCACTCTGTCTTGCTTTTCTCTGCAATGAGTTTTTTATGTTTGTGATTAATTGATTTATATATTTGGGGTTTCACGTTGGGGGTATAAATTTTTACAATTGTTAGGTCTTCTTGGTGGATAGACCCCTTAATTATGATATAATGCCCTTCTTCATCTGTTGTTATAGTCTGTTTTAAAATCTAGTTTGTGGATGTAAGTAAGGTGACTGCAGCATTCTTAACACATTCAGTAGCATGATAGATGGATCTTCATCCCTGTATTTTCAGTCTATAGGTGTCTTTAGGTCTATAATGAATCTCTTTTAGGTAGCATATAGATGAGTCTTGTCTTTTTTTTTATCCATGCTGATAACCTATGTCTTTATATTGGGACATTTAGTCCATTTACATTTAGAGTGATTATTGAAAGATATGAATTTAGTGCCAATGTGTGGCCTGTAGAGTTGGTGTTTTTTGGTGATGTTCTCTGGTCCTTTTTAGTCTTTGTTGCTTTTGGTCTTGTTTTCTTTCTTTCTTTCTTCTTTCTTTCTTTCTTTTTCTTTCTTTCTTTCTTTCTTTCTTTCTTTCTTTCTTTCTTTCTTTCTTTTTTTCACTGAAAGAGTCCCCCTTAAAATTTCTTGCAGGACTGGTTTAGTGGTCACAAGCTCCTTGAGGTTTTGTTTGTCTGGGAAACAGTTTATCTATTTTTCGATTTTGAATGACAGCCTTGCTCGATAAATAATTCTTTGCTGCATATTTTTCAGACTCAGCACATTGAATATGTGCTGCCCCTCCTTTCTGTACTGCCAAATTTCTCTGGACAGATCTTCTGAGAACCTGATTTGTCTTCCCATGTAGGTTGAGGACATTTTTTTCCCTTGCTGCTTTCATAATTCTTCCCTTGTCTGTATATTTTGTGAATTTGACTCTGATATCTCTTGGTGATGGTCAGTTTTTGTTGAATCTCAGTTTTCTGTGCTTCTTGGATCTTGATATCTGTGTCTTTTTCTGGATTAGGAATGTTTTCAACTATAATATGCTCACTTAAACCTTCTTCCCCTTTTCCTTTCTTTTCATCTTCTGGGACTCCTATGTTCCAGATGTGATTCCTTTTTAATAAGTAACTGAGTTCTCTAACTCTTGTTTTGTGATCTTTTGCCTTTATTTCCCTCTTTTTTCTGCTTCCTTATTTTACATTATTTTATCTTTTATATCACTGATTCGCTGTTCTGCTACATGCATCCTTGCAGTCCCGGAATCCATCTGAGACTGCATCTTGGTTATAGCATTTTTAATTTTGGTCTGACTAGAGTTTAGTTCTTTTATCTCCACAGAAATGGATTCTCTGGTGTGTTCTATGCTTTTTTTTCAAACCCAGATAGTATTCTTATAATTGTGGTTTTAAATTCTAGTTACGGGGTGCCTGGGTAACTCAGTTGATCAAGCATCTAACTCTTAATTTTGGCTCAGGTCATGATCTCACAGTTCATGAGTTTGATCCCTGCATCAGGCCTGTGCTGACAGCATGAAGCCTGCTTAGGATTCTCTCTCTTCCCTCTCTCTGCCCCTACCACACTCGCTGTCTCCCTCTTTCTCTCAAAATAAATAAATAAAAAACCTTGAAATATTAAATTCTTGTTCAGACATCTTACTTATATCTGTGTTGATTAAGTACCTGGCCATCATTTTTTCCTGTTCTTTCTTTTGTGGCAAATTCCTCCATCTTGCCATTTTAAAGGAAGAAAAAGTTAATGCAATAAAAATAAAAATTAAAAAATTAAAGACAAAATAAAAATATCAAATAAAAAAAGCAGATCCTAGGTGTGTTTCAGTTTTCTTGCTGAAAGAAGCTTGATAGAATAGAGAACAAAGAGAAAGGAAAGAATAAATAATTAAAACAATTTAACAATTATTAAAACAATTAAAAATAAATAATTAAATAGAATACAATTAAAGTAAAGAAAATAAATTAGAATACATATATTTTTTTTAATTTTAAAAAATTACAAAAAAAAATAAGTGTGCCTGAGTGTCTCAGTCGGTTAAGCATCTGACTTTTTATTTTGGCTCAGGACGTGATCTCATGGTTTGTGAGTTCAAGCCCTGTATCTAACTCTGTACTGTCAGTTCAGAGCCTGCTTGGGATTCTCTCTCTTTCTTACTGTGGTCCTCCCCATGCGCTCGCTCTCTCTCTCTCTCTTTCTCTCTGTCTTTCTCTTTCTCAAAATAAATAAATTAATTTAAAAAATAAAATAAAAAATAAGAATTTGCTCCTTTTGTATATAAGAATAAGAAAGAAAAAAAAAGAAGAAAGCAATTTTAGCAAAAACAGAAGTAAAGAAAATGAAGAAATAAGTGAATGAGCAAGCAGAATGAAATCTGAATGAAGTTACATCCAGTTTCCCCTAGAACTGAAACTTCGAAGCACACTATTGTCCACAGACTAAGCAGCTGGGAAGGATTTGTGCTGGTCTTCTGGGGAGTGTGCCTGGAAGGCACAGTTGGGTGGTGCTTGGTGTAACGGCTCTGTTATCCACTTGGTGGCACTGCAAAGCTTACTGGTGTGGAGCTGTGTGTGTGTATGCACACGGACTCATGTGCTAGAAGTGAAAATAGCTTCACCCATCTCCCTAGTCTCTGGTGTAGGACCTTGGTGCTCTCAAAGACCCATAATTAAGCATCCCTTCTTTGTCTCAGGCCTCTGTCCACTCACTGCTTCTATCCTGTCCATGTACAAGCTGTTCACCTTCCAGGTGGCACCTTTTTCCAAAGTTTTATCTCAAATGGGGCTGTGTTTTAAAACTCCACACTTCAGAGACTCCCAGGCCAGCTCTCTGGGGGAGGATCTTGCTGAGCCATAACCAGGTATTGGCTTGTCCCAGAAAAAAATTTATGTAAAGGTGCAGTGCCAGAGGCTCAGAGTTTATGGCAAATCACAACACAGCTGGCCCCAGGCTTCACTGCACTGTGCATCTTTGTCCCAATACCAGCAACATGGCTGCTCTCTGGGTTCCACGAGGACCCCTGCATGTGAGGATGCCATATGGCCTCTACCAAATGCACTCCGAGCTGTGGAACTGTTTCTCTTCATGTGGCACACAGAGCCCTCAGACCCTGCTGTCTGTTCCTGGGGATTTTCCCTACTTCCTCACCAGAGCACTGCCCAGCACTGAGCTTAGAACATTCAGACTCTGCACTCCACTATTTATAGAATCCTGGTGATATTGAAACCCTCTCTTTTCTCCCTATCTATGATTTTGGTAAACAGAGTTTTGGTCCAGTCCCCTGTGAGTGTTTTCACTTTTCTCTTTTTCTCTCCAGGTACTTTAGGGAGGAGTGCTTTTCTTGTGTGAACCCAATGCGATGCACTCTCTCTTTCTCTTTCTCTCTGTACCCTCTTTCCATGATTATGGCTTCCTACCCTCCACAGCTCTATGGCTTTTCTTTCCCTTAATTCACCTCTCCACACCACATACCTGCCAAGGTCTGTGGCTCAAATTACGCAGATTGTTGCATTAATCTTCAGATCAGTTTCTTAGGTGTTCAAAATGGTTTGATGTTTATCTAACTACATTTCAGGGATGACACAAACTCAGGGTCCCGATAATACTCTGCCATCTTAAACTTGAATCTCTTGATTATAAAATTTATATTCAAAAAATGGCCAGAACACATAAAAAAGAAAAACATAGTAGAAAGATTTTCCTAGCCAGGTATCCACCATCTTTTTAGAAAACTCTTTCATGTAGTATAAGTCATGGCTGAAAAGAGACAAACTGATAAACTGAAAAGAATAGGGAGCTTGGGAGTAAAACCATATGTAAATTTGATGTATAATAATCTGAAAAGATTAGGTATATTTTCAGTAAAGTTATTATGACAATTTCTTGACTGTATGTTTAAAAAATTTATTTCAGCATGTATTTCACACCATATATTTAAAATATGATTTTAGGTCAGTTAAAGATTTAAATGTGAAAAACAAAACTATAAGCTTTTATAAAAAAAATACAGAAGAATAACTTTATGAACTCAGGAAAAAGAAAACATAGGAGATAAAAAGCTTATAAATGCTAAAACTTAAAAAAAATGAAATAATTTTACTATGAAAAAATAACTTCTTGTCATCAAAAGACATCATAGAGAGAATAGAGAAGACTTAAACTGGAGAATATATTTTAAAAACATTTAACTGGCAAAGAACTTGTACTCATATCATATAAAAACTCTTAACAGTAACTAGGAAA
Source organism: Prionailurus bengalensis (assembly GCF_016509475.1). NCBI lineage: Eukaryota > Metazoa > Chordata > Mammalia > Carnivora > Felidae > Prionailurus > Prionailurus bengalensis. Next base: position 105,523,145 of record NC_057361.1, read on the forward strand.
ATATACTTTAGGCATTGACTAGCTGATAAAAAAAAATTATGTGCAAACAACAAAGGCAAGGGATAGCCAAAATATTCTGGAAGAGCATGGTCAAAAAACTTCCTTTATTAAGTATGCAGATGTATTATAAACTACAGTTATTAAGGTGGTTTGAATTTGATGCGAGGATAAACAAATAGACCAATGGGTATTATAATTAAAACAAATAGACTAATAGAATAGACATTATAATTAAACTAGATAATTGCTATAGATAGATGATGATGCTAGATAGATGATAGATAATGATAGATAGATAGATAAAGGTGTCACTGTAGATCATGGAGAAAGAGCCTTCAATAAATAATTCAAACTCAATTGCACTTCAATATGAAAATAGGGGCTCCTGGGTGGCTCAGTCAGGTAAGAGTCTGACTCTTGATATTGGCTCAAGTCACGACCACATGGTTTGTGAGATCAAGCCCCACTTTGGGCTTTGTGCTGACAACATGGAGCCTGCTTGGGATGTTCTCTCTCCTCTCACTCTCCTCCTCTCCCCATTCTCTCTCTCACACTCTCTCAAAATAAATAAATAATCTTTAAAAAGAAAAAAAATAAAAGAAATCTGTCATCTACCTACACCATTCATAATAATCTATACCAGGTAATGTGTAGACAAAATTGTGAAAGGCAAAAAATAAGGCTTTTAGACAATAACACAGAAGAATATCTGCACAATCTTGGTTAGGAAAGGTGTTTTTATGAATAACAGGAAACAATAATCTCAAAAAAAGATGTTTGAATAAAACTAAATTAAAATTATGAACCTATGTTCATAAAAAGTAACCAATAAGAGAAGAGAAGACAAAGCTAAAACTGGGGGAGGAATGATGTTTGTAAAGCATATCATCAAAAAAGGTCATGCGTCCATAATGTATTAAGAGTACTCATAAATTGGGGTGCCTGGATGGCTTAGTCACTGAGTGGCCAACTTTGGCTCAGATCATGATCTCACAGCTCGTGAGTTCGAGTCACACATTGGGCTCTGTGCTGATGGCTCGGAGCCCGGAACCTGCTTCAGATTCTGTGTCTCGCTCTCTCTCTGCCCCTGACCCACTTGCATTCTGTCTCTGTCTCTCTCAAAAATAAATAAACATCAAAAAATTTTTAAAAAGAGTACTCATAAATTTACATAACAAGGACAACCAACCTTATGAAAAATTGAACAAGAGACTTATGCAGGAACTTCATAAGAGAGGAAAACTGAATGGTAAATACATGCCTAAAAAATGTTCTATCTAAATAGTAATATATGCAAATTAAAATCAACAGGAGATGTCATTTTATATCCATCATGGTGGTAAAAATGTCAAACCTATCATTATCAAGATTAGTGAGGATATGGATTAAATCTGTACATTTATACAATGTGGTGGAAGCATAAATTGCTACAAATCTTTGGAAAACAATTTAGCATTACATAATAATATTGAATGTGTATATAGCATTAGATTCAACCATTCTGCTCCTAGGTATATATCCTAGATAAGGTCTTACCCCTGTCTACCAGGAGATATGTCTAAAAATATTTATAAGACCATTGGTATTTGGCAGAAAAAAAATAAATTGGAAGTAGATAAAAAAACCTGTCAGTCGAAAAGGGTAAAATAATTCATGTTATATTAATATAATAGGTCATGGCTACACATTAACATGAATGATCTCACTAACATTATATTAAGCAAAAAAGAAATAATGTTTAAGAAGTTAGTGAAAAATTCACACAACATATTTTCTTTATATAAGTTTCAAAACATGAAAAATCAAGGAGTGTTTCTAAGAAAAATTTGTGATAAATCTGTAAAGAAATCAAGGAGACAGACAGTAAATACAAAATTCAGGATTCTGAGTATCTCTGAGTGAGGAAGAAAGGGTAGTATTGCTTGAGTGATACACAAGGTACATCAATATTGATGCAGGTTTTTGTTGTTTCCATTAAAATGAACAGTAGGAATATGGGTGTTTGTCACATCCACTCTTTTTCTTACACCTGAAATTCTATTCATCATTTAAAAAAAGCAATGAAAATAGAGCTATCAGTGTGATCCTTTATATATATATATATATATATACACACACACTATTATACATATATATATATACACACACTATTATATATATATACACACTATTATACATATATATATATACACACACACTATTATATATATATACACACTATTAAGAGGGGAACAAATTTAATTTTTTATTATGTGCTATTATGATCAGAATTTAAATTTTTCTAAATAAGTATATCTATTAATATTATTTTTTATTCCATAAGATTACATGATGATCAAATTATAAACTATTGAATTAAAAACCTTGTTTTTTTAAGAAAAAATAAAATAAATCAAATATGTGTTAAGTAGAAACAAATAGGAAGCAAGCAAACTACATTTGCCTAAGAAGCAGAAAATCCATGTACAGTCCAAAAGCCTCAGCATTTCCTGTCATTGAGCCATAAACTATGCAAAGGCATACAGTGGATCCTCTAATAGTTCTTTGACACTCCTAGATACTGTAGACAGTTATCGTATTGCTAGGCACTGGAGCTGAATCTCAATATTTTTCCCTAAGATGTGATATAAAAGCACAAAGGAGTGTGAATGGGGCAAAGAATCCCAATAACAGCCTGGCTGAGTCTTAGCTTTCTCAACAGGTTCTTAGATACCCAAACAAAAATTATCAGCAAGGAAGGGCAACTACTGACCTAGATGCTGTTGACTGTGAAAGGTTATTCAGGAGCTGTGCGTTCTGGCTCAGAGCTGTCAAAGCCTTGCCAATGCATGGCCAATGGAGAACATTTTAGGGCAGCTGAATGCAAAGCTGAATGCAAACAGCATTATCAGCCAGATAGAAATGTGCCAAATAATGTGAGAAGACAGTTTAGCATGTTATTGTGTGTTTCCAGGATCCCCAAAGAAGCCAAAACCTGGGCAAACTTCTGGTCATAAGACCTGTAGACTGCTATTGCAAAAATGTCACAAAATTTAAAAGGAATATAAAGTTAGCCCATTTGCGTAGTGTTGGGAATAAGAAGGAGATTAGACAATTGAATGTTTTGACTTTATAGGTATCATACTAACTTGAGCAGAAACGGGGCATAGACACCTGGGTATATATATAATCAGAGTGAGGGGCGCCTGGGTGGCTTAGTCGGTTGAGCGTCCCACTTCAGCTCAGGTCATGATCTCCTGGTCAGTGAGTTCAAGCCCCGCGTCGGGCTCTGGGCTGATGGCTCAGAGCCTGGAGTCTGCTTCCGATTCTGTGTCTCCCTCTCTGCCCCTCCCCCATTCATGCTCTGTCTCTCTCTGTCTCAAAAATAAATAAACGTTAAAAAAAACTATAATCAGAGTTAATAAATATCCCCATTTTCTATCATCATTAAGAAATAAAGTAAAACATTTACTGCCACATGAGTTTCCATATGTAGATGTAAATTACTCTCTGAGTTTATCTTTATAGCGTTGTCGATCTTTTTGTTTCTTGTTAATTGACCCAGAATTGCACTACTTTTGGTTGTATTTCAAAGTATCCTTTACAATATTTTAGTACTGGTGGTGGTCACACTAGAATAGTGCGTTTTCTTTATCTATGAATGTCATCTTTAGTCCCTAGTCACTACACAGAAGTAATAGCTCACTCCTGGTATTGGGCAGCATCATGGTGGACTGGAAAAAGGAGAAATGATTTCAGAGAGAAGATTGTTTGTTTTTTTTTTCTGACTAAAAATAGTATTTTGGGCTGTGAGTAGAGTCAAATATATTGATCTTTAGTTGTTAGTTCCTAAAACTCTGATAAAAAATCAAGCTATACTAGGCTCTAAACGTGTATGTTATTCTTCTAAAAGCTAACAATAACTCAATCTTATTCCTGTTAACACAATTCCAACTCATAGTGACTTTTTGAATGATAAACTTGCAAAATCAAGAGAGTGGTTCAGTTTCAATAAGATGAAGAATTTCTTGTTGTACTGTGTGAGCAAAGGCAGTTAGCATGACATCTTGAAAAAATATTTAAATACAAAGAAAGGAAGCATGGGTTCTAGTCTATTGACAGCAGAATATTGCTAGACAACATTTTGCCAATGAGATGCAAGGCCTAATTTATATATATGTTTATATATATAAACAACTTTTGGGAAAAAGGTCATATATATTATATCATATCATATCACATTATATTATTTCATTTAATTATAGTATATTGTATTTATTATACATACTTAATTATATATTTATGTATATATATACATATATATATAATTTTGGTTTGTTTTTTTTTCTTCCCTGTGTATAAAGAGTTTCAATTTTCATGACAAAATTCCAAGTGGAAATAAAATTAATTTTACACTGAATTTTGTTGGTCTATAAAGCAACAGATATTTGTATTATAGAACTATATATGGTAATCTTATATGAGAGATAACTGAGAAGCTTGAATTCATGTGATGAATAGTGGCTGTCTGCAAATCTATGTTGAGAGGGATTCTGAAGTGAGGTCTAAGCTTAACACAGAAAACTACCATAATATATTAGCAAAATTCAAGAGGGCAAATATGGCAGGAATGTTGAAAAATGTACTACTTATTTCTATTATCATTTCATTATTTTCCCAATGTGTGTGTGCATTTTTCTTCTTTGCTGCCATTTAAGTGTAGCCTGCTTGAGAAAATATAACTAAATGGCTTTACATTAGTAGAGGCAGATACTACTATGACTATTTTGGTGGCAAAAGCAATTAAATAATTGTAGCTTGTCAGTTTAAAGAGTCTGAAACTGATGAATTGCATATATGTGTATTCCAAGTTATAAAATCTTGAATCTTCAGGCTCATTCTTTTTTACTATTGTTCGTTTAAGTGCTGTATTGTAAATATTGACAGAAATATCCATAAAAATGAAACAAAAAGTGAATGTGATTAACAAGATATGGTGTATAAGTTCTGTATACATGACAATGTACAGTAGACATTCCTTAAGCTGATGTCCTTATTTCACATTTCTCCACAGGCTTTCATAATTTAATAATATTTTCAAATTTCATATTAAATCCTATTAAAAATAGCTAAGAAAATAACAGGCACCTGTGCAATTGTAGAATAAAAATTAAGATTGAATTTATAAAACCTGGTTTGTATGTGATTTTCCAATTTAATAGCCAGAAACCAACTTTGGAAAGGTTGCATAACTTCTTTGATTACAAATTTCTGTAAAGCCGTAATGTTATTGTGAAGCTAAGTGTGATAAAGTCTGAAACATTTTGGATAGTGACTGATACATACTAGTCCATTAAATGCTTTTATACTGAATTTAAATAAAGTGTCTCAATCAAAAAGAATGAAATCTTTCCATTTGCAACAACATGGATAGAACTGGAGTGTATTATGCTAAGTTAAATTAGAGAAAGTCAAATATCATATGATTTCACTCATATGTGGAATTTAAGATACAAAACAGGTGAACATAAGGGAAGGGAAGCAAAAATAATATAAAAACAAGGAGTGAAACAAACCATAAGAGACTCTTCTATACAGAGAACAAACTGAGACTTTTCTCTACAGAGAACAAACAGGGTTACTGGAGGGGTTTTGGGTGGGGTGAGGGGCTAATTGGGCAAGGAGCATTAAGGAGGACACTTGTTGGGGTGAACATTGTGTGTTATATGTAGGTGATGAATCACTGGATTCTACTCCTGAAATCATTACTGCACTATATGTTAACAACTTGGATGTAAATTTTAAAAATCAATAAAAAAAATAAAATAAAATAAAATAAATAAAGTGCTTTTTTTCCCCTCAGGAATGCTCCTGGGTGAGATAGTTTTTGTAGTTTATAAATTTCCCTACATTTATCATAAAAATTATAATTACAATTATAGAAATTGTAACATATAGGAACAAGAAATATTTATCATTTTCAAATTTGATGAAATTGATAAAATAAGAAATGAATGACTAAAATTATGCTCACAAAAATGCATATTGATGCACACCTGCCTCAAATGAAAGTGAAATGTTCATTTATTTTCCAGTCTGTTAAAATTAAATACAAAATGGAGACTGGATTTGAGATTTTTCTATGCATACAAAGCCATTTAAGCCACACAAGCAAAACTAAATTTAGCTTATTTCATAAACATAAGCAAAAATTAACTTTGGTTATTTCTTGTAAATGTCTTTGACAGTCATAAAATAACCTTAAGTCTCTTTCTTAAAATGGTATGAGGTAATTACTTTTAACCATTCCCCTGCCATCTGGAAACTCCATTGTAATAACCAATCTTTGTAAAGGTTAACAGCTTCCTTATTTTCACTTTATAAGCTATCCTGTAACTTCAAGTCACTTCATTTCAGTTACCGATTTTATAAGCTCCCAGTTCACAAATTGTTCTTATATACACAATAAACTTTTATTAAATACTATTTATTGATTTAGTGGCCTTAATTTTGTTATTTCTGAATGTTTGAGATCTGGTAGAAATATTTATGCTTTAAGTTGATATGGCTTATTTTTATGTGGATACTTGAAACCCAAATTAAAATTACACATTGAAATGACATTAGCATAATGGCAGAAAAGGCAAGCACAAACTTTTATTCCCCCACAGAAACATAAACACAAACAAACAAACAAACAAACACCCTAGCAGGAACAGTGAGAACCAACATTGTCAATATGCTGGAAAACAGTCAAGTTTTATAGCTCCCATATAAACACTAAATTAAAAAAAGAGTAACTTGAAAATGGCAGGGAAGTTTTGTGGCATTTTTACTTGCCCTCATCCCACCCTCTTACCCTTGTACTCTGGCAGTTTTAAAGCAGTGGAAGTATTAGAGCAGTGCCATCCTGTGTCCCACTAGGACACTCTTGTCTCTGGTTTCTGAGAGAGCAGAGTAGATCTTTTTTTTTGCAAATTATTGTGTATTTCTATTCTAACATGTCCAGAGGCTTGCTGAAGGGTGGATGTGAGGCGTTTATTTCTGCTTTCCTTAATTTGGGACACAGGCTAGAAAAGTAGCATACATTTTCTAAAAAAAAATGCTGCAAGGTGAATTCACAAACTAAAAATGCCTGGGGCAAAAGATAACTGGTCAAGACATACAATGGACATACAAAAGGCTCAGAGTAGAAGCTGAGAGTAATTCTTAGGGAAATTATAAAAATGAAAACCACTCGTATATATGGGATAATTTCAAAAACCAAGGTCAATATGAATACTCAAAAAGGAACATAATACACCCTGAAGACCCTAAGATTTTACCTCTGATTGATCCTTACACTTGGTGTAAGGCTAGCTAAGTGCTGAATGAATCCTCCAGCCTGAGCTAATTTGCAAACATTGGGAGATGTGTTGTGTTTTTTTGCTAATTTTGTTTATTATTAATTATTTTGTTTATTATTTTTGTTTATTATTAATTATTAATTTTGTTTATTATTTTTGTTTATTATTGTTTTGTAATTTGTTGTTGTTTATTTTCCTTTCCTTTCCTTATTTGCTTTTCCTTTCCTTTCTTTTCTTTTCTTTCTTCTTTCTTTCTTTCTTTCTTTCTTCACCTCCTTCTTTCTTTCTAGCATTCAAGGGAATATCTGTTAATGCATTGCTTGAATGTGACTTAAATGAATAGAGATGTTAGTCACCACACATGACAAGGAACACAGTCTTTGCGAAAAAGGAGTTTGGAAAAGTACCTAAGCAAATGAATAGACTACTACAACCTGAAACAACAGCAGCAACAAAAATAAATCCTGGAGAAGGGAAAAAAAATGTGATTTCCAGAGTTAGATCATTAAACTATTCAAATGTCTAGATTTTGATAAAAAAACTGTAAGTCATATAAACTATGAGGCATATAAAATATGAAAGTATGGCCTATTCAAAAGAACAGAATAAATTTATACTTTTCATCCATGAGAAATTTCAGACATCAGACTTACTAGAAAAAAATATTTTAATACAATTGTCTTAAATATGCTCAAAGATCTAAAGAAAAACATGACCAAAAAACTAAGCAAATTGGTGTGTGAACAAAATGAGAATAAAGAGTGTAATTTAATAAAAGGGGTAGAACAGAAATTCTGGAGATTAAAATTATAATAAATTAATTCAATACATGGATTCAACAGCATCCTTAAGAAGGCAAAATAAAAATCAACAAAATTGAAGACAGAACATTTGGAATTATTGAGCTTCAGGAGCAGAAAGAGTGAAAATGAAGAGAAGTAAACAGAAATTAAATAAAATGAATGAAATAAAACAAAGGAAGTAAAGTGAATGAAGGACAATTAACAGAACTATGGTATACCAACATAAATGTTAAGTATATGACCAATATACACATCATGGGAGTCTCAGAAGGAGAAAAAACAGAAAGATGCAAAATGAATTTTTGAGGAATAATGGTCAGAACCTTAACAATTTTATGAAAGACCTGAACCTGTAAATCCAAGACACAAAATAAACTAAAATTAGGAAAAATCCAAAGAGATGCACACCAAGACACTTTATAATCAAATTGTTAAAGTCAAAGACAAATAATTTTGAAGTTAGCAGTGAAGTAAAATTCATCATGTATAAGGAATCTTCAATATGATTAACAGATATTGAAAAATTAGAACCCTTGTGCACTGCATTGGTGGGGAGAATATAACATGGTGTTACTTTCATGGATATAGTATGGAGGCCCCTAAAACATGGAAAATACAGCTACAATATTATCTATCAATCACACTTTTGGGTATTTATTCAAATAATTGAAAACAGGATCTCAAAGAAATATTTTCACTCCCATGTTTATTGCCCCATTCTCAATAGTCAAGAGATGGAAACAACTTAAATGTTCATCAATGTATGATCTATTATCATCTATCTATCTATCTATCATCTGTCTGTGCATCTATCTATGTAATCTACATGTATCTATCCAATTTGTGTTATTCAGGATTAAAAAAAGAAGGCAATCCTATCATATACTAAAACATGTATGAACCTTGAACACATTTTGCTAAGTGACATGAGCCAGTCACAGAAGGGCAAATACTTCATGATTGCAGCTAAATGAGGTAAATATACTCTTGAAACTCATAGAAACAGAAGGTAGAATGGTTGTTGACAGGGGTTGGGGTGGGGGACATATGGGAGGTTTCTGTTCAATGGATGTAGAGTTTCAGTCATCCAAGATGAAAAAGTTGCAGATATATGTTGGAACCCAACACATACCTAGTTAATAATATTGTAGTTCACACTTAAAAATCCTTTAATAGGATAGATTTCATGTTGCGCGTTTTTACCACACACAAAAAAATGAGTGTTGCTGAGCATGTGAAAAAATTGTAACCTTTGTATACTGCTAATAGGAATATAAAATAGTATAGCAACTGTAGAAAACAATTTGGCTGTTCCCCAAACAGCTATTCATAGAATTGCTACATGACACTACAATACTCCTAGGTATATATCCAAAAGTATTGAAATAAGGTCTCAAAGAGATACTTCTACATCAGCGTTCATTGCAACCTCATTCATAATAGCCAAAAGTTGGAAATAACCTGTGTCCATCAATAGATGTATACATAAAAATATGTGTTACATACATATAATGGAATATTATTTAGCCATAAAAAAGAATGAAGTTCTGATATATGCCATAACGTGGATAAAGTTTGGAAACATTATGTTAAGTGGAATTAACCAGACACAAAAGAATAAATATTTTGTGAATAAACTTATATGCAATATCTAAAATAAACATATTCATACTGATACAAATTATATTAGAAATTCCTGGGGATTGTGAGCAGGGTAAAATAGGGAGTTACTGCTTAATTGTTACACACCTTCTGTTTGAGGGGATGAACATTTTTTGAAATAAGTGGTGGTGATGGTAGCACAACATTGTGAATGTAACTAGTGCTATTGAATTGTATACTTAAAATGGTTAAAATGGCAAATTTTATGTTACATGTATTCTTCCATAATTAAAAATATTAATAACATAATATATGAAGAACTGAGTTATACAGTTTTAATGAGTGCATTATATAGTATGTGAGTAATATTTCAATAAAGCTGTTAAGGAATTTTATAGTCATCTCTAAAATTTGTCCATTATTATGTGCGTGGGTTTGTGTGTGCACATGTGTGTAGTGGTTGTGGTGGTAGGGATGCAGGGATGAAATCTCTACATGAAAAAAAAAGTGTGTCTAATTGTAGATTAGTAAATTATCATATACTTTTAAACTATCTTAAAATCATTCTTACTAAATATTGGTGAAGTAAAACAAAAATGAGTAAATTATTCTTCAACTTAACTATTTTCTTATTTATTAAATTTGAAAAAAATTTCATAAAGAATACCACTAGCATTAATTTCTAAACATCACACATTATCCATTCATCAGTTGTTGTCAACTGATGAATGGATAATGAAATTGTGGTTTATATACACAATGGAATACTACATGGCAATGAGAAAGAATGAAATATGGCCTTTTGTAGCAACGTGGATGGAACTAGAGAGTGTTATGCTAAGTGAAATAAGTCATACAAAGAAAGACAGATACCATATGTTTTCACTCTTATGTGGATCCTGAGAAACTCAACAGAAGACCATGGGGGAGGGGAAGGAAACAAAAAAAAAAAAGGTTAAAGAGGGACGGAGCCAAAACATAAGAGACTCTTAAAAACTGACAACATCGGGGCGCCTGGGTGGCGCAGTCGGTTAAGCGTCCGACTTCAGCCAGGTCACGATCTCGCGGTCCGTGAGTTCGAGCCCCGCGTCAGGCTCTGGGCTGATGGCTCGGAGCCTGGAGCCTGTTTCCGATTCTGTGTCTCCCTCTCTCTCTGCCCCTCCCCCGTTCATGCTCTGTCTCTTTCTGTCCCAAAAATAAATAAAAAACGTTGAAAAAAAATTAAAAAAAAACTGACAACAAACTGAGTGTTGATGGGAGGTGAGAGGGAGGGGAGGGTGGTTGATGGATATTGAGGAGGGCACCTGTTGGAATGAGCACTGCGTGTTGTATGGAAACCAATTTGACAATACATTTCATATTAAAAGAAATAAACATCACACATTATTTATTATAGTTAAGCAAGTTCCTCTTTAGAAAATTCATGGAATCTCACAATTGGAAATAATCTTAATCATCCTCTAATTCAACCTTTTCTATGATGCCTATAGTCTGAAAATGACTGAATTTGTGTCAGTATTAATTTTTTTGGAGTTTTTCTTAGGGGAAATCTATTTAATACTTTATAAATACTGCAATTCATTAATTTATGATAAATGGATGATGAATAAATGGAAATTTGACTGCATAAACTCTAAACCAAGCAACACTTTGTAAGTTCACTGAGAGTAAGAAGTCTAATTTAAAGCAGTTCAGATATTTAAACAGAACTTCAAATAAAATTTATTCCAAAGCAAATTTACTTCTTGAAATATTTCTGCTATTAATTATTACTTACTCTTACATTTGCATAGTATTATAGTATTCTAGCCTTCTACTTTGAAAGTTCTCTTTATACTTGTTGCATTCAGGTAATGAAATGAGGAATACATATTTGTGTGTATGTGTGTGTATGTGTATGTTGTGTGAATCCTCACAAGGTAAGGACTATTATTGTTATGTTAGGTGGGAAGATAATATATATTTATTTAAATTTAAAATGGGTTTATTTCATTGGCTAGGTCATACAAATTATTGGAAACAGCAGCTCATGTTTTTATTAACTATTCTATATCTTCTACCACAGAGAACCTTGTTAATGAAAATGTGTTCAATGGACCAATATTATCATCATCTTCTGGAACTCATTAAAAATAAAAATCTTGAGCCACAATCCAGATCTATTGAATCAGAATCTGCATTTTAACAAGCTCCTAAAGTAATTCATACACCCATGAAAGTTCAAGAGGTATTGACATAGCCATATAGACTTCTATTAATTCACTTTGGTTCAAATAAACAACCTAACAGTAGTGTGAAGGAGCAGCACATTCGTTTACTCATGATTATTTGGGTAGTTAATTTTGGCTTCGTACAGCTGAGATGTTTCTGTTATGTGTGTCAACTGTGTTCCCTTATGTGTTTGTAGTTAGAGGTTGGTATTCTCATTCACAGGTCTAGCAAATGGCTGCCTATCACCAGGTGTGATGGAGGAAACTGGGAGATGTGTTATCCATTATTAAGCAGGATAGCCCAGGTTCTTTCACATAGTGATAGTTACAGTGTTCCCAAGAGCAGCAAGAGAGGACATTGCCCCAGGAATTTTCAAACCTTGGTTTGTGTCATGTCTGCTAATGTCCAATTAAGCAAATTAAGTCATATGACAAAACCCAGATCTTGAATCAAATGGATTCAAGACAGATTCCACCTCTTGATGAGAGGAGTTGCAAAATTTCATCAGACAGAAGGACATTGGTGATAAGAATGTGAATAATCTGATAGTTTTATCATCTACTACAGGCTTCTGCATAAAATATCCACTATCTTCCTATTTCCTAATGAAGACAAATGTAATTCGCTGATGCTTTATTCTCTACCAAATAAATAGACATAATTCAGGAAACTGATTGAGGCAAATGGACTCAGGCTGGTTACAATCTTCATGGCCTCTTCCTTTTCATTGGCAAAGAAAAAGTAGCTGATCTCAGAAGGGATAATTGCATATTGTTTCTTAAGGAAGTCAATTTATAGATTAGAGATTGAATGATCTAGTAAACATATATTAATGTAGTAACACAGGTCACATCTGTGACACAGTATCCCACATTAGATAATAATTGAAGTTACTCATAATTATGTGCACATGTATGCTTGTTTGTTTGTAATTTGCACGAATTTAAAGTACACAGAGACAAAATCTGAGAAAGTCACAAGTTGTGATGATATACTTAACCAAGAAAGACTTTAAAGATTTCTCAAGCTCTACAGACATAGAATTAACATTACTAACATCAAAGTGCAGCAAAACCTTAACCATGGCTAAATAAACTTCAATTCCTTATTAGAATTGTTTTTCTGATTCTGTTTTATTTCTGCCTAAAAGGCAAATATTACATAATCTATACACAATTACTCATACTTAATACACAAATAGGAACTAGAAGAGTATCTGGCACACTTGAGTATTAGTAATTGTTATTGAATTAACATATACCTTACATTTGAATAAAAGTTTATAGTTTTTGCACACCTTTCTAACTCAAGTTTCATAATAAATTCATAAGTTAGATGCAAATTTTTTTTCCTTAAAGTAGAAAAATGAAAGCTCAAGAGAGGTCTGAGTATCTCAATACATTCAGTTCAGACTCTTATTCCATCTCAATATACAGGCCTTCTAATAAGTGCAGACAAAGAAACTGTAAGATCTCCAATCATCAAAAAAGTATCAAAATATGTTGCCTACATGATATTACAAATGCAAAACCTTGGAAAAATATATTGGAATTGGTCTTTAACAAAAGGTTTTGAACTCAATATTTGTTTTGATAAGTATGTATGTATGTATGTATGTATTATAATTTATTTTCCAGTTAGTTAACATGCAGTGTATGCAGTGTGCTCTTGGTTTTGGGGGTAGATTGCCGTGATCCATCGCTTACACACAACACCCAGTGCTTATTCCAACAAGTGCCCTTTTCAATGCCCATCAACCATTTACCCCCATCTCCATTTCCCCCACCTACCTTCAGTTTGTTCTCTGCATTTAAGAGTCTCTTATGGTTTGCCTCCCTCTATGTTTGAAACTATTCTTTCCCCTTCCCTCCCCCCATGGACTTCTGTTAAATTTCTCAAGTTCTACATATGAGTGAAAATATATGGTATCTGTCTTTCTTTGACTGACTAATTTCAGTTAGCATAATACCCTCCAGTTCCATCCATGTTGTTGCAAATGGTAGGATTTCATTCTTTCTCATTGTCAAGTAGTACTCCATTCTATATATAAACCACATCTTTATCCATTCATCAGTTGATGCACATTTGAGCTATTTCCATAATCTGGTTATTGTTGAAGTGCTACTTTAAACATCGGGATACAAGTGCCCCTATGAATCAGCACTCCTGTATCCTTTGGATAAATCCTAGTAGCGCTATTGCTGGGTCATACAGTAGTTTTATTTTTAATTTTTTGAGGAACCTCCACACTGTTTTCCAGAGTGGCTGCACCAGTTTGCATTCCAACCAACAGTACAAGAGTGTTCTTGTTTCTCCACATCCTTGCTAATCTCTGTTGTTTCCTGAGGTGTTAATTTTAGTCTCTCAGACTGGTGTGAGGTAGTATCTCAATGTAGCTTTGATTTGCATTTCCCTAATGATGAGTGACACTGAGCATCTTTTCATGTGTCTGTTGACCATCTATATGTCTTTGGAAAAGTGTCTATTCACATCTTGTGCCCATTTCTTCACTGGATTATTTTTCAGGTGTTGAGTTTGATAAGTTCTTTATAGATTTTAGATACTAGCCCTTTATCTGATATGTCATTTGCAAATATCTTTCCCATTCCATCTGTTGCCTTTTAGTTTTATTGATTGTCCTTTGTGGTGCAGAAGAGGCCCCAAGAGTTCATTTTTGCTTTTACTTCCCTTACCTTTAGAGACATGTCAAGCAAGAAATTGCTTCAGTTGAGGTCAAAAAGATTGTTGCCCATTTTCTCCTCTAGGGTTTTGTTGGTTTCCTGTCTCATATTTAGGTCTTTCATCCATTTTGAGTTTATTTTTGTGTATGGTATAAGAAAGTGGCCCAGTTTCATTCTTCTGCATGTTGCTGTCCAGTTTTCCCAGCACCATTTGTAAAGAGACTGTCTTTTTTCCATTGGATATTCTTTCCTGCTTTGTCAAAGATTAGTTGGCCATACATTGGTGGGTCCAATTCTGGGTTCTCTTTTCTATTTCATTGGTCTCTGTGTCTGTTCTTGTGCCAGTACCATACTGTCTTGATAATTAAGGCTTTGTAGTAGAGGTTAAAGTCCAGGACTGTGATGCCTCTCACTTTGTTTTTTGTTTGTTTGTTTGTTTTTTCAAACATAACTTTTGCTATTTGGGGTCTATTGTGGTTCCATACAAATTTTAGGATTGTTTATTCTAGCTTTGAGAAGAATGCCAGTGCAATTTTGATTGGGATTGCATTCAATGTGTAGATTGCTTTGGGTAGTACTTTGGGTAGTATTGACATTTTAACAATATTTGTTTTTCCAATCCATAAGCATGGAATACTTTTCCATTTCTTTGTGTCTTCTTCACTTTCCTTCATAAGTTTCCTATAGTTTTCACCATACAGATCTTTTACATCTTTAGTTAGGTTTATTCCTAGGTGCTTTATGGTTCTTGGTGCAATTGTAAATGATATAAATTTCTGGATTTCTCTTTCCATTGCTTCATTATTGTTGTATAGGATTGCAACTCATTTCTGTACATTGATTTTGTATACTGTGACGTTGCTAAATTCATGTGTCAGTTCTAGCTGCTTTTTAGTGGAATCTTTCAGATTTTCCATGTAGAGTATCATGTCATCTGTGAAAAGTGAAAGTTTGACTTCTTCTTTGCCAATTTTGATGCCTTTTATTTCATTTTGTTGTCTGATTGATGATGCTAGGACTTCCAACACTAATTTAAACAACAGTGGTGACAGTGGAAATCCCTGTCGTGTTCCTGATCTCAGGAGGAAAGCTCTCAGTTTTTCCCTATTGAGGATGATATTAGGTATGGGCTCTTCATATATGGTTTGTATGATGTTAAGGCACATTCTTTATATCCCAACTTTCTTGAGGGTTTTTATTAAGGAAGGATGCTGTATTTTGTCAAATTATTTTTCTACATCTATTGACAGGATCATATGGTTCTTATCCTTTTATCTATTAATGTGATGTATCACACTGATTGATTTGTAAATATTGAACTAGCCCTGAGGCCCAATAATGAAACCCACTTGATCATGGTGAATAATTCTTTAGTTATACTGTTGAATTTGATTAGCTAGTATCTTGTTGAGAAATTTTGCATCCATGTTCATTGGGGACATTGGCCTGTAATTCCCCTTTTTGTGGGGTCTCTTTCTGGTTTGTGAATCATAGTATGCTGTCTTCATAGAATGAGTTTGGAAGCTTTCTTCCCCCACCCTTTTTTTTTTTGGAACAGCTTGAGAAGGATAGGGATTAACTTGGCTTTAAATGTCTGGTCAACTTGCCCTGGGAAGCTGTGTGGCCCAGGACTCTTATTTGTGGGACATTTGTGATAACTGATTCAATTTCATTGCTGCTTATGTGTCTGTTCAAATTTTCTATTTTTCCCATTTGAATGGTGGTATTGTGTGGTGTCCTCCAGGTTGTCCAGTTTGCTGGCATATAATTTCTCATAGTAGTCTCTGATAGTTGTTTGTATTTCTGTGGTGTTGGTTGTGATCTTTCCTCTTTCATTTATGACTGTATCTATTTGGGTCCTCTCTCTTTTCTTTTTCAGAAGTCTGGCTAGGGATTTATCAATTTCATTTACTTTTTCAAAAAACAGCTCTTAGATTCATTGATCTGTTCTACTGTTTTTCTTTTTGGGGATTCTGTATTGTTGATTTCTGCTATAATTTTTATTATTTATCTTCTTCTGCTGGCTGTGGGGTTTCTTTGTTGTTCTGCTTCTAGTTACTTTAGGTGTGCTGGTAGATTTTGTATTTAGGGATTTTCTTGTTCGTTGAGAAAAGCCTGGATTGCAATGTATTTTCCTCTTAGAACTGCCTTTGCTGCATCCCAAAGGGGTTTGGACTATCATGTTTTCATTTTCATCTGCTTCGATATATTTTTTAATTTCTTCTTAATTGTCTGGTTGATCCATTCATTCTTTAGTAGAATGTTATTTAATCTCCATGCATTTGGAGGCTTTCTAAATTTTTTCCTGTGTTTGATTCCAAGTTTAATAGCGTTGTGATCAGAAAATATGCATGGTATGATCTCAATTCTTTTATATTTGTGGAGGACAGTTTTGTGACCCAGTATGTGATCTAAGTTGGAGAATGTCCCATGTGCACTCAAAAAGAATGTGTATTCTGCTGCTTTTGGATGAGAAGTTCTGAATATATCTGTCAAGTCCATCTGGTCCAGTGCAGCATTCATGGCCATTGTTTCTTTACTTATTTTTTGCCACAATAATCTGTCCATTGCTGTGGAGAAGATCTATTCCTGTTAAATTTGAAGGGAGTTGTCTGTACCTCCTGGATTTGGATGTCCATTTCCTTCTCCAAATTAGGGAAGTTCTCAGCTATAATTTGCTCAAGTAAACCTTCTGCCCTTTTCTCTGTCTCTTATACTTATGAAACTCCTATGATACAGGTATTACATTTCATTGAATCACTTAGTTCTCTAATTCTCCCCTTGTGGTACATGTAGTATTTTTTAGCTCCCTTTTTCTTGGCTTCATCACTTTCCATAATTTTGTCTTCTATTTCAATTAACCTCTGCTCTGCCTCCTCCATCCTTGCTGTCACTACAACTAGTTTATTTTTCACTTCATTTATAGCATTTCTTAATTCATCATGACTATTTCTTAGTTCCTTGATGTCTGCAGCAATAGATTCTCTGCTGTCTTCTCTGCTTCTTTCAAGCCCAGATGTTTATCTTATGATTCTTATTCTAAATTCTTGCTCACTTCTATTGTTTATATATGTTTTGAGCAGTTCTGTAGCTTTCATTTCTTCCTGGAATTTCTTTTGAGAATTCTTCTGTTTCATCATATTGGCTAGTTTTCTGTCCCTTATGTGCTTTAATAGCTTGTTAAGAGTCCTGCATCTGTGAGCACTACTATATTAAAAAGGGGCCATGCACTGTCCAAGGCCTGGCCCTTTAGAAGGTGTTTTTGGAGTGTGTTTCATGCTCTCCATTCTTGCAACTCCGGTTGCTTTATCTCTCTACTAATAGTGGTGGTTTGGACCTTCCACCAGGTGTGCTTTGTTTGTTGAAGTGTACCTGGGGAAAAAAATTAAAAAAGGGATAGTGGTGGTGGAAGAGGCTTTATCCCATACAAAAATAAATGACAGGGGCAGTGAAAAGGAAAAGGAAAAAAAATTGACCAGGCCGAGAATCAGAGAAACTATATGGCTTAGTCCCGAGAGAGGAAAATAAGAAGATACAAGTATAAAAAGAATAGATAAAAGTGTCTGCTTAAACAAACCAACAGCCAGAATAACCAGACTAGAGAAGGGAAGATATAAGAGGAGAAAAAGGATGAAAAAATATAAATCTTTAAATAAAATAAGAAGAATTTACAAAGAATCAAATCAGAGAATGCAAAACCACTAGACCGATATCTGAAAGTGTCTTGGAGCTGGTGGCTGCTCTGGTCTGGAGGAGGGACTTTCTGGTTCTGTTACTGTCAATCTTGCTCTGTTAGATATGCAGTTACCAGGCACAGAGGGGCGTGGTTTGGTGTAGGTGAGTCCTGCCTCCACTGTAGGCCTATTGCCCCTTCCCTGAAACCCCACATTTTTGGTGATGGGGAGAAAAATGGAGACACCCTAGTCTCTCCTCCCTGGAATGGGTGTCCCAAATCCTATGTTCTGGCCTTATTCAAAGTGCCATGTGTGCACAAGAGGGCCAGTTGTGTTATGCTCCACAGTCTCCCATGCCTCCCAGGTTCTTGGCTGGGATTCAAACCCCGATGTCTTAAAGGATCCTGCTCTGTGGGTCCTGGATCCAGGGAAATGCCACTTCACCCAGCCTGCCATCAAAGGACCTCTGGTTGGTTGGGTGGCCTGCAGAGTCTTTTGTCCTTGGAATGGCTATTTGCCTTCTTCCCACAGCACCCAAGGGAGAAGATTCCTTACTCTGATTGCATCTGGCAGCTAGCTACTGAGCTTGGGGCTGGGTCCCCACCTCCCTAGGCACATGAACAGGTTGGAGAAAGCCTCACAGTTAGAAATTTGTTCTTTCTCCATTTTTTCCATTCCCCAGTATGTGGTTTTTCTCTTGTCCAAATGTAATCCTACACTTCCGCAGCTTCTCTTTCTCTTCCTTTTGTCTCTCCACAGAAAGGGATCCCTACCCTCTTTGCCTACCCCACTTATTTTATCTCTTTAGTTCATAATCACACACCTATGACCTGCCACATTGTCCCTGTGGGCCCCTGGAGATGTTTCTGTCACTCTGTAGCCCAAAATCCTGGAATTCCAATCTTCTGACCTCAATACTGTTGTATTTGAGGGATAAGGGAACTTCAGGTCCCCCTACTTCTCCACTATGTTCCTAAGATTCTTTTCCTAATAAAAATTGAATAGCCAGAATACTCTAATATATGAACATTTTTGGTTAATAACTATTTTACTGTAGATCATTAAAATTCTTTATAACTCTCTTATGCCAAGGTAATAATCCAATTTATTAAAATATTCAAATTAGGTGACCACATAGATCAAAGGTGGTTTCTAATTTCATGTGATCTTCACTTTTCAACTAGTTTATTTTAACATTATGAAGAAACTTCTTCCTTTTTCCTTTTGCTACCTGACATTAAGGACTTTCTTTGATGAGTCATTAACATAAGTAGTTGTTAATCATTATTAATCCATGTTACACAATAAAGTAAGGAGGAAAACTAAACATTATTTTCATAGCATACTGCATTAATTGGTTGAGTAATAAAATTGTTTATAGACAATATTTATACCTAAAGATTTTTACATATTTTAAAACAAATCTTCAAAAATAATATGCAAGTATAGCTCTTCTGGGGAAGATGACAAGTAGGAGGATTCTAAGCTCACCTCACTGCATGGATACACATAGATATACCCACATCAGTGTAATTAACCTAGACATCTACCCAAATATTGGCAGAACAGACTCCCCACAGCTAATCATTGAGAAGAGACCACATTGAAAGTTGTACAAAAGGCAGAGATGAGGTCAGGGACCAAACTGAACTACAGGACTGTCCACTGAATGAAGAGACATCACAAGTATGGAGAAGGGAGAGGAGAAGACCCCATCCAAAGAACCCCAGGCATGGGCGAGTCACAATGGAAAACTGAATCCCCATAACATGTGGCTTTGTAAACCAATGGGGCTTAACTTCGTGAGCTTCTACAATCAGTGGGGCTTAATATCTGGGTTCTTTTTTTAATTTTTTAAAAATCTTTATTTATTTTTTGAGAGAGAGAGAGAAAGAGAGACAGAGTGTGAGCAGGGGAGGAACAGAGAGAGAAGGAGACGCATAATCCAAACGAAGCAGCCTCCAGTCTCTGAGCTGTCAGCACAAACCCCGACGTGGGGCTTGAGCCCACAAACTGCAAGATCATGACCTGAGCCGAAGTCAGATGCTTAACCAACTGAGCCACTCGGGTACCCCTTAACATCTGGATTCTAAAAATCAATAGCTTGCTTCTGGGAGAGGCAGAGGAAAATATGAAACTGAGTTGCTTCCCTTAAAGAGATAGTATAACAAGCAACCCTGCTAAAAAAAAATTGCATAAAAGCAATTTTGTTTGAAAACACCAGGAGTATGTGGAAAGAAGTTTTATTTACTAATCTCAGAACATATGCTTGGAGGGCAAGGATCTTTAGGAGACTTCTCCAAGAACAAAAGAGCTGGTGGGTGCCATTTTATTCCCCTGAAGTCTATATATGGACACCTGTGGGAACTAGTGGAAACACTCTCCATTTATATTACAAACAGCATGCCCGCTCCTGTACTCTCCTGTGGACCTGCCACCTCCAACCTGCCTTTGGCAGGTGTTCTCCAAAGCAGCTCCAGATCCAGTCCCACAAAAGACCAGCAAGCACCTTGCTAACACCATGAGCTCTGCCCCACATTCTCCTGCAGACCTGCCCATCCAACATGTCCAACACAGAAGTCCATCCAAAGTTATGCCACAAGCATGGCTTGTGCAAAAAACCTGAGAGTAAACAGCATCACCCCAAAGTTATCCTGTGTTGAAAAGAGGGGAAGAAAACCACACATATCAGCTCCATTGTGACCCCAGCTGTGGTCTAGGGGCAGATATATGATGTGAATGCAAGTTTGCCCACCAACAAAAGTCTCTCAGGGGACAACACAAGGAGAGCATGTTGCAGTTTCTTATGATTGCAGCACTGGCAAATGCCTGTCAGACACAATTCAATCCCAAAGCAGTCTCATACTGGCACATTAACAACACAGGGACCAAACCCTGCTCACAACAAAGATATCCATTGCAGATCACTAAACTGAAGGCAAATCTTGTTTAGCCAATAGTAAGGCACACACAACATACATAAAAGACACCCCTGAAGTGCCAGTTTCTGGGGAATAAGGGACATCACACTATAGGAACTTTTCTTCATTAGGCCACTACTTTCAAGAGAAGGAGACATATCTGATTTATCTATCACATAGAAACAGACACAAAGAGTTAGTTAGAATGAGGATACAATGGAAGATTTCACAAATGAAAGAAAAGGACAAAATCAGAGCAAAACAGCTATGTGAAATGGAGGTAGGTAATATGCCTGTTAGAGAATTTAAAGTAACGGCCATAAAGTTACTCATTGGACTGGATAAAAGAGTGGGCAATCTCAGTGAGACTCTTAATAAAGAGGTAAGAGTAAAAAAGAACCAATCAGTGATGCAGAACTCAATAACTGACATTAAAAATACACTAGAGGGAATAAATAGTAAACTAGAGGAATCAGAAGAATGAATCAGTGACCGGGAAGACAGAGTAATGGAAAGCAATCAAACTGAACAGGATAGAGAAAAAAAGAAAAACAAAATACGAGAATAGATTAAGGGAACTCAGTAACATCACCAAATGCAATAATTATCACATAATAGGGATCACAGAAGGAGAAAAGAGAAAAAAAGGGGCAACACATTTATTTTAAGAAATAAGCTAAAAAATTCTATAATATGGGAAAAGAAACAAAAATCCAGATAGAGGAGGCACAGAGAGCCCACCCCGCCCCCCGAAAATCAACCCAAGGACATCCACACCAAGACACATAGTGATTAAAATAACAAAAAAAAAGTAGCAGTAAAGAGAGCATTTTAAGGGAGACTGGGTGGTTAAGTTGGTTGAGAGTCTGACACTTGATTTCAGCTCAAGTCATAATCTCGTAGTTTGTGGGATTAAGCCCCATGTTAGGCTCTGTACTAACAGTGCAGAGCTGCTTGGAATTCTCTCTCTCCCTTTCTCTCTGCCCACCCCCTCCTCATTATCTCTCTGTCTCTCAAAATAAATAAATAAACTTTAAATAAAGAGAGAGAATTTTCAAAGCAGCAAGGGAAAATAAAATATTTACATAAAAAGGAAACCCCCAAGACTATCAGCTGTTTTTTTTCAGAAGAAATTTTGTAGGCCAGAAGGGAATGGCATGATATACTCAAAGTGCTGAAAGGAAAAAAAAAAAAAAAAACCTGTAACCAAGAATACTCTATCCAGCAAGGCTATCATTCAGAATAAAAAGAGAGATAAAAGGTTTCCCAGACCAAGAAAAGTTAAAAGAATTTATCTCCATTAAACCAGCCTTATAAGAAATGTTAAAAGGGATTCTTTGAGTGGAAAGGAAAGACCAGAAGCAGGAGTAAGAAAATTAGAAAGTGAAAAAGCAGTAAAATCAAGTACACCTATAGAAATCAGTCAAATGATTCACCAAATAAAAGATGTGAAGTATAACACCACATAGCTAAAAATGTGCAGGGAAAGAGAATAAAAATTTAGTGCTTTTAGAATGGGTTCAAATTTAAGTGATCAATTTAATACAGACTGCTATATGCATAAATTGTTATATATAAACCTAAGGGCAACCATAAATAAAAATTGGCAATAAATATTCAAAAAATAAAGAGAAAGGAATCCAAGTATATATCTAAAGAAAGACATCAAATGACAAGAGAAGAGAGCAAGAGAAGGAAGTAACAGAGAAGAACTACAAAAACCATTGTAAAATGAAAAATGGCAGTAAGTACATACCTATCTATAATTACTTTGAATGTAAATGAAATAACTCTCCAAACAAAGACATAGGATGACTAAATGGATAAAAATGCAAGACCCATATATATGCTGCCTGCAGGATATTCTTTTCAGACATAAAGACACATGCAGACTGAAACTGAAAGGATAGAAATTAATTTAACATGCAGATGGAAGTGAAAAGTAAGCTGGGGTAATAATATATGAATGAGACAAACTAGACCTTAAGACAAAGACTCTAATAAGGGACAAAGAGGAATACTATATAATAGTCATAAGAGGAATAAACCAACAAGAAGTTACCATTTATAACTTAATTTATAAGTTATAAATTTATAAGTAATTTATAAGTTATAATTATAAATACTTATGCACTCAAGATGGGAGCACCCAAATACATAAAGCAGCTATTAACAAACATAAAGGAAATAATCAATAGTAACACAATAACAGTAGGGGACCTTCACCCTCAATTTACATTAATGGATAGATTAACCAAACAGAAAATCAAAAGAGTAACAGTGGCTTTGAATGACATGCTGGACCAGATGGATGCAACAGGTATATTTGGAACCTTCCTTCCTAAAACAGCAGAATACTCATTCTTTTCCTTTAAAAAATATTTATTTTGAGAAAGAGAGAGTGTGCCAGCAGGGGAGGGGCAGAAAGGGAGAGGGAGAATCCTAAGCAGGCTCCATGCCACCAGCACAGAGGCCCATGTGGAGCTCAAACTCATGAACCATGAGATCATGACGTGAACCAAAACTAGAAGTCGGACACTTAACTGACTGAGCCACCAAGTGCCCCACATTCTTTTCAAATGCACATGGAACATTGTCCAGAAAAGGCCACAAAACAAGTTTCAACAAATTAAAAAATATTGAAGTTATATCATGCATTTTTCTAAGCCACAGCAGTGTGAAACTAGAAATCAACCACACACACACACACACACACACACACACACATAAAAGAACACAATTACATGGAGGCTAAATTACATACTACTAAACAATGACTGGATCAACTAAGAAATCAAGGATGAAATAAAAAAATACATGGAGACAAATGAAAATAAAAACACAGTGGTCCAAAATCTTTGGGATGCAGTAAGCTGTTGTAAGAGAGAATAGGCCTACCTGGAGAAGCAAGGACATTTTCAAAGAAGCAACCTAACCTCACACCTAATGAACCTAGGAAAAGAACAACACACATCCACAACTTGTAGAAGGAAAAATATACATGTATTACAGTAGAGGAGCTAAGATGGCAATGTAGTAGGTTTGTCTCATCCTTCAAAAACAACTAGATAACTATCAAATCATTCTAAATACTTAAGAAATTGACCTGAGGGCTGACAGAACAAACTGTACAACTAGAAGGAGATAAGATGCCACATCAAGGAAGGTAGGAAGTACAGAAATGTGGTTTAGGGGAGAAACAGATCACTGGTGCTGCAGAGGGGAGGGAGCCCTGGTCTCAGAGAAAGGTGAGAGAGTGGAGTACAAACAGATATACACAAGGAGAACACTTCCCCAAAGCCACTAGCTGGAAAAATGAGAGGGGCTGATTTTTGTGAGTTTTTGCAACCAGTAGGGCTCAGAGACTTAAGTTTTAAAGGTTGGTGGGCTTGGCTGGGATAGAGCCCTGAGGGTGCTGCCCTACTCCTGGAGAGAATGCAGGCAAACAACTCTGGGATAGACAACACAATAGGAGGGTTGCTGAAGGCATATGGGGGAGAGAGTGTTCACTCTTCTTGGAGCACATCTGTAAGAGGTGGCATTCACAGAGAGCCTCTCCAGGAACAAAGGAGCTGATGGGCACCTTTTCCCTCTTCAACCCCTCAGCATAGGTGCAGAGACACCTGATGAGGGCACGTAACTCAGACACTGGCTATTTATCCTGCTTTACTTCAAATCACATGCCTCTGCACTCTGGCATGACTGTTGGTGAGGTGAGACCCTCCTCCATCAGACCAGTGCAGGCCTCTGTCACAGGGCATCCCTAAAGTTTAGAATTATAAAACTCAGCAGGCTTGGCTGAGATAGAGCCCAAAGTGCATGGAGCTGCTCCAGTCAGGTAAGCAACCTGGAGACAGTGTGAAAACAGTGATCTGAAAAATGCCTGGGATGCAAGAGGGGAAATTATTTTTTTCTTCCAGGAGTGCCTCCCTGAGAGCAGTAAGCACAGAGACCCCTCTCCAGAGATAAAGGAACTGGTTGGTGCCATTTCCCTCCCCTTCTCCCTCAGCATAAACAAACTTCAGTAAACAGCACAGTTCCAACACTGGCTGCCTAACCTGCTTACACCAAGTCCTGCCCCACTGCATTTTCCTGGTACTGCTTTTCTCAGACAACTGTGCCTAAGGCCTAGTGCAGTGGATTCTTTCCCCAGAAGACCAGCATAAACCCCTGCACACACCACATCTCCCAACAAGAGAGTTCTGTAAGGCTTCAGTTCAAGTGGAAGGAGCACCAGGTCTCATTTAACAAGGCCAGAGCACACCTAGTTAAAACTTGCCACACTCTGGTCAAGGTTCCAACACTCCTTGGAATGAGAGTCTCGGCAGACCACTGCAGGCAATGAGAGTCTCGGCAGACCACTGACCTGAAAGGAAAGAGCAGCCAAAACATAGCAGCAGAGTGCATGTAGCACACAACAGAGATATGCCCTGAAGCACCAGGCCCTGAACACTATATGACCTCTTCCTCATAAAGACATTACTCTCAGGAACAGGAAGCATAAATGCTTTTCTAACACAGAGACGAAGACAGAGACTTAGACAAAACACCAAGATGAAATCATTTATCCCCCCAAAAAGAAGAAGGAAAGGTCATGCCTAGAGATCTAATTAAAACAGATATATGTAATGCGCCTGATGGAGAATTTAAAGCAATAATCATAAGAATATTCACTGGGCTTGAGAAAAGCATGGAAGACATCAGAGAGACCCTAACCCAAAAAACTCTACTAAAAATTGGCTAGAATTGATAAATGAGTTCAGTAAAGTCATAGGATACAAAATCAATGTACAGATGTTTTTGCGTTTCTATACACCAATAGTGAAGCAGCAGAAAGAGAAATCAACAAATCAATCCCATTTATAATTGCACCAAACCCATAAGATACCTAGGGATAAACTTTATGATAAACGTAAAGGATCTGTACTCATAACACTATAAAACACTGTTGAAAGAAATTGACGATGACACAGAGAAATGGAAAGACATTCCATGCTCATGGATTAGAAAAACTAAATTGTTAAAATGTCTATATAACCCAAAGGAATCTACACATTTAATGTAATCCCTATCAAAAATACCACCAGCATTTTCCCACAGAGTTAGAACAAATAATCCTAACATGTGTATGGAACCACAAAAGACCCTGAAGAGTCAAAGCAATCTTGAAAAAGCAAAGCAAAGCTGAAGGATCACAATTCTGGACTTCAAGTTATACTACAAAGCTGTAGTCATCAAGGCAGTATGGTACTGGCACAAATACATATGCACAAATACAATGGGACAGAATAGAAAACCCAGTAATTGACCCACAACTGTATCTTCAACAAAGCAGGAAATAATATGCAATGGAAAAAAGATGGTCTCTTTTAAAAATGGTGCTGGGAAATCTAGATAAACTCAGAAACACAGAGAGAGAACTCAAATAAATAAAATCAGTAATGAAAGAGGAGAAGCAATAACCAAGTTCACAGAAATACAAAAGATTATAAAAGATATTATGAAAAAATTAAATGCTAACAAATTGGGCAACCTAGAAGAAATGGATAAATTCCTAGAATCATAAACTCTCAAAACCAGAAAAATAGAAAATTAGGATAGACCTGATTAACATCAATGAAATTAAATCAGTAATCAAAAAACTCCCAAAAACAAAAGTCAAAGATCAGATGGGTTCACAGGTGAATTCTATGAAATACTTAAAGAGGCGTTAATACCTATTCTTTTCAAAATATTTCAAAAAATAGAGGAGAAAGAAAAGCTGTCAAATTCATTCTATGAGACCAGCAAAAATCATTAAAAAATAGAGAGAACCACAGGTCAATATATCTGATGAACATAGATGCAAAAATCTTGAATAAAATTATAGCAATCCAAATCCAACAATACATTTAAAAAGTAATTCACCATGATCAAGTAGAATTATTCCTTGGATGCAAGGATGGCTATAGATTTGCAAATCAATCATGTGATCAATCACATCAAGAAAAGAAAGGATAAAAAAAACATGATCATTTTAGTAGATGCAGAAAAAGCATTTGACACTTATGGTAAAGGATAGATCAGATAAATGAGAGGATGGGAAGTAAATAGTAAGAGCCTATGGGGTGTGGTCTAAGAAACCTATTATGGTAAGTGCCAGCTTTCACTCAAAATAATGGAAGTTTCACTGTAGGATCACTCTGGGGATAAATTATAATTGTGTAGAAATTTTGCTGAGTTTCTTAGTCACTCAGGTTTGTGAATTAAGGTCACAGTGATTTACCTGCTTTCTCTTTAATGGTTTTTATATATCTGAAATCATAAAGACACGCTCAAAGTTTGCAGCATGTTTTAAAAATGAATGAAATATTGAGTTGTGATATTATTATTCATAATAAGAAATATATATTTAGTCTTCATCCCAGTTTCTGGAACAGAGCTTCTAAAACTCTTGGAACTACCTAAGTGAAGAGAGCTGCTACTATGTTTTTATGTTAATGAGATTCCTTTTGCATTGTACCTAATGCTGGGGGCTGTTTGCCAGGGGAACCAACCATATGATTAGGTGGTTGGAACTTTTAGTCTCGTCTCCAGACTCCTTGGAGGAGAGAGGGGCTGGAGTTTGAACTGAGAGCCAAGGGTCAATGATTTAATCAACCACGACTATGTAATGGGACATCCAAATAAACCCAAAAGAATGAGGTTAAGAGAACTTCCAGGTTGATGAACATGTGGAATTGCTGAGAGAGTGACACACCCAGAGAGGGCAGGAAAGCTCCATGCCCTTTCCCCATACCATGCCCTATGCACCTCTTCCATTTGGTTGTTCCAGAGTTATATCCTCTTATAATAAACCAGTGATCTAATAAGTAACATGTTTGTCCGAGTTCTGTGAGCTGCTTTAGCAAATTTATCAAACCTGAGGATGAGGTCATGGGAACCTCTGATTTATAGCTAGTCAGTCAGAAGTGACAGGTAACAACCTGGACTTGTGACTGGTACCAGAAATCCAAGGAATTGGTCATTGGAAACTTCAATCTATAGCCACTTGGTCAGAAGCAAAAATGACAACCTGGGCTTCGGATTGGTGTCTGAAGTGGGGAGAGAAATCTTATAGGAGTGAAACCTTAACTTGTGTATCTTTTGCTATCTTTATGTAGATAGTGTCAGAATTAAGTTAAATTGTAGGACACCAAGCTGGTGTTGGTGAATCACCTGTTGGAGGTATGGGAAAACCCATTCCCACAATGAAACTGGGCTTAGAAACATGGATCAACAGCCGTCTAAGATATATTTTTGATTTTTTTATATACGTGTATTCCTAATAACTTCAATTATTTTGCTAGGAATTTATCAGTTTTCTCATAATTGTTTTACATTTGTATTTTGAAATTGTTTGTATGAATTAGAGAGAGGTCAGTCTGAATGAGTTCATTTGATTAGTGTTTATTAAGAACCTACTCTGTGCTAGGCACTGACGCAATTTCTAGATATAGAGCAGTGAACAAACATGGCAAACATGACTACCAATGTGAGGCATATTAAAGGATAATTTAAAAGTCAGAATTTCATAACATATTTATATAAATATAGATTATTTTTCTATTATGTAATTCAAAAGAAACTAAAAGATTGACGATTGGTGTCCTTTGACAAAACATATTTTAACAAAAACATAATTTAAAGTTACATTATTGATGTTATGTATTTAAATTTCTTAGATAAATGCAATTTCTTAAATGTTCAAATATCCAATATGCCTTAGGGATTCATTAGAAAGAGACGAGGCCATAGATTTTGATTAATGAGTAAAAAATGTGTGTTAATAGGGTGTTGATTTCTTTAATGAATAGATTGGTTGAAATGGTAAAAGTTATATTATTGGTATTTTGTTGGATAATTGATATATGAAAGTCATTGCACATCAAATACATTATCTATTCATGGTTTGAATAACCATTGAGATATATGGTATTCCTATTCACTTTTTAAATATAAGGATACAGGTTTACAGAGATTAAGTACCTTGTCCAAGATCTCAAAATTAGTAAATGGCAGAGCCAGATGTAACCTACTACATTATTAAGTTACTTTACTTTTTTTTAACCTAAACCATTCAGTGACACACTTTCATTGGTCTCCATCTATCACATGGTCATCTTTCAGAAGGTTCTACTCTCTTTCTTTCTCTGTGACAAAAGTACCTAGAAGAGAGGGATCCAGTTCTGTTTCCTCAGTCATCTCTAATTACTCCTAAGAATAGACTGTCAGGGAGATTTCAACTATCACTTCTCACACTTCTCTCCCTTTCATTCAGACAAAAGTTCCTTCCTGAAATATGGCAACAATCTCTCACTAAATGCTCACCAAGTGATGCTTGTTTCTGACTGATATTATTGACCAGTAATGTGGGGCTAATACTAGAAAGAATCATGAAATAATATCTGTGCAAGATATTATGCTACCACTTTTCAAAAATTATTACACTTATTTTCCATCACATATTTGTGAGTTAGATACTATTAATATGATTTCTCTAGGAAACTAAGAGTCTGAGTTTCAAAGAGATTAAGTAACTCACCAAAGGCCACACAAATAGTGAATGATGGAACCAGAAGGTAATAGAAGTAATGAAATGTAATGCAATAGAGGAAGAGAAAGCTGGACTGAAATATATGTCCAAAAGACAAAGTGCAATTAGAGTTTGAATATATAATTTGAACATATTTAATGTAAAATATTGTCATGAAGCCTCTACAAATGGGAGTGGGAGTAGGATAGGTAGATACTATGGAAATTTCTTTTCCTAATAAGATTAGAACAATAATCCAAAAGAAAAATTATACAGATATTTAATGCTTCAATAAGCATATTTTAAACAATAGGTAAATATTGTGTTGACAAGGAGATGTAAACCAGAGATATTATTATTCAATATAAATATTTACAATTAGAAGTATAACATAACTGTTGCATTTTGTCAAAAATGTTACTCGTTGGAAGTATACTGCTGATATTATTCTTTGAATTTTAATAATAATGTGGATATTGATTATGCCAATACTATAGTTTTTGTTTAAGTACCAAAGTCATGCATCTCTTAGGATTTACATCTTTCTAACATGGAGTAATAATTAAATTTTAATGCACAGTTACCTGTATTATCTCATTTTATTGTGGCAATCACCCTGTCTATATATCCATACTTGTGTGTGTGTCTATGTGTGTGTGTGTGTGTGTGTGTGTGTGTGTGTGTAGGAAGACATATATATGTAAACTCTGTGCCTTTTCCAAAGCTGGAATATGTACATTATATGTAAATATAAATATAAATAAATATAAATATAAATATAAATAATCTCCATATTCCAGCTTTGGAAAAAATGAAGAAGTTGACATGTCCAATATCACACAGTTAGTAAAGGGTAGATCCATGATTTGTAAAGTGTACATTTTGTACATTCTGCAGCTCAGGGAAGGTTTGTTTGCTCAAAGTAGAGATCCAGTAAGGGAACAAGTTCCAGAGGGCCTATATCTGCAATATTCTTTGCACATGTATTAGGCACTTACTTCCTGAGTTCAGACCCTCATTATTTTTGTGTGAATTATTGCAAGTCTTTATGTAATACCTCTCATTTCTTCTAGCTCTAGTCTAGATTCCATAGTGGAAAACAATTTTTCTCTTAAAAGTCTTTAATTTTACCCCAATACTTACGAATTCAGATTCAAATTTTTATTGTGATAAATGACACTCTTCTTAATCTGACCACTATCTACATTCACAATCTCATCATTCATTACTGACTCAAATGCTTTCTTTTTTAAACAACATATCTTTTCCAATAACACACCATCCTGTAGGGGATAAGCTTAGGAATCCCCTGTACTTACACCAATGGGTTAACAAGGCATAAAGAAATACAAAGCCATAAAACACTCACACCTCAGTTTGGGTAAACCAGATTGGCACCCCAAGAATAGGGGGGTGCAAAGACACCTTGAGAATAGGGAGGCACAAAGATTCCAGGAATAGGGAGGTGCCAAGGCACCCAAAATAGGGACAAGGTGCAGAGCCCCCCAAAATAGAGAGAGACAGGCAAGGGCTTGAAATAGAAATGGCACAAAGGTGCCCAACACATAGGAATAACAAGATTAGATATTCAGGCTGAAAGCACCCCAAGTTTAGTATTATAGCAGAAGCTGCTTTCATAGGAGAATGGGGCCACATTAGGTAAATTGGTGAATTGGACTATGGACCTCTGTGCTGCAGACAAAGCAGCCTCCAGCGGAGATGGTTAACAAAAGAAAAGGTGTCTTGTTAACCCTGAGGTTCTTCCCCCTACTTGTCTCATCCCCTAGGCTAGCAAAGATAAACAGGCACAATGCCTCCTGTTTTCTGTTAACAACCATCTGCCCAGTGCCCGGATTTTGTTTTATATTGACCCAAACCTCAAGCACTGTATATCTTCAAAACCCCCTATTTTCCCCTCACGTCCTCAAGTTTATGTTCACAGTTTGTCTCTTTGTGAATGCTCATGTTTTTAAGCCTTCTGAACAGAATAAAAAGGAGGCAAGGACCCCTATTTGGGGCTCTTGTCTTTTCCAGGACATTAGCCATCTCTCACTTTAATCCTGTGTCCACTCTTTTGCTGGCCTAAAGAGAACTTTATACTTAGAGTCTATGACACCATCCTATATTTAAATTGGATGCTTCAGACTTGAGGTTCTCAGCACCTTTCTCCACTAAAGAAAACTCCTACTTTTTTATTTTTTAAACCCAAGCATCACTTGTTCATGGAATATTTAATACACTTTACCCCAACCACAAGCAAAATAGTTGCCACTCCTCATGAAACATACTTTACTTCTACTTTTTTCACAGTGTTGCGATTGATTGCATCTATGTTTTTCCTTACTCTGAGTGACTAAGGAGAATGGGCTACATTTTATTAATTTCTATGCACTCAACACATTGCAGAGTACATGACATGTAATAGACAGCAGACAAATATTTGTTAAATAAATAAGTGAAAAAAAGAATGGTGGATAGAAAGATGAATACTTTTTGAGAGATTATTCACACAGTTAAAATATTTTTTTATAAATAAAACTCTTAAAATAAATGATCATGAATTTGAAGTAGTTAAGCTCAAAATAATAGAATTTCTGAGTTTTCTTTTTTTTTTACAATTTAGTGTGGAATATACCTTCATTTCTTAAATTTTACAAATATATGATGTTTGGTAAGTACTAAAAATATCATTAAATAAGTGAAAATTTGGGATTACTAGTGGAAGGTATTCTTTACTCAATTATTTTGCCTTTGAATGGAGATAAGATTTATACTTAAAACATATGAGAATTGTCTTTATTTTACTGAAATGTTTACCATCTCCGTAATAAATAATGGGTTATAAATTATGATTTAAATCTCCATAGTGGCTAGATTGCTATTTAAGCTGGGCTTCCTGCTTTACAAATCATTAGTTGTAAATGATCAATCTGTAATCTGGAATTTATTGTGACCCACTGACATAATGAGAAATTAAATGTTGAGCATGGTTCCAGGACACATTCCTAAACAAGATGTTATGAAGTTCATTCCTTGACACTGTTTCTTTCTTTCTTTTTTATATTTAAATTTAAGTTAGGTGTGCCTGGGTGGCTTAGTTGGTTAAGCATCCGACTTCGGCTCAGGTCATGATCTCATGGTTCATGAGTTCGAGCCCCACGTTGGGCTCTGTGCTGACAGCTCAAAGCCTCCACCCTGCTTTGGATTCTGTGTCTCCCTCTCTCGCTGCTCCTCCCCGACTCACACTCTGTCTTTCTTTCAAAAATAAATAAACATTATTTTTTTTAAAATAATAAATAAATTCAAGTTAGTTAACATAGAGTGTAGTCTTGGTTTTAGGAGTAGAAGCCAGAGATTCATCTCTTACATATGACACCCAGTGTTCACCCCAAAAAGTGTCCTCCTTAATGCCCATCACTCATTTAACCCATTCCCCAAACCATCTCCTCTCCAGAAACCCACAGTTTGTTCTCTGTATTTAAGACTCTATTATGGTTTGCTTTCCTCTCTGTTTTGTCTTATTTTCCTTCCTTTTCCCTATTCTCATCTGTTGTGTTTCCCAACTTCCAAACATAAGTGAAATCATATGAATCTGTCTTCTCTAATTTTACTTAGCATAATACACTCTAGTTCCATCCACGTTGTTACAAATGGCAACATTTTATTATTATTCATCATTTCATTATTCTTCCATAGTTTGGCTGTTTTTAGTGCTGCTATACACATTGGGGAGCATGTGCCCCTTTGAATCTGCATTTGTGTATGCTTTGGATAAATACCTAGTAGTGGAATTGCTGGGTTGTAGGGTAGTTCTATTTTTAGTATTTTAAGGAAACTCCATAATGTTGTCCAGAGTGGCTAGACCACTTTCAATTCCCACCAATAGTGCAAAAAGTGTTTACCTTTCTCCACTTCTTTTCCAACATCTATCATTTCCTGAGTTGTTAATTTTAGCCATTCTGACAGGGATGAGATAGTATGTTATTGTGGTTTTCATTTGTATTTCCTTGATGAGTGATGTCGATCATTTTTTCATGTGTCTGTTACCCATCTGGATGTCTTCCTTGGAAAAGTGTCTATTCATGTCTTCTGCCTATTTATTCACTGGACTATTTGATTTTTGAGTGTTGAGTTTGGTGAATTCTTTATAGGTTTTGGATACTAATCCTTTATCCAATATGTCATTTGAAAATGTCATCTCCCATTCTGTTGATTGTCTTTTAGTTTGGTTGATTGCTTCCTTCTCTGTGCAGAAACTTTTTACCTTGGTGAGGTCCCAATAGTTCCTTTTTGCTTTCATTTCCCTTACCTCCAGAGATGTGTCAAGTAAGAAGTTGCTCGGGCCGAAGTCAAAGAGGTTGCTTCCTGTTTTCTCCTGTAGGATTTTGATGTTTTTTGGTATTCCATTTAGGTCTTTCATCCATTTGAATTAATTTTTTTGTATAGTGTAAGAAAGTGGTCCAGTTTCATTCTTCTGAAAGTCGCTGTCCAGTTATCCCAGAGCCATTTGCTGAACAGTCTTTTTTCCATTGATACTCTTTCCTGTTTGTAAAAAAAAAATTAGTTGATCATACATTTGTGGGTCCGTTTCAGGGTTCTCTATTCTATTCCACTGATCTATGTGTCTGTGTTTGTGCCAATACCATACTGTCTTGATGATTACAGCTTTTAAATACATCTTAAAGTCTGGAATTGTGATGCCTCCAGCTTTAGTTTTCTTTTTCAACATTACTTTAGCTATTCAGCTTCTTTTCTGGTTCCATACAAATTTTAGGATTTTTTTTTGTTCTAACTCTGAAGAATGCTGGTGTTATTTTGATAGGGATTGCACTGAATGTGTAGATTGCTTTAGGTAGTATCCTCATTTTAACAATATTTGTTCTTCCAATCCATCTGCGTAGAATGTTTTTCCAATTCTTTGTGCCATCTTCAATTTCTTTCATAAGCTTTCTATAGTTTTCAGCATACACGTATTAAGTCTTCTGTTAGGTTTATTCCTAGGTAACTTATGTTTTTTTGTAAATTGTAAATGGGACCGATTCCTTAATATATCTTTCTGCTGCTTCATTATTGGTGTATAAAAATGCAACCAATTTCTGTACATTGATTTTATATCATGCAAATGTGCTGAATTCAGATATCAGCTCTATCAGTTTCTTGGTGGAGTCTTTTGGGTTTTCCATGTAGAATATCATGTCATCTGTGAAGAGTGAAATTTTGACTTCTTACTTGATAATTTGGATGAATTTTATTTCTTTTCTGTTGTCTGATTGCTGAGGCTAGGAATTCCAGTACTATGTGTAACAAAAGTGGTGAGAGTGGATCTCACGTGTTCCTAATCTAAAGGGGGGGGGAAGATCTCAGTTTTTTCCCCATTGAGGATGATATTAGCTGTGGGCCTTTCATATATGGCTTTTATGATGTTAATGTAATGTCTTTCTATCCCCTACTTCCTTCTTCCTTGAGGTTTTTTTTTTATCAAGAAAATATCCTTTTTCTGCATCTATTGAAAGGATCATGTGTTTCTTATCCTTTTTTTATTGATGTCATATATCACATTGACTGATTTGCAAATATTGAACCAGCCTTACAGCCCAGGAATAAACCCCACTTGATCATGGTGAATACTTCTTTTGATGTACGGTTTAATATGATTTGCTAGCATCTTGTTGAGAATTTTTGCATCCAGGCTCATCAGGGATGTTGGCCTGTACTTCTCCTTTTTAGTGGGTTCTTTGTTTTTGTATTCAGGGTAATGCTGGCTTCATAGAATGAGTCTGAAAGCTTTCCTTTCATTTCTACTATTTTTTGTGGAACAGCTAGAGAAGAATAGGTACTAACTCTTCTTTAAATGTCTGGTAGAATTCCCCTGGGGAAGCCAACTGGCCCAGGACTCTTATTTGTTGGGAAGTTTTTGATAATGATTCAATTTCTTTGATTTTTCTGGGCCTGTTCAAATTTTCTATTTCCTCTTGTTTGAGTTTTGGTTGTGTGTGAGTGTCTAGGAATTTTCCATTTCTTCCAGATTTCCCCGATTGTTGACATATAATTTTTCATAGTAGTCTCATAATTGTTTGTATTTCTGTGGTATTGGTTGTGATCTCTCCTCTTTCATTTGTGTTGTATCTGTTTGGGTCCTCTCTCTTTTATTTTTGAGAAGTGTGGCTAGGGTTTTATCAATTTTGTTTATTCTCTCAAAAACAGCTTTTAGTTTCACTGATCTGTTCTGTTTGTTTTTTTTTTTATTCTATATCATTTATTTCTTCTCTCATCTTTATTATTTCCATTCTGTGCTGCTTTGGGTTTATTTGCTTCTCCTTTTCTAGCCCCTTAAGGTGTAAGGTTAGGTTGTGTATTTGGGATATTTCTTGTTTCTTGAGATAGGCCTGAATTGCAATGAATTTTCTTCTTGGACTGCCTTCGCTGCATCCCAAAGGGTTTGGACTGTGCTGTTTTCATTTTCACTTGCTTCCATGTATTTTTTAAATTTCTTCTTTACTTTTGTGGTTAACCCATTCATTCTTTACTAAGGTGTCCTTTAACTTCCATGTATTTGAGGGCTTTCCCAATTTTTTATTGTGGTTGATTTCAAATTTCATAGCACGGTGATCTGAAAATATGCACGGTATGATCTTGATCTCTTTGTATCTATCAAAGGCTGATTTGTGTCCCAGTATATTCCAGGTGAACTCTAGAAGAATGTGTGTATTCTGCCGCTTTAGGATGAAATGTTCTGATTAGATCTGTTAAGTCTATCCGGTCCAATGTGTCATTCAAAACCATTGTTTCCTTCTTGATTTTCTGCTTAGATGATCCATTGCTGTAATCAGGTATTAAAGTTTCCTACTAATATTATATTATTATTAATGAGTTTCTTTATGTTTGTTATTACTTGATTTATACATTTGGGTGTTTCAAGTTTGGGACATAAATATTTAAAATTTTAAACCCTTACTTATGATATAATGCCCTTCTTCTCTTGTTACAATCTTTGTTTTAAGATCTAATTTGTAGATCTAATTTAAGATCTAATTTGTAGCATGCATGGCTACTCCAATTTTCCTTCAACCTGCTTAACATGATAGATGGTTCTCCATCCCCTTACATTCAATCTGCAGGTGTCCTAAAGTCTAAAATGAGTCTCTTGTAGGCAGAATAATAATGGATATTATTTTTTGTATCCATTCTGATACCCTATGTCTTTTGATTGTGGTATTCCATTTATACAGTGATTATTGAAACATATGTATTTAGTGCATTGTGATATCTGTAGATTTCATGTTTCTGGTGATGTTCTCTGGTCATTTGTAGTCTTTGTTTTCCATTCAGAGTGTCCCTCTTATAATTTCTTGCAAAGCTTGTTTAGTGGGCTTGAACTACTTTAGCTTTTGTTTGTCTGGGAAAGTCTTTATCTCTCCTTTTATTCTGAATGTCAGCTTCACTGGATAAAGAATTCTTGGCTGCATATTTTTTTCTTATTAAGCACATTGGATATTTCCTGCCACTGCCTTCTGCCTGCCAAGTTTCAGTGGTCAGGTCTGCTGCTAACCTATTGTGTCTACTCTTATCAGTTTAAGACCTCTTGTCCCTAGCTCATTTAAGAATAATCTCTTTGTTTTTGTATTTTGCAAGATTCACTATGATATGCCATGATGTTAACTTGTTTTTGTTGATTTTGAAGGGAGTTCTCCATTATTGGATTCCTGTTTCTTTCCCTTGATTAGGGAAGTTCTCAGCTATAATTTGTTCAAATAAACTTTCTTCCCTCCTTTCTCAGACTTCTTATTCTGGGACTCCTATGATATGTATATTGCTTCATTTCATGGAATCACTTAGTTTGCTAAGTCTCCCCTCATGATCTAGAAATTTCCTTTCCCTTTTTCCCACTTCATTATTTTCCACACTTTTATCTTTTATTTCACCTATTATGTCCTCTGCTTCTTCCATTCTCACTGTATCTAGTTTATTTTGCATCTTAGTTATATTACTTTTTAATTAATTGTGACCATTTCTTATATCTTTGATCTCTACAGCAAGGATTTCTCTGGTGTCTTCTATGTTTTTTTTTCCAAGTCTAGCTATTATTTTATGACTGTTGTTCTAAAATCTTGTTCATATCTGTGCTGGTCTGGAGAACAGGCTGGCTCCATTGGGTCAGTCAGTCTTGCCCCAGTAAATAAGCAGTTGTCAGGCATGGAGAGGCAGGGCTTGGTGTAAGTGTGTCCTGCTTCCATTGGGGGCTGGCATGCTGCTCTCTGAAGTCCCACCATGTTGGTGTTTGGGGGAAACGTGGCTTCGTCCTAATCTCTCTTTTCTGGACCAGGGATCTCAACCCACACTGTTCAGGCAGCCCTCCCAGAATAGTGGGGGTGGTCAGCTTGCCCTGTGCCACAATTTTCCTGTGCATTTTCCTTGGCACTCTACTAGGATTCAAAATCTAAAGTCTTGAAGGACCCAGCAATATGCAAATCCACATCTCTCCTCCAGAGTAGAGTCTCTCCACTCTGCTGATAAAAGGCCTTTGACTGACACCTTCAGGGTTTTTTGTCCTTGGGTAGTCAATAAACCCTCTTCCCAAAGTATTCCAGGAAGGGAACGCTTCTTTCCCAGTGCACCCCAGAGATTGCTAAATCATGCTATGCACTCTGGGGTCAGATCCCTCCTTCCCAGGAGCATGTGCCAAGGTGCTCTGGAGAAAGTTGCACACTTCCAAAACCTTGGAGTTTCAGCTCCAAAGGCCATTTGCAAAAACAAACTGGAACACTCAGTACTTCCTGCTCTTCTGTCCTTGATCCAGAGAGGTTTTCCTCTTGTGCTAACTTAATTCTGCACATTCACAACCACTCTCTATTTCTCTTCCTTTTGTCTCTCCACAGAAAGGATTCCCTCTCCTTCATAGCTCCACCATTTTACCTCGCCCAACTCACATGCATGCACCTCGATTCTGCAACTGTCTCCATCCAACTGTGGAGATCCTTCTGCCACTCTGTAAATCTATTTCCTGGGTGTTCCACGTGATCTGACCTGAATATATTTGTGTTTGAGGGATGAGGAAAATCCAGGTCCTCCTACTGATCCACCATCTTACCTCTCCCTTGAAACTGTTATTTATTTTAACATGCAAAATGAAACTGGCTAAAATTATATACATATCCATTTTATTTAAGAAAATTAGTAAATAAAATATAAAATATTTTACTATCTTCAGTTTAATGCAGAGACAAGTATGCCTACCTATAGACAGTTCAGCCAAAGAAATGGCACTAATAGAAAACATGCAGTTCATAGCAAATTTTTAACAGTTTTTCATCTGATTTATTGTTTTTTATACTGGTTATTTACTTTGGGGGACTCAAAATAGAATGACTTTTCCTACTAAATCTATTTATACTAAGCCAACATTTTGTTTTATTTTACCTTTTATTCCCTACTTCCCAAGTGAAACATGAAGCTGGTACAATTTCTCATCATGGATAAATCACTTCACATATAAACATTGTCAAAAGCATTAGCACAACCATGTGGGTAATAATGTTAGCTGATAGTTGACTTATAAGTGATACTCCATTGTTAAGTACAGAAATTAAAATTGACTCATCTGTATATACCTGCATCTACCCACTCAGACCTGAAAGACAGAATAAGGCAGAGTGTTTTATGTAAGCTGACTACCAAGCAAAAGGATGTTTGCCTACATGTTTTGTCATAAGTAATTTGCTTTTAATGATGGATAAAATGTCATATTGTGTAAAAAAATATTTTTTTCAATGCTTTGGATTAAACAATTTTTTTTATTTAAGTAAGATTTTCAGAAAAGCACAAAAATCTCAAATGCTCAGCATTACAGAACCCCCATGTAAAACCTTGTATCCATGGTTAAAGAAACCAAATTAAAGAAACAATAATTCCAGTATTCTAGAAGTCCTCTTTAGGTCTCTTTCTAAATGCCCCCTCCCACCTTATATCTCAAAGGGAACCATTTTTCTGACTACTAATAAAATAGGTTTTTGTGTGATTTTGTACTTTATATATACATAGAGTTTGTATTCTTCTACTCAATATAATGGCATTTTTCACTCAGTATAATGATTTTGAAGTTCATTTACTTTGCTGTCATGTGTGCTACTACTACATAAATTTCTTTACTAATATTATACACTATGGTGATATGGACATTTATGTATCCATTATATTACTGATAAACATTTGTTTCCCATTTGGAGCTATTATTATTAATGCTGTTTTAAACTTTCTTGACTTTTTTTTTTTGACAAAATGTGAAGTCCTTTTTGTCAGGTATACCTGTAGAAGTGGAATTGCTGAATCATAGGGTATGCATATCTCCAAATGTAGTAGGTAATGCCAAAGACTCTGACAAAACCTGCAAAAATTTAAATTCATATCTCTGTCCCCTTTCTGTTCCGCTATCTCATCTAGAGAACCACTTTTTATTTAATCATCATGTTTCTTCAGGCTTCTCTTATCTGTGTTATTTCTGCCTTATTCTTTCTCTTTCCATCTAGGATGGACTTCAATCATCATACAACAAAATGCGGGGTTTTTTTTTTGCATTTTATGCAATTTTGCATTTTCGTTCCTTTTTTTTCTTTCCAGGTTTATGTCTGAATATTTTCTTTGAATCTAATTTTTAGGTAACTATCTTCTCACCAGTGTCTAATCTGCTTTTAGTCCTATCCATTGCATCTTTTATTTAAGTTTTTTTGACTTTGTGTGTATACTATTGATTTAGTTTATATTTGTAGTTTTCAGTTCTATGTGAAAATTCTCAATCTTGTATTCTAGTTGATTGTCTTATTATTCAAAATTATTTTGATTCCATATACAAAAATTTCATTATTTGAACAACCCATGAATTTGTTACTATTTTCTAGTATTTCTCATAGTTTTTGATCACATGATGTAACCATTTATGTGCCTGTCAATTTCTTATTGGATTTTAAATAGCATATGTCAAAAATTGAAGATATAACTGGAGGCTCTCAATGATATTAATAAACATATGTCTTCTTAGAAGAATTTTATATTTATTTATATTTCAGACAAGGAATTAGCTAAAAAAACTAGCAATCCCTTATCTATTTAACCCAATCAGGATTGATATGATTCATGGATTAAGTTCAGTTTCTGTGAACATTAGTCTATTTCTAGTTATTTATTCCTTTTTAAAAAAAGTCTCTAAGATTTCCTGGTTAAGGTGCTTACTCATTTGAAGGCCCTGATAATAAATATTGAAACACCCCAGTGTTAGTAAATATATTGAAAGTACTGATCAACTTAGTGTCTCAGTTGAACTTTCAGAATCAGTAGATGCTTCTAGGAAAAAGTTGCCCCAA
This sequence comes from Prionailurus bengalensis, assembly GCF_016509475.1. Classification (NCBI taxonomy): domain Eukaryota; kingdom Metazoa; phylum Chordata; class Mammalia; order Carnivora; family Felidae; genus Prionailurus; species Prionailurus bengalensis. The sequence goes on from NC_057361.1 coordinate 105,564,270, forward strand.
GTGCTTAGTTTGTATCTGTGGGCTTTCCTTCTCTTCCACATCTAGGTTGAGCAATAACTCATTGAAATGTCCAGATACTAGTTATTTCACATGAATTATTTTTCAATGTTCTCTTTATCTTTTTTAGTTATCATTAAGAGTGTTGGCCCCAAACTGGAAGAATTCCATTGCTAGAAGCAGAGTATACTTTTTACTCAAACAAAGTAGACTCAATTCAAGTTTATTTTCAATTTTCCCTCTCTCATTCACACTCTAACATTTTGTCTGATGTAAGAAGATGTTAGAATTTGGGAAAGTAAAATAAGAAGAATCAAGTATAAGCTTATGTGTGGCCAATGAAAGTGTGGAAATCATGTAAATGGCATTTCTGTGCTGTAGAAGAAAAATGGTTGAAGTTATTTGCTATGGAATATGTAGTTCAGTTCAATTTTGCTTTCTGTTATCAGTCTTCACATTTTGTGAGCCATTAAATTCTATCTCCTAGGTATTTGGCTTTTTTCTTTAAGGCAATCATTTACTAGATTTTCCCTCCATTGTTTTGCAAAGCCTAATTGCTTGGTATCTTTGTCTATCATTGATGTTATCATGTTTATCATTATCATCATCAAAAATGGTGTTGAACGTCTACTATATGTAGGGCTCCATATATAGTCTCATTTAATTGTTACTCTGATATAACAGAAAATCTAAATCTACCATTAAAAAAATACTTCCACAAATGGAAGAGTGGAAGGAAGGAACCAACATTTGTGTAACAGCAATTATGTGCCAAGCACAATTTACTCATGTATAACCAAACTAAGAAGCCCTTATAAAATATTTGAATATTTGAAAATTTGAGATATCTTTAACAGTTTGGCTTCAAAGTTTTTTTTTCTGTTATTTCTCCCTGTTGTATCCTCAGATGAAAACGTTTAACAGCATAATACAAATTTCTTAGAGCTAATTTATGTAATTCTCCCGTCATCTCTTGATGTTTACACTGATAATTTCATTTTACAGTTGAGAAAATTAAGACAAGAAAGTTATTTAATTTGTCTCTGTTCACACAGCTTAGTTGTGAAACTGGGATTATAATCCAGATCTGGTTAATTTAAAAGTCTGTGCTTTTAACCAATATGGGACAAATCTCAGCAAGTTCATTTCTCTACCTGTGTTACAAACCTCCAAACATTTTAGTCAACATCTGAATACTAGTTAAATGTGGCTTCTAAAAAGAAAGTAATGTTACTCAGAATAAGAAAACATTAATAAACATGAAGATGGGGTTTGTTTCTTCCAAGTTCCTTTTGCATACATTTTACTGTCCAGAAACTGAGGGAGTTGCAATAACTGACTTATACAAATGCAAATGTGAGCATTTTATTAACCAAAAGAGCAGAAAAGTATGAGATCAAAAGAAATACATTACTATATTTTTTGGTAAATTAGAATATTTATGGTAAATTAGTTCTGAAAATGATGTAAAAGAATCTAATATTTTTTTAGGTTCAGTAAAGTATAAAGAATGGAATTCATATAATTGCTATTGTTAAATTTTAGAGGAAGTGGCTATGTTTATGTCTTTGGAAAAATAAAGTAATAAGGAAAATTATGTGTCACTGAGATACTAGATTTGTAAACACACTATTTGTGACACTGTTACACAGAAAACAAAGCAATTGGATCAGATATTTCAAGCATTCCCTTCTCCACTCAATCATATTTGTGTTGAATATAGGCGCTCAAAGTAAATGTACTACTTTTGTTTGAATTTCTGCATATTTTTTATAATTATCCATGTTAACTTGAATGTGTAGACATGAGCTGTTTATAGAAATTAATACTTTTACATTTTCATTACATATTGAAAATGTTGCAATCATGCATATTAACAAATCTAAATTGGGCACCTTGAAATAAATGTTTCAAGGAGATAATTTTTGACATGAAAATTATGTTTTGTTTTGTTTTGTTTTAAATCTAATCATTATAAAAAGTATTCTAACAATTACCTTAATATACAAATGTAGAATAAGTTAAACACTGGGGTGTTAACTATATTAACAAAATTTAATTTAATTAATGTCATGATAAAGTGCAGATAAAAATTTACAACTGTGATTATTACCAAATTTCATCCTGTTGATGTGGTACTATTATTACATATAGGTCTCTAGGCCTATTAAGGTAATTCATGTCTCATTTAAAAGTCGATTTCCAGTGACCTCAGCAAACATGGGAGAATAGGAGACTCTGATACTCATTGTTCCACAAAAACAGTAAGTAAATTGTCATAAACTGTCATAATGACCCTTAGAACTCTGGAAATGAATCAAAAGTTTACAGCAACCTCAAAAACCCTTAATCAATGAAAAAAAAAAACACTTTAATCTCATTAAAAGAATTTTGTGATATTTTTACCCAACTTAACCTGAGCCTGCATTCACCAGTTGGTGTTAGGTTTAAAGAACTCTGCCTACATCCTGGTATAGGTTCTTAGGGATGGAGAAGAAAAATGAACCATTTACTCCAAGAACGGTAATTATTTGTTTTGCTATATCTGGTAATTTCTTCAAGGATCAGCTCCAAGGGCTTGCCTTTATTTCTCCCAGCTCAGTACCTAGCAATAGCTGAAGTAACTACCCTGGGGAGTAGTTGTTGAAACATTTAAAGGTAAGTGCATTAGCCTTTGCCACATAGGGCAAGGGTAAAAATTGGGGTAAAAAATAGAAAAAGTGAAAAACTTGAGAATGAAAACCCAGTAATGACATAGTTCAGGGGAAAAAAACACTTTAAAAAGCTCCCATATACTAGCTTTTGAGTATGTTATATTCATTTCATGTGTGCAATATAGTGACTCAACATTTCTATACTTTATGTTATGTTCACCATAGGTGTAGTTATTATCTGTCCCCATATAATGCTATTACAACATTGACATATTCCCTATGCTATGCCATTTATTCCACGACTTATTCATCTATAACTGGAGGCCTGTATCTCCCTCTCTCCTTCACCTATTTTGTCTAACACCTGAGCCCCCTTCCCTCTGGCAACCATCAGTTTGTTCCCCATATTTATAGATCTGATTCTGATTTTTGTGTGTTTATTCATTTTTAATGTTCCATTTATCAGTGGAATCATGTTTTTTCTCAGTATGACTTATTTCAATTAGCATAATAAAATCTAGGTCCATCCATGTTGTTGCAAATGGCATGATCTTATTCTTTATGGATCTATAAAATTCTATCGTGTGTGTGTGTGTGTGTGTGTGTACATATATACCACATTTTCATTATCCACTTATCCATTCATGGACATTTAAGTTGTTTCTAGGTCTCAGCTATTGTAAATAAATATAAGGGTGCATATATCTTTTTGAGTTGGAGATTTTGTTTTCTTGGGTAAATACCCAATAGTGGAATTATTGGAACATACAGTATTCTATTTTCAATAGGAACCTGCATATCGGTTTCCGCAGTGACTGTACCAATTTACATTTCCACTAACACAAGGGTTTCTTTTTCTCCACATCCTTGCCAACACTTATTATTTTTTTTTATTTTAACCATTCTAACAGGTGTGAGGTGGTATCTCATTGGGGTTTTGATTTGCATTTCTCTGATGATAAGTGATGTTGAGCATCTTTTCATATGTCTGTTGGCCATCTGTATGCCTTCTTTAGAAAAATAGCCATTCAGGTTCCCTGAATATTCTAAAATTGTACCGTTTGCTTTTTGGTGCTGAACTGTATAAGTTCTTTTTTTTAAATTTTTTAATGTTTATTTATTTTTGAGAGGGGGGAGGGGCAAGAGAGAGGGAGACACAAAATCTAAAGCAGGCTCCAGGCTCTGAGCTGTCAGCACAGAGCCCGACACAGAGCTTGAACTCATGGACCATGAGATCATGCCTGAACCAAAGTCAGACGCTTAAGTGACTGAGCCACCCAAGTGCCTCTATACATTCCTTATATATTTTGGATATTAACCATTTATTGGATATATCATTTGCAAATATCTTCTCCCATTCAGCAGGTTCTCTTTGTGTTTTGTTGATGGTTTCCTTTGCTGTGCAAAATGAGCCTTTTATTTTGATGTAGTCCTAATAGTTTATTTTTACTTTTTTTTCTCTTGCCTTAGGAGACATATCTTTAAAAATATATGTTGCTATAGCTAATGTCAGAGAAATGACTACCTGTGCTCTCTTCTAGAATTTCTATAATTTCAGGTCTGACACTTAGGTCTTCAATCCATTTTGAATTTATTTTTGTGTATGGGTTAAGAAAACAGTCCAGTTTCATTCTTTTGCTTGCAACTGTCCAGTTTTCCCAGCACCATTTTTTGAAAACACTGTCTTTCCCTCACTGTTTATTCTTTCTTCCTTTTGCTAAACATTAGTTGATAATGTAATTGTGGTTTTACTTCTGGGGTGTCTGTTCTGTTCCATTGATCTATATGTCTATTTTTATGCCAATATTTACTCTTTTGATTACCACAGATTTGTAGTATATCTTGAAATCTGGAATGATGATACCTCCAGCTTTGTTATTTCTCAAGATTGCTTCAGCTATTGGAGACATTCTGATGTTCCAGGAATGAAAAATGTTGTTGGTATTTGATATGTCTTGCATTGAATCCGTAGATTGCTTTTTGTATTATGGACATTTTAACAATATTAATTCTTCTAATCCATGAGCATGGAATATATTTCTATTTTTTTGTGTGTGTCATCTTAAATTTCTTTCATCACTGTTTATGGCTTTCAGAGTCTTTCACCTGTTTGGTTATGTTTATTCCTAGGTATTTTTTTTTCTTTTTGGTACAATTGTAAATGGTGTTTTTTAGGTGTATTTATTTTGATAGAGAGAGACACAGAGAGAGAAATTGAAAGAGAAAGAGAGAGAGAGAGGAAGAGAATGAGAGTTGGGGAGGTGTAGAAAGAGAGAATCCCAAGAAAATCTGACAGTGCAGAGCCCAACATGGGTCTCGGTCTCATGAACTGTGAGATCATGACCTGAATTGATATAAAGAGTTGGTCGCTTAAACGACTGAGCTACCCAGGCATCCCAATGGTGTTTTTTTTTTTTAATTTCTGTTCTTGTGATTTCATAATTAGTGTATAAAACACTACCAATTTCTGGGTATTAATTTTGTATCCTGCCACGTAACTGAATTTTTTTTATTACCTCCAGTAGTTTTTTGGTGGAGTCTAGGATTTTCTATGTATAGTGTCATGTCATCTACAAATAGTGACTGTAGATAGATGCCTAGTGACTAATATGGATGCGTCTTATTTCTTTTTGTCTGATTGTTGTGATTAGGACTTCCTGTACTATGTTGAATAAACATATAAAGAGTGGTCATCCTTATCTTGTTGCTGACGTCAGAGAGAAAGCTCTCAGTTTTTCACCATTGAGTATGATGTTAGCTGTGGGTGTTAGCTGTGGGTTTTTAATATATGGCCTTTATTATGTTGAGGTTTGTTACCTCTGATTCCACTTTGTTGTGTTTTTATCATGAATAGATGTTGAATCTTGTCAAATGTTTTTTATGCATCTTTTGAGATGATCATATAATTTTTGTCTTTCATTAAGGTGATGCAGTGTATGATGGTTGATTTGCTAATATTAAACCAACTTTGCATCACAGGAATGCATTCCACCGTATCATAATTAATGATCTCTTTAATGTATTATTGTATGCAGTTGTTAATATTTTAGTGAGGATTTTTGCTTCTATGATCATCAGAGATATATTGCCCTGTAGCTTTCTTTTCTTGTGGTGACTTTAGTTTTGGTATCAGGATAATGCTAGCTTTGTAGAATGTATTTGGAAGCTTTCCTTCCTTTTCTATTTTTTTTTTGAATATTTTGAGGAGCATAGCTATTAACTCTCTTTTTTAATGTTTGGTAGAATTCACCTGTGAATTCATCTGATCCTGGATTTCTATTTTTTGGTAATATTTTGATTATACCAATTGGATCTCATTACTTGTAACTGATTTGTTCAGATTTTTTATTTCTTCTTGGCTCAGTTTTGGATGATTTTATGTTTCTAGAAATTTATCCATTTCCTTTATAGGTTGTTCAGTTTGTTGGTGTATAATTTTCATAGTATTCTCTTACTATTTTTTTATTACTCAGATGCTCTTATTTCTCCTTTTGATTTTATTTGAATCCTTTTTTTTTTCTTGATGAGGCAGGCTAAAGGATTCTCAATTCTGTTTATCTGTTCATAGTGCCAGCTCTTGATTTTATTGAGTTTTCTATTGCTTTTTAGCCTCTACATTATTTATTTCTGTTCTGATCTTTGTTATTTGCTTTCTTCTACTCACCTTGGTGAGTTCCTTTAGGTATAAGTTTTTTTTTCTAGTTCCTTTTTCTAGTTCCTTTAGGTATAAGTTTAGATTGTTAATTTGAGCTTTTTCTTTTTTCTTGAGGTAGGCCTGTATCACTATATATTTCTCTCCTAAAATGGTTTTTCTTATATCCCAAAGATTTTGGACAGTTGTGTTTTCATTTTTCTTTGTCTTCATATTTTTTTATATTTATTATTTGCTTCATTGACCCATTGGTTTTTTAGTATCCATTGATGTAAGTGTAGTTTTAAAGTCCCCTACTATTATTATATTACCATCAATATTTCTTTATTTTGTTAATATTTGATTTATGTCTTTAGATGCTTCAGTATTGGGTGCATAGATATTTACAGTTGTTATATTCTTTTATTGGATTGATTCATTTATTGTTATGTAATTCTTTACTTTGTCTCTTGTTATAGTCTTTCTTATTTTTGTAAGGTGTTTATTTATTTATTTATTTTAGAGAGCAAGCATGTGAGTAGGGGAGGGGAAGAGAGAGAGGGAGAGAGAATCCCAAGCAGGCTCCATGCTTAGCATGCAGCCTGATGCAGGGCTTGATCCTACAACTGTGAGATCAAGACCTGAGCTGAAATCAAGAGTCAGATGCTTACATGACTAAGCAACCCAGGCACCCCTACAATCATTCTTTCAATGACTATTTTGTCTGATATATAAGTATTGCTACCCTAGCTTTTTTGTTTGTTTATTTTTACTTCCATTTGCATGGTGAATGTTTTTTCCATTGCTTCACTTTCAGTCCATAATGTGTCCTTAGGTGTGAGATGAGTGTCTTGTAGAATGCATATAGATGGGTCTTTTCTTTTTTTAATCCATTCTGTCACCTTATGTCTTTTGATTGGGATATTTAAGTCATTTGCAATTCAAATAGTTATTGCTAGGTCTGTAATTAATGCTGTTTTAAAATTTGTTTCTGGTTGTTTTCTAGTTATTTTTTTTTTCTCCTCTTGCTCTCTTTCTTTGTGATTGATGAGTATCTATAGTGTTATGGTTGGCTTTTTTTCTTTCTTCTTTTTTTTGTTTATCTATCATTGGTTTCGGGCTTGTGATTACTATGAGGTTTATATACAACATCTTAAGTAAATAGCAGTCTATATTAAACTGATGGTCACTTAAATCCATATATATACCTTAAAAAATAAGAAAAAAAAACACAAATTCTTTTTCTTTTTATTTTTCTCTTCCCATTTTATGACTTTTCCCATGTTTTATATATATGTTGTAACATTTTACATCTTTTTATTCATAATTTTCTTATGTCTAGTTATGGCCATTTCTTTTTCACTTAACGAAGTCCCTTTAACATTTCTCATAAGGCTTGTTTAGCAGTGATAAATTCCTTTTTTCTTTTGTTTGTCTGGGAATTTTATCTCTCTTTCAAATCTAAATGAAATCTTGCAGAGTATTTTTAATTGTAGGTTTTTCCTTTCAGCACTTAGAATATATCATGGCATTCCCTTCTGGCCTACAAAGTTTCTCCTGAAAAATTTAGCTGATAGTCTTATAAGTTTTCACTTGTAGGTAACTTTTTTGTTTCTTTCTTGATGATTTTAATATTCCCTCTTTATCTACAACTTTTGACATTTTAATTCTTATATTCTGTGGTGGAGACCTTGTTGTGTTCATTTTGTTTGTCACTCTCTATGATTCTTGGTCTTGGATGTCTATTTCCTCCCCTAGGTTGGGGGGGGGGTTCAGTTATTATTTCTTCGAATAAGTTTTTGACACATTTCCTTCTCTCTTCTTCTTCTGGGACCCCTATAAAGCAAATGTTCTTTGCTTGATGTTGTCCAAGAAATCTCTTACCATTTTAAAATTTTTTTCTTTTTTTGCTGTTCAGCTTGTGTGCTATTCATTACTTTGTCTTCCAGATTACTGATATGTTCTTCTGCATCTTCTAATTTACTGTTGACTACCTCTAATGTGTTTTTAATTTCAGTTATTGTATTTTTAAACTCCGGTTTTTTTTAGTATTTTCTATCTCTTTATTGAATGTCTCACTTAGTTCTTCCACTCCTTTCTCCAGTCTTATGAGCATCTTTATAATCCTTACTTTAAATGCTCTAAATGTAAAGCCATATTTCTTATCTCTGTTTCATTTAGTTATTTTCCTGGGGATTTTTCCTTGTTCTTTTTTTGGAGGATATTCCTCTGTCTCTCCATTTTGCTTGACTTTGCATCTTTGTTTCTATTGATTAGGCAGAACAGCTACTTCTTTCTTTCTTTCTTTCTTTCTTTCTTTCTTTCTTCTTTCTTTCTTTTTTAGAACAGCTACTTCTAAACTTAAATAAATGGTCTTGTGTATCATGTCCCCTATGCAGACTGTGTTTGCTTGGTGACTTTTGCTGGTTGACTGGAGCTGTGACTGCATTTGCTAGTTACTCTTAAACTGTGGCTTTTTACAAACAGAAGATAAAAATACTAATGAAATAAAAAATAAAAAGTAAAAAGGAGTTAATAAAAGAAAGTAAAAGAGAAAAAGAAAAAATTAAAAGAAGAATGAAAATAAAATAAAAACAAAACAATGCAAATTATAAATAAAATAAAGAAAAAATTAAAAAAATTAAATTAAAACAAAACTATAAAATGGGGATTATTTTCTGTGTCCCAACACAACAGGGGTACTTGTATGAGCTTGCAGACACTGATCTTGCTGGGGTCACAAGCTCACTGTGAGCCAGACCCTGCTCTAGTCTGGGATTTTAAGGTGGAGGGAGAGAGAATGATTCTTCTGTTCTCCAGCCTTTTTATTATTTTAATGTTTATTTACTTTGAGAGAAAGAGAGAGAGTGCGAGTGGAATAGGACAGAGAAATGAAGAGATTAAGAATCCCAAGCAGGCTCCATGCTATCAGCACAGAGCCTGACTCAGGGTTCAAACCGATGAACTGTCAGATCATGACCTGAGTCAAAATCAAGAGCTGGACACTTTGAGATCATGAATGGAGCCAAAATCAAGAGCGGGACAATTCTGAGCCGCCCAGGCACCCCTTCCTCCCTTTTAAACTGCACCTTTTTTTTTCTTTGTCCCAGCATGCATGGGATTGGTCTGGGCTTGCAAACTCTGGGCCTGTTGATATAATAATCTCACTGAGATGATCAGACCCACTTCACCCATTATGGCCTCAGGACCAACCAGTTTTGGTGTTGAACCTACCCCATGTGGTGTTCAGGCCCAGCTCTGGTTTAAGCTTTTAAGGTGGGGTGGAACATATACCATGTCGACCTCCAGTCCCTCTGACCTGGAGAATATTCCCACAGCTTCCCTGCCAGTTAGCAGAGTTCTAGTGTTGTCTCTTTTGTATGCTAGTTGATCTTTTAAAACATAGCTTTTTTTTCTCCTGTGTCCAAGGACAGAGTAACCTGTCCCTGGTCCTTCAATACAATTCCTCCCTAAAGCTGTTCACAGTATTGGGGGTGGGGGGTTCACTTTGTTACCATGCCTCCACATCTCTTGTAGTTCTCTTGCCATTCCCTCTGTCTTTAGTTGGTTGGTAGCTGCTCAGTCAGCCTTCAGTTCTTCAGTAGGGAAGGTATAATTTCATTTTTTTCTGTAGGAAGGTGAATTCATAGTTTTCCTACATTGCTATCTTGAACTGAATTTTCCCCACATAATCTTGAGAATTTAGAAGACCATACACATACCTAGGGTTCATTGCTTGTTCACAAAATACCTGAGAAGCTACCAACTTGCCATTTCCCATAGATTTTCAGGAGCTGTATAAGCATGAAATGAAGACAGAGGTAAAATTGTAAACTTTAAAGCTGAAGCAAATAAATAAAAGAAAATAATAAATATTTGAATGGGATGAATGAAATAGAGAACAGAAAAAATCAGAAGGTGGTTTCTTGAAAAATCCATGAAATTGACAAAATATCAGGTAGATTTCAGGAATAAAAATATTTACATTACTAACTTTAGAAATTAAAGTGGAGAATTACTATAGACATCAATGAAGAAAAAGGGAATGCAAAAGAATGCTATAATGTAGATGGATAATTTCCTAAAGAAACAAAAACTACCAAAAATGACTGGAAAAGAAATAGAATATCTGAATAAACCTATAATAAGATATTGGATAAGTAATCAAGATTTCTAACAAAGGAAAGCCTAGGATCAGATGGATTCACTGGTGAATTGCACTAAACATTCAAATAACAATTAAATGCTTCTAAAACTTTTACCCCCTCCACCCAAAAAAGAGAGAATACTTTGTGTGAGGCCACTATTCCCCTCATAATAAAGCCAGGAGGAGATATCACAGGAAAAGAAAACTACAGGCCAATATCCTTTATGAATATAGATGCAAAATTCCACACCAAAATATTAGATCAATTTTATTTTTTTAAATTTGTTTAACATTTATTTATTATTGACAGAGAGAGATAGAGAGAGCATGAACATGGGAGGGGCAGAGAGAGGAGGAGACACACAATCTGAAGCAGGCTCAAGGCTCTGAGCTGTTAGCACAGAGCCTGATGCAGGGCTCGAACTCACAAACTCCGAGATCATGACCCAAGCCAAAGTCGGATGCTTAACTGACTGAGCCACCCAGGCACCTCTTAGCAGACAAATTTTAATAGTATATTAAAATCATTACCAACAGACCAATTTTAATAGTATATTAAAAGCATGACCAAGTGGGATTTTCCTAGGAATAAAATAATGTTGCAACATGCAAAACAGCAATAACAACAATAACCAATGTAATATACCATATTGATAAAACAATGAAATAAAAATGTCAAATGATCTTCCTAATAGAGAAAAAGTATTCAACAAAATCCAACATTCTTTTATAATAAAAACTTTCAACAAAATAGGAATAGAAGGATATTTTTCTAACATGTTAAAGTTTATCTATTAAAAAAGTCACATCTAACACCATATTCAATTGTGAGAAACCAAAAGCTTTATGCCTTAGATCATTAATAAATCAAGGGTGACTGCTCTTGCCACTTCTATTAAGAATTTTGTACTGGACATTCTAGAGAGGGCGATTACTCAAGGAAAATACATTACATACACAAATTGTAAAGGAAGAAATTAAAATTGTCTCTATATGTAGATGACATGAGCTTATATATTGAAAATACTAGGGGCATCTGGGTGGCTCAGTTGGTTAAGCATCCAACATTGGCTGAGGTCATGATGTTGTGGTTCATGAGTTCAGGCTTGTGTTCGGCTCTGTGCTAACAGCTCAGAGGCTGGAGCCTGCTTTGGATTCTGAGTCTCCCTCTCTCTCTGCTCCTCCCCCATTCATGCTCTGTCTCTGTCTCTCAAAGATGAATAAACATTTAAAAAATTTAAAAAAAGAAAATTCTAAGGAATCTACAAAAAATACTAAGGCTAATAAGCAAATTCACAAAAGTAGCCAGATACAAAATTAATGCACAGAAATCCATTGTAGTGCTGCTATATACTAGGACTGAATAATCCAAAAATGAAATGACAAACAATTACATTTACAATAGGGTCAAAAAGAACAAAACACTTAGAAATAAATTTAACCAAGTATGTGAAAATCTTGTGTACTAAAAAGAAAAGAAATTAAAGATGATTTAAAAAGTAGAAAGATATCCCATGTTCACTGATTGAAAGACTTAACATTGTTAAAATTCCAATATTCTCCAAAAGATCCACAGATTAAATACTATATCAAAATCCCAACTGCTTTTTTAGCAACAATGAACAGATTGATACTAAAATGTATATGGACTATTACTCAGCCATAAAAAAGAATGAAATCTTTCCATTTGCAACCATGTGGATGGGGATCTAGAGTATTATACTAAACAAATAAGTCAGAGAATGACAAACACCATATGATTTCACTAATTTGTGCAATTTAAGAAACAAAACAAATGATCATAGGGGAAAAAGAGAGAAGCAAACCAAAAAAACAAAAAACAAAAAACAAAAAACTCTTAACTATAGAGAACAAACGAATGGTTACCAGAGGAGAAGTGGGTGGGGGGATGGGTTAAATAGGTGATGAGGATTAAGGACTGCACTTGTTCAGATGAGTACTGGGTGTTGTATGTATGTGTCGAATCACTAAATTGTGTACCTTAAACTAATATTACACTGTATGTTAACTAACTGGAGTTTAAATAAAAACTATAAAATAAGAAAATTTATTTTATTTTATTTTTAAATTTTTTAATGTTTTATATTTATTTTTGAGACAGAGACAAAGCATGAGCAGGGAAGGGGCAGAGAGAAAGGGAGGCATAGAATCCGAAGCTGACTCCAGGCTCCAAGCTGTCAGCACAGAGTCTAATGCGGGGCCCAAACTCACTGACCTCGAGATCATGACATGAGCCAAAGTCAGACGCTCAACTGACTGAGCCACCCAGGTGCCCCTAAAATAAGAAAATTAAAAAAAAAAGAAAAGAAAAAGAAATGTATACAGAATTGCAAAAGGACCTGAGTAGCAAAAACAATCTTGGAAAAGACAAAATTGCTGGTATCACACTTCCTGAAATTTCAAAACAGAACAAAACTACAGCAATCAAAACAGAATAGTTCTGGCATAAGGATAGCCATATAGACCAATTGAATAAAATTCAGGGTCCACAAATAAATCCATACACCTATCTCAAGTTGATTTTAACAAGGTTGTCCAGACCATTCAATGGAGAAATAATAGTCTTTTCAACAAATGGTCCTGCAACAACTAGATATTTACTAGCAAAGGAATGAATTATGACCATTAAGTCCTACTATTTTTAAAAAGAAACAACACAAAATGGATCAAAGAACTACAAGTAATTGCTAAAAATATAAAACACTTAGAGGAAAACATGGGAATAAATCATATTCTTGGATTTGGCAATATATACACAACTATGACACCAAAAACAAAAACAATGAAAGGGAAAATAGATAAATTGGACTTCATGAAAATTAAAGACTTCTGTGCACCCAAGAATATTATCAAAAAAGTGAAAAGACAATCCACAGAATGTTAGAAAATATTTTAAAATCATATATGTGGCAAATGTGTAGTATCCAGGATATATAAAAAAACACTTATAACTTAACAGCAACAACAACAAAAAAACAAACAAAAATTATCAAACTAAAACATAGGCAAATTAAGTAAATACACATTTGGCAAAGAAGATACATTAATGGCCAAAAGCAAATGGAAAGATAGTCAACATCTTTAGTCATTGGGGAACTACAAATTGAAGCCACTGTGATATTATTTCAAATTTACTAGATTAGTCATAAAAAAAACAAAAACAGAATTTCACATTTACTAGATTAGTCATAAAAAACAAAAACAAAATAACAAGAGTTGGCAAGGATGTAAAGAAGTTGGAATCTGTTGTGCATTGCTGGCAGGAATGTAAAATGGAGCTTCTCTGGAAAAAATTTTGGCTTCTCATTAAAATGTAAACATAGAATTTCCATATGATCAGTGTTTGCAGTACGAGTATACTCCTAGGTATATTCTTGAGATGACTAAAAACATATGTTCCTACAACAACTTATGTTTGATGTTTATAGAAGCATTTTTCATTATAGCCAAAAAGTGGAACCAAACCAAATGTCCATTAGTTGCTTAACAAAAAGTGGTATATCCACACAGTGGAATAGTATATATTCCTATAAAGGAATGAATATACTACAACACTGATAAACTTCACAAACATTATAAACTAAGTGAAAGAAGCCAGAAATAAAAGCCACATATTGTATGATTCAATTTACCTGAAGTGTCCAGAATAGGCAAATCTATAAAGAAATAAAACAGATTCATTTTTGCCAGGAGCTGGAGGGAGGGTATGGAGGATGAGGAGTGACCATTTAATGAGTACAGGGTTTCTTTTGTGGGTGATGAAAATGTTCCAAAATTAGTGATGATGGTTGCACAAAACTGTCAGTGTACAAAAAAAAAAAAACCTGGGAGTGTACTTAAATCCACTAAATTGTACACTTGAAAATGGACAAAATAGCATAATTTAAGAATAAAATCCAGAAAATAGAAAGCATTTCCCCTGGGGCTTGTTCCCTGATCAGATGATTGAAAAACTCATTTTAGTCTTCAGGTCTGTGAAAGATAAACACTTTTACTCATTGCACAATGGCCTGTTGCCACCTGGAGAGAATAGATCATCAAAGTTGACTATGCACATTTCCTGGGAGCTACGTATTTGGATGATAGCATTTAGAGAGTAGGCAAATCTATCAATACAAAATGTTTCTTTTGCTTGTGTTTAAGGACTTTTGTATTTTTTTATTCAGAAATTTTTAGAGCAGTTTAAGGTTGATGACAAAATTGAGGTGGAAGTGTGGATTTTGCATATATCTCCTGCCCCTACACCAGCATAGCCTACCCCATTATGAACATCTTCCACCAGAGTGGTACATTTATTACAATTGGTGAACCTACATTGGCACATCATAATGACCTGAAGTCCATAGATTACATAATAGTTTACTCTTAGTGTTGTACATTTTATGAGCCTTTTGTTTTTAAAAAGGAATTAGGGCTTTATTGCTGCCAAGACAGGAAGAAAGGACCATTCTTGTTTCAATCAATGAAATTCTTGTTGTGTCTATTATAAGTTTGGGTTCTACAAAAAGTTTCATTTGAAATCTGGATCTGGTTGCTAAAAAAGATATTTTGCAAGCTATTCTACTGAAGCATTCTAAAGTTATTTCCATCTTTGATGTTTTATGTGTCTATTGTGACCTTTAACTCTGGAGATTCTAGAATGTGTGAGATATTCTTGCTCAGAAGCATACCTGCAAGACTTGCAAGAATTTTTATTTAGCAATTTCTTATAGTTTGTATTATGGGCCAGAAGTTACTCTTAGGGCTTTGCAATAATCATTAACTTTAAAACTCATAGCAACACTGTGGATCGTGCACTATTTTTATCCTTATTTTACAAAAGATAAGAGTGATGGAAGATAAGACATTTTCCTGGGGCACCTGGGTGGCTCAGTTAAGCATCTGACTTTGGCTCAGGTCATGATCTTGCAGTCTTTAAGTGGAGCCCCATGTTGGGCTCTGTGCTGACAGCTCAGAGCCTGAAGCCTGCTTCAGATTCTGTGTCTCCCTCTCTCTCTGCCCCTCCCTCGATCGCACTCTGTCTCTCTCTCTCAAAAAATAAACATTAAAAAAATTTAAGACATTTCCCCAAAGCATCAGTTAATGACAGGGTCAGGATCCGCACTGCCTTAAAGTGGCTTCACAGCTTCACTCTGCTGTTTTTCCATCTTGATGAAGCTACCTTTTCATATTAGTGAAACTACACGAATGCAACTTGTTTTTGTAGGCCTTTGAGCTACTGGGCAAGAGACTTATCTGCACTTTCTTACCAACTTCCCTCTATGACTTCAGGGAGACATTTGAGAAGGCTGGCCAGACTACAAGGATCATATTTTTCATGGAAGTTACTCTTTCTACATTTCTGTTTTCTCTTTTTTTCTAATGAAGGCAACCATTCCTGCATGTATGCCAGTGAATACCACTTATGCAGACAATTAGGTGACTATGGGGCAGACCTAACACTGTGGTGTTGCCAACTCTATGATGTAATAAAACACTTGACATTTAACCCTAAAGACTGTCATTGGGAGCATTCCCACGACTAAGACAGTATCTTTATTGATGAATACAACTTGTTGGAAAATTTTCTCAGAAATATAACATCACAATTGTCTGTTTAAGAAATACATCTGGTGATATATTTATCCATTCTCTCCAAAATCTACAAATAAGTATTTTTATTTATAAAGTTTATGACCATGTATGTATATTTTTAACAAAGAAAATTATTTTAGTAAAATAATTTGACTAGTAGTCAAATACTGAAGACATGATTGTTTTGTTTGTTCACAATTTTCTCTAGTAATTTATTTAGTACTGATGAGCTAGGTGAAATGGAGCATGCATGTAAGGCAGATTTACGTCCTTTCTGATTCAGAAATAAGGCATAGAATGCAATGAGTGTCTACTGATATCACTGGAGCAAGCCAAATAATTTCCAAGATGGATAATTAGCATAACTGAGTCAGTTAAAAAGAAGGGAAGGAGAATAAAACTACTTTTCAATGACTGAATATATTTCTGTCATTAATTACCTGTAGAGTTGTGACCATTTGATAAAGTTTTGTAGTTATACTACTGAAAATAAGCCATGGTAAAAACATCTTGATTTATTCAACAATTTCAAAATATGTAGGTTTAAATAACTCAAATATAATTAAAACGTTTCTGAAAATATTTCAATTTTGGAAAATAAAAGTCATGGGAATAGATGTAAAGAACTAAAGTTATCTTGGCTGAAGAAAAGATGACTAAGGGGAAACTTAATAATGGGTTTCAAGCGCATGAAGTTCTGTTATACAGAGAACACTATAAATTTGTCTCTCATATCCTTCAAAAGCAGAGCAGAAAAAAAGGAGGGGAGAGGGGTAAAAAGACAAGATAATTAAAATTAACTAAAAATAAACAATTAATTGAGATATTAGAAATGTTAGTGATGTGAAGTAAACTCATTTAAAAAGAAATTAAGCACTGTGAATAATAAAGCTTCAAATATTGAAGCATAGAATATTATCTTTAACTATCATGGAAAGGGGGACTCTGATAAAGTACTAAAACATTTCAGAATCTAAGGATTTCTTCCAGTGAAAATGTGAAATTTGAAATCTGTGGCATCCATACTTGCAGAGAAACTTACCTTGAAATTTTCAGGGTTCCTAGCACTAAGATTTCTGAGGAAAGGAGACTATGTGCTATCATCTCAAGCTGCTATATATAAGGCAGATAAAGACAACACATTTGTGCTTCATTCTACATTGAAGGCACTCAGATAAGCAGGCCATTTTCTCATTCAGACTGAAAACCTTTTTATCATTTGTCATCTTACACACCTATTCAAATAGTATGTTTTCACATTCAGTATCTTATCAGGATTTACACACATCCTGGAATTCTTAGATTCAATGAGAATATGTATTTCATCCATAATTTCCAATAAATGCTTGAGAGGAAAAAGCCCTGAGTATTTTAATTTCAAAAAACATTCCAGAGATTTCATGTATTTTGTGTGTGTGGTTTATAGGTCTGTGTGAATGTTTTCCTGTGTCAGTAGAAGATTGCTAGTTTTTTTTAAACAAATGCAATTTCTGACTCAATAAAGAAATTATGTATCTGTTGGATTTATTATGATTGTAAAAGAAATTAAACCCAAGAGAACAGAACTTACAGTGGTTCATAAGTGCTACTTCCTACTGTTAAGTTAATGTTTTATGACATCATTATGCAACTTTTTCACTCCTATTGGAGAATTGTCTTCTATTCTTTCTTCTTGAATAAATAGCCTGAAACAATATATGCTGATAACTGTTCTGGCTGAAAATAATATTTGCACCCTGTTGGGAAATATGGTCAAATTTAAATTAGTATTTCCAGTAAATATACAAAAATACTTCCCAAAACATCTTTCAGGGAAGCTACGTCACCAAATGATGTATTTTCTAAATAATGCAAAACAATTTACATTCATGTCATTTTGCCATCGCATTAAACTTTACAGCATATGGTATTTTCTTCAAAAGTATTGGGACCAAGAAGAAAAAGAGACACACTGAAAAGGAAATAGCAGCTACTTTACTTTGTATTATATTTTTTATTTTTGAATTTTTCTTGATGATAAAACAGTTTTTGGTTTTTTTTTACTTTATAAAGGGTAAATACGGATGCACGTTTTGGATAATATTGTGAATCTGCATTAAATCTTAATTCATTCAGTTTTCAACAGCATTTCAACAAATGCTGAAGCAGCAAGATATTTTATAGTTTATTATTGACAATGATAATTCACTAAGAATTCAACAAACATTTATTGATCTTTTATGGTTTCCAGCCTCTTGTTCTTACCATTAGTTACACGGGGATGAACTAGATAAGCAGGGTCCCTTATCTCACTGAGCTTACATTCTATGGAGATGGGGTGAGGAGATTAGAGGAAACTACAAAAACCTAAATAAATTAATATGACATTTGATAGTAAAATTTTTATGAAGAAAGTGAAATAAGGTAATGCAATAATAATATCCTAGGGTGAAGACAGAGGGGCTTTTTGAGAACAGGAAGCTTATCTGACAGTGTCATAATCAAATTGATCCTTTCTGATAAGATGGAACCAACTTCTTGAATATCTACGACCAGAACTTTTCAAGTGAAAGAGTAAGTACAAAGGCCTTGAAGAAAGAGTTTACCTTATGCATTCAAGAAACTTAAAGAAAAATTCAACAAATTGTGTTGGAAAAACTGGATAGCCACATGCAAAAAAAATGAAGTTAGATTCTTACCTTACATCATCTAAAAAGACTAATTCAAAATGGGTCAAAGATTTAAATTTAAGAGCTAAAACTACAAAACTAGAAAACATAAAGGAAGAACTACATGACATTGGATTTTGCAATGATTTCTTGGATATGACATCAAAAGCACAGACAGCAAAAGAAAAATAAATAAAAAGACAAATTGGAATTTATCAAAATTAAAAACTTGTGCAATAAAGGACAGTCGAAAAGGTGAAAAACTATGGGATAAAAGAAAATGTAACATATATGATCAGGAATTAATATTTAGAATATATAGAGAACTACAACACAACAACAACAAAAACAACGAAACAGCCCAATTAAAAAATGGGCCAAAATTTGAATCGACATTTTTCCAAAGGAGATATACAAAAGAGCAACAAGCACGTGAAAAGACACATTCAACTTTACTAATTATTTATTTAGTTTTTAAACTTTTTTATTTATTTTTGAAAGACAGAGAGAGACAGAGTTCTTGTGGGGGAGGAGGGAGACACAGAGAGAGGGAGACACAGAACCGAAAGCAGGCTCCAGGCACCGAGCTGTCAGCCCCGAGCCTGATGCAGGGTTTGAACTCACGAACCGTGAGATCATGACTTGAGCCAAAGTTGGACACCCAACTGACTGAGCCACCTAGATGCCCCTTAATTTCACTAATTATTAAGAAAATTCAAATCAAAGTCACAAAAAGATAATACTTCACACTCATTAGGATGTTTATATATGTATAAAGTAACAAGTGTTGGTGAAGATGTGTAGAAATTGGAACTCTTTGTGCATTGCTGGCAAGAATATAAAATGGTATAGCTACTATGGAAAATAGGATAGTGTTCCTTAAAAAAAATATACAGAGTTACTACATGATCCAGCATTTTCATTTCTGGGTACATATACAAAATAATTGAATGCATGCCCTCAAAGATGTATTTGTTCACCCATGTTCATAGCAACATTATTTATGATAGCCAAACGATAGAAAAATCCAACTGTCCATCTGTGAATGAATTGGTAAACAAAATGTGGTATTACATATAATCCAGTATTATTCAGCCCTACAAAAGAAGGGCATTCTGTTATATAATACAACATGAAGGGACATTTAGGAAATTATCCTAAGTGAAATAAGTCAATCACAAAAAAGCAATATTGTATGATACCACTTGCATGATGTACACAAGAGAGTCAAATTCAAGAAACAAAGAAAAGCACTTGTCAGGGTTTGGGAAATAGTAAGAAGACTCCCAGTTTTCTGAGTAGAGGGAAGTTATATACTTTTATATATAAGGAATTAAGAACAATTGGGACATGATCATTTCTCAATTTATCTAAAATTGCCTTGCTTATATTTATATTTCCACATTATACAATGATTAAATTAGTGACCATTAGTTGTATCAAGCTGTTTTAAGTTTTATAGAATCTTTTTAACAAGTCTTCAATTAATTACTTGGATAGTGTTAAATAGTTTTTTTTGTATATACATTCATAAATAAATTTACTTTTTTGCACATACCATGCCTCTCAGTCATTCATGCAATTATTTTTTGACTACTGTAATCAAGGTCAGACACATAATAAGAACCTCAAAATATTGAACTTGAATCTAAAGCACTATCTCTTTCCTCTATTACTTACAAAATATTATCACAAACTTAAGTAAAAAAACTCTGTTTTAGTATTTCAGTCAATGTTGAACAAGGCAGCCCAAGAATAATACTAAATCCATGAGAAGCATGATTCGTGTTCTGAAAAATATTCCTAAATCACAGTCAACGGAATCTAGTAATAGTAATGTGTTTTCCTGTAGTTGGAATATTTCATTATGTAAAAAAATTGATCAAATATAAATATTTAGCAAATGTATTACTCTGCAAGTTTCCTGTCAATTTTACAGTATAGTATAAAACAAGCCATTACTGTTTCACATAAAATGTGTCAACATATGTTTGGTGTTTTCCAGAATACTGCTTGACTACCAAAAATGTGGTATGACTTGCAGGACACAGATAATTTTTAAATAAACTTTTTGAGGAAAATATTATTTCCTGAAAATAAAAATGCCTGGCTTAATGTGAAATTGTTCATTACAACATATGGAGGTTGAATATTTAACATCTATTGTTAAAACAAATGTTCTCAAGTTATATTTCTGTTAAGTTTCCAAATGAATAGGAAGAAATTGGGATGGGGGGAGGCAGTGGCATTCAGGAAGCAATTGTTCTGATGATGAGATAGACACAATTCAGGGAGTGAATTTTCAAAATAAAACTTGATTTTGCTTTGAAAATGTCAAAGTGAAGAAAAGCAATAGTTCTGGCCTTTATAATACATAGAATATCAGCCTGGAATATATTTATAGTTCCTTCTTGTTATAGATAAAAAAACATTTTGCTCATTAGAAACTTACAGTAATCTTTGATTTTTTACATGCCAGTTCAGAGGAGTATCATTTTTTTCCCACTTTCTGGAAAGCTAATGTCTTTACACTCCAAAAGAAAATTTTAAAGGAGAATAGGAAGCTCCATACTTTCCTCCCTCCCATAGGGACACTGATATAACAAGACATAAAATAATTCCCCTTGTGAAAATCCAGAAACAAGTTAGGTGACTTATGCACTACATCTTGTATCAAATCCTGCAGGAAAATTCATGATACTTACTTGCCATATACTGCCTCTTGCCACCTGTCACAGTAGGGTGCAATTGGAAGGGAATTGATTCCCAGCTCCTAGTTTTTTCTTGGGGAAGGACAAAGAAGACTGTACTGTATATACAATGTTCTGACTTCTCAGGGTTTTTTTTTTCTGACAAAACTACTTCTGCTTTATCTGAATTTAAATGCTAAAAAGAAAGGGATCCAGATTGGGAGCCACTGAGATGAAAGATGAATGTATTAAGTAGCACATACATGCCAAAATCCCTCCATTCAGTTGAGCACAGAATGAATGGTGGAAAACTCCTAATTCCCAGCTTCTCTCTGGGGGAAAAGCATTGAAGTATGCATTCATATTCTTGTTTTTCATGGGGCTACCCAAAGAAGTGTTTCCTATCTCTTCTAATTTGGAGTGCTAACAGAAACCAGAATAATCTAGAAGCCAGGGGACCCCAGAGAACAAGTGACCTGGACAACTTATAGCTGATCCAGACAATTCACAATACCACAGACAAACAGCAGAGAGATAAAGATATTATCAGCTCCTGAAAACAAAACAAAACAAAAAATTAACAAATCTTTGTAATTAATCTACATGCACAAATCCAAAGAAGACATCACAGAAAAATATATGAGAGGACCCCAGAATCTCTGGATGTGCTCATTGGTAAAGGTCTTTTCCTATATAAACTAATCTGTAAACCCTGTGAGAAGTGACTGTTTTTACAAATGTGTGGATTTCAACCCAAAGTTACAAGTCACATGAAGAAACAAGGAAACATGGCACAAAGGAAAAAAAATACAGAAACCAAACCTCAAAAAAATGGAAGTACACGAGTAACAACAACAACAAATTGAAAATAACCATAATGAAGAGTTCAGAAAAATAACGTATGAATAAAATGAGAATATCAATAAAGAAACAAATACTATAAAGCAGACTCAAAGGGAAATTCTGGAGTTGAAGAATACAATAACAATTAAAAATCACACCAGCAGAGTTTAACAGCAGATTTAATCAAGTATAAGAGAATCAGCAACCTCAATGACAAGTCATTTGAAAGTATCCTGTCAGAGAATCAAAAGGAAAAGAGAACTAAAAAGAGTGAAGAAAATCTAAAGAACTAATGAAACACTATCAAATGAACCAACATATATATTATGTAAGTCCCAGAAGGAGAAGAGATATAGAGGCAAAAAAAAAATTATTTGAAAAAATAATGGCACAAAACTTCCTAAATCTGGGGAAGGTGATTAACATCCAGACTCAACATGCCTAACAGACCCAACTAGGAAGAACCATGGAAGACCACACCCAGATACATTATACTCAGATTGTTAAAAGTCAATGACAGAGTTTCAAAGCAATAAGAAGAAAATGATGCATCATATTTAAGAAAGACACCATAAAATCATTAATGAATTTCTCAGAAGAAAGAAAAAAATGTCAAAAAAGAGCACTACATCTGGCAAAATCATTGTTCAACAATGAAGGAGAGATAAAGTCTGTCACAGAAAAATAAAATTTGAAGGAGTCCATCACTGTTAGACTTACCTTATGAGAAACATTAAGGGGACTTTTCAAGTTAAAATGAAAGGACACAATAGAGCAACACAAAAACATATGAAAGAATAAAGCTTGTTTGGAGGAATTAGAATGGCAGAGCAGTAGGAGGACCCAAGGCTTGCCTGTCCTTCAAACACATCTAGATAAATATCAAATCATACTGAATAGCCAATAAATTGATCTGAGGACTGGCAGAAAGAACTACACAACTAGAGGGAGAGAAGGGATCACTTTATGGAAAATGAAAGGTGCAGATATGTGGTTTGTGGGAGAAATGGATCGCTTGCACTGCAGAGGTGAGGGAGGCCTGGTCACAGAAAAAGGCCAGAGAGAGAAGCACACAGACAATCACACAAGGAGAGCATTTTCTGAAAGCATTGACTGAAAAAAAGAGAAGGGCTGATTTTTGTGATTTTTTTGCAACCAGTGAGTCGCAAAGACTGGAGTTTTAGAGGTCCATGGTGTGGTTGGTATAGAGTCCTCTGAGCACTGCAGTGCTCCTGTGGAGAAGGCAGGTAGGTAACCCAGGAGCAGAAAGCATGATCTGAAGATCGCCTAACATGCACTGGGAGAGAATGTTCCCTCTTCTTGGAGTACATCTGAGAGGGGTGGCATTTCCTCTCAGGGACAAAAGACCCCTAAGGTGTCATTTCCCTCCATCTTCCCTCAGCTTAGGGGAAGCTTCTTCTCAGCTGCTGAGATGGGCTAACCTGGACACTAGCTGTTTAGTGTTCTTTGCTACAAATCCCATGCTTCTGCACTCTGGTGCAACTGACCTCTGAGTCAAACCTGCATGAATCCCAGCACTGCAAGACCCTCCCCCAGAAGACCAGTGCATGTATCTACCACACCAGGCCCCTAAAATTTGAAGTTTTAAAACTCAGCCAACCTGGCTAGGATAGAGCCCAAAGTGCACTGCACCAAGCTGGCAAGCAACGCAGGCAAAGACAGTGTGAAAGCAGTGAACTAAAAATGCCTAGGATGCATGAGGGGAAACTATTCAATCTTCTAGGAGGGCTTCCCTGACAGCAGCAAACTCAAGCCCTCCTCTGCAAGGACAAAGAAGCTGGCTAGCGCCATTTACTTTTCCTATTCCTCAGCATAAACCAACTTCAGTAAATAGCAGAGCTTCAAAACTGGATGCCTATCCTACTTACACCAAGTCTGGCTCCCTGGTTCTCTGCAGGTACTGCTTTTCTGAGGCAAGTGTGCCTAAGAACCAGTGCAGTGGGCTTTTCTCCCAGAAGAACAGCACAAACCCTTATACACACCAAATCTACTGACCATATAGTTCTGCAAAGCTTGAGTTCTAGTGGAAATAGCATCAGGTCTCATTTAATAAGCAAAACAGAGCACAGTTAATTAAAACTCACTACACTCTGGGAGCACCTGGGTGGCTCAGTCGGTTAAGCGACTGAATTCAGCTCAGGTCATGATCTCATGGATCCTTGAGTTCAAGCCCCAATTCGGACTCTGTGCTGACAACTCAGAGCCTGGAGCGTACTTCAGATTCTGTGTCTCCCTCCTCTCTCTCTGCCCCCTCCCCTGCTTGTGCTCTGCTGTCTCTCACAAAAACAAACAAACAAACAAACAAACTCACTACACTCTGGCCAAGGTCCAAACACCCCCCACGTCAAGGAAGGAGAAAGTCTGCAAAGGACAGACTTGAGGGATAACACAGCTTCAGAGTGCAAGCAGCATACACCAGAGACATGTACTGAAGCACCAGGCCCTGGACAGTATATGACATATTCTTCATAATGCCATTAGTCTCAAGGGCAGGAAATATAACAGGCTTTCCTAACACAGAGAAGAAGAGAGAGACCTAGACCAAATGCCAAGATGGAGGAATTCATTCCAAAAGAAAGAACAAGAAAAGGTCATGGCCAAGGATCTAATCAAAAAAGATATAAGCAATATGCCTGATCCAGAATTTAAAGCAAAAAATTAAGGATACTAGTTGGGCTTGAGAAAAGCTTAGAAGACATCAGGTATACACTTACAGCAGAGATAAAAGAACTTAAAACCAATCTAGTCAAAATGAAAATTCAGTAAGATATTCAAAACCACATGGGGGTAGGAGCCAAGATGGCAGAACAGCATGGAAGTTTTTTTGTGTGTGTGTCTCACATCCATGAAATGCAGCCAGACCAACATTAAACCATTCTCCACACCTTAGAAAACTTATCTTAGGATTAACACAACAATCTGCACAGCCCAAACCACAGAATTCAGCAGTTATGTGGCACGGAGAGGTGATCTGGGGGAGAGAGAAGTGGTGGAGAGCAGGAAGCCATTTTGCATGCAGAGAGAGAACAGAGACAGAGGGGTAGGGAGAGAATATGGCAAAAGCAATCCCCCAAAAGCAGCTGGAGAGAAAGTGGAAAAGTGGAAACAGTCACAGGGACTGAACTAAAAACAGAGAAAGGAGAAAGGAGAGGGTTTAAATTCCATTAAGACTCTATAAACAGGGGGAGTGCAGAGTCTATAACTCTGTGGCTCAATACCTGGTTCTGCTCTGCAGCTAAGGGCGAATCCTCAGGAGCAGAATGAAGTCCTGGGGTCTTTGGGCCACACTGGGACAGCCGCTTCCCCTGCTGAGAGGACACCTGGTAGAGGCTGTGTGACTCTACCAAAGGCAAAGGCCCCAGTGAACCCAGGAGAGAGAATAACCACATTCACTGGTGGTGGAACAAGGTCGCTGGGGGTGAAGCTTGGTGCCAGATGCATGTTGTGATTTGTCATAATCCCTGAAACACTGCTGCTACACAATTGCGTGAACGTTTTTTGGGGTGGGCTGGCACCCAGCTGCAGTCTCTGGGCATCAGCAGCAGCATGGTCCCATGAATGTTCCTGGGTGCAGCCAGCACCTGACCATTGCTCGGTGAGATCCTCTTACAGAGGGGCAGAATGGGTCAAAGCCTAAGTCCCTCAGAAGTAAGGAGTCAGGAAACAGCCACATCTGAGATAAAACTCAGGAGGGAGGTGCTGCCTGGGGCTTGTTCAGGAACAGTGTAAAAGCAGGGAGTAGACAGAAGCCAAAGACAAAGGACGGATGCACAATTATTGATAGGGGAGAACAGAGTTCCTATACTAGAGACTGGGTAGCTGCATGATGCCATTTTCACCACTCACGCACATGCGCACGCAGACCTACAAGTGCCACAACAATCCACTCCAGTAAGATAAGCAGCACCTTCTAGTGGAGAAAGGAGCTGTTACACTAAGCCCAGCACAACTGTGCAAACCTTGCTCTTCAGGAACACAAGTCTCTCCACCTGCTTAGGTTATAGACTATAAAAACACTTCATACTTTGACTTCTAGGGGAAAACAAAGTAATTTCAGTCGTATTTCAGTCTGTTCACTGGTCCATCTCTTCAATTTTTTTTCTTTTTTCTTTTTTCTCTTTTTCATTTCTTTTCTTTTCCTTGAATACAGAAAGAGAAAAAAATCATTTTTATTTTCAATTTTTATTAAAAATATTTTTCTTAATTTTTTCTACTATATTTTCTACTTTTGTGTAAAGTTTTTCAAATTCTATTTTACTTCCATAATTTCATTTTATTCTACTTCAGTGTATTCATTTTTTTCAAACCTTCAAATGATTTCCTTTTTTTTTTTTTTTGGGTTCCCCTTTGTTCTCTAATCTGTAAAGCCACTTTCAACACCCAGGCCAAAACACACCTAGAATCTAGCGTCATTTATTCGATTTTTTTGTGTGTGTTTCTTTTTAATTTTTTAATTTTAATTTTTTAATTTTAATTATTTACCTCATTAAATCCTTTTCTACCTTCAAAATGAGGAAATGAAGGAATTCACCCCAAAAGAAAGAGCAGGAAGAAACAACAGCCAGGGACTTAACCAACACATGTACAAGCAAGATGTCTGCACCAGAATTTAGAACCACGATAATAAGAATGTTAGCTGGAGTCGAAAATAGATTAGAATCCCTTTCTGCAGAGATAAAAGAAGTAAAAGCTAGTCAGGATGAAATAAAAATGCTACAACCCAGCTGCAATCTCAAATGGATGCCACGGCAGCAAGGATGTATGAGGTAGAACAAAGAATCGGTGATAAAGAGGACAAACTTATGGAGAATAATGAAGCAGAAAAAAGAGGGAGATAAAGGCAAAAGAGCATGATTTAAGAATTAAAGAAATCAGTGACTCATTAAAAAGGAACAACATCAGAATCATAAGGGTCCCAAAAGAAGAAGAGAGAGAAATAGGGGTAGAAGGGTTATGTGAGCAAATCACAGAGGAAAACTTTCCTAACCTGGGTAAAGACACAGACATCAAAGTCCAGAAAGCACAGAGGACGCCCATGAGATTCAACAAAAAACGACCATCAACAAGGCATATGATAGTCAAATTCACAAAATACTTGGGCAAGGAAAGAAACATGAATGCAGCAAAGGACAAAAAAGTCCTCAACCTAGAAGGAGAGACAGATCAGGTTTGCTGCAGACCTATCCACAGAAACTTGGCAGGCCAGAAAGGAGTGGCAGGATATATTCAGTGTGCTGAATCAGAAAAATATGAAGCCAAGAATTCTTTATCCAGCAAGGCACTCATTCAAAATAGAAGGAGATATAAAAGGTCCCCCAGACAAACAAAAATTAAAGGAGTTTGTGACCAAAAACCAGCCCTGCAAAAAATTTTAAGGGGGAATCTTTGGGGGGGAGAAAAGATAGAAAGAAAGAAAGAAAGAAAGAAAGAAAGAAAGAAAGAAAGAAAGACTAAAAGTAACAAATAGCTGGGACACAAATCAGCTCTCAACAAATACAAAAAGAATGAGATAATAACATGCATAATTTCAGACCACAACGCCATGAAACTCAAAATGAACCACATGAAAAAATTTGCAAAGGTAACAAATACTTGGAGACTAAAGAACATCCTTCCAAAGAAGGAATGGGCTAACCAAGAAGTTAAAGAGGAAATTGAAAAGTTCATGGAAGCCTATGAAAATGATAACGCCACCACCCAAATCCTCTGGGATCCAGGAAAGGAGGTCATAAGGGAAAATTATATAACAATCCAGGCCTTCCTAAAGAAGGGAGAAAGATCTCAGATATACAACTTAACCTTACACATTTAAGGAGCTGAAAAAAGAACAGCAAATAAAACCCCAAACCAGCAGAAGACAGGAAATAATAAAGATTAGAGCAGAGATTAATGCTAGCAAAACAAAAACAAACCAAACAAACAAACAACAACAACAAAAAAGTGGAAAAAAATCAATGAAACCAGAAGCTGGTCCTTTTAAAGAATTAACAAAATTGATAAATCACTAGCCAGTTTAATCAAATAGAAAAAGGAAAAGAACCAAATAAATAAAATCAAGAATGGAAGAGGAGAGATCACAACCAATACAGCAGATATAAAAGCATTAATAAGAGAATATTATGAGAAATTATATGTCAATAAAATGGGCAATCCGGAATAAATGGACGTTTTCCTAGAAACATACACACTACCAAAACTTAGACAGAAAGAAATAGAAAATTTGAACAGACCCATAACCAGTAAGGAAATCTAATTAGCCATCAACAATCTGCCAAAAAACAAGAATCCAGGGCCAGATGGCTATCCAGGGGAATCTACCAAACATTTAAAGAAGAGTTAACACCTATTCTCTTGAAGCTATTCCAAAAATCAGAAATGGAAGGAAAACTTACAAACTCTATAAAGCCAGAATTACCTTGATTCCAAAATCAGATAGAGACCCCATTAAAAAGGAGAACTATAGACCAATTTCCCTGATGAACATGGATGCAAAAATCCTCAACAAGATATTTGCGAACTGGATCCAACAATATATTAAAAAAATTATTCACCATGACCAAGGGGGATTTATACCTGGGATGCAGGGCTGGTTCAATATTCATGAAACAATCAATGTGATCCATCACATCAAGAAAAGAAATGACAAGAACCACATAATCCTCAATAGATGCAGAGAAGTCATTTGACAAAATACAGCATCCTTTCTTGAAAAAAACTCTTAGGAAAGTTGGGATAGAAGGATCAAACCTCGCGATCATAAAAGCCATATATGAAAGACCCAACTCTAATATCATCCTCAGTGGGGTAAAACTGGCAGGTTTCCCCCTAAGGTCAGGAACTAGACAGGGATATTTGCTCTCAACAATGTTATTCAACATAGTATTGGAAATCTTAGCCTCAGCAATCTGACAACACAAAAATATAAAAGACATCCAAATGGGCCAGGAGGAGGTCAAACCTTCACTCTTCACAGATGACATGATAATCTACAAGGAAAACCCAAAAGATTCCACCAAAAAACTGCTAGAACTGATTCATGAATTCAGCAAATTTCAAAATATAAAATCAATGCACAGAAATCTGTTGCATTCCTATACAGCAATAATGAAGCAACAGAAAGGGAAATCAAGGAATAAATCCCATTTATAATTTCACTAAAAAACATAAAATACCTAGGAATGAATCTAACCAAAGAGGTGAAAAATCTATACACTGAAAACTATAGAAAGCTCATGAAAGAAATTGAAGACACAAAAAAATGGAAAAAATTCCATGCACCTGTATATGATGAACAAATATTGTTTAAGTGTCATTACTATTGAAAGCAATCTACATATTCAATGCAATCTCTATCAAAATAACACTACATTCTTCACAGAGATAGAAAAAATAATCCTAAAATTTGTTTAGAACCAGAAAAGACCCTGAATAGCAAAAGCAATCTAGAAAAATAAAACCAAAGCAGAAGGCATCACAATCCTGGAGTTTAAGCTGTAATACAGAGCTGTAATCATCAAAAAAGTATGGTACTGGCACAAAAACAGACACTCAGATCAATGGAACAGAATAGAGAACCCAAAAATGGAGCCACAAACATAGGCCAACTAATCTTTGACAAAGCAGGAAAGAATATCCAATGGAATAAACACAGTCTTTTCAGCAAGTGGTGATGGCAAAACTGGACAGCAACATGCAGAAAAATGAACATGGACCACTTTCTGGCACCATACACACACACACACACAAAAACTCAAAATGGATGAAAGACATCAATGTAAGACTGGAAGCCATCAAAATCCTCCAGGAGAAAGCAGGCAAAAAACTCTTTGAGCTTGGCTGCAGCAACTTCTTACTCAACACATTTCTGGACGCAAGGGAAACAAAAGCAAAATGAATTGGTGGGACCTCATCAAAATAAACAGCTTCTGCACAGTGAAATAAACAATCAGCAAAACTAAAAAGCTACCAAATTCTGGGAGAGGAAGATGGTGGCGTAGGAGGATGCTGGGCTCACTGCATCCTGCAGATCACTTAGATTCCACCCACACCTGCCTAAATAACCCAGAAAACCACCAGAAGACTAGCAGAACGGATTCTCCAGAGCCAAGCACAGTCGAGAGGCCCACGGAAGAGGGTAGGAAGGGCGGAGAGGCGGTGTGCGCTCCACGGACTGGCGGGAGGGAGCCGGGGCAGAGGGCCAGCCTGCTGGCAAAGCAGAGCCCCCGAGTCTGCTTGCAAAAGTGGAAGGGCCTGACAGAGTGTGTTCTGGCAGCAAGCAGGACTGAACATCTGGAAGGTTATAAGTTAACAGCTGTGCTCGGAGAGCAGTAGGGCTGGAGGACAATAGGAAGGAGAGTTGTAGAGCCCCGGACTACAGAGCCCAGCGTGGCAGGGAACAAAGGTGCTCGCCAATGCCATCCCTGGCCCATACCTCAGCCAAAATCGCAAAGGGAACCAGTTCCTGTCAGGGAACTTGCTTGCACCTCGCAAACAACCAACACTGTGCTTCTGCAGATCCATCCCTCCGGTGGCAGGTCTGACTCCCTCCAGGTGCCGCAGGGCCCTTCCCAAAAGGGATAATGAAGGAAAAGCGAGCTGAGCCTGCCCCTCCCGCCCCTGTGCACCTTGCCGATCCACCCCAGCTAATACGCCAGATCCCCAGCACCACAAGCTTGGCAATGTGCAAGTAACCCAGATGAGCCACACCACCCCACAGTGAATCCCGCCCCTAGGAGAGGGAAAGAGAAGGCACACACCAGTCTGACTGTGGCCCCAGTGGTGGGCTGGGGGCAGACATCAGGTCTGACTGCAGCCACGCCCACCAATGCAAGTTATTCAAGACAACACAGGAGAAGTGCCCTGCAGTTCCGCACCACTCCAGGGACTATCCAAAATGACGAAATGGAAGAATTCCCCTCAAAAAAAACCTTCAGGAAATAACAGCTAACGAACTGATCAAAAACGATTTAAACAATATAACAGAAAGTTAATTTAGAATAAGAGTCATGAAATTAATCACTGGGCTTGAAAACAGTATAAAGGACAACAGAGAATCTATTGCTACAGAGATCAAGGGACTAAGGAACAGCCAGGAGGAGCTAAAAATGGTATTATTGAGCTGCAAAATAAAATGGAGATTACCACAGCTCAGATTGAAGAGGCAGAGGAGAGAATAGGTGAACTAGAAGATAAAATTATGGAAAAAGAAGAAGCTGAGAAAAAGAGAGATAAAAAAATCCAGGAGTATGAGGAGAAAATTAGAGAACTAAGTGATGCACTAAAGAGAAATAATCTACATATATTTGCTATTCCAGGGGAGGAAGAGAGAGGGAAAGGTGCTGAAGGCATACTTGAAGAAATAATATCTGAGAACTTCCCTGATCTGGGAAAGGAAAAAAGCATTGAAATCCAAGTGGCACAGAGAACTCCCTTCAGATGTAACTTGAATCAATCTTCTGCATGACATATCATAGTGAAACTGGCAAAATACAAGGATAAAGAGACAATTCTGAAAGCACCTAGGGATAAACGTGCTCTAACATATAAAGGGAGACTGATAAGACTAGTGACAGATCTCTCTACTGAAACTTGGCAGGCCAGAAAGGAATGGCAGGAAATCTTCAATGTGATGAACAGAAAAAAATATGCAGCCGAGAATCCTCTATCCAGCAAATCTGTCATTTAGAATAGAAGGAGAGATAAAGGTCTTCCCCCCCAAAAAAAACTGAAGGAATTTGTCACCACTAACCAGCCCTTCAAGAGATCCTAAGGGGGATCCTGTGAGACAAAGTACCAGAGACATCGCTACAAGCATAAAACATACAGACACCACAATGACTCTAAACCCATATCTTTCTATAATAACACTGAATATAAATGGACTAAATGCACCAATAAAAAGACATAGGGTCTCAGAATGGATAAAAAAAACAGGACCCACCTGTTTTCTGTCTACAAGAGACTCATTTTAGACTGAGGACACTTTCAGATTGAAAGTGAGTGGATGGAGAACTATTTATCATGCTACCGAAAGGCAAAAGAAAGTTGGAGTAGCCATACTTATATCAGACAAACTAGACTTTAAATTAAAGGCTGTAACAAGAGATGAAGAAGGGCATTATATAATAATCACAGGGTCTATCCATCAGGAAGAGCTAACAATTATAAATGTCTATGCACAAATACAGAAGCCCCCAAATATATAAAACAATTACTCACAAACATAAGCAACCTTATTGAGCAGAATGTGGTAATTCCAGGGGATTTTAATGCCCAACTTACAACAATGGATAGATCATGTAGACACATGGTAAATAAAGAAACAAGGGCCCTGAATGATACATTGGATCACATAGACTTGACAGATATATTTAGAACTCTGCATCACAAAGCAACAGAATATACTTTCTTCTCGAGTGCACATGGAACATTCTCCAAGATAGATCACATACTGGGTCACAAAAGAGCCCTTCATAAGTATATAAGAATTGAGATCATAACATGCATACTTTTGGACCACAATGCTATTAAGTTTGAAATCAACCACAGGAAAAAGTCTGGAAAACCTCCAAAAGCATGGAGGTTAAAAAAAACCCTACTAAAGAATGAGTGGGTCAACCAGGCAATTAGAGAAGCAATTAAAAAATATATGGAAACAAACGAAAATGAAAAGACAACAATCCAAAAGCTTTGGGATACAGCGAAGGCAGTCCTGAGAGGAAAATACGTTGCAACCCAGGCCTATCTCAAGAAACAAGAAAAATCCCAAATACAAAATCTAACAGCACACCTAGAGGAAATAGAAGCAGAACAGTAAAGACTCTCTAAAGCCAGAAGAAGAAGGCAAATAATAAAGATGGGAGCAGAAATAAGCAATATAGAATCTAAAAAAAACTCTAGAGCAGATTAATGAAACCAAGAGTTGATTTTTTAAAAAAAATAAACAAAATTGATAAACCTCTAGCCAGGCTTCTCAAAACGAAAAAGGAGATGACCCAAATAGATAAAGTCATGAATGAAAATGGAATTATTACAACCAATCCCTCGGAAATACAGCAACTATCAAGGAATACTATGAAAAATTATATGCCAACAAACTGGACAACCTGGAAGAAACGGAAAAATTCCTAAACACCCACACACTTCCAAAACTCAAACAGGAAGAAATAGAAATCTTGAACAGACCCATAACCAGTGAAGAAATTGAATCAGTTATCAAATATCTCCCAAGAAATAAGAGTCCAGGACAAGATGGCTTCCCAGGGGATTTCTATCAGACATTGAAATCAGAGACAATACCTTTATTTCCCAAGCTATTCCAAAAAACAGAAAGGGAAGGAAAACTTCCAGACTCATTCTAGGAAGCCAGTATTACTTTGATTCCTAAACCAGACAGAGACCCAGTAAAAAAAGAGAACTACAGGCCAATATCTCTGATGAATATGGATGCAAAAATTCTCAGTAAGATACTAGCAAATCGAATTCAACGGCATATAAAAAGAATTATTCACCATGATCAAGTGGGATTCATTCCTGGGATGCAGGGCTGGTTCAACATTCGCGAATCAATCAACATGATACATCACAGTAATAAAAGAAAAAATATGAACCATATGATCCTGTCAATCATTGCAGAAAAAGCATTTGACAAAATTCAGCATCCTTTCTTAATAAAACCCCTCGAGAAAGTAGGGATAGAAGGAACATACTTAAACATCATAAAAGCCATTTAGAAAAAGCCCACAGCTAACATCATCCTCAATGGGGAAAAACTGAGAGCTTTCCCCCTGAGATCAGGAACACAACAGGTATGTCCACTCCCACTGCTGTTCTTTAACATAGTTTTGGAAGTGCTAGCATCAACAATCAGACAACAAAAGGAAATCAAAAGCATCAACATTGGCAA
This sequence comes from Prionailurus bengalensis, assembly GCF_016509475.1. Classification (NCBI taxonomy): domain Eukaryota; kingdom Metazoa; phylum Chordata; class Mammalia; order Carnivora; family Felidae; genus Prionailurus; species Prionailurus bengalensis. The sequence goes on from NC_057361.1 coordinate 105,598,401, forward strand.
AGATGAAGTCAAGCTTTCTCTTTTTGCAGATGGCATGATATTATACATGGAAAATCCGATAGACTCCACCAAAAGTCTGCTAGAACTGATATATCAATTCAGCTAAGTTGCAGGATACAAAATCAATGCACAGAAATCAGTTGCATTCTTATACACTAATAATGAAGCTACAGAAAGACAAATAAAGAAACTGATTCCATTCACAATTGCACCAAGAAGCATGAAATACCTAGGAATAAATCTAACCAAAGATGTAAAAGATCTCTATGCTGAAAACTATAGAAAGCTTATAAAGGTAGTTGAAGAAGATACAAAGAAATGGAAAAATATTCCGTGCTCATGAGGTGGAAGAATAAATATTGTTAAAATGTCAATACTACCCATAGCTATCTACACATTCAATGGTATCCCAATCAAAATTGCACCAGCATTCTTCTCAAAGCTAGAACAAGCAATCCTAAAATTCATATGGAACCACAAAAGGCCCCGAAGAGCCAAAGTAATTTTGAAGAAGACCAAAGCAGGTGACAACACAATCCCAGACTTTAGCCTGTACTGCAAAGCTGTAATAATAAAAAACAGCACGGTATTGGCACCAAAACAGACACATAGACCAATGGAATAGAATAGAAACCCCAGAACTAGACCCACAAAAGTATGGCCAACTAATCTTTGACAAAGCAGGAAAGAACATCCAATGGAAAAAAGACAGCCTCTTTAACGAATGGTGCTGGGAGAACTGGACAGTAACAAGCAGAAGAATGAAACTAGACCACTTTCTCACACCATTCACAAAAATAAACTCAAAATGGATAAAGGACCTGAATGTGAGACAGGGAACCATCAAAACCTTAGAGGAGAAAGCAGGAAAAGACCTCTCTGACCTCAGCCGCAGCAATTTTTACTTGACATATCCCCAAAGGCAAGGGACTTAAAAGCAAAAATGAACTCTTGGGACCTTATGAAGATAAAAAGCTTCTGCACAGCAAAGGAAACAACCAACAAAACTAAAAGGCAACCAACGGAATGGGAAAAGATATTTGCAAATGACATATCAGACAAAGGGCTAGTATCCAAATTCTATAAAGAGCTCACCAAACTCCACACCCGAAAAACAAATAATCCAGTGAAGAAATGGGCAGAAAACATGAATAGACACTTCTCTAAAGAAGACACCCAGATGGCCAACAGGCACATGAAAAGATGCTCAACATCGTTCCTCATCAGGAAAATACAAATCAAAACCACACTCAGATATCACCTCACGTCAGTCAGAGTGGCCAAAATGAACAAATCAGGAGACTCGAGATGCTGGAGAGGATGTGGAGAAACGGGAACCCTCTTGCACTGTTGGTGGGAATGCAAACTGTTGTAGCCTCTCTGGAAAACAGTGTGGAGGTTCCTCAAAAAATTAAAAATAGACCTACCTTATGACCCAGTAATAGCACTGCTAGGAATTTACCCAAGGGATACAAGAGTACTGATGCATAGGGGCACTTGTACCCCAATGTTTATAGCAGCACTCTCAACAATAGCCCAATTGTGGAAAGATCCTAAATGTCCATCATCTGATGAATGGATGAAGAAATTGTGGTTCATATACACAATGGAATACTACGTGGCAATGAGAAAGAATGAAATATGGCCTTTGTAGCAACGTGGATGGAACTGGATAGTGTGATACTAAGTGAAATAAGCCATACGGAGAAAGACAGATACCATATGTTTTCACTCTTATGTGGATCCTGAGAAGCTTAACAGAAACCCATGGGGGAGTGGAAAGGGAAAAAAGAGGTTAGAGAGGGAGAGAGCCAAAGCATAAGAGACTCTTAAAAACCGAGAACAAACTGAGGGTTGCTGGGGGGTAGGAGGGAGGGGAGGGTAGGTGATGAGTATTGAAGAGGGCATCTTTTGGGATGAGCACTGGGTGTTGTATGGAAACCAATTTGACAATAATTTTCATATATTAAAAAAAATAAAAATGAAAGCCAATAATAACATAAAAAAAACTAAAAGGCTACCGACAGAATGGGACAAGATATTTCCAAACAACATATCAGACAAAGGGTTAGTATACAAAATCTATAAAGAACTTATCAAACTCAACACCCAAGAAAAAAATAATCCAGTGACAAAATGGGCAAAGACATGAAGAGACAGTTCTCCAAGGAAGACATCCAGATGGCCAACTGACACATGAAAAAATGCTCCACATCACTCATCATCAGGGAAATACAAATCAAACTCCAATGAGATATCACCTTATACCTGTCAGAATGGTTAACATTAACAACTCAGGCAACAACACATGTTGGCAAGGATGCAGAGAAAGAGGATCTCTCTTGCATTTTTGTTGGGATTGCAAGCTGGTACAGCCACTCTGGAAAACAGTATGGTGATTCCTCAAAATATTAAAAGTAGAACTATCCTATGACCCAGCAATTGCACTAGTAGGTATTTATCCAAGGGATATAGGTATGTTTTCTTGAAGGGGCACATGCACCACAATGTTTATAGCAGAACTATCAACAATAGCCAAAGTATGGAAAGAGCCCAAATGTCCATCGATGGATGAATGGATAAAGAAGATATGGTATATATATATATATATATATATATATATATATATATGATGGAGTATTACTTGGAAATCAACAAGAATTAAATCTTGCCATTTGCAACTACATGGATGGAATTATAGGGTATATGCTAAACGAAATTTGTCAGTCAGGGAAAGACAAATATCATATGACTTCACTCATATGAGGACCCTAAGATAGAGCACAGATGACCATAAGAGAAGGGAAGCAAAACTAATATAAAAAAAAGAGGGAGACAAAACATAAGAGACTCTTAAATATGGAGAAAAAACAGAGGGTTACTGGAGGGGTTGTCAGAGGGTGGATGGGCCAAATGGGTAAGGGGCATTAAGGAATATAATCCTGAAATCATTGTTGCACTATATGCTAATTTGTATGTAATTAGAATTAAATTAAAAAAAACACACCTGGATGTAATTACCACAAGGATGGAAGAAGAAAAGTAACAAGTAAGTGGTGTAGGACATAGAACTATGGAAAATAATGAAGCTGAACAAAAGAGGGAAAATTTTTAGATCATGAAAGTAGGGCAGTTCTCCAAGAGAGTTGGAGAACTCATTTACTCCATCAATCATAATTACATTCATACCATAGGAGTATCCCAGAAGAAGAAGAGAAAAGGGGTCACAGGTTTATTTCAGCAAATTATACGTAAAAAAATTCCCTAATCTAGGGAAGGAAACAGACATCCAAATCTAGCAGGCACAAAGAACTCCCATCAAAATCAACAGAAGCACGCCAACACCAACATGCATCATAGTTAAATCTGCAAACTATAGAGATGGAGAAAAATTACTTAAAGTAGTGAGGCAAAAGAAGTCCCTAACTTAAAGGGAAGACAATTAAGGTTAGCAGCAGACCTATCCACAAACATTTGTCAGGCCAGAAGGAAGTGGCATGATATGTTCAATGTGCTGAATGGGGAAAACATGCAGACCAAAGAACTCTATACAGAAAGGCTATCATTCAAAATAGAAGGAGAAGGATTCTTTGTTAATCAAGTCACAAGCCCATAAGGCTGCATGTCTCTCAGAAAGTTCTTTTTTCTTTAAATACCTCTACATAAACCCAAATTAATTATCCTGAAACATCATTTTTATCATTTTGTTCCCTTGTCGATAGCCTACTGAATTTTTCCTGCCACAAAAAGTTCAATCTATGATGCCACTGTCTGGATGGAAGATGGCAGCATAGGAGGATGCTGGGCTAACCTCGTCCTGTGCTGATGGCTTAGACTCCATCCACATTACCCTAAATAACCCAGAAAGCAGCTATAAGACTAGCAGAGTGGACTCTCTGGAGCCAAACTTAGACAAGAGACCCATGGAAGAGGGTAGGAAAGGCCGAGAGCAGGTCCGTGCTACACGGACTGGCAGGAGGGAGCTGGGGTGTTGGAGGGGCAGCCTGCCTGGTAAGGCAGAGGCCCCAAAGTCTGGCTTGCAAAAGTGGAGGGGCCGGACTCTGTGAGTTCTGAAAGCCAGCAGGACTTAACATCTGGAATGTTAAAAGTCAACAGCTATGCTCTAGGAGAGCTGGGAGGGCAAGAGGACGCCAGAAGGGAGAGTTGTTGAGCCCCACAAGACAGAGCTCAGCTCAGTGCAGGAAAAAGGTGCTGGCAAGCACCATTTTCCTCTCCCATCCCCCAGCCAAAATTCCAAAGGGAACCAGTTCCCGACACCGAACTTGCTTGCACTGCACAAACGCTCAATGCTGTGCTTCTGTGGATCCATTCCTCCGACAGGCCTGCCTCCCTCCCGGTGCTGCAGGTCCCCTCCAGCAGGGGACCACCAACACAAAGTTAGCTATTCCTGCCCCTCCCTCCCCTGGGCACCTTGTGGATCCATCCCATTTAAAATGCCCTTGGTGAGATCCCATTGAAGCAGCACCACAAGCCTGGCAGAGTGCAAGTAGCCAAGACAGGGGCCACACCACTCCACAGTGAGTCCTGCCCTTGGGAGAGGGGAAGATAAGGCACACACCAGTCTTACTGTGGCTCCAGTGGTAAACTGGGGGCAGACATCTGGTCTGACTGTGGCTCTGCCCACGAACACAAGTTTCTCTGGACAGAACAGGGGACATGCCCTGCAGTTTGGAGCTACCACAGGGACTACCCAAAATGGTGAAATGGAAGAATTCTCCTCAAAAGAAACTCCAGGAAGCAGAAACATCTAACGAATTGATTAAAAACAGATTTAAACAATATAATGGAACAAGAATTTAGAATAATAGTCATAAAATTAGTTGCTGGGTTGAAAAAAGCATAGAGGACAGCAGAGAATCTATTGCTACAGATATCAAGGGACTAAGAAATAGTCATGAGGAACTAAAAATGCTATAAATGAGGTGCAAAATAAAATGGAGGCGTCCATAGCACGGATTAAAGAGGCAGAGGAGAGAATAGGTGAATTAGAAGTTAAAATTAAGGAAAAAGAAGAAGTTGAGAGAAAAGGAGATAAAAAAAATCCAGGAGTATGAGGGGAGAATTAGAGAACTAAGTGATGCAATCAAACAGAACAATATCCATATCATAGGAATTCCAGAAGAAGAAAAGAGAGAGAAAGGGGCTGAAGGTGTACTTGAACAAATCATACATGAAAACTTCCCTAATCTAGGGAAGGAAAAAGGCATTGAAATCCAAGAGGCACAGAGAACTCCCTTTAGATGTAACTTGAATTGATCGTCAGTATGGCATACCACGGTGAAACTGGCAAAATACAAGGATAAAGAGACAATTCTGAAAGCAGCTAGGGATAAACAGCCTCTAACTTACAACAGTAGACACATAAGGGTACTAGCAGACCTATCTACTGAAACTTGGCAGGCCAGAAAGGAATGGCAGGAAATCTTCAATGTGATGAACAGAAAAAATATGCAGCCGAGAATCCTATATCCAGCAAGTCTATTAGTCAGAATAGAAGGAGAGATAAAGGTTTTTCCAAAAAAACAAAAACTGAAGGAATTAATTATCACTAAACCAGCCATACAAGCGATCCTAAGGGGGATTCTGTGAGTGAAATGTTGCAAGGACCACAAAGTACCAGAGACATCACTACAAGGATGAAGCCTACAGATATCACAATGACTCTAAACCCATATATTTCAATAATAGCACTGAATTTAAATGGACTGAATGTTCCAACCAAAAGACATAGGGTATCAGAATGGATAGAAAGCAAGATCCATCTATTTGATGTCTACAAGAGACTCATTGTAGACCTGAGGACACCTTCAGATTGAGAGTGAGGGGATGGAGAACTATCTATCATGCTACTGGAAGTCAAAAGAAAGCTGGAGTAGCCATACTTATATCAGACAAACTAGAATTTAAATTAAAGTCTGTAACAAGAGATGAAGAAGGGTGTTATATAATGATTACGAGGTTTATCCATCAGGGAGAGCTAACCATCATAAATGTCTATGCACTGAATTCTGAAGCACCCAAATATATAAAACAATCACAAATATAAGCAACTTCATTGATACGAATGTGGTAATAGCATGGGACTTTAATACTCCACGTAAGCAATGGATAGATCATCTAGACACAGGATCAATAAAGAAACAAGGATCCTGAATGATACGTTGGATCAGATGGACTTGACAGATATATTTAGAACTCTGCATCCCAAAGCAATGGAATATACCTTCTTCTCAAGTGCACGTGAAACATTCTCCATGATAGATCACATACTGGGTAACAAAACAGCCCTTCAGAAGTATAAAAGAATTGAAATCATACCATGCACTCTTTCAGACCACAATACTATGAAACATGAAATCAACCACAAGAAAAAGTCTGGAAAACCTCCAAAAGCATGGAGGTTAACAACACCCTACTAAAGAATGAATGGTAAACCAGGCAATTAGAGAAGAAATTAAAAAATATATATGGAAACAAATGAAGATGAAAATACAACAATCCAAACACTTTGGGATGCAGTGAAGGCAGTCCTGAGAGGAAAATACATTGTAATCCAGGCCTATCTCGAAGAACAAGAAAAATCCTGAAACAAAATCTAATAGCACACCTAAAGGAACTAGAAGCAGAACAGCAAAGACACCCCACACCCAGCAGAAGAAGAGAAATAATAAAGATCAGAGCAGAAATAAAGCATATAGGATCTAAAAAAACTGTAGAGCAGATCAACGAAACCAAGAGTTGGTTTTTTTGAAAAGATAAACAAAATTGATAAACCTCTAGCCAGACTTCTCAAAAAGAAAAGGGAGATGACCCAAATAGATAAAATCATAAATGAAAATGGAATTATGAAAAACAATCCCTCAGAAATACAAGCAATTATCAGGGAATACTATGAAAAATTATATGCCAACAAACTGGACAACCTGGAAGAAATGGACAAATTCATAAACACCCACACACTCCCAAAAATCAAACAGGAAGAAATAGAAAACTTGAACAGACCCATAACCAGTGAAGAAATTGAATCAGTTATCAAAAATCTCCCAACAAATAAGAGTCCAGGACCAGGTGGCTTCCCTGGGGAATTCTACTAGACATTTAAAGCAGAAATAATACCTATCCTTCTCAAGCTATTCCAAAATATAGAAAGGGAAGGAAAACTTCCAGGCTCATTCTATGAAGCCAGTATTACTTTGATTCCTAAACCAGACAGAGACCCAGTAAAAAAAAAGAGAACTACAGGCCAATATCCCTGATGAATATGGATGCAAAAGTTCTCAACAAAATACTAGCAAATCAAATTCAACAGCGTATAAAAAGAATTATTCACCATGATCAAGTGGGATTCATTCCTGTGCTGCAGGGCTGGTTCAACATTCACAAATCAATCAGTGTGATACATCACATTAATAAAAGAAAAGATAAGAATGATATAATCGTGTCAATTGATGCAGAAAAACCAATTTACAAAATTCAGCATTCTTGTTTAATGAAAACCCACGAGAGGGGCGCCTGGGTGGCTCAGCTGTTTGGGCATCCGACTTCAGCTCAGATCATGATCTGATGGTTTGTAAGTTCGAGCCACACATGCCGGCTCTGTGCTGACATCGCAGAGGCTGGAGCCTGCTTTGGATTGTATGTCTCCCTATCCCTTTGCCTCTCCCCCACTTGTTCTCTCTCTCTCTCTCTCAAAAATAAATAAATAAATAAATAAATAAATAAATAAATAAAATGTAAGAAAAAAACATTGAGAAAGTGGGGATACAAGGAACATACCTAAACATCATAAAAGCCATTTATAAAAAGCCCACAGAAAACATCATGCTCAATGGGGAAAACCTAAGAGCTTTCCCCCTGAGATCAGGAACACGACAGGCATATCCACTCTCACTGCTGTTGTTTAACATAGTGTTGGACGTGCTAGCATCAGCAACCAGACAACAGAAGGAATTCAAAGGCATCAAACTTGGCAAAGATGAAGTCAAGATTTCACTTTTTGCAGGTGACAGCATACGATACATGGAAAACTCAATAGACTCCACCAAAAGTCTACTAGAACTGATACATGAATTCAGCAAAATAGCAAGATACAAAATTAATGTACAGAAATCATTTGCATTCTTATACACTAATAATGAAGCAACAGGAAAGAAGTCAAGAAACCGATGCCATTCACAGTTGCACCAAGAAGCATAAAATACCTAAAAATAAACCTAACCAAAATGTAAAAGATCTATATGCTGAAAGCTATAGAAAGCTTATGAAAGAAATTGAAGGAGATACAAAGAAATGGAAAAACATTCCGTGTTCATGGATTGGAGGAATAAATATTGTTAAAATGTCAATACTATCCAAAACAATCCACAAATTTAATTCAGTCCCAATCAAAATTGCACAAGCATTTTCCTCAAAGCTAGAACAAGCAATCCTAAAATTTTTATGGAACCAGAAAAGACCCCAAATAGCCAAAGTAATATTGAACAAGACCAAAACAGGAGGCATCACAATCCCAGACTTCAGCCTCTACTACACAGCTGTAATCATCAAGACAGCATGGTATTGGCACTAAAACAGACACATAGACCAATGGAATAGAATAGAGACTCTATAACTGGACCCACAAAAGTATGGCCAACTAATCTTTGACAAAGCAGGAAAAATAGCCAATGGAAAAAAGACAGTATTTAACAAATGGTGCTTGGAGAACTGGATAGCAACATGGAGAAGAATGAAACTAGACCACTTTCTTACACTATTCACAAAAATAAACTCAAAGTGGATAAAGGACCTGAATGTGAGACAGGAAACCATCAACACCTTAGAGGAGAAAGCAGGAAAAATCTCTCTGACCTCAGCCGCAGCAATTTCTTACTTGACACATCCCCAAAGGCCAGGGAATTAAAAGCAAAAATGAACTCTTGGGACCTTATGAAGATAAAAAGCTTCTGTACAGCAAAGGAAAGAATCAACAAAACTAAAAGGCAACCAATGGAATGGGAAAATATATTTGCAAATGTCATATCAGACAAAGGGCTAGTATCCAAAATCTATAAAGAACTCACCAAACTGCACACCCAAAAAACAAATAATCCAGTGAATAAATGGGCAGAAAACATGAATAGACACTTCTCTAAAGAAGACACCCAGATGGCCAACAGGCACATGAAACGATGCTCAACGTTGCTCCTCATCAGGGAAATACAAATCAAAACCACACTGAGATATCACCTCACGCCAGTCAGAGTGGCTAAAATGAAGATATCAGGAGACTATAGATGCTGGAGAGGATGTGGAGAAACGGGAACCCTCTTGTACTGTTGGTGGGAATGCAAATTGGTGCAGTCACTCTGGAAAACAGTGTGGAGGTTCCTCAGAAAATTAAAAATAGACCTACCCTATGACCCAGCAATAGCACTACTAGGAATTTACCCAAAGGATACAGGAGTGCTGATACATAGGGGCACTTGTACCCCAATGTTTATAGCAGCACTCTCAACAATAGCCAAATTGTGGAAAGAGTCTAAATGTCCATCAACTGATGAATGGATACAGAAGTTGTGGTTTATATACAATGGAATGCTACTTGGCAATGAGAAAGAATGAAATATGGCCTTTGTAGCAACATGGATGAAACTGGAGAGTGTGATGCTAAGTGAAATAAGTTATACAGAGTAAGACAAATCCATATGTTTTCACTCTTATATAGATCCTGAGAAGTTTTACAGAAGAAAATAGGGGAGGGGAAGGGGAAAAAAAAGAGAGGGAGGGAAGCAAACGATAAGAGACTCTCAAGGGTTGAGAATAAACTGAGGGTTAATGGGGACTGAGAGGGAGGGGAAAGTGGGTGATAGGCATTGAGGAGGGCACCTGTTGGGATGAGCACTGGGTGCTGTATGGTAACCAATTTGACAATAAATTTCATATTAAAAAATAATAAATAAATAAATAAATAAATAAATAAATAAGGAGAGGTAGTTTCCCAGACAAAAACTAAAGGTGTTCATGACCTCTAAACCAGCCCTGCAAGAAATATTAAAGGGGACTCTTTGAGTGTGAAAGAAATACCAAAAGCAGCAAAAACTAGAAAGAAACAGAGAAAATCTCCAGAACGAACGACAAAACATGTAATAAATTGGTAGAGTAATCTATCAAGAATTACTCTCAATGTCAATGTACTAAATGCTCCAATAAAAAGATATAGGATGTCAGAATGGATAAAAAACAAGACCTATCTATATGCCACCTACAAGAGACTTATATTAGAATTAAAGACACTTGCATATTGAAAATGAGGGAATGGAGACATATTTACCATGCAAATGGACACACACAAAAAAAAACAGCTAGAGTAGAAATGCTTATATCAGACAAACTAGATTTTAAACCAAAGACTGTAACAAGGGAAAAGGACACTGTATCATAACACAGTGGCCTATCCAACTAGAAGATCTAATGATTGTAAACATTTATGCCTGCAACCTGGAAGAACCCAAATATAGAAAACAATAGCAAACATAAAGGAACTCATTGATAATAATACAATAATAGTAGTGTACTTTAACACCCCACTTATAGCAAAGTAGATAGAGATCATCTAAGCAGTAAATCAAAGAGGACGCAATGCCTTTGAATGACACAATGGACCAGATGGAATTAACAGATATATTCAGAACATTTCATCCTAAAGCATCAAAATACACATTCTTTTCAAGTGTGCATGAAACATTTTCCAGAGTAGATCACATATTGAGTCAAAAATCAGGCTTCAACAAGTACAAAAAGATTGAGTTTATACCATGCATATTTTCAGACCACAATATTATGAAACGAAATCAACCACAAGAAAAAAAATTTGGAAAGACCACAAAACATCCTGGTTAGGCAACATGCTACAAAATAATGAGTGGCTTAACTAAGAAATCAAAGAAGAGATAAAAAAAATACAAGGAAACAAAATAAAATTAAGATGTTCTAAAACATTTGGGATGCAGCAAAAGTGGTCCATAGAGGGAAATATATAGCAATACAGGCCTACATCAAGAAGGAAGAAAAAACTCAAATATGCTATCTAAACTTTCACCTAAAAAAGCTAGAAAAAGAACAACAATGAAAGGAACAATAATGGCTGTAATTCTTTGAAAAAATTAATGAATTCAATAAAACCCCAGCTACCCTTATCAAAAAGAAAGGAGACCCCAAAAATAAAATCGCAAATGAAAGAGAAGAAATAACATCAACACCACAGAAATGCAATTAAAAGAAAATTTTATAATAAATTGTATGCCAACAATTTGGACTATTTGGAAGAAATTGATAAATTCCTAGAAACCTACACACTAGTAAACTTGAAAAAGGAAGAAATAGAAAATGTGAACAGACTGATAACCAGCAAGGAAATTGAATCAGTAATCAAAAATCTCCCCAAGTGGTGCCTGGGCACCTTAAGTGTCTGACTCTTGGTTTCAGATCAGGTCATGTTCTCACAGTTTATGCATTTGAGCCCTGCATTGGGCTGTAAGTTCCGTGCCAGCACAGAACCTGCTTGGGATTCTATCTCTCTCTATCTCTCTCTGCATATTCTCTGCTCACTCTCTCTCTCTCTCTCTCTTTCAAAAATAAAATATTCCCAAACTCAAAGTCAAGGCTCAGATGGCTTCCCAGGGAAGTTCTACAAAACATTTAAAGAATAGTTAATACCTATTCTTTACAAACTCTTCCAAAAAAATAGAAATGGAAGGAAAAATTTCAAACTCATTCTATGAGGCCAGCATTACCCTGATTTCAAAACCAAAGACTCCACTGAAAAAGAGAACAGGCAAATATCCCTGAAAAAAAATGTATGCACAATTCTCAACAAAATACTAGCAAATCGAATTCAACAATACATTAAAAGACTCATTCACCACAATCAAGTGGGATTTATTTATGGATGCAAACGTTTTCAATATTTGCAAATCCATCAACATGATACACCATATTAGTAAAAGAAAGGATGAAAACCATATGATCTTGTCAATTGATGCAGAAAAAGCATTTGACAAATTTCAGCATTCTTTCTTGATAAAAAATCTCAACAAAGTAGGAATATAAGGACCATACATCAATATAATAAAGGCCATATATGAAAACCAACAGCTAATATCCTCAATGAGGAAAAACAGAGCTTTTCCTGTATGATTAGGAACAAGACAGGGATGTCCACTCTCACCACTGTTATTTAATACAGTACTATAAGTCCTAATCTCAGAAAACAAATGACAAAAAGGTGTATAAAGGTATCCAAATCAGTAACGAAGAAGTCAAACTTTCACTATTTGCAGATGACATGATACTCCATGTAGAAAACCTGAAAGGCTCCACTAAAATGTTGCTAAAACTGATACATCAACTCAGTAAATTTGCAGGAGAGAAACTCAACATACAGAAATAAGTTGTATGAATGAAGCAGTGGAAAGAGAAATGAAGGAATCAATTCCATTTACAACTGCATCAAAACCCATGAGATATCTAGGAATAAAACCAACCAAAGAGATTAAAGATCTGTACTCTGAAAACTATAAAACACTGGTAAAACAAATTAAGATGTCACCAAGAAATGGAAAAACATTCCATGCTCATGGATTGGAAGAATAAATATTGTTAAAACTTCTATACTACCTAGGGCGTTGGAGTGGTTCAGTTGGTTAAGCAAACAACTCTTGATTTCAGCTCAGGTCGTAATCTCAGGATTCATGTGTTCAAGCGCCACATCCATCTCTACACTGTCAGCATGGGCCCTCCTTGAGATTTCTCTCTCCCTTTCTCTATGCTCCTCCCCCGCTTGCACATGCTCGCTCTCTCATTCTCTCTCTCTCTCTCTCTCTCTCTCTCTCTCTCTCTCTCTCTCCCATAAAATAGATAAACTTAAAAAATGTCTATACCACCCAAAGCAATCTATACGTTTAATGCAATCCCTTTCAAAACACCGCAAGCATTTTTCACAGACCTAGAACAAACAATTCTTAAATTACTATGAAACCACAAAATACCCTGAATAGACAAAAGAACCTTGGAAAAAGAAAGAAAAGCTGGAAGCGTCACAATTCTCGACTTCAAGTTTCATTACAAAGCTGTAGTGATCAAGACAGTATGTTATTGGCACAAAAACAGACACATGGCTCAATGGAACAGAATAGAAAACCCAGAAATAAATCCACAACTATATGGTCAACTCACCTTTGGCAAAGCAAGAAAAAGTATCCAGTGGAAAAAAAGACAGTCTCTTTAACAAATTGGACAGCAACATCCAAAAGAATGAAACCAGACCCCTTTCTTACACCACAACAAGAATGAATTCAAAATGGATGAAAGATCTAAACGTGAGATGGGAAGCCTTCAAGAACAAAAGCAACAACCTTTTTTACATTGGCCGCAGCAACTTTCTACTAGTTACCTCTCTGGAGGAAAGGGAAATAAAAGCAAAAATAAACTATTATGACTTCATCAAGACAAAAACTTCTGCACTGTGAAGGAACAAATCAACAAAAATAAAAGGCAATCTTAAGAATGGGTGGAGATATTTTCAAATGTCATATTTGATGAAGAGTATCCAAAATCTATAAAGAACTTATCAACTCAATATCCAAAAAACAAATAATCCAGTTAAGAAAAATGGCAGACGACATGAATACACGTTTTTCCAAAGAAGAAATCCAGATGGCTAACAGACACATGAAAAGATGCTCAACATCACTCATCAGGAGGGAAATATGAATCAAAACTAATAACCTTACACCTGTCAGAATGGCTAAAATTAACATAATAAACAACAGATGTTGGTGAGGATGCAGAAAAAGAGGAACGCTCTTCCACTGTTGGTAGGAATGCAAATTGGTGCAGCCACTCTGGAAAACAGTATGGAAGTTCCTGAAAAGATTATATATATAACTACCACATGACTGAGAATTTTACTACTAGGTACTTACTGAAAAGATATGAAAATACTGTTTTCAAGGGATACATGATGTTTATACCAGCATTATCAACTATAGACAAATTATGGAAAGAGCCCAAATGTCTATCGACTGATGAATGGATAAAAGAGAGGTGATATATATATATCTGTACATATATATATATATATATATATATACACACACACAATGGAATATTACTCAGCAATCAAAGAATGAAATCTTGCTACTTGCAATGACGTAGATGGACCTAGAGTGTTATTATACTAAGCAAAATAAGTCAGAGAAAGACAAATAACATCGATTTCAATCATATTAGAATTTAAGAAACATAACACATGAAAATAGGGGAAAAAGAGATAAGAAAACCATTAAAAAGACTCTTAACTATAGAGAACAAACTGAGTGTTGTTGGAGGGAAGATGGGTGTAAGGATGAGTTAAATGGGTGATTGATATTAAGGAAGCCACTTGTGATGAACACTGGGTGTTGTATGTAATGAATCACTAAATCCCAATCCTGAAACTAATATTACACTGTATGTTAACTAGGTGGAATTTGAATAAAAACTAGAAACTACCCATACATAAATATTACTTATAAAATTGAATATATATACTCATAATACTATAATCTAACAATGGTGTGTAAATCACTTTTAATTCTGATAAAGAAGTTAAAAGACAAAAGCACAAAAATAACTATGGCAAAAAAAATATGTTTGGGGTGCCCGGGTGGCTCAGTTGGTTAAGCATTTGATTCTTGGTTCAGCTCACTTCATGAGTTCCAGCCCCACATCAGGCTCTGTGCTGGCAGCATGGAGCCTGCTTGAGATCCTCTCTTTCCCCCTCTCTCTCTGCCCCTCCCTTGCTCACTCTCTTTCTCTCAAAATAAATAAATAAACCTAAAACTATGTTAATGCAAACACAGTATAAAATATGTTAATAGATACACTACATATATGTAAAACAAATGATGTAACTTGTGGTATCCATAACATAAACTGTGTAGAGAGGGAAGAAATAAAAGCAGAATTCTTTACATGATTGAATTGAAGTTGCTGTCAACTTCGAATGGATTGCTATATTTTATGTAAGCTCCATTGTAACTACAAATAATGTATCAATAGGAAATACATAAAAGAAAATAATGAAAATAATGTATCAATAGAAAGGAATCAAAGCATGTTACTACATGAAAATTCAACAAAATATAAAGAAGAGAGCAAGAGAGGGGCAAAAGGAAAAAAAATGTAGCTACAAGACATACAAAAAACAATGAACAGAATGATAATACTAAGTTCTTCGCTATCAGTAACTACTTTTAATGCAAATAGATTACAATAGATTACAACAGCAATAGATAACTAGACACTATATAATTTTTGGAAGTTCCATATAATAAGAACTGACCTTTGATCTGACACGAGCATAAGAAGCAAGACATTTCAATCTCTTTTCTTTTGATAGCCTCAATTTATCAACTGTTGCCAGTTGATAACAACTTCGTTTATATATGTGTATATGTGTGTGTGTGTGTGTATAAATAATGTAAAACATTAAAAATAGTTATGGAAAAATAAGGAAGAAATTTATTAATAATATTGCCATTATTACAAAATCACTATTAATATTTTCTTCCCATTGTGTTTGTAGTTAGACATGTACTCTAGTTGCATATGTAACTTTATATCATTTCCATATAAAATTGTATTGTTATAACATTGTCTTCATAGTTAATTTTAATGAAGGTAACACTTTTGTACTATTACCTACATTCATGTAAACACACTCAAGTTCATATTTGAAAAATCTTGAGTATAAATGAATATATATACAAGAAATAAATAATTTTAAGAGACGTAAAATATTCCATGACAAATGTAATGTTAATTTAATCATGTGTCAGTTATTGAAAGAATTAACTCTCTTTTTTTCACTTACATAATTTCAAGCACTATTTTTCGACAAATTATTTTTCAATACATAGTACTATCACCTTTGATTAGGTTTGCAGAGTTAGAATTTCTGGATGGATGCACTTGGTTCTTGATAAATACTAAAACTTTGATTTCCAAATGTTCCGAACCAGAATTCCTTGCCAATATTAATGTACAGGTAAGTTGATTTCCCAAACATTCCAGTGAGTGGAAAAGGAGACTGGATATTTCAGGAATACTAAGCCTTTAAATTCCAGTGGTCACTATTTGTTACACACAATTTTGTGCCTGCATTATGAAGCCCAATAAACTATTCTGACCCTTTATCTCCCCCCAAAAACTCACTCCTTAGCTCTTAAATATTAGGATGTGAGCAATTTTGCTGGTAGTGTTTTTTCACTCCCTTTATTTCCTCTTTCTTTGTGTGAGATAAATTTTCTGCTAGTACAATATAGGAATGTATTATATAACTGCAAAACAAATATATTTTACATTTTAAGTGTACTGACCCTATAGCCGAAAATGGTACTCACTGGAATTGAGTCTGTAATTGCTAAACAATAAACAAACATGTGTGGCTTTGAGGTGTTTGTTACATTAAATACAAATAAAAAAGGAAATAGGTGGACTTATTTCAATAATAGCTGCTTGCCACCTTCAGAACCAGCTAGAATATCTGCAAATGTATAATAAGTCACTAGACTTTCAGTGATGGCTGTACTGTGAGTTATGCCTGACTTCACATATTGCTTCACTTCTCATAGTTTCTATGACAGAAACTGAAGCCATAGTAAAGCAGAGAAGTTATCAAATAATGCAATTATTCGAATAATCTAGGCATTGAGTCTCTGTCACATGCTCTCATAAATTAAGACAAATCAATTTAATGATCAATTTAAAACTGGGTTAAAAATAATTTTCTGATTTATAACAAAATCAGTTTGTTCATAGCAAAACTGGCCATCATTAAACACATTTAGATAAGATACTTTAATTACACCAAAGTGAGTTTTTTAAACCTCAAGTTAATCATATTTATTTTAATTCAAAAAAATCTTGTCTTCAAACATTTAGCTAACTGCTTTCTCCTTCTAACATTCCAGAGTAAGCCAGTTTTAGCCAAAAAAAAAAATAATAATTCCAGCATGTTAGATGAAGGCTAGACTCCAGAAATCATTTAGTGTATTCCTCCACATTTTACAGGTGAAGAAATTAGAATCATCATATGTGACCTAAGTCATTCAAAATCACACAGCTGGTAAGTGGAAGAAAAGAGGTAGGAAACCATGTCTCTCATCATCCAGTTCAAAGGCCTTTTCATTACCCTTCCATGTCCACCCTTCCACTCATCACAAGTTTGTTAGTGGTGTGCTTTCATCCTTTAGTCACTTTTTAATCTCAGTGGGAATGAATAGTGATAGATGAATTACATAAATAATTCCTACTAAAAGATGTCTTATTCATTCATCAATTTAAAGTGTTAGTTTTTAAGCCCCAGAGACACAAATTAAAATAGGGCCTCAGGGTGCCTGGGTGGCTCAGTTGGTTAAGCATCTGACTCTTGGTCTTGGCTCTGGTCATGATCTCACAGTTTTGTGAGTTCGAGCCCAGTATGGAGCTCTGTGCTGGCAGTGTGGAGCCTGCTTGGATTCTCTCTCTCTCCCTCTGTCTCTTTCTCTCCTCTGCTCACATTGTCCCTGTTTCTCTCAAAATGAATAAATAAACTGAAAAATAAAACAAAATGGGGCCTCAATCCTGACTGCCCTAGAGATACTCAAATTCTGGTGGGGAAAACAGATAATTACAGTAACATGATAAGTGCTATAATAAAAGGTTTTATGAGGCGCTGGGGAAGAACAAAGGAGAAAGTTTTCTACCACTTATTTTGGACATAAGGGGAATACGTGTAGGGGAATTCACAGAGAAACTCATGCTTAGGATGAAGTTAGATTACTTCTAATTATGGATCCAGCATCATACATTTGTTCAAGGTACAAAAACGCAGTTTCTGAGTCCACCAAAAAGAGAAAAGTATTTTGATTACTAGACCTAGGGTCCACCCTTTTCGAAAAGAGTCACCTTTTCTTGGCTTCTCTCCAATTTGAGAGGGATATTTTCATAAACTCTTTCCCACCCCTGGTTGGAATAAGTGTCCCTCTTCAGGCGTGAGTCTGTCTTCCCCATCTAATTCAGTGAGATACTATACCACTAGCAGTTACCTGATAAGTGCTGAATGTGTTTGTGGATGAATGAATAAACCATTCTCTGCCTCTCAATACATCTTCCCCTTGTCTTACTATACTCAATTATTCATGCATGTATTCAACAAATTTTTGAGCAACTATTTTTTTGTCAGTACTTCTGCTATGTTCTGGCGCTATAACAGTAGAAAAGGAGTCTTCTCTTGCAGCTTTCACTGTCTTGTGGAGGAGACAGAAAAACAGGTTATTGTTGGTAAGTGTTTCAGTGAGAGACAGTAAAAGGTGCCCTAGAGGCACAGACAGAGGATTACAGAGCATCCCAGGCAGAGGGAACAGCATGTGCAAAGGCCTGGAGGCAAGACAGTATGCTTTATTTGAGCAATTGAAAAAAAAAATTAGTCTGGAGCAGAAAGTAAATCCAAAGGTCCAAGATTTGCTGGAAGTCAGAACTTGCAGTCTTGTAAACGACATCTTCTGGGGGTGCCATCACCCTGGACAAGTGAGACAAGCCCTCTGACCACTAGGTCCACAGATCATGTGCCCCAAAAGCCCAAAGACTCAATGCACCTTCTTCTAGTCCTGTCTTTATAACTCAACATCTAAAGCATAAATCTTTCTGGCCAATTGAACCTCTCTGGTGCCATCATAACCCAACTCCAAATCTTTCCTTCACTTTCCAAACCATTCCAAGGTGCCTTCCAGAACGTCTGTTGCATACTATCAGCATTTACCTCATTTTTTATCACTTCTCTAAGGGTTTCCTCCATGAACTGGAACCAGACTTTCCCCTAACAACTCAGCCTCCTGAACCTGCAACCCTCTTGAAGAGTGATTTTATATTTCTCTTCCACACCTCATATGTCTCTAGAGGTTGGGTTTTTCCCTTGGTCCTGCTGAAAATTTAAGACCTAAAGGCTCCAACGTCTTGAAAAAAAGAAAAATAGAACAACAACAACAACAACAACAACAACAATTCTGCTGCTTTGAGACAGATGCTATCCAGTTCCCCACCTACTCATTCTTTCACCATTTAATAATGACTTTAGTAAGTGGTTCACAGTCTTTCCTCAATATATACTTCAGACATCATTCCTGATGACTTCCAAGCCTCTAAGTTCGTTGATCTCCTCACCTCCATTAAATTCTCATTTTCTTTCATCAACTTATTCTCACAGTCACACCTTGTGCCTTATCAGTCCCTACAATTAACGCCCCTGAATAAATTATTCTGCTTTCTGACCAAAACTTCACCTTCATGGTCCACAATACATTAATCCTTCCCATTCCACCAGATCTATTTTTTGTTTACTCACCTCCACATCCAGCTTTGATTCCATGATTCATAATTTTAATAACACTCTTACCAAAACTCCAAATTCATTTGCCTTATGTCTTTCACACCATATGACAAAGTACTAAAGTGGATGAGCCTTGTTTATTTACATTTTACATACCTGCATCTCTGTAGCACAGCTGGAGAAAGTTACTAAAGGGAAGATCGATATCTTTAAATTTATAATTACTTATCTTCCCTTCACAGTCAAACTTCCCAAAAGATGAAGGTGCCTCCATTTCCTCCTTTCCCACCCATTCTTTGATTTGTCCAGTCTGCATTCTACCAACCATCTCTTGCTTAATATCACTAAATAAGCAGACATTTTTCAGTCCTCAATTTACTTGAGCTTTTAGCAACATTTGATACTGTTTCACATTCATAGTTTCTTTTTTTAATGTTTATTTACTTATTTTTGAGAGAGAGAAAGCAAGGGAAGGGAAGAGAGAGAGGGAGACAGCGAATCCCAAGCAGGCCCCATGCTTTCAGTACAGAGAGCCTGACATGAAGCTGAAACACATGAACAGTCTGGATGCTTAACTGAATGAGTCACCCAAGCACCCCTTACACATTCATTACTTCTTGAAAAATTCTCTTTGTGGCTTCCAAGATGCAATACTCTCTTGGTTTTCCTCTTATGTATTTGGCTCTTCCATCTCTATTTTCTTTCCAAACTTATCCTGGCTCTCCAACCTTAATAGGTGGTGTTTCTCAAGCCTTGATTTTTTTTGCCTTCTTGTTGTCTCATGTTTTAATCTCTTTTAAAATAATTTTATCTATGCCCTAAGACTTCAATTATTGAAACAAGTATCTCAATATCAGCCTTCTTTGAGTGCTAGAAAGCATATCCAGCTGCTTACTTAGTACTCCCTCTTGCCATCTCAAACTCAATATAATTCAATGCCAAATTTATGATGCCCACCATCTGAAGGTCTCCAATGCCTTTCCTAACACCTTATCTGGTGAATGGCATGGCCAACCTTTCAGTAATGTCAAGCAAGAAAACTTCCAGTCTTTTTTGACACTCTCCTCTCCTTTAGCCTCAATATTTCATTAATTATCAAGTGTTGGGGATTTTTTTTCTATACCTCTATACTTCTGCTTACTAAAACTTGGAGATTTTGCCTCTTCTATGCTTCTTTAATCTGTTATCTTCTTAGTTCAAGCTACTGTTCTCCATTTCCTACTTTATATGGTTTCTTAATTGACTTCCTGGATTACACTTTGTCCCGGGAAATGTTATAGAGTTAAAACTAGCATAATATAGTGATTGGAGGCAGAAATGAAGAAGGAAAGGGAAATCCTGGACAACAGCCAATATTTTTACTTGAATGACTGGATAGGTGATGTTTCTAGTAAGTGATATAGAGAACACATAAAGAGGATGAGTTTTGAGACTTCAGAAGTAATCTGCTTATAGGTTGTGGTTGCATACATAACGTTGGATGAGATCACCTGCAGACTACAATAAAAGAAGTGGAAGAAAAATAAAAGTATGAGAAGTAAGATTACTATTTTCTATAACATTATAACTCTTAATAACACTTAAGAAAAAAAACACTGCTATAAATTTTCACCAGTGGGTATTCTTGTGACACAATAGACACATATATTCTTCAACAGATGGGTTTTTTGATTAGATTATTTACATAAGTGTTAGTTTAGTGTCTTTATTGTCTATTAAGCTGCAGACCATGGAAGGACAGTGTCATGATTAGGAAAGAAATACCACAATGTAATTGCTCTAACTTAAAAATCAAAAGAACTGGGGCGCCTGGGTGGCTCAGTCAGTTAAGTGTCTGATTCTTGATTTTGGCTCAGGTCATGACCTAACAGTGTGGAGCCCCTTTGGGATTCTCAGTCTCCCTGTCTCTCTGTCCTTCCCCCACTTTCTCTCTCTCAAAAATAAACATATTAAAAAATCAAAAGCACTAATTTCAAATAAGCCTGATAATCCTACTGCATTTTAAGTCATTTTTTTACTTTCCTGGATGACTTAGCATGCCTCAAAAGTCTACTATTTTCTGCAACTCTCCTCAATCTCAGATGATGAAATTAATTCTGATTTTATAGAAAAATTGAGGCTATGAGAAGAGAACCATCCAATAAATCCCACCTTTATATCTATCAAACTGCTTTCTTCTATGCTGCTATTACAATTTTACCTTTTATTGTGGATGAACTAACTTTGCATCTTGATAAAGGCAATCATTTCATTATGAACTAGATTTTGGCCTCTTATCTAAGCATTTTTTCTATCATTGTCTTTTCCTACTATGTAATAAATTACTCCCTCTCTCCTTCATAGACAGATGACTATAAACATGTCATAAAACCTTCGTGTCTTAATAATTTTGTCCTTGATTTTGTCCACTACTCTAGCTATCATCACTTCTCTCTGCTCTTCAGAGAAATTATCTTTGAATAAATCATCCAGATATGTACTCTTACCTTTCATCTTTCTATTCTCTCTCTCTCTCTCTCTCTCTCTAAGTGAATGAAACATAAAGACACAATTTAGCTAATATTTACAAAAAAAAAAAGAAGTAATGTAACCACACCCAGGTGAAAACAAATAGAACTTTATCAGTACTCCAGATTCTGTCTCTCAATATCTGGTTCTTCCTTATCAAAACATCATTCCTCCCTAAGGTACATAAGTATCTTGAATTTTATGAGAATCACTTCTCTGCTCTACATTATAGTCTCATCACATATGTATACCTCCCTAAATAACATGGTTTGCCTTTGCCTGTTTCTACAATATGTATGAATGGAAATTCACTGTATGTTTTTGTCTTTGTGAGATTCATCCATGACAACATTGTAGTTTGTTTATTCTAATTGCTGTATAGTATTCCACTAAATGAGTATAGCTAAATTAATTTGTTCACTTTTTGTTGATGGACATAAGATTGTTCCCATTTTTGGATTATTACAAATAGGTTACTATTAACATTCTTGTACATGTATCCAGGTACAAATGAGCATGACTTTCTCTGGAATATAATATAATTAGGAATTGACTTGCCAGTTCAAACATAGTAAATAATATCAGTTTTCTAAAGTGATGGTATCAAATTGTACTCTCCCCAGAGCTATACAATATTTCCCATTGCTTTGCATTCTTGCAAACATTTAATATTGTCTGTCTCTATAATCTTTTTCAGTCTTGTGGATGATTTATAAAGTTTGATTATTATTTAAAATTTATTTATATGATGGCTATGAAATTGAATATTTTTTCTATATTGTTGTAGGCCATGTAGTTATTTTTTTAAAAAATTTTTAATGTTTATTTATTATTGACAGACAGAGAGAGTCAGAGAGTGAGCAGGGGAGGGGAAGAGGGAGAGGGAGACACAGAATCTGAAGCAGGCTCCAGGCTCCGAGCTGTCAGCACAGAACCCGATGCGGGGCTCGAACTTACAAACCGTGAGATCATGACCTGAGCCAAAGTTGGATGCTTAACAGTCTGCATCAGGAGAATTAGATATAGACTGCATATATGTTAAATTACACGTACATATTGATAAATCTTTAATCAAAATGGTTGGGAAAATTTTTATTCTAGATCTAAAAACAATAAAGTCCATAAAATAAATTTTTAAAGTACTTTTAGACACTTAGAACTTAATAGTTTAAAGGACACTGAAAGTTTATTAAATTTACTCCTTTCATTTTACAGTTGAAGAAAGCAGCCAAGGAGGCAAAATAATTTAAGTCTGCATACCTATTTACTAACAGGTGTGGAACTACGACACTGATTTTCTAGGCAGTGATTTTTTTTTTTTAATCACACAAGCTCATCATGTCAATTGGATTACAAAATACCAAGATTGTAATAGGATTTAATTTTTTTTTAATTTTACTTATTTATTTTGAGAGAGAGAGAGTGAGCAAGGCATTGGCAGAAAGAGAGAGGGAGAGAGAGAATCCCAAGCAGGCTGTGCACTGTCAGCACAGAGCCCAAAGCTGGGCTCAAACTCACGAACCATGAGATCATGACCTGTACTGAAATCAAGAGTCAGACACTTAACAGACTGAGCCACCCAAGTGCCCCTGGGATTTTTATTTTAAAAGGTTTAACAAATGATTTTCAAATAATCTGAGGCACAATATAGTTGTTTCTTCTCCTTTTCCTTCTCCTCCCCCTCCTCCTCCTCCTCCTCCTCCTCCTCTTCTTCCTTCTTCTTCTTCTTCTTCTTCTTCTTCTTCTTCTTCTCTCAATTGCTACTACTACTTGCAGTAATTTGATTTCTAACTGATTGCCCTCGAAGTCTATAAATTGCTGCATACATATTTTTACATTTCCACAGCTCCATATCTAAATGGATGCATAACTTGTCTACAACATAGTAATTCTAATATAGCATTTTAACATTAAAATTTGTTATAAAACATGGACCACAGTGCTCTGTATTTATACTGCACCTTTACAAGGATATTATGCTTACTTCATGGCCAATCTACCTCTGTTCTCCTTATAAAATTTTAGTGTGTCCTTTGTTAGCATTTCTTACTTATAGTGTAACCTCTTCTTTAATGCAGTGCTAATTGTATTTTTGGATTAACTTTGTATTCTAGCTTAATTGGCTCTACTTTAATTTGAAGTGGTGCAGTTTTGAATCTGCTAACAATTTAAAGCTCCTTTTCAAAAGCTTAAAAGGAAGACATAAAGAAATACTTTTATCCAAAGTTGGCATTTAATGACTTGGTACTGTATTTAAAAACTTGGCTTTGTGTAGTGAAGTAGAAAAGTCACTTCATACCTTCTTAAATACAAGAAGACAGTATAATAGGAAATAACAGAAGGAAAATATTCTCCCCACCCAACTCTCTCATCCTCTCTATTAACAAAAGAATCACTTAGAAAACAAGTATAGAAAGAGTTCATTGATCCTTTACTTCTCTTGCTTTTTATCTTTTGTATGCTATTTCAAAATCTGTAGTGTCAGGCACTAAACAATATGTTCTTGGTCTGCATGAACATGTGAATTAATATTGTGCAGTATTTAAAAACATTTTCACATCAGAGCATCCTCTTCAAACCCATTTCTTTCTTCTTAGTGACAGAAATTGATATTGTGCAACTCTCCTTTCCTCTCTTCTATTTCTGTTCGTTCATTATTTGAGTCTAAAATGTTGACTCCATTTAGATGGTGTAAGATTCCACTTTCTAGTTCAGTTTATAAATTCTGTTTAAAGAGTAATCTCAGCAAGATAGTAGCATAGTTTTTATACCTTATCCTTTTACAGAAATACCATTTTTACAACCAATTATGGACATTAGTATCTTTGTGGGGGCCTAGTAGTCCAGCAGAGAGGTCCTAGCATTCTTTTGGAGAAAAAAATAATTTACGAATAGATGCATTGAAAAGAGTTACAATAATAGTTTTACTTTACTCACTATATTTCTCTCCCAAAGCAGCATGGATTAGTGCCAAGAGATATTCCCTCAGCTTGAAACTTTTCACAAAGGAAAATAATAGTGCAGTTAATGCCTGGATTCCCCAGGCATGTTGGATGTTGTTCAAGAGAACCAATTATTTCTCACTCAACCCAGGACATTGAAGGGACTGGTTAGGCTGAATAGTCTGGAAGCTGCTAGAAGCAGGAGAAAGGGGCAAGGTCTCACAGTAACCAGGGTGCAGAACTCAACGAACATCCAGTTTCTACTAACTGTGTCACAACACCACCAAAAGGTCTTTTCTTGAATATTGTAGGATGCATCACCTGTGGATTACTGAATCTTGACCACATGCAATTAAAGTGCTAGACAAGCCCCCCCTCTCTCACATAGCCAGGGCTCTCTGTGCACCCTTAAAGTGGCATATATGAGCCTCTGAAGATCATGAATGAGCACATGTAGATGGCTAGCTCACTGTACTTGGCTGATAGTAGCATTTAACCTTGGAAACTTCAAGGCTATAGTTTAATGAAAATAAATAAGAAAGTCTCAGTGCGTAGTCAAACTTTACAAGATCAGAAGAAGACATAAAATCCTAAGGCTTCCTCCCAAAAGGGGAAAAGAAAAGTGGACTGGGTGCATACATAAAGAAGTACTGGGAGAAGCCCAGAGTCCTTATCCATGCTCTCTAATGAAAGTCTTTCTCTCCAAAAGGCTGTCAGTAAGACTATAGGAAGTTACTGCTTCATCAAATGTAAAGACAGTAATAAAAGACTTGAAGAATTGAGAAAAATCAAAGAAACATAACATCACTAATGGAACACTATAATATTCCAATAACCAACTATAAATAAATAAAAACTAATGAACTGCCTAACAATTAAAAAAAACATTTTAACAAAGCTCAGCAAGCAACAAGACAGCCAAGCAACTCAATTAAATCAGAAAAAACAATATATGAACAAAGAATTTCAACAAAGAAATCATTAAAACACACACACACACACACACACGCAAGAAATTCTGGAGGGGAAGAATACAATGAATGAAATGAAAAATGCAGTACAGAGTTTAAATGGCCAACTTAATCAAACAAAAGAAATAATGTACAAACTGAAAGACAGATCATATTAAATTATCTAGTCAAAATCTTCCCAAATAGTGACAAGAATATGAGCATCCAGATTCATGAAGTTCAAAGGACTTTAAAATAAGTTGAATTCAAAAAGATTATACCAAGACAAATTATAATTAAATTATCAAAAATCAAAAATCCCCATAAGGTTGTTAATTGATTTCTCTTCAGCAAATAGTATTGAAAAGACTGGATATTCACAATGGCAGAAGAATGAAATTGAACCTTTATCTCATGCCATTTACAAAATTCAACTCAATATGAATTAAAGACTTAAACATAAATCCCCAAACTATAATTTTACAGAAGAAAAGATAGGAAAAGTGTTTCATGACATTGTCCTGGGAAATGAATTTTTTTTACATGACCCTAAAGCACAGACAACAAAAGCAACAACAGACAATGGTATTGTATCAAACTAAAAAGCTTCTATACAGCAAAAGAAACAATTGAAAATGAGAGAATCTATAGAATGAGAGAAAATATTTTCACACCATACATCTGGTAAGAGGTTAAAATTCAAATTTCATGTAGCCTGTAAAACAATGTTTCTGTGAGTTTATAGAGTGTCAGAACGTGGCAACATAGGGAATAGTCTGGATCCTTTCTGAACATTGTCCCAATGTGCAAGAAATTACTTGATATATACCCAGAGATTGCATAATTTTCTCTTGCAGGGAAATGAATGTATTTTTTGATTCCATGAAAAAAATGGTTGCTCCATCAAACAACATATATTTTCTATATCCAGAATTAATTAATTAATTAATTAATATATTTAAAATTGTATTTCTCTTGGATCTATACATAATAGTTACTTGAGGGATACAAAATATGTGAGAAATTCTAGTTTTGAATAAGAGAAACAACGAGTTGGAGTTTTCACTCTTTTTTTTTCACAATCCCAAAACCTAAAGGAGATGGGCATTAATAATTATCAGTACTGCAGTCAGCAACAAACAGAAAAATATTGAAAAATCCCAAGAAAGACCAAGGTGGAAAGGTGGAAATCCCTCTTCATAGTGGATTGTGAACTGGAGCAGGAAAGAGAGACGGCCATAGATGAGGATAGGCCAAGAGAAACTTTCTAATTCATTAATTTATTCAAAAATATGTTTTAACCAACTACTATGTGTTGAGTGGTATTTAATTATTGAGGATATACCAGTGAACAAAACAAGTATCCCTACTTCATAGTACTTACATTCTAGAAGGAGTCAAGCAATATACTAAATAAGTAAAATATAAACATGTCACTTGGTGATTAAGTAATATAGAGAAAAATGAAAGAGGAAAAGAGATGGAGTTGTAGGGAACACATGAAAAATTAAGTAAGGTCATCAGGGAAGATCTCAGTGTGGAAGCAGTATTTCAATAAAGACATACAGGTGAAGGGGAGAAGCATATATTTTTCTTCATCTATATCTATATCTATATCTATATCTATATCTATATCTGTATCTATATCTATATCTATATCTGTATCTATATCTATATCATCTATATCTATATCTATATCATCTATATATCACCTATATCTATATCTATATCTATATCTATATCTATATATCTATATCTATATAT
Source organism: Prionailurus bengalensis (assembly GCF_016509475.1). Taxonomy (NCBI): domain Eukaryota; kingdom Metazoa; phylum Chordata; class Mammalia; order Carnivora; family Felidae; genus Prionailurus; species Prionailurus bengalensis. The sequence continues at coordinate 105,625,976 of NC_057361.1, forward strand.
CTGTATATATATCTATAATGTGTCTATTATCTATCATCATCATCATGTTTTCTCTCTCTGTCTGTATACATTTATATACATATTTTTTCTTTTAATTTAAAATTTAGTTAGTTAACCTACAGTGCAATCTTGGGTTTTGGAGTAGAATTGAGTGATTCATTATTTACATACAATACCCAGGGCTCATCACAAGTGCCCTCCTTAATACTCATCACCCATCTAGCCCATCTCCCACTCACTTCCCTCTATCAACTTTCAGTTTGTTCTCTAGTGTTAAGTGTCCCTTGAGATGTGTTTCCCTCTCTCTTATTCCACTACTCTTCCCATATACATTCATCTGTTTTGTTTGCTAAATTCCACATATGAGTGAAATCACATGGTATTTGTCTTTCTACACTAATTAATTTCATTTAACATAATACATTCTAGCTCCATCCAGATATTTGCAAATGGCAAGAATTCATTATTTTTGATAGCTAAGTAATATTCCATTATATATATAAACCCCGTCTTCTTTACCCATTCATCAGCTAATGGACATTTGGACTATCTCCATAGTTTAGCTATTTTTCATAATGCTGCTATAAACATTGGGGTGCATGTACTCCTTCCAGTCTGTATTTTTGTGTCCTTTGGGTAAATACCTAATAGTGCAATTCCTGGGTTGTAGGGTAGTTCGTTTTTGTTGTTGTTGTTGTTGTTGTTGTTCGAGAAACCTCCATACTCTTGCCCAGAGTGGTTGCACCAGTTTGCATTACACCAACATTGCAAGAGGTTTCCCCTTTCTCCACATCCTCACCAAAACGTGTTGTTTCTTGTGTTGTTGATTTTAGCCATTCTGGCAAGTGCAAGGTGGTATCTCATTGTAGTATTGATTTGCATTTCCATCATGATGAGTGATATTGAGTATCTTTTCATGTGTCTGTTTGCCATCTGTATGTCTTCTTTGGAAAAATGTCTATTCATGTCTTCTGCCCATTTTTTCATTGGATTATTCATTTTTTGGGAGTTGAGTTTTATATTCTTTATATATTTTGGATACTAATCCTTTATCAGTTATGTAATTTGCAAATATCTCTTACCATTCTGTAGGTTACCTTTTAGTTTTGTTGATTGTTTCCTTTGCTGTGCACAAGCTTTTCATTTTGATGAAGTCTCAATAGTTTATTTTTACTTTTGTTTTCTTTGCTTCAGGAGAAAAAAGTTGCTACAGCCAGTGTCGAAGAGGTTACTGCCTGTGTTCTCTTCTAAGGTTCTTATGGTTTGGCAGAAAATATTTGTAAATATTTGTTAACAAGTCTAGTATCTAAAATATACGAAGAAAACAAAACATATAATTTTTAAAAGCATACTTAAGATATAAGTCTTTTCAGCAAATATTTGCAAATATTTTCCGCCAGTATGTGGCTTGTATTTCCATTTTCTTAGCGGTGATTTCAAAACAGTAGACATTTTTTTAAATGAAGTCTGTATTATTGACTTTATTTTACATGGATCATGATTTGAATATTGCGTTTATAAACACTTATTGCCAAACCCATTATTATATAAATTTTCTCATATGTTACCTCTAGAAGTTTTATGGCCTGGCAATTTACATTTAGAAGTTGAGCATTTTTTCATGTGTTTGTTAGCCATCTGGATGTCTTTGGAAAAGTGTCTAGTTATGTCTTCTGCACATTTCTTAACTGGATTATTTGGTTTTGGATTGTTGAGTTTGATAATTTCTTTTTTAAAATCTGTTTTTAATGTTTATTATTATTATTATTGAGATAGAGAGAGAGGGATAGAGAGCATGAACAGGGGGAGGGCCAGAGAGAGAGGAGAGAGAGAATCCCAAGCAGGCTTTGTGCTGTCAATATGGAGCCCAATGCAGGACTAGATCCCATAAACCTTAAGAGATCATGACCTGAGCTGAAACCGAGATCAGATACTTAACCAGCAAAGCCACCTAGGTGCTCCAAGATTCATAAGTTCTTTATAGATTTTGGATACTAACCCTTCATCAGATATGTTGTTTGCAAATATATTCTCCCATTCCCTAGGCTGCATTTTAGTTTTGTTGATCATTTCCTTCACTGTGCAGGGCTTTTTATCTTGATGAATTCCCAGTAGTTCATATTAGCTTGTTTCCCTTGCTTCTGAAGATGTGTCTACTAAGAAGTTGCTGTGGCCAAGGTCAAAGAGGTTGCTACCTGTGTTCTCCTCTAAGATATTGATGGTTTATTGTCTCACGTTTAGGACTTTAATCCTTTTTGAATTTATTTTTGCATATGGTATAAGAAAGTGGTCCAGTTTGTTTCTTTTTTGCATGTCGCCTTCCAGTTTTCCAAACACCATTTGTTGAAGATACTGTATTTATTCCATTGGATATTTTTCCATTGAAAAAATGGAAAGATTAGTTGACCACATAATTGTGGGTCAATTTATATGTTTTTTGTTCTGTTACAATGATCTATGTGTCTGGTTTTTTTTTTTTTCCAGTACGATGCTGTCTTGATGACTACAGCTTTGTAATATAGCTTGAAATCTGGAATCATGATGTCTCATGTTTTGTTTAACTTTTTCAGGATGGCTTTGACTATTTGGGGTCTTTTGAGGTTCCATACAGATTTTGGGATTGTTTGGTCTAGCTCTGTGAAGAATGCTGGTGGTATTTTGATAAGCATTACATTAAATACATAGGTTTCTTTGAGAAGTATTGACATTTTAACAATGTTTGTTCTTCCAATCCATGAGCATGGAGCGCTTTTCTGTTACTTTTGTGTCCACTTCATTGTCTTTCATAAGTATTCTATAATTTTATAGTATAGATCTTTTACCTCTTTAGTTAGATTTATTCCCAGATATCTTATTGTCTTTGGTGCAATTGCAAATGGGACAGATCCCTTAATTTCTTTTTCTACTGCTTTGTTATTGGTGTATAGAAATGCAACATATTTCTGCAAGTTAATTTTGTATCCTGTGACATTGCTGAATTCATGTATTAGTTATGGCAATTTTTGGTGGAGTCTTTGGATTTTCTATAGAGAATATCATATCGTCTGAAATAGTGAAAGTTTGAATTCATCCTTCCTGATTTGAATGACGTTTATTTCTTTTGTTGTCTGATTGCTGAGGCTAAGACTTCCAGTACTATGTTAAATAGTAATGGTGAAAGTGGGCATCCTTGTCTTGTTCCTGAATGTAGGGGAATGGTTCTCAGTTTTCCTCATTAAGGATAGTCTTAGCTGTGGGACTTTCATATATGGCTTTTATAATATTATGTTCTATTTATCCCTACTTTGTTGAGTATTTTTATCAAGGATGGATGTTGTATTTTGTCAAATGATTTTTCTTTATCTATTGACAGGATCATATGGTTATTATCCTTTCTTTTATTAATGTGGTGTATCACATTCATTGATATATGAGTATTGAACCAGACATGCAGCCCAGGAATAAATCCCACTTGATCATGGAGAATAATTCTTTTAATATACTGTTATTTCAATTTGCTTCTATTTTACAGAGAATTTTTGCATCCATGTTCATCAGGGATATTGGCCCATAATTTTCCTTTTTAGTGAGGTCTTTGGTTTTAGAATCAAGGTAATGCTGGCTTGGTGGAATGTGTTTGGAAGTTTTCCTTCAATTTCTATTTTTTGAAACATTTTGAGAAGAATACTTTTTAGCTCTTCTTTAAAAGTCTGGTAGAATGCCCCTGGCAAGCCATTTGGCCCAGGGCTCTGGTTTGTTGGAAGATTTTAGATTACTGATTCCATTTCTTTGCTGGTTATCAGTTTGTATCAGTTTTCTATCTCTTACTGTTTGAGTTTTGGTAGTGTGTGAGGTTCTAGGAATTTTTCCATTTCTTCAGGATTTCCCAGTTTGTTGGCATATAATTTTTCATAGTATTCTCTTGTAATTGTTATATTTATTGTATTTCAGTTATATTTGTGATCTCTCCTCTTTCATTTATGATTTTATCTATTTGTGTCCTTTCTATTTTGTTTTTGATAAGCCTGGCAAGGGGGTTATCAATTTTGTTAATTCCTTCAAAAAGCCAGCTCTTAGTTTAATTGATATCTTCTACTTTTTTGTTTGTTTTTATTGTTGTTTCCAAATCATTTATTTCTGTTCTAATCTTTATTACTTTTCTTCTGCTGTTTAGGCTTTATTTGCTATTCCTTTTCTAGCTCTTTTAGCTGTCATTAAGTTATATTTTGGGGACCTTTCTTGCTTCTTGAGGTAGGCACAATTTCAATATACTGTCCCTGAGGATTATTTTTTTTATTTCATCTTTAATTTTCTGGTTAACCCATTCATTCTTTAGTAGGATATTCTTTAATATTTATGTATTTGAGGGCTTTCCAAATTTTTTATTGTGATAGTCTTCAACTTTCATAGCATTGTGCCTTGAAAATATGCATGGTATTGTCTCAATCTTTTTGTACTTGTTAAGGGGTGATTTTTGACCCAGTGTGTGGTCTATTATGGATAATGTTCCATGTGTACTCTAAAGGAATGTGTATTCTGCTGCTTTAGGATGAAATGTTCTGAAAATATCTGTTATGCCCTTCTGGTCCAGTGTATCATTCAAAACCATTGTTTTCTTCTTGATTTTCTGCTTATATGTTCTGTTAATTAGTATAAGTGGGGCATTAAAATCTCTTGCTATTATTAAATTTTTTATGAATGAGTTTGCGTTTGTTATTAATTGATATATGTCTTTGTGTGCTATCATGTTGTGGGTATAAATATTTATAATTTTTAGATCTTGATGGATAGACTCCTTAATTATGATATAGTCACCTTCTTCATCTCTTGTTACAGTCTTTGTCTTAAAAAATAGTTTGTCTGATATATGTATGGCTACTATCACATTTTTTTAAGTCTATTAGCATGATAGATAATTCTACTTTCCCTCATTTTCAATCTTCCGGTGTGTTTTGGTCTGAAATGAGTCTTTTCTAGGCAGAATATAGATCTTGGTGTTTTTTTGTTTGTTTTGTTTTTATCCATTCTGATACCTTATGTCTGTTGACTGAAGCATTTAGTCCATTCACATTCAGAGTGGTTATTGAAAGATAGGAGATTAGTCCCATTGTGTTACATATAGAGTTGGTGTTTCTGGTGATATTCTCTAGTCTTTTCTTATCTTTTTGCTGGTCCTTTTTTCCCCTCAACTTTAAGAGCCCTCCTTAAAATTTCTTGTAGGGCTGGTTTAGTGATCAGAAAGCTTTTTTGGTTTTGTTTGTCTGGGAAACTCTTTATCTCTCTTTCTATTCTGAATGAGAGCTTTGCTGGATAAAGTATTATTGGCTGCATATTTTTCCCATTCAGCATGTTGACATTCCTCTTTGTCCTGCCAAGTTTCTGTGGACAGATCTATGAACCTAATCTGTTTTTGCTTGTAGATTAAGGACATTTTTACCTTTTCTTCTTTGAGGGTTCTTTCATTGTCTGTGTGTTTTGTGAATTTTACTATGACATACTTTCACAATGACCAGCTTTTGTTGAATTTAATGGGAGTTCTTTGTGCTTCTGGGATTTTGATCTCTGTGTCCTTTCTAAGATTAGGGAAGTTTTCAGCTATAATTTGTTTGAATAGGGGTGCCTGGGTGGCTTGGTCAGTTAAGCATCTGACTTCAGCTAAGGCCATGATCTTGCAGTTCGTGAGTTCAAACCCTGCATCGAGCTCTGTTCTGACAGCTCAGAGCCTGAAGCCTGCTTTAGATTCTGTATCTTCCTCTCTCTCTACCTTTTCCCCTATTCTCTCTGTCTCCATTTCTCTCAAAAAATGAATAAACATTAAAACATTTATAATTTGTTTGAATAAACCTTCTGCTGCTTTTTCCCTCTCTTCATCTTCTGAGACACCTAAGATACGAATGTGTTATTAAATTTTAGTAAGTCGCTGAGTTCCCTATGCATGCCTTTATTATCCATTTCTTTTTCCCCTCTTCTTTTCAGCTTCATTATTTATCATAATTTTATCTTCTATATTACTAATTTGATCCTCTGCCTTTCCCATCTTTGTTGTCATGGAAACCATTCAGGTTTCATCTTGGTTACAGAATTTTTAATTTTGGCCTGTATAGATTTTAGTTCTTTTATCTTTATAGAAAGGGATTCTCTGGTATCTTCTATGCTTTCTTCAGACCCAGATAATATCCTTATAATTGTTTTAAATTCTAGTACAGACATCTTACTTATTATATTTGTATTGATTCAATCCCTGGCCATGAGTTCTACTTCTCGTTCTTTTGTTTGGGGTGAATTTATTCATCTTATCATTTTTTCTAGAAAAGAAGAAAGAAAAAGCAAAAACAAACAAACAAACAAAACATACATACACACACAAGACAAAAATAAAAAACAAAAACAAAAGCAAAAACTAGATCCTAGGTGTGTTTTGGTTTGTTTGTTACAAGAATCTAATTTAAAAATAAAATACAATAAAATACAATAAAATAATAAAATAAGATAAAATAAAATAAGCATTAGGGAATAGAAGGAAAAATAAGATAAAAATGGAGAGGGAGGTAAAACCATAAGAGACTCTTAAATACAGAGAACAAACAGGACTGCTGGAGGGGAGGTGGGTGTGGGGATGGGTTAAATGGGTGTTGGGAATTAAGGAGGTCACTTTTGGGATGAGCACTAGATTTCATATGTAAGAGATGAATTACTGGGTTCTACTCTTGAAGCCCAGACTACACTGTATGTTAACTTGAATTTAAAATAAATAAATAAATAAATAAATAAATAAAATAATTACAATAAATTTAAAAAGGAATTAAAAAACATAGAAAATAAATGAAAATGATAAAAAAATAAAGAATAAAAGTAAACAGGAAGCTAAGTCTTTTTTTCCCCTACAGCTGAAACTTTGTAGCACTCTTCGGTCAGTAGACTTGGTGTAAGCAAGGGGTTTGTGCTGATCTTTTGGGGGAAGAGTATGCAGCACTGATTCTCAGGCTGACTTGTTTCAATCTAAATGTACCTCCAGGGTGGGGCACCTGGGTGGCTCAGTTGGTTAAGCACCCAACTTCAGTTCAGGTCATGATCTCCCAGTCTGTGTTTTTGAGCCCTGCGTTGGGCTCTGTGCTGACAGCTCAGAGCCTGGAGCCTGCTTCAGATTCTGTGTCTCCCTCTCTCTCTGCCTCTCCCTCACTTGCACTCTGTCTCTCAAAAATGTATAAACATTATAAAAATTTAAATGTGCTTCCAGGGTGCAAGGGGGTGGGTCTTGGTGTAAGAGGGTCTGGCCTCAACTAGGTGCTCCCTGAAGTCTTTCAGTGAAAGTTGAATATGGAGATGCCTTGTTTTCTAACCCTGTTCTGAAATATCTGGGCCACTATCCTTCACGAAACCCTCACAGAAAAGCAAATAATCACCTCACTTGTGTCCCCAGTTTCCGTCAGAACCCTGTGTTCACCCTGTCTGTATCCACCGTTTTTTTTTTTTTTTTTATTTAATGCAGTGACTGAGTTAAAAAAAAAAACTCCAAATTTTAAGGACTCCCAGGGCACAGACACACTTTGTTCCTCTGGGAGACCGTCTTGCTGTGCTTTTCCTGGCCATTGTAAGGAAAGTAGTCACATGCCCATGCAGCAGTTAAGACTTTATCAAAACAGAGCAGAAAACCAGAATCCATCCTTGTTACCTTCAGACCGAGTAACCTGCTGTTATGTCTGAAAATAGCAGGGCACTTTGGTGCCACCTGTCCCTCTTGCAACTCAAGGGATCCTCAGACCACACTGTCACTCCTGGAATTCCTTGCCACTTCACAACCTGAGTCCCTTTAAGTCAGGCACATCCCCCACTCTAGTGGACTTCTAAAAGTTCAGATTTTGCACTCTTCTGCTTATAATACTTTGCGGTATCCTCTGTAAGCAGGTTCCCTGCCCACTGCCATACCTTCAGCTTTGTCTCTTCAAATCAACTGTCAGCACTCTCTACCCTCCAAAAGGTGGTCACTTTTTTACTTGTAGACTTGTAGTTTCTGTTTTCTCATAACTCTAATTGATTTCTCAGGTGTTCAGAATGATTTGATTACTAGCTGTGTGGGAGAGATGAGACAAGCATACTCCTCCACCATCTTAATTCTGTCCCCCCAACCATAGATTTTTCTGAGAGCAGGGAATTCCAGGATAAACAAATATATTGAAGTGGTAACTTATCTGGTATGTGTTCAAGGAATAGCAAGGTGGCCAGTGTGAGTGTTAAAGAATTCTTGAGGACATGAATAAAAGGTCATAATGCCAGAGAGAGTGGTGAGTGGGGGCAGATCATGAATAGCCCTATAAGCTAATGGGAAGACTTTGGTCTTTAAATGATATGGAAAGCCATTGGAGGGCTGTGAAGGGAGTAATACAATATGACTTAATTTTTTACAAGATTATGTGAATTAATTTTCTACAATATTACTCTAGTTTGTATTTAAAATACAGACTGAAGAGAAATAAGGTAGGAAACTGGGTATGGGGTTGCAGTAAGAAAGCTACTGGAATAATTCTGGTGAACAATATTAATTCTTTTGCTGAGGACAGGTTTCCTCAACCTTAGCATTACTGACCTTTGGACAGATATTTTTTTTTAATGTTTATTTATTTTTGAGAGAGACAGAGACAGAATTCGAGTGGGTTAGGGGCAGAGATTGAGAGACACACACAGAATCTGAAGCAGGCTCCGAGCTGTCAGCACAGAGCCTGATGCGGGGCTGGAACTCACAGGTGGTGAGATCATGACCTGAGCCAAAGTCAGACGCTCAACCGACTGAGCCACCCAGGCACCCCTGGACAGATAATTTTTATTGTGTCTTGAAGAGGCAGACTGCCTGTACATTGTAGGATGTTTAGCAGCATCCATGGCCTCTACTACTGGATTCCAGCAACAATGCACTACCCAAATTATGATAACAAAAAACGTCTTTAGACATTGCCAAATATCCTGAGATGCAAAATCACCCTCATTTGCGCGAACCACTGATCCACAACAATTTCAGGATAGGTGGTAAGATGTTATATTTGGATATATTCTTAAGGTAGAAGCAACATTATTTTCTGATGGAGTTTATGTGGAGTAAGAGAAGAAAAAGGTAAATCCAAATGTCTAAGAATTTTGACCTCCATAACTGGAGGAATAGAGGTCATCTGAAATGGAAGAGGTTATAAAGAACAGGTTTTGGAAGTTAACAAGGTTTGTGTTTCATTCATGTTAATTTTGAGATTCCTATGAGATATCAAGTGAAGATAATTCCCCTTTCCTTCATACTGCTCTGGGTATATAATTACTACCATGGAGAAAGAGCAAGAGTATCAGATCAACTTCAATCATGTGTCTGGGAGGAAATATTACAGGCAGTATAAAGGTAATAATATGAGAGTAATGCTCAAACTTAGTTGGAATGGAAGATAATAGCACTGTGTACAACAGGTTGATTACATATTTTTCCTAACCCTGAAACTTAGGTATTTTGTGTGACACATCTCCTAGGGAATATAGACTATGTGATATGAGCACAATGAAGTAAGTAAAGGCAATAATAGAAAATACCCCCACACACACACACACACACAAAGCACGTGTCAGTATAAATAAATAAATAAATAAATAAATAAATAAATAAAATTGTACTATTAAGTAACTCGAGTTAAAAAGGAAATTATAATGTAAAATATAAAGAGCTAACTGATATTGAGAGTATTAAATACTCAAAACTGTGATGTTAATCTAAAACAGTACTTTTATGGGACATTTATAGCTTTGAATATAACATATCAGAAAATTAGAAAGAATAAAAATAAATGAGATATGCATTCAATCCAGGAAGATAGGGAGAGAGTAAGAGAGTAAACCCAAATAAATTAGGAATAATATATAGAAGAGGCATTCAAAATGATTTACAAATGACAAGCTATTTTTTTAAAGAATGGTAAAAAAGAGGAAGATTAGCAAGATTAATCAAGAAAACTAAAAGCAGACATACCACATACAGTCTGAAAGTGGGTAATAACTAAATATAAAATAGTGATAGCAATGCAAAATAGTATTAAAACCAATATTATGCAAATGTTCGAAAAATATATATTTCTGGGAAAAATATAAATTGTCAAAATAAGCATTCAATGAAACAGCAAAAAAGAAACATACAAATAATCATTACATGTATTGAAATGATAACAAAAATCTCCTGCCACTTTACATATCATTACCAATGGCTCCAGAATAGGACAATTTTATAGTTGCAGTCTACCAAACAGTCAATAAATACATAATATCAATTCCTAATTGTACAAGTAGTTCCAGAAAATAGAAAAATAAATTAAAATGAGAAAACATGTGCAAAATACTTTAACAATTTTACTGAGATATATTTTGCATATTATTAAGTGTTCAAAATGATTTAGGGTACAGGGAAACATCATGTATGGCTAGTGAAAATGCAAAATAAAGTCCGTTATGGAAAAAATACTTATAGTACTTAGGTGAATTTGAGAATGTATATATCTTAAGATGTATAATCTTATTCCTGTTTTTGTATCTCAGAAAAACTGTCACATAGGTTCGAAAGAAAACAAGTGAGACATCTCTTTTATTAAGTTACCTAACATGGTAGCTGTTTATTTGTTAGGTAGAAATCTACTGCTGGTATTGCATATAGTTCCTGGTTATAAACACATATTAAGAACAAAACTCTGGGCATTATGATTCAGTAAGTTTGGCTTGAGGCCCAGACATGGATATTTTGAAAAATCTAAACATGTAATTCTGACATGTTACCCTTAGTTAAGAACTAGTGATGTTGTGGAATTAGCATATATCTAAGTGCATCTTCTTTCAGTTTCGTTAAAAGACTTTGGTGGTTCATCATGGACTAAGTGGGGACGTTGAGGTAGAAAAAAGGACAAAGAACACAGGAGTTCAGGCAAAGCACTCATTCTGTGCTTTCCCTTTAATATGTAGATTTTTCAGTTTACTAGAGTCAGAGAATCCAGGACATTCCTCCCATAAATGCTAGTATAATGCTTTTTGGAACAGAGTAAGCATTTATGGATGTTTTGAAAGAGTTCATCCCAAACATATTGAAGCCTATGTTACATAAAGTTGGTTTTCTGCCAGGATTTCTTTCTTTCTTTCTTTCTTTCTTTCTTTCTTTCTTTCTTTCTTTCTTTTCTCTCTCTCTCTCTCTCTCTCTCTCTCTCTCTCTCCTCTCTCTTTCTTTTCTTACAAAAAAATCTTTATAATCCACTGGGTATATTTACCTTGGAGATGTGGAAAGTTCACAGGACTTTTACTTCTTCCACCAGAATCAAGAATTTTGCGTTCAGAGAATTATCAGAAACTCCAGATCCCAAAAGTCAGTGTAAGAATACAGCATCTGGGTGCCAGAACTCACTAATTGTTGGCTTAGGGAGCATAGAAAATGAGAGATCCTCTGCAAGTCTGTGATGAACAATATCCCCACTCCATCTCCCAAATAACCCCAAAAGAAGTATATCAGGTTGATGTTCAGGACTTGCTTGTTGGCTGGTGTGATTTGAGCATTTTGCCACCCCCACCTCTCAAGTGAATTTGATCAATCCATAGATAATCTCTGTTTTATTAGTAATGCTTAGCATTCCTCATCCATGAATGAAAATATTGCCTTAAAAATTAAGAGTTGAAGTATAATAAACCAATGACTCAAAAGCTTAACATACTGGTTATGAAAGAGAGAAGTGAATGAAGAAAAAGCACAAAGGAAATTAGAGTGGAAAGTAGATGGTAAGAGAGAAAGAAAGAGAGAAGAAAGAGTAAATATTGATTGCTGACTTCGAGTATATCCAGAGTGGATACTTCTAAGTTTCTCTTGGGCAAAGACAAATATGTATGCAGGTAATAGTTGTTAGCTTGACTTCTACAAATATAAGCAACTATACTTCACAGGACTTACACAGATTTATTTAAACCCAGGAGATTTTGTATGAAGTTTATTTGAGGAATTGTTAGTGAGGTATTGTTACATTTTTAAATTCCAACTTCATGACTAATAGTATTTCTTACACAGTATCTTTTAAAGTGATAGAAGAGTATCTGATTTAACAGAATACTTTCCTCTATGGCTATGCTGGATGACAAAAAATGCTTCTTTACTAGCCCAACTTTTTCTATGTGCTTTGTGATGAAGTATAGTTGCAAAATAAAAGTGAAATAGTACCAAAGAGAAACTGTAGCTAAAAACAAAAAATCTTTTCAGTCAATAGTTCCTTTGTTTAGGGGATTTCTACTCCACATTTAGTTTCAATCTGAGATGATGAGGGAAAATGGCATTTGACACTGTAACATGAAACCTAAATGAAAGACTATTTTATTTTAAAGCTGAAAAATTGATAATAGGAACTGAAAAAAGATGAAAAATTGGGTCGGCTAAGGCAATGATAACATTCTGGAGGCATCCTGTCCTCTGAACAAATAAATAATATAATTCAGTGCTCTCAACTTTTCCCTGCTTATTATATTCAAGAAAAGTGAAAGAATAGGCATTATCCTTTAGCAATAGTAGAGGAATGGTAGTTACAAGCAGAAGGCTAATTAGAGGAATAAGGATAGCTAACAAAATGTACTGAGGACGTGAAGTTGAACTTAGAATTGAAGTCCTGGATTTGAATCCTGGCTTTAGTATTTCTAGCACATGACCTTTGGCAAATTAATTTGTGTCCTGACTTCCTTATTTTTAAAGCTGGAATGTTAATACCAGATTTACAGAAGTGTTGTAAGACTTAGAAATAATATATGTAAAGGATCTTGTACTATGTATGTGCTAGAACCAAGGAGAGTTTACGTAGGAAAATTAAAAAATAAACCCATATTGTAGTGAATGTTCTGATAAAGAAACAGTGTTGGCAATGACAATAAATTTTCCTACTTGTTTTCAAATTAAATTGCTTTATTATTTTTAAAAGCTTAGCTTTCACTGCTTTAGGAAAAAAACTGAGTTTTAAATCATAAATAATAATAAAAAAACTGATGTATGGCATAGGACAATAGAGCAATGTTTAAGAATACCATTAGTAAATTAAAGTGGAAAAAATCTTAAAATAGAGATACTATTACTATATTGTATTTTTCTTCTTTATTGGAACATTAGTTTTCATAAAAGGCCTTTCTATATAAAGCAATCAATGATATCTGGCCAAAAGTAAAATAAACATAAAATTTCTCTAGGGAAAAGAAATATTGTGTGCATATTTAATTTAAAATAGAATTAATCCGATCAATTTATGTGCTTCAATGTTCTGTGGTTACAAATATTTTTCATACCTTTAGATTAATATTATACAAAATAAGATTTTTTATGAAGCAAAACTTATTACCAACTTGGATACTTAATTTATGTGATTAAGGCAATTAAAACTCATTTATTTAAGACATGATATGATTACAAAGATAAAACCAAAATTCACAGAAAACAAATAATAGGTCTTTTAAATACCCTCAGGCCACTGGCAAATGTAAAAATGGATGAATAGAATGGAATAATGTATGATAGAGGCTTCTTCTCAAAAGATTAAAAATTAGGCAACCTATCAATTCTATGTTAAAAATTGTGATGGTAAATTATTCTATGTAAAATCTTGGATCTAGGAGAAATTGATAAAAGCAGATTCAAAAGTCCTGTCAAGGTCCAGCATTGAAAATTTAATGTTTCCTCCATTATTTTCAAGTACAAATTACATGTCCCTGTCACTGGATGAGATAAGTATTGGGAGGGGGTTATCTGAAAGCTAGAATGGAAACCCCTCAGATCAGATAAGAGAAACTTTGTTCCCTTAAGTGTGGTTACATTTTTGGATTCTTAGTGGGGGCCTAGGCTTCCCAGTTCATGCATCCTACTAGAAAGATGACCTGAGTGCTCTACTAGGAATCAAGTAGGAGAAGCATATGAGCTCCATGCCAACTGGGAAAGTAATACCTGAAACAGTCTGTGCTAGGCAGAATTTGCCTAGCCCCCTGTTGTGTATGATCCATATACAGTAAACCTTGGTTTGTGAGTCTTGTTCGGTGAGTGTTCCGCAAGATGAGCAAACATTTCTAATACATTTTAACCTGATTAATGAGTGATATCTTGCAATATGAGTAGTACATGACACTGAATATCACATGATGACAACTGAACTAATGGTTCTTGAAAATTGCTTTGATATACAAGCACTTTGGATTACAAGCATGTTTTCAGAACCAATTATGCTCACAAACCAAGTTTTTACTGTAATTACCTTCCATTAAGTGTAGCTAGAACCTTTGAATATGATTGAATATTACTCCCTCAATTTGGATACTAATCAGTTGACTTTGAGATAAACAAAAGGAAGCTAATCCTGGGAGGCCCTGATGTTTCAGAGAAAGATTTAAAAGAAGATAAAGTATCAAAAAGTCTGGTCTTGTTGGTTTTGAAAATGCAGCCAATTTGAGTTCTAGACCTTGAAAGAAATGAAATGTGTCAACGACCACATGAACTTGGAAAAGGAACCTGAGCCTCAGAGGAGACCCCATCTCTACCCAACACTTTGATTTCAGTATGGTGAGGACATGAGCAGAAAACACAGCTACTCAGAACCTAGGCTCCTACTCATGGAAACTGTAAGATAATGAATTTGTACTGTTTTTAACCCACTAAGTTTATAATAATTTGATATGCAGCAATAGAAAACTAATACACAGTCTAATTATGCATTGCCAAAAAAGGAAAACACACCTAAAATAGAAAAAAATATGTAACAGAGTAAGATGACATGTGCAAATATGGAAGAAGAAAGCAAAAACAAAAATTGAAAATGAAGAATCAAAGTGAAGTGGCCAAAAATGTCATGAAGAAGACAAATTGAGTAGAATGAAAGGTAAATGAAAGGAAGGGAAAGGACCAGACAGGGTCTGGATTTGTTCTGGACTACTCTGACAAAGTAATATAAATAGTTCATGTTCTAGAATGCACACTTTAAAAATACACTTTTCTGGCCTACTAGATAGACAAATGCTACTTTTATCAATGATTTTTAGAATAATGAGAATGTCATAGGATAAATGTTGGACCTACACAGACCAGGCAAGAGAAACAGTAGTGAAAATCAGTAGATATATACAAAGAGGGAAAAAATGATGCACAAAGTGGTGAGATGGATGCTACAGAAAATTTGAATATGCTTAGAATGGGTCATCAAATTTATTGCAGGTTTTTACAATGAAAATGATATATAGTTGGATTTTTATTTTTAATTTTTGTATATTTTCATTTAAATTTATTAGTTAGCATACAACTTAACATTAATCTCAGGTGTACAATATGCAACACTCGTTGCTCATTTCAAGTACCCTCCTTGATCCTCATCATCTATTTCCCCCATTCCCCCCCCCCGACTCACCTCCCTCTGGTAACCATCAGTTTCTTATCTATAGTAAGAGTCTGTTTCTTGGTTTCTTTCTTTCTGTCTGGCTGTCTCTCTCTCTCTCTCTTAATTTTTTCCTTTTTCTTCTATCTTTTGTTTCTTAAATTCCACATATGAGTGAAAGAATATGTCATTTGTCTTTCTCTGACTGCCTTATTTCACTTAACATTATACTTTCTAGCTTCAATCATGTCATTACAAATGGCAAGATTTCATTTTCTGTGGCTGAATAATATTCCATTGAATATATATACCACATCTTCTTTATGCATTCATTAATTGATGGACACTTGGGCTGCTTCCATAATTTGGCTATTGTAAATAATGGTACTATAAACATCGGGGTTCATGTATCCCTTTGATTTGGTGTTTTTGTATTCTTTGGGTAAATACCCAGTAGTGCGATTGCTTAATTATAGAGCAGTTTTACTTTTATCTTTTTAAAGAACTTCCACACTGTTTTCCAGAGTGGCTGCACCAGTTTGCCTTCCTACCAACAGTGCAAGATGGTTCTTTTTTTCTATACAGCCTTGTCAACACCTGTTTCTTGTGCTGTTAATTTTGGTGATTCTGGCAGGTACAAGGTGATTTCTTTGTGTGTGGGGGGGGTTTGTTTGTTTAATGAACATATGCTTTAATTTATCTTGGGTAAATACTTAGGAGTGAAATGGCTGGGTCATGTGGTATGTTTAATATGGTAAGAATCACCAAATTATTTTTCAAAGTGATTATGCCATCTTGAAATCCTCAGTGCAGTGGATAAGAGTACCAGTTGCACCATATCCTTCCCAATATTCCTTGTATTTATCTTGGTTAATTGGTGGTTATGGTTTCATAGTCGTATATAAATCAAATTTAATCAAAATGTACATATTAAAAGTGATTTTAATATTATAATCAATAAAATGTGATCACTACTCTTTCTATTAGCAGTGTTCTTTCATTTTTTTCAAATATAAATGTGCATTTATTAAATTTCTTCAATGTGTATATGGTTTTTTTCTTAGCCTCTATTTTCAATATTTGTTTTAGCCTACACCAGATTTTATTTTATTTTACTTTTTTTTCAATATATGAAATTTATTGTCAAATTGGTTTACATACAACACCCAGTGCTCATCCCAAAAGATGCCCTCCTCAATACCCATCACCCTCCCTCCCCTCGCTCCCACCCCCCATCAACCCTCAGTTTGTTCTCAGTTTTTAAGAGTCTCTTATGCTTTGGCTCTCTCCCACTCTAACCTCTTTTTTTTCCCTTCCCCTCCCCCATGGGTTTCTGTTGAGTTTCTCAGGATCCACATAAGAGTGAAAATATATGGTATCTGTCTTTCTCTGTATGGCTTATTTCACTTAGCATCACACTCTCCAGTTCCATCCACGTTGCTACAAAGGGCCATATTTCGTTCTTTCTCATTGCCATGTAGTACTCCATGTGTATATAAACCACAATTTCTTTATCCATTCATCAGTTGATGGACATTTCGGCTCTTTCCATAATTTGGCTATTGTTGAGAGTGCTGCTATAAACATTGGGGTACAAGTGCCCCTATGCATCAGTACACCTGTATCCCTTGGGTAAATTCCTAGCAGTGCTACTGCTGGGTTATAGGGTAGGTCTATTTTTAAATTTTTGAGGAACCTCCACACTGTTTTCCAGAGAGGCTACAACAGTTTGCAATCCCACCAACAGTGCAAGAGGGTTCCCGTTTCTCCACATCCTCTCCAGCATCTCTAGTCTCCTGATTTGTTCATTTTGGCCACTCTGACTGGCGTGAGGTGATATCTGAGTGTGGTTTTGATTTGTATTTCCCTGATGAGGAGCGACGTTGAGCATCTTTTCACGTGCCTGTTGGCCATCCGGATGTCTTCTTTAGAGAAGTGTCTGTTCATGTTTTCCACCCATTTCTTCAGTGGGTTATTTGTTTTTTGGTTGTGGAGTTTGGTGAGCTCTTTATAGATTTTGGATACTAGTCCTTTGTCTGATATGTCATTTGCAAATATCTTTTCCCATTCCGTTGGTTGCCTTTTAGTTTTGTTGGTTGTTTCTTTTGCTGTGCAGAAGCTTTTTATCTTCACAAGGTCCCAAGAGTTCATTTTTACTTTAAGTCCCTTGCCTTTGGGGATGTGTCAAGTAAGAAATTGCTACAGCTGAGGTCAGAGAGGTCTTTTCCTGCTTTCTCCTCTAGGGTTTTGATGGTTTCCTGTCTCACATTCAGGTCTTTTATCCATTTTGAGTTTATTTTTGTGAATGGTGTGAGAAAGTGGTCTAGTTTCAATCTTCTGCATGTTGCTGTCCAGTTCTCCCAGCACCATTTGTTAAAGAGGCTGTCTTTTTTCCATTGGATGTTCTTTCCTGCTTTGTCAAAGATGAGTTGGCCATATGTTTGTGGGTCTAGTTCTGGGGTTTCTATTCTATTCCACTGGTCTATGTGTCTGTTTTTGTGCCAATACCATGCTGTCTTGATGACTACAGCTTTGTAGTAGAGGATAAAGTCTGGGATTGTGATGCCTTCTGCTTTGGTCTTCTTCTTCAAATTACTTTGGCTATTCAGGGCCTTTTGTGGTTCCATATGAATTTTAGGATTGCTTGTTCTAGTTTGAGAAGAATGCTGGTGCAATTTTTATTGGGATTGCATTGAATGTGTAGATAGCTTTGGGTAGTATTGACATTTTGACAATGTTTATTCTTCAAGGTGATTTCTTTGTAGTTTTGATTTGTATTTTCCTGATGATGAGTGGTGTTGAGGTCATTTCATATGTCTGTTGGACATATGGATGTCTTCTTTGGAAAAATGTCTTTTCATGTCTTCTGCTCACTTTTTAACTGGATTATTCATTTCTTTGGTGTTGATTTTATGTGTTCTTTATATATTTTGGATGCTAACTCTTCATTGGGTATGTCATTTGCAAATATCTTCTCAAATTCATTAGGTTAACTTTAATTTTATTGATTATTTCCTTTGCTGGGCAGAAGGTGTATTTTTGTTTGTCTGTTTGTTTTGTTTTGGTTTGTTTTTTGTGTTTTTTTAAATGAAATCCCAATTAGTATATTTTTGCTTTTGTTTCCCTTGCCTCAGGAGACATATCTAACAAGAATTTGCTATGGCCAATGTCAAAGATGCTACTGGCTGTGTTCTGCTCTAGGATTTTGATGGTTTCTTGTCTCACATTTAGGTTTCTAATCCATTTTGAATTTATTTTTGTGTTTGGTGTGAGAACATGGTCCAGTTTCATTATTTTGCATGTTGCTGTGCAGTTTTTCCAATACCATTTGTTGAAGAGACTGTCTTCTTTCACTGCATATTCTTTCTTGCTTTTTGAAGATTCATTGAACATATAGATGTGGGCTCATTTCTGGGTTTTCTATTCTGCTCCATTAATCTATGTATCTATTTTTGGGCAAGTACCAAAATATTTTTGATCACTACAGCTTTAGAATATAACTTGAAGTCTGGAATTGTGATTCCTCCAGTTTTGCTTTTCCTTTGAAGATTGCTTTTGTCTATTCAGGGTCTTTTCTGGCTCCATACAAATTTTAGAATTCTTTTTTCGAGATCTATAAAAAACGCTGGTGGTATTTTGACAGGGATTGCTTTCAATGTATAGATTGCTTTAAGTAGTATAAACATTTTAACAATATTCGTTCCAATCCATAAGCATGGAATGTTTTTCCATTTCTTGGTGTCATCCACAGTTTTATTCATCAGTGTTTTATAGTTTCCAGAGTACAGGATTTTCACCTCTTTGGTTATGTTTATTCATAGGTAATCTTGTTGTTTTTGGTGTAATTGTAAATAGGAATGACTTGTTGATTTCTCTATCTGCTGCTTCATTATTGGCATACAGAATGCAAATTTATGTATGTTGATTTTCTCTCTTGTGACATTATTGAATTCATGTATCAGTTCCAGCAGATTTTTATGGGAGTCTTTTTGAATTTTCTATATAGAGTATCCTGTTATCTGCAAATAGTGTTTTTCTTCTCCCTTGCTGATTTGGCAGCCTTTTATTTCTTTTTTTTGTTGTTGTCTGATTGCTGTGGCTAAGAATCACAGTACTATGCTAAATAATAATCGTGAGAGTGGACATCCCTGTATTGTTTCTGATCACAGAAGAAAAGCTCTCAGTTTTCCCCATTGAAAATAATATTAGATGTGGCTTTTTACATATGGCCTTTATTTTGTTGAGGTATGTTCCTTCAAAACATACTTTGTTGAGGGTTTTTATCATGAACAAATACTGTACTCTGCCAAATGTTTTTTCTTCATTTACTGAAAGGATCATTTGGTTCTTATCCTTTCTTTTATTAATGTGGTGTATCATGTTGGTTGATTTGCAAATATTAAACCACCTTGCATCCCAGTAATAAAGCCCTATTGATTATGATGAATTATTTTTTAAATATATTGTTGAATTCCGTTGTTAGTATTTTATTGAGAAGTTTTGCATCCATGTTCTTCAGGGAAATTTACTTGTAGTTCTCTTTTTTAGAGAAGACTTTATCTGGTTTTGGTGTCAGGGTTGTCTTGTCTTCTTGAATGCTGTCTCTCAAGGATGTGCTTGGAGAAGAGTGAATAATCTCCCTGCTAAGTGCCCCAGTTACTTTTCAGATCTCTGTTTCCATGCTGTCTTACATGGGACTTTTTGCCTGCCTTCTCTCCACGAGCAGCGCAGGGCCCTCTGGGCTCTATATCCACCAAGTCAGTGACCTTTAAAACTCCAGACTTTAAGCCCCAGTTTTCAGGAACTCACAAAATTCAGCGGCTCTCATTTTCCAAGCTCATGGCTTTGGGACAACATTCTCCTTGTGCATTCTCTTGTGTGCTTCTGTCTTTCTCACCCCTCTCTGTGAACTAATCTCCCTCCTCCCAATTACCATATCTTTTTTCTCCCTTAAACCACATCTTCACACTTCATGCCCTCTGGATGTAGCCTTTCTCTCTGTTTAGTTGTGAAGTTTGTTCTGTTGGTCTTCAGGTCAATTTCTGGGGTATTTAGGATGATTTTATAGTTATCTAGTTGTCTTCATGAGAATATATGAACCAGTGTCTTATCCTACCATCATGTTCCTCACAAGAATCTCCTAGTCATTTTGTAAGTCTGAGATCCTTTTGCGAAAAGATATACCTAACTGATGGCTACTGCCTACTTACCAGGATTTTGAAGCATCATTTGCCCCATCCTTCCCATTACTGTCCTCTAATTACCCATTGTGATATCTGATACTTTATTTTTTATTCATTACTAAGTACTTGCCTGGAGCACAAAATTATATTATAATATACTAATGGATACCATATTTTAACAGAGTAAAATATCCCTCAGTGACTACTTCTGGGACTGTTTCTCCAGTACCTTCCTTGACTTAGAAAGTATATGTGCATTCATTTATATTGTTAGGAAAATGAGCCATTTCTGATTAAAAAGTGAGGCAGAACATTTTAACCATATCTCTTTAAACTCTTATCACCATTTGCTATTACACATTTATTTAAATTTCTTGAAATTTCCATATACTGGGGACAATGATAATGATCAAAATAGCTTGCTGATTTCAAAATGTAGTGATTGTGTGGACCACAAAGAGCATTAGAATCATTTGTGGATAACTTGTTATAAATATAAGTTTCCATGTCTCAACCTCATGATATTTGACTTTGGATGCAAGAAACTGCATTTAAAACAGGCTCCTTAGGTGATTCTTGTCAAAGAAAAATTTTTGAGAAACCCAGAATTAGAACATTTATGTAATGTTATAAATGAAAAGTAATATAAATCTTGCACATTTTGGTCACTATTGTAATGAACTTTGAAAAATGTGAAAAATGTTAGTAATTATTAATGTATTAATTATTTTTCTATATATATCTCAATATTTTCATGTAAATTTTAAGTTCACAGTCTAAGAAGTATTTACTCAACAATATTATGTGCTTGTATGGAAGAACAAGACTGCTGATATGTGATTGACTTTTATAGGATTGGTTATTTTCCTCGACCAGAATTTACACATAAACAGTGTAGAAAAGATTATTGTAAAGAGGAGATGATAAGAAACCTAAGTAAATAGGGTTTATAAATACACTTTGTAAGGAGTAGTTGTAAGAAGATAGATTCCTTTGGCCAACCTGGAGATAGTAGATACATGTTACAGAGTTGTGGATATAAAACAAACACCACTCACTGGTAAAAGAGAGTTAATATACTACTATATTTACTGCTAGTTAAAGAATTAGATAAACCAAACTTGCAAGGAGTTGGTTTTTATTGCCATGATCAGGGCTGTTCAGAGTGTTTTAACATATTTATTGAGATAAACTTATCTCACTGAATCTCAGTTTATGATTCATGTCCCAATCAATTAACATTATAGGAATAATTAAACAACGTAAAATCTTACAAATTTTCTATTCTACGATCTCTAATACACAGCCAATTTCACTTTTATTTGCTTAAATAAATATTTTTGTACCTATGGAAGAATATTCCCTTGTATTCCTTATATTTTTATAGCACTATTAAACATATAGCTGAAGATATATAATTTGAAGATTTCAGATGGTCTGTAAGAATGCTCCTCTCACAGCAATGAAAATATTTGATAAATAGAAATGCGATTTGGGAGAAAAATACCCACAATTTCTATATATAATGTGTAATTTCTATCCATAATTGGAATTAAAATAAAACAATATAAAAATAAAAGAGCTGATGAATGTTATAAGGAAAAGCATCTTTATGTGACAATCTGAGACATATATTCAAGAAAATACTGACATAGCTTTGCAAACACTACTGGTTACTTTACTTAGTATTACAAGTTAGTCCTTTATTCTCAGGTAACCCAGTATCTTGAATATTAGAGAAATAACAACCAATTCCAAAAATTGAGCCCATAACTTGTTGTACTTAAAATATATTGCTTACCAGTAAAACTAGTACTCATTTGCATAATCAACAGACATTTACTTATGCAACGTATGTGATAATTAGAAACAGGAGGAGCAATTAAGATGGCAGAAAAGTAGGGGGATCCTGGGCTTTATTCATCCCCCAAACACAGCTGTATTGAAGTCATATCACTTGGAACACCCAGGAAATCAATCTGCAGACTGGCAGAAGGATATCCACAGTTGGAGGAAGACAGTGTAACAGGCTTTTTTAACAAACAAATCAAAGCACACTGAGTTAAGAGTTCAAACACTTCCCACTCCAAGCAAGGAGGAGCTCTACAGACGACTGAACAGGGGGAAAGAGCAGCCAAAATGCAACATCAGGGTGCACACATATACACCAGAACACTTCTTGAAGTGCCAGGCCTCAGACAGTGTATGACCCTTTTTTTAAATAAAACATTACTCTCAGGTGTGGGAATCATAACAAGCTTTCAAAACACTCAAAAGGCAAAAACTGAGCTAAAATGACAAGATGGAGGAATGGAGATCAAGAAGAAATCACAGTCAGAGACTTGCTCAAAACAGATATAAACAACATATCTGAATGAGAATTTAGAGCAGCAGTCATAAGACTACTAGCTGAGCTTGACAAAAGCAGAGAAGACACCAGAGAAACCCTTGTATCAAAGATAAAAGACCTAAAAATTAGTCAGGCTAAGATACAAAATGCTATAACTGAGATACAAAACCAAGTGGATATACTCACAATGAGGAATAAAGAAGCAGAGCAGAGAATAGGTGATATAAAAGATAAAATTATGGCAAATAATGAAGCCAAAAAGAAGAGGGAAAGAAAATTATTATATCACTAAAGAAGATATAGGGAGCTTAATAATTCCATAAAACAAAACAATATCCATATCGTGGAGTCCCAGCAGAAGATTTATTTGAACATATTATAGCTGAGAATTTTCCCAAGCTGAAGAAGGAAGCAGGTATTCAAGTCCAACAGACAAAGAGAACTACTCTCAAAATCAACAAAAGGACATCAACACCATAACATACCATAGCGAAACTTTCAAAATA
Organism: Prionailurus bengalensis; assembly: GCF_016509475.1. Classification (NCBI taxonomy): domain Eukaryota; kingdom Metazoa; phylum Chordata; class Mammalia; order Carnivora; family Felidae; genus Prionailurus; species Prionailurus bengalensis. Next base: position 105,649,371 of record NC_057361.1, read on the forward strand.
TAAAGAACTTGCAAATTGCAAAGATAAAGAGAGAATTCTGAGAACATCTATGGACAAAAGAATGTTAACCTACAGAGGTAGAAACATAAGTTAGCAGCAGACCCATTCGCTGAAACATGACAGGCCAGAAGGGAGTGGCAGGAAATATTCAGTGTTCTGAATAGGAAAAATATGCAGCCAAGAATCCTTTATCCATCCAGGTTGTCATTCAGAATAGAAGGGGAGAAAAAAGTTTCCCAGACAAACTAAAACTAAAGGAGTTTATTACCACTAAGCCAGTCCTGCGAGAAATTATAAGGGGGACACTTTAAGAAGAGGAAAAAAAAAAAAACACCAAAGCATCAAAGACTGAAAAGGACCAGAGCATCACCAGAAACACCAACTCTACAGGTAACACAATGGGACTAAATTTATATAGTTCGATAATTATTCTGAATGTAAATGCTCCAATAAAAAGACATAGGGTATCAGAATAGATAAAAGAAATCAAGATCCAACTATATGTTCCCTACAAGAGATTCACTTTAGATCTAAAGACACCTGAAGTTTGAAAATGAGAGGATGGGTGTAGAGAGAAGATGGCGGTGTAGGAGGACACTGGGCTCACCACGCATACTGCTGATCACTTAGATTCCACCTACACCTGCCTAAATAACCCAGAAAACCGCCAGAAGACTAGCAGAACGGAGTCTCTGGACCCAAGCGCAGACGAGAGGCCCACGGAAGAGGGTAGGAAGGGCTGAGAGGCGGTGCACTCTGCAGGGACTGGCGGGAGGGAGCCAGGGTGGAGGGGCGACCTGCTAGACAAGCAGAGCCCCGGAGTCTGGCTTGCAAAACCGGAGGGGCCAGAGTGTGTTCCGACAGTGAGCATGACTTAGCATCTGGGAGGTCATAAGTTAACAGCTCTGCTCGGAAAGTGGGAAGGCTGGAGGACAAAGGGAGGGAGAGTTGCTGAGCCCCGGGACGACAGAACTCAGTTTGGTGGGGAACAAAGGCACTAGCCAGCACCATCTCCCTCGCACATCCCCCAGCCAAAATCCCAAAGGGAACCAGTTCCTGCCAGGGAAATTGCTTGCTCCGCGCAAACACCCAACGCTGTGCTTCTGCCTAGCCACTCCTCCTGCAGCGGGTCAGACTCCCTCCCGCTGCCACAGGGCCCCTCATGAAGTGGATTACCTAAGGAGAAGCGACCTAGGCCTGGCCCTTATTCCCCCATTCACCTTGCCTACCCATCCCAGCTAATACGCCAGATCCCCAGCACCACAAACCTGGCAGTGTGCAAGTAGCCCAGACGGGCCACGCCACCCCACAGTGAATCCCGCCCCTAGGAGAGGGGAAGAGAAGGCACACACCAGTCTGACTGTGGCCCCAGCGGTGGGCTGGGGGCAGATTCAGGTCTGACTGCAGCCCTGCCCATCAACTCCAGGTATACATCACAGCACAGGGGAAGTGCCCTGCAGGTCTGCACCACTCCAGGGACTATCCAAAATGACCAAACGGAAGAATTCCCCTCAAAAGAATCTCCAGGAAATAACAACAGCTAATGAACTGATCAAAAAGGATTTAAATAATATAACAGAAAGTGAATTTAGAATAATAGTCATAAAATTAATCCCTGGGCTTGAAAACAGTATAGAGGACAGCAGAGAATCTCTTGCTACAGAGATCAAGGGACTAAGGAACAGTCACGAGGAGCTGAAAAACGCTTTAAACGAGATGCAATATAAAATGGAAATGACCACGGATCAGACTGAAGAAGCAGAGGAGAGAATAGGTGAAGTAGAAGATTAAATATTGGAAAAAGAGGAAGCTGAGAAAAAGAGATATAAAAAAATCCAGGAGTATGAGGGGAAAATTAGAGAACTAAGTGATACACTAAAAAGAAATAATATACGCATAATTGGTATCCCAGAGAAGGAAGAGAGAGGGAAAGGTCTTGAAGGGGTACTTGAAGAAATAATAGCTGAGAACTTCCCTGAACTGGGGAAGGAAAAAGGCATTGAAATCCAAGAGGCACAGAGAATTCCCTTCAGACGTAACTTAATTGATCTTCTGCACGACATATCATAGTGAAACTGGCAAAATACATGGATAAAGAGAAAATTCTGAAAGCAGCAAGGGATAAACTTGCCCTCACATATAAAGGGAAACCTATAAGACTCGTGACTGATCTCTCTTCTGAAACTTGGCAGGCCAGAAAGAATTGGAACGAGATCTTCAGTGTGCTAAACAGAAAAAATATGCAGCCGAGAATCCTTTATCCAGCAAGTCTGTCATTTAGAATAGAAGGAGAGATAAAGATCTTCCCAAATAAACAAAAACTGAAGGAATTCGTCACCACTAAACCAGCCCTACAAGAGATCCTAAGTGGGATCCTGTGAGACAAAGTACCAGAGACATTTCTACAAGCATAAAACATACAGACATCACAATGACTCTAAACCCGTATCTTTCTATAATAACACTGAATGTAAATGGATTAAACGCGCCAACAAAAAGACATAGGGTATCGGAATGGATAAAAAAACAAGACCCATGTATTTGCTGTCTACAAGAGACTCATTTTAGACCTGAGGACACCTTTAGATTGAGAGTGAGGGGATGGAGAACTATTTACCATGCTACTGGAAGCCAAAAGAAAGCTGGAGTAGCCATACTTATATCAGACAAACTAGACTTTAAATTAAAGGCTGTAACAAGAGATGAAGAAGGGCATTATATAATAATTACAGGGTCTATCCATCAGGAAGAGCTAACAATTATAAATGTCTATGTGCTGAATATGGGAGCCCCCAAATATATAAAACAATTACTCATAAACATAAGCAACCTTATTGATAAGAATGTGGTAATTGCAGGGGACTTTAACACTCCACTTACAGAAATGGATAGATCATCTAGACACACGGTCAATAAAGAAACAAAGACCCTGAATGAGACATTGGATCGGATGGACTTGACAGATATATTTAGAACTCGGCATCCCAAAGCAACAGAATATACTTTCTTCTCGAGTGCACATGGAACATTCTCCAAGATAGATCATATACTGGGTCACAAAACAGCCCTTCATAACTATACAAGAATTGATATTATACCATGCATACTTTCAGACCACAATGCTATGAAGCTTGAAATCAACCACAGAAAAAAGTCTGGAAAACCTCCAAAAGCATGGAGGTTAAAGAACACCCTACAAACGAATGAGTGGGTCAACCAGGCAATTAGAGAAGAAATTAAAAAATATATGGAAACAAACGAAAATGAAAATACAACAATCCAAATGCTTTGGGGTGCAGCGAAGGCAGTCCTGAGAGGAAAATACATTGCCATCAAGCCTATCTCAAGAAACAAGAAAAATCCCAAATACAAAATCTAACAGCACACCTAAAGGTACTAGAAGCAGAAAAGCAAAGGCAGCCTAAACCCAGCAGAAGAAGAGAAATAATAAAGATCAGAGCAGAAATAAACAATATAGAATCTAAAAAAACTGTAGAGAAGATCAACGAAACCAAGAGTTGGTTTTTTGACGAAATAAACAAAATTGACAAACCTCTAGCCAGGCTTCTCAAAAAGAAAAGGGAGATGACCCAAGTAGATAAAATAATGAATGAAAATGGAATTACACAAAAATTCCCTCAGACATACAAACAATTATCAGGGAATACTATGAAAAATTATATGCCATCAAATTGGACAACCTGGAAGAAATGGACAAATTCCTGAACACCCACACTCTTCCAAAACTCAATTAGGAGGAAAGAGAAAGCTTGAACAGACTCATAACCAGCGAAGAAATTGAATCGGTTATCAAAAATCTCCTAACAAATAAGAATCCAGGACCAGATGGCTTCCCAGGGGAGTTCTACCAGACGTTTAAAGCAGAGATAATACCTATCCTTCTCAAGCTATTCCAAGAAATAGAAAGGGAATGAAAACTTCCAGACTCATTCTATGAAGCCAGTATTACTTTGATTCCTAAACCCGATAGAGACCCAGTAAAAAAAGAGAACTACAGGCCAATATCCCTGATGAACATGGATGCAAAAATTCTCAATAAGATACTAGCAAATCGAATTCAACAGCATATAAAAAGAATAATCCTTTTTGATGATCCCATGATCCAGTGGGATCCATTCCTGGGATGCAGCGCTGGTTCAACATTCGCAAATCAATCAAGGTGATACATCACATTAAAAAAAGAAAATATAGGGGCGCCTGGGTGGCGCAGTCGGTTAAGAGTCCGACTTCAGCCAGGTGACGATTTCGCGCTCCGTGAGTTTGAGCCCCGCGTCAGGCTCTGGGCTGATGGCTCGGAGCCTGGAGCCTGTTTCCGATTCTGTGTCTCCCTCTCTCTCTGCCCCTCCCCCGTTCATGCTCTGTCTCTCTCTGTCCCAAAAATAAATAAACGTTGAAAAAAATTTACAAAAAAAAAAACCCAGAAAATATAAGAACCATATGATCCTGTCAATCGATGCAGAAAAGGCCTTTGACAAAATTCAGCACCCTTTCTTAATAAAAACCCTCGAGAAAGTCGGGATAGAAGGAACATACTTAAACATCATAAAAGCCATTTATGAAAAGCCCACAGCTAACATCATCCTCAATGGGGAAAAACTGAGAGCTTTTTCCCTGAGATCAGGAACACGACAGGGATGCCCGCTCTCACCGCTATTGTTTAACATAGTGTTGGAAGTTCTAGCATCAGCAATCAGACAACAAAAGGAAATCAAAGGCATAAAAATTGGCAAAGATGAAGTCAAGCTTTCACTTTTTGCAGATGACATGATATTATACATGGAAAATCCGATAGACTCCACCAAAAGTCTCCTACAACTGATACATGAATTCAGCAAAGTTGCAGGATACAAAATCAATGTACAGACATCAGTTGCATTCTTATACACTAACAATGAAGCAACAGAAAGACAAATAAAGAAACTGATCCCATTCACAATTGCACCAAGAAGCATAAAATACCTGGGAATAAATCTAACCAAAGATGTAAAAGATCTGTATGCTGAAAACTATAGAAAGCTTATGAAGGTAATTGAAGAAGATATAAAGAAAAGGAAAGATATTCCCTGCTCATGGATTGGAAGAATAAATATTGTCAAAATGCCAATACTACCCAAAGCTATCTACACATTCAATGCAATCCCAATCAAAATTGCACCAGCATTCTTCTCAAACTAGAACAAGCAATCCTAAAATTCATATGGAACCACAAAAGGCCCTGAAGAGTCAAAGTAATTTTGAAGAAGACCAAAGCAGGAGGCATCCCAATCCCAGACTTTAGCCTCTACTACAAAGCTGTAGTCATCAGGACAGCATGGTATTGGCCCAAAAACAGACACACAGACCAATGGAATAGAATAGAAACCCCAGAACTAGACCCACAAACGTATGGCCAACTAATCTTTGACAAAGCAGGAAAGAACATCCAATGGAAAAAAGACAGCCTCTTTAACAAATGATGCTGGGAGAACAGGACAGCAACATGCAGAAGGTTGAAACTAGACTACTTTCTCAAACCATTCACAAAAATAAACTCAAAATGGATCAAGGACCTGAATGTGAGACAGGAAACCATCAAAACCCTAGAGGAGAAAGCAGGAAAACACCTCTCTGACCTCAGCCACTGCAATTTCTTATTGACACATCCCTAAAGGCAAGGGACTTAAAAACAAAAATGAACTCTTGGGACCTTGTGAAGATAAAAAGCTTCTGCACAGCAAAGGAAGCAAACAAGAAAACTAAAAGGCAACCAACAGAATGGGAAAAGATATTTGCAAATGACGTATTGGACAAAGGGCTGGTATCCAAAATCTATAAAGAGCTCACCAAACTCCACACCCAAAAAACAAATAATCCAGTGAAGAAATGGACAGAAAACATGAACAGACACTTCTCTAAAGAAGACATCTGGATGGCCAACAGGCACATGAAAAGATGCTCAACGTCGCTCCTCATCAGGGAAATACAAATCAAAACCACACTCAGATATCACCTCACGCCAGTCAGAGTGGCCAAAATGAACAAATCAGGAGACTATAGATGCTGGAGAGGATGTGGAGAAACGGGAACCCTCTTGCACTGTTGGTGGGAATGCAAATTGGTGCAGCCCTCTGGAAAACAGTGTGGAGGTTCCTCAGAAAATTAAAAATAGACCTACCCTATGACCCAGTAATAGCACTGCTAGGAATTTACCCAAGGGATACAGGAGTACTGATGCATAGGGGCACTTGTACCCCAATGTTTATTGCAGCACTCTCAACAATAGCCAAATTATGGAAAGAGCCTAAATGTCCATCAACTGATGCATGGATAAAGAAATTATGGTTTATATACACAATGGAGTACTACATGGCAATGAGAAAGAACGAAATATGGCCCTTTGTAGCAACGTGGATGGAACTGGAGAGTGTGATGCTAAGTGAAATAAGCCATACAAAGAAAGACAGATACCATATGTTTTCACTGTTATGTGGATCCTGAGAAACTTAACAGAAACCCATGGGGGAGGGGAAGGAGAAAAAAAGAGGTTAGAGTGGGAGAGAGCCAAAGCATAAGAGACTGTTAAAAACTGAGAACAAACTGAGGGTTGATGGGGGGTGGGAGGGGAGGGAGGGTGGGTGATGGGTATTGAGGAGGGCACCTTTTGGGATGAGCACTGGGTGTTGTATGTAAACCAATTTGACAATAAATTTCATATATTGAATAAAAAAAGGTAATGAGAGGATGGAGAACCATGTATCATGCTAATGGCGATCAAAAGAAAGCCAAAGTAGCCATACTTATTTCAAACAAACTAGATTTTAAAACAAAGAGTATAAAAAGAGATGAAATAGGGCATTATACCATAATTAAAGGGTCTATTCATCAAGAAGTTATAACAATTGTTAATATTTATGCCCCAACTTGACACACCCAAATATATAAATAAATTCATGAAAAACATAAAGAAAATCATTGATAATAATAAAATAATTGTAAGGGACGTTAATACCCCACTTACACCAATGGGCACATCATCTAAGCAGAAAATCAACAAGGAAACAATGGCTTCAAATGACACACAGGACAAGATGGACTTAACAGATATATTCAGAACATTTCATCCTAAACCAACAGAATACACATTTCTTTAGAGTGCACGTGAAACATTCCCCAGAATAGATCCCATATTGCATCACAAATCACCCCTCAACAAGTACAAAAAGATCAAGATTATAACATGCATATTTTCAAATCACAATGTTATGAAACTTGAAGTCAACCCCTAGAAAAATAAATTGGAAAGCCCTCAAATACATGGAGGTTAAAGAACATCCTACTAAATAATGAATGGGTTAACCAGGAAATTAAATAAGTAATTTAAAAAATACATGGATGTAAATGAAAAAAAACAGGACAGTCCAAACCCTTTGGGATGCAGCTCAAGCAGTCCTAAGAGGAAAATATATTGAAATTCAGGCCTATTTCAAGAAGCAAGAAAGGTCCCTAAAACAAGCCTAACTTTATACATAAAATAGCTATAAAAGCAGAAAATAAAACCCAAAGCCAGAAGAAGAAGATACATAATATATATTAGAGCAGAAATAAACGATTTAGAAGCAAACAGCAACAAAATCAACGAATTTAAGAGCTGGTTCTTTGAAAGTATTAACATAATTGATAAAACCCTAGCAAGACTTGTTAAAAAGAAAAAAAGAAAGGACCCAAATACATAAAATCATAAAGGAAAGTGGAGAGATCACAACCAACACCACAGAAATATCATTGTAAGAGAATACTGTGAAAATTATATGCTAACAAACTGGACAATTTGGAAGAAATGGAAAAAATCCTAGAAACTCACAAAATACCAAAGCTAAAACAGTATGATAGAAAATTTGAACAGACCCATAACAAGCAAAGAAATGGTATCAGTAACCTACAATCTCCCAACTAACAAGAGTCCTGGGTCAGATGGCTTACCATGGGAATTCTACCAGACATTTAAAGAAGAGTTAATAGCTATTCATCCCTAACTGTCCCCCAAAAAATAAGTGGAAGGAAAACTTCCAAGCTTATTCTATGAATCCAGCATTACTTTGATTCCAAAACCAGACAAAGACCCCACTAAAAAGGAAAATTATAGGCCAACATCCTGATGAATATGGATGCAAAAATTATCATTAAAATAATAGCAATTTGAATTCAACAGTACATTAAAAGAATTATTCTCCATCATCAAGTGAAATTTATTCTTATGCTACAAGGCTGATTCAATATTCACAAATAAATTTACATGATGTACCACATTAATAAAAGAAAACATGAGAACAATATGATCCTATCAATAGATTAGAAAATTCATTTGACAAAATACAGCATCCATTATTGATAAAAGCCCTCAACAAAGTATAGAGGGATCATACCTCAACATCATAAAGACCATATGCAAAAGACCAACTGCCATTATAATCCTCATTGGGAAAACCTGGAAGCCTTTTCCCCTATGGTCAGGAACAAGACAAGGAAGCTCAGTCTCACCATGACTATTTAACATAGTCCTGGAAGTCCTAGCCTCAGCAATCATACAACAAAAAGTAACAAATGGCGTACAAATTGGCAAGAAAAAAGACAAATTTCAGATGACATGATACTCTATGTAGAAAACCCAAAGGACGACACCAAAAATTCCTAGAATACATGAATTAAGGAAAGTCATAGGATATAAAATCAACATAAAGAAATATGTTGCATTTCTATACACCAGTAGTGAAGCAGCATGTTGCCTGAGTTGTTAATGTTACCCATTCTGACAGGTGTCAAGTGGTATCTCATTGTGGTTTTGATTTGTATTTCCCTGATGATGAGTTGATGTTGACCATTTCTTCATGTGTCGGTTGGCCATCTGGATGTCTTCTTTGGAGAAGTGTCTATTCATGTCTTTTGCCCATTTCTTCCCTGGATTATTTGTTTCTTGGGTGTTGAGTTTGATAAATTCCTTATAGATTTTGGATACTAATCCTTTATCTGATATGTCATTTGCAAATATCTTCTCCCATTCTGTCAGTTGCCTTTTGGTTTCGCTGATTGTTTCCTTCACTGTGCAGAAGCTTTCTATTTTGATGAGGTCCCAGTAGTTCATTTTTGCTTTTGTTTCCCTTGTGTCTGGGGACGTGTTGAGTAAGAAGTTGCTGCAGCCAAGCTTAAAGAGGTTTTTGCCTGCTTTCTCCACAAGGATTTTGATGGCTTCTGGTCTCACATTGAGGTCTTTCATCCATTTTGAGTTTATTTTTGTGTGTGGTGTAAGAAAGTGGTCCAGGTTCATTTTTCTGCATGTCGCTGTTCAGTGTTCCCAGCACCACTTGCTGAAGAGAGTGTCTATTCCATTGGATATTCTTTCCTGCTTTGTCAAAGATTAGTTGGACATATGTGTGTGGCTCCATTTCTTAGTTCTCTATTCTGTTACATTGTGAACGGAGTGTCTGTTCTTGTGCCAGTACCATACTGTCTTGATGATTAAAGCTTTGTACTATAGCTTGAAGTAGGGGATTGTGATGCCTCCTGTTTTGGTTTTCTTTTACAAGATGGCTTTGGCTATTCAGGATCTTTTCTGGTTCCATACAAATTTTAGGATTATTTGTTCTAGCTCTGTGAAGAATGCTGGTGATTCTTTGATAGGGATTGCATAGAGTGTGTAGAGTGCTTTGGATAGTATTGACATTGTAATAATATTTGTTCTTCCGATCCAGGAGCATGGAATCTTTTTCCATTTTTTTGTGTCTTCTTCAAAGTATTTCATAAGTTTTATATAGTTTTCAGTATATAGATTTTTCACCTCTTTGGTTAGATTTATTCCTATGTATTTTATGGATTTTTGTGCAACTGTAAATGGGATCGATTCCTTGATTTCTCTGTCACTTCATTGTTAGTGTATAGGAATGAACTGATTTCTGTGCATTGATTTTATATCCTGCAACTTTGCTGAATTCATGAATCAATTCTAGTAGTTTTTTGATGGAATTTTTTGGATTCTCTATAGAGAGTATCATGTCATCTGCTAAGAGTGAAAGTTTGACCTCCTCCTGGCTGATTTGAATGTTTTTTTATTTCTTTGTGTTGTCTGATTGCAGAGGCTAAGACTTCCAATATTATGTTGAATAACAGTCACGAGAGTGGACATCCCTGTCTTCTTCCTGACCTTACAGGGAAAGTTCTCAGTTTTTCCCCATCGAGGATGATATTAGTGTTGGGTTGTTCATACATGGCTTTTATAATCTCAAGGTATGCTCCTTCTATTCCCACTTTCTTGTGGGTTTTTATAAAGAAAGGATGCTGTATTTTGTCAAATGCTTTCTCTGCATCTATTGAGAGGATCATATGGTTCTTGTCCTTTCTTTTATTGATGTTATGAATCACGTTAATTGTTTTGCGGATATTGAACCAGTCCTGCATCCAAGGTATAAATCCCACTTGGTCGTGGTGAATAACTTTTTTAATGTATTGTTGGAGCCGGTTGGCTAAAATCTTGTTGAGGATTTTTGCATCCATGTTCATCAGGAAAATTGGTCTATAGTTCTCCTTTTTAGTGTAGTCTCTGTCTGGTTTTGGAATCAAGGTAATGCTGGCTTCATAAAATGACTTTGAAAGTTTTCCTTCCATTTCTATTTTTTGGAACAGTTTCAAAATAATAGGTGTTAACTCTTCCTTAAATGTTTGGTAGAATTCCCCCAGAGAGTAATCTGGCCCTGGACTCTTGTTTCTTGGCAGATTGTTGATTACTAATTCAATTTCCTTACTGGTTATGGGTCTGGGAAAATTTTCTATTTCTTCCTGTTTCAGTTTTGGTAGTGTATGTTTCTAGTAATTTGTTCATTTCTTCCAGATCGCCCATTTTATTGGCATATAATTGCTCGTAATATTCTCTTATTATTGTTTTTATTTCTGTCGTGTTGGTTGTGATCTCTCCTCTTTCATTCTGGATTTTATTTGTTTGGGTCCTTTCCCTGTTCTTCTTGATCAAACTGTCTAGTGGTTTATCAATTTTGTAAATTATTTCAAAGAACCAGCTTCTGGTTTCATTGTTCTGTTCTACTGTTTTCTTGGTTTCGATAGCATTGATTTATGCTCTAATCTTTATTATTTCCTGTCTTCTTCTGGTTTGGGGTTTTATTTGCTGTTCTTTTTGCAGCTCCTTGAAGCATTAGGTTAGGTTGTATATCTGAGATCTTTCTTCCTCCTTTAGGAAGGCCTCAATTGCTATATACTTTCCTCTTATGGCCGCCTTTGCTGTGTCCCAGAGGTTTTGGGTTGTGGTGTCATCATTTTCATTGACTTCCATATACTTTTTAATTTCTTCTTTAACTTCTTGGTAGCCTATTCATTCTTATGTAGGATGTTCTTCAGTCTCCAAGTATTTGTTACCTTTCCAAATTTTTTCTTGTGGTTGATTTCGAGTTTCATAGCATTGTTGTCTGAAAATATGCACAGTATGATATTGATCTTTTTGTCCTTACTAAGGGCTGATTTGTGTCCCAGTGTATGTTGTATTCTGGAGAACGTTCCCTGTGCACTGGAGAAGAATGTATATTCCTGCTTTAGGATGAAATGTTCTGAATGTATCTGTTAAGTCCATCTGGTCCAGTGTGTCATTCAAAGGCATTGTTTCCTTGTTGATTTTTTGATTAGATGATCTGTCCATTGCTGTGAGTGGGGTGTTAAGCCTCCTACTATTATGGTATTACCATCGATTAGTTTCTTTATGCTTGTGATTAATTGACTTATATATTTGGGTGTTCTCAAATTGGTGCATAAAAGTTTACAATTGTTAGGTCTTCTTGGTGGATAGACCCCTTGATTATGATATAATGCCCTTCTGCATCTCTTGATACAGTGTTTTGTTTTTTTTTTTTAAGTCTAGATTGTCTGATATAAGTATGGCTACTCTGGCTTTCTTTCATTGACCATTAGCATGATAGATGGTTCTCCATATCCTTATTTTCAATCTGAAGGTGTCCTTAGGTCTAAAGAGGTCTCTTGTAATCAGCATATAGATGGATCTTGTTTTCTTATCCTTTCTGTTACCCTATGTCTTTTGATTGGAGCATTGAGTCCATTGACGTTTAGAGTGAGTACTCAAAGATATGAATTTATTGACATTATGTTACTTGTAGAGTTGGAGTTTCTGGTGATTTTCTCTGGTCCTTTCTAATCTTTGTTGCTTTTGGTATTTATATATATGTATATTATTTTTCCATCTTTTCTCCCCTTAGAGAGTCCCCCTTAAAATTTCTTGTAGGACTAGTTTAGTGGTCACAAACTCCTGTAATTTTTGTCTGGGTAATTTTTTATCTCTCCTTCTATTTTGAATGACAGCCTTGCTGGATAAAGAATTCTTGGCTGCATATTTTTCCGATTCAGCACATTGAATATATCCTGTCATTCCTTTCTGGTCTGCCAAGTTTCTATGGATAGGTCTGCAAACCTGATCTGTCTTGCCTTGTAGGTTAGGGACTTTTTTGCCTTGCTGCTTTCATGATTCTCTCCTTGTCTGAGTATTTTGTGAATTTCACTATGATATGCCTTGTTGATGGTTCGTTTTTGTTGAATCTCATGGGGGTCCTCTGTGCTTCCTGGATTTTTATGTCTGTATCTTTCCCCAGGTTAGGTAAGTTTTCCACTATGATCTGCTCACATAACCCTTCTACCCCTATTTCTCTCTCTTCCTCTTCTGGGACCCCTATGATTCTGTTGTTGTTGCTTTTTAATGAGTCACTGATTTCTCTAGTTCTTAAATCATGCTTTTTTGCCTAATCTCCCTCTTTTTTTCTTCTTCATTATTCTCTGTAAATTTGTTCTCTATATTGGTAATTCTGTTTTCTGCCTCATCCATCCTTGCCACCACTGCATCCATCCGTGATTGCAGCTCAGTTATAGGACTTTAAATTTCATTCTGGCTATTTCGTACTTCTTTTATCTCTGCAGAAAGGGATTCTAACCTATTTTTTACTTCATCTAGTATTCTTATTATCGTCACTCAAATTCTGGTTCAGACATCTTACTTGTATCTGTGTTGGTTAACTCCATGGCTGTTGTTTCTTTGTGCTCTTTCTTTTGGTGGTGAATTCCTTCATTTTGTCATTTGAAGGGAGAAAGGAATTAATGAGATAGAACAATTGAAATTAAAAAATAAATTTAAAAAGTATTAAAATTAAAAAAGTAAACACACATACACACAAATTGAATAGATGATGCTAGATCCTAGGTGTGTTTTGGTCTGTGTGTTGAAAGTAGTTTGATAGATTAGAGAAAAAAATTAGGGGGGAGAATAAAAAAGGAAATCATTTGAGAATTTGAAAAAATAAATACACTGAAGTAGGCTAAACTGAGATGATGGGGGTAACATAGAATTTGAAAAAAAAATACACAAAATTAAAGAATATAATAGAAAAAAGTAAAGAGAAATGTTTTTAATAAAAATTAAAAATAAATATGAATTTTTATTGTTCTGTATTCAAGGAAAAAGAAAAGAAATGGAAAAGACAAAAAAAGAATAAAAAGAAAGAAAAAAAGAAAATCGTTTGCAAATTTGAAAAAGTGAATACACTGTAGTAGACTAAAATAAAATGATGGAAGTAAAATAGAATTTGAAAAAATTTACAAAAAAGCAAAAAATAAAGTAAAAAATTAAATAAAAATATTTTTAATAGAAATTGAAAGTAAAAATGAAGTTTTTTTATTTTTTGAATTCAAGAAAAAGAAATAAACGAAAAAGACAAAAAAAGAAACAGAAAGAAAAAATAAAAAGGAAATTGAAAATTTAAAATGGTGAATACACTGAAGTAGACTAAAATAAAATTATGCAAGTACGATAGAATTTGAAGTAATTTACAAAAAAGTAAAAAAATATAGTAATAAATATTAAAGAAAAATATTTGTAATAAAAATTGAAAATAAAAATGAATTTTTTCTCTTTCTGTAGTCAAGAAAAAGAAGTGTAAAAGAGAAAAAGAAAAAAAAAGGAAAGAAAGAAAGAAAGAAAGAAAGAAAGAAAGCAAATTAAATAGATGGGCCTGCTAACAGATTGAAGTAGGACTGAAATTAATTTGTTTTCCCCTAGAAGTCAGTCTATGTAGTGCTTTAGAATCCATAAACTAAGCCGGCAGTAAGACTTGTGTTCTCGAGAGCCAGTTGGGCATGGCTCAGTGTAACAGCTCCATTCTCCACTAGATGGTGATGCTAGCCTACAGGGATGGATTGTTGCAGAGCTCATAGGTGCTTATGTGCATGCACGGGAGCGGTGAAAATGGCGCCACCCAGTAACCCGGTCTTTTCTCCAGGATCAGCAATAGTGCACCTGTCCTCTGTCTTAAGCTTTTGTCCACTCCCTGCTTTTTCACTCTCCGTGACCAGGCCCCAGGCAATACCTCTCTCCCGAGTTTTGTCTCAGATGGGGCTGTTTTTCCCAGCCCCTTACTTCTGAAGGACTGTGGCTTTGACCTGTTCTGCCCCTCTGCAGGAGGGTCTCACCGAGCAATGGCCAAATGAGTAATGGATGAATGCCGGCTGCACCCAGGAACTCTTGCTGGACCCTGCTGCTGCTGGTGCCCCGAGACTGCAGCCAGGTGCCAGCCCACCCCAGGAAAAGTTCACAAGACAGTGTAGCAGCAGCATTTCAGGGATTATGGAAAATCACGACACACATCTGGCACCAGGCTTCACCCTTAACAACCTTGCCCTAGCACCAGCAAATGTGGCCACCTTCTGGGGTCTGCTGGGACCAGGGGGCTTCAACAGTCTCTACCAAATGTCCTTTGAGCAGTGGAACCACTTTTCCCCGTGTGGCTCTAGAACCTCCTGGAACCCATTCACTTCCTGAGGATTCACCCTTCCCACCAGAGCACTGCCAGTTATCGAAGTGTGGAGTTGCAGCCTGTGTGCTCCCCTTGTTTACAGTCTTAATGGAATTTAAACTCTCTCCTTTCTCCCTTTTTAGTTTAGTCCCTGAGGTATTTCCAATTTTCCTTTTTCTCTCCAGCTGCTTTTGGGGAGGGGTGCTTTTCCCGTATTCTCCCCACCTCCCCAGGCTCCGTCCTTTCTCCTCCCACAAAAGCGTTCCCTACCCTCAGGGGCTTCTCGCTCCCCAAATTCCCCTCTCTGTGCCCCATACCTGCTGAATTCTGTGGTTCAGGTTGTGCAGATTGTTGTGTTAATCCTCCAACCAGTTTTCTAAGTGTTTAGGATGGTTTAGTGTTGGTCTGGCTGTATTTCATGGACACGAGACACACAAAAAACTTCGATGCTGTTCTGCCATCTTGGCTCCTCATAGTCTTTGTTTTAAAGTCTATTTTGTATAATCCAAGTGTTGCTACTCCAGCATTCTTTTGACATCCATTTGCATGATACATGTTTCTCCATTTCCTCACTTTCAGTCTGCAGGTATCTTTAGATATAAAATGAGTCTCTTGTATGCCACATATAGATATTTTTATCCATTCTGTCACCCTATGTCTTTTGATTGGAGTGTTTAGTCCATTTAAATTCAAAGTAATTATTGATTGATATGTATTTATTGTCATTTCATTGTTTCTTTTGTGGTCGTTTCTGAAGATTTTTTCTGATTTCTTCTTTTCTTTCACTCTTTCATGGTATGCTGGTTTTCTTTAGTGATATATTTGGATTTTTTCTCTTTAATGTTACATACTTATTGGTGTTTTTTTTTTGTTTATGGTTATCCATTAGTTTGTATATAACCTCTTCTGCATATATAGCAATATATAGTAATTTGGTGTTCATTTAAGTTTGAACCTGTTCTTTACTCTTCTCCTCACCACATTTTAGGCATATGTTGCTATATTTTGCATCCTTTTATTTTGTGAGTTACTTGACTGACCTTTTACAGAAATAAAAATGCTTTTGTGTCTCCTATCTTTATGTTTTCAGTTTTACATTCAAAGTGTTCCCTTTAATATTTTTGGCAGGGCTGGTTTCGTGGCCAGAAACTCTTTTAGTTTTTGTTTGTTTGTTTGTTTGTTTTTGTTTTGTCTTGTTTTGTTTTGGCCTGGCAAACTTTTTATCTCTTCTTCTATTCTGAATGATAGCCCTGCTCGATAGAGTATTTTTGGCTGCAATTTTTTCCCATTCAGCACTTTGAATATATCATGCCACTCCTTTCTGCCTTGGAATAGCTTTATGAGTTTTCCCTTGAATGCTACCATCTTCTTCTGTTTTGCTACTTTAATTTTTTTTCTTTATCACTATATTTATCTAGTTTAATTACAATGTGTTGTGGTGTGGATCTGCTTTTGTTGATTTTGGTGGGAGTTCTCTGTGTCTCCTGGATCTGGATATCTGTTTCCTTCCCCAGATTAGGGGAATTTTAAGCTATTATTTCTTCAAATAAATTTTCTGCCCTCTTTTCTCTCTCTTCTTCATCTGGGACTTCTGCTATATAAAATTTATCAGGTTTGATGGAGTCACTGATTTTCCTAAGTCTATTCTCATCTTGCATTATTTTTCCTCTCTTTTGTTGAGCATGATTACTTTCTATTACTGTTTCTTCAAGGTCATTAACTCATTCCTTGCTTTCTCCAGCCTGTTCATTCCATCAGGCATGTTTTTCATTTTTGTTTATTAGCCCTTTATTTCTGCCATGTTATTACTTACCTTTGTGTTAAGAGTCTCTTACTTTCCACTCTTTTCTCAGGTTCAGTGGGTATCTTTATGAACATTACTTTAAATTCTCTGTTTTGCCTAGAGCTCTGGCCATGCTCTTGTCTTGTTCTTTGATTTGGGATAAATTTATCTGTCTTCTCATTTTGTCTCAGTCTCTGTACCTGTTTCTGTGTTAGAAAAGGCAACTATATATACTGTTCTTGAGTGTATGGCCTTTAAAGAAGTCCTGCTGTGCCCTGCTGTGTGGTATCCCCTGTTTCCCAGGGCCTGGCACTTCTGGGAGCATCTCTAATATGTGTTGCATGTGCTCTGTTATTTTGTCATGGCCACTTTATCTTCAGGTCAGCCATCTACAGAGGCTTTCTTTGCTTGTTGTGGGCAGTTTTTGGTCCCTTGCCTCAGTTTGATGCATTTTAACTAGGTGTAGTCTCTTCAATTTGTGAAATGAGACATTTTCCACTTCTCCTCCAACTAAGGCTTTACAATACTGCAGCAAGAGACACAGTGTGAGCAGGGGTTTGGGCCTCTCTTCTGGTTGATGGGGCCCACTGTGTTGCAACTGACACAGGCATGACTGAGAGGAACGTATCCACTGGGATGTGGGAGGCATTGCTTCATGTAAGCAAGTTAAGTAACTAGTGTCTGTGCTGAGCTACTTCCCACAGGAAGCCCTGTGCTTATTCTGGGGAGGGGGGCAAAGGAGGGAAATGGCACTGGCTAGTTCCTTTGTGAAAGATTCCAACTTTCTATCTAACAAAATATTTTTCTGCCATTATAATATTGCAAAAGTTGGGGTGCCTGGGTGGCTCAGTTGGCTAAGCATCTGACTTCGGCTCAGGTCATGATCTCGTGGTCCGTGAGTTCGAGCCCCGCATCGAGCTCTGTGCTGACAGCTCAGAGCCTGGAGCCTGTTTCAGATTCTGTGTCTCCCTCTCTCTCTGACCCTTCCCTGTTCATGCTCTGTCTCTCTCTGTCTCAAAAGTAAATAAACGTTAAAAGAATTATAATATTGCAAAAGTAAATGAAAGAAAAAATAAAACAAAATGCGTTTGTCTCAAGAAAGCCTTGTTTTATATAGTACAGAAAAATGAGATCCTGGTTATTTCTCAACAGTTCTTGAATTAAAGCAATATGTGACTTTCACCCTGGAAAGCCAGGCTTAGAAAACACTTTCTCATAGTTTTAAATCCAATTAGGTCAGAAAACCTTAGGAAGAAAAGAGTGAATATCAAAACCAAGCAAAAGTAATGGATATGGTCATTGTCCACCTTTTAGAGAGAAATTGGGTGAAATATCTGCACTAGCAGAGAGGTAAACCTGGCTTTGGGCTTTAAAAAAGGATGACTAAGATAAAAGAAGGTGCAGAACACAAGTGGTATGAATTGACGCCAAGATGACTTATCTACCCTCTTTTCTGATCCATTATGGAGTTTTCTGTGTGATATGCTGTATAAATCAGAAAGGCTATATTAAATAGACAAAGAATTGTATACCTGAACAATCATAAACAAATGTCTAATCTGATTACTACACAGTCAACACACATGTTCTTATACAAAGACAGTTTGTATTTGGTTTCTATTTGTTTTATACTTGGTATACTGCTAGTTAATTTTCTTCATTTTTTTGGGGGGGGGGAACTGCATCTTTTTTCTTCAACTTGACTGCAAGGATCATGCCTTTGTTTTCTTTGGCAGCCCTCACATATACTATCTAGCACAGCATTCTGTGCACATACTAGAATCTCGAGATGTGTTTGAAGACTACCTCAATATAATAGTGAAAGGCAGTTGTAAACTCTTTTGCATTTTGTTCAGCCACCAAAATGTACGGCCTAAGGCTAAATGGCATGTTTTGTATTAATAAAGTTGCACCCTTGTCAGCAAGTACTTCAAATGAAAACTTTCTCTCCCCACAACAGGATTGTCAGGGAGATTAATTTATGTTGTCTGATTGCCTCCTGATGGTAACTGAAGGAAGTATTGTAATTTCTGTCTGTACTAATGTTATGGAATTTATGGGGGCTTTTCACCTTACTATGTAGGTTCATATAGCTATCTCATTTTAATAAAATGCTTCTTCAGACATAATGATAAAAGGTTATTTAGGGACTTTTTAATAACTACTTCATCCAAAATAGGGCCCCATTGCTTTGGAGCTGAATGGCAAATCTAGAACTATGTGCAGGTCTTGGATAAAATACCTTGAATACCTAATTTTCGAAGATTTTTAACATTTGCTCTGGTTGTATATTATTAGTATTGTTGTTCCATATAGCATATGAGATTGAAAATATAATGAGATAGGTGTCTTGAAGGGAATAAAAACTTCCTTAAAGAAAGAAGTTTTGCATTGATAATATTGTAGAAATAAAAGTGCATTGAAAAGCTCTTTGATTAGGGGGAATAAAAGAACTATTGCTTCAAATCACAAATATAATTCTTTTCTGGAGGTTTTAATTCAAATATATTTTATTATTTTATTTATTTATTTTGCCAAGATTTTTTATTTTTTAAATATAATTTATTGTCAAATTGGCTAACATACAGTGTGTACAGTGTGAGCTTGGTTTTGGGGTAGATTCCCTTGATTCATTGCTTACATACAACACCCAGTGCTCAACCCAACAAATGCCTTTCTCAATAGCCATCACCCATTTTTGCCTCCCCCTCATCAACCTTCAGTTTGTTCTCTGTATTTAATAGTCTCTTATGGTTTGCCTCCCTCCCACTTTGTAACTATTTTTTCTCCTTCCCTTTCCCCCATGGTCTTCTGTTAAATTTCTAAAGTTCTACATATGAGTGAAAACATATGATATCTGTCTTTCTCTGACTGACTTACTTCACTTAGCATAATACCCTCCAGTTCCATCTATGTTGCTGCAAATGGCAGGATTTCATTCTTTTTCATTGCCAAGTAGTATTCCTGCCCCAATGTTTATAGTGGCACTTTCAACAATAGCCAAATTATGGAAAGTGCCTAAAATATATTTTAAAGACAAACTCAAAATTTAACTTTTGTAGGAATAAAGAAGATCTAATATGCATGCTACCCTGGGTCTGTACTGAGTAAAAATTGTTTTGGTGGAATTCTGATCATGGAAATATTTCTCAGGTAATTGAAATACAGTATTATGTAGAGAAATACAAATATTCTTAAGCAGATAAAGCTTTCCAAGACCTTCTCAACAGTACCATCTGAACTCAAAGCTGGTTAACCAGGTGTAAGAATAAGTTAGGATCCAAACAGTCATTGCATTGTCTCTTCATGTCAAATGGCAAATCATGGAAAATACATCAAAGCATGAATCCATGACTTTAAAATCTTAAGCATGGCATTGGTTATTTTTCAAGTTCAAAGTAAGTTGCAAATCTATGAACAATCTGTAAGACCACTGAATCCTAACTGATTTTGAGCCTGAAGGAAGATATAAAATGGATTGGCACTGTGTTCTACACCTAATGAGCTTATTTGTCAGAGCCTTTCTAATATTTTTAGTTTTCTTCATAAATACAGTCAAAATAAGCCATGAATGAGGAAATATAGTCAATGTGCCTATGCCATAAATGCCCTACACTTCTCATATTGGAATTTTCACTAAATGGAACAATAAAAATAACAATAACCACACACCACCCGAAGCAACAGGACAACAATAATGGCTCATATATTTTAGACATTTACTGTGTATTCAAGTAGGTATGCAAAGCAATTTGTATGCATTAACTTCATAATTTCATACAATACTCTTAAATTGCCTTTTGTATCATATAATATTTTTAAAAGCCACAAAGAACTTATTATTATTATCCCAAAGGTACAGATGAGAAAGTTCCTAGGCCTAAACCATTTAATTATTAATGAGAGAACCAGAATATAACATAGGGCCAGTTAAAATAAGCTTTGGCTAAGTGGCCTATGAAGTACCATAATTTTCTGAATTGTGTTGGATGGAAAAGACTTTGGTAACTCCATTCAGTGGCTTGGCATCATGAGTGTTATCCCAACTACCTTTATGGTGATTGTCCCTTTACCAGTTATGGATGTATAGATTGGTGTATTATGTCTCAAATCTATTCAAATCTCTATAGCATGTTTACTATTATTATATTATTATCCTGTATATAGTTGAATTTCACAAAGTGTTCATAAGTTTCTTTCCTCAGAGAGTTTAAGGAAATGAGTAATCAAGAAGAAAGCTCTACTAATTAGCTCAGAGCCTGTCTGTCTGACGGGGGCCATCAGCAAAGAAAATTAGAAACAAGCAATCAATGAAAGGACTTCTGTCTCAACAATACACTGAAAGTAAGTGGCAAGATTTTAAAAATTTAAACCTGGGGCACCTGGGTGGCGCAGTCGGTTAAGCATCCGACTTCAGCCAGGTCATGATCTCGTGGTCCGTGAGTTCGAGCCCTGTGTCAGGCTCTGGGCTGATGGCTCGGAGCCTGGAGCCTGTTTCCGATTCTGTGTCTCCCTCTCTCTCTGCCCCTCCCCCGTTCATGCTCTGTCTCTCTCTGTCCCAAAAATAAATAAAAAACGTTGAAAAAAAATTAAAAATTTAAACCTAACAACCAACACTCAAAAACCTCTATGGGTTTCAATGAAATATGCATTCATAATTCTACATAAATCATAAATGTTTGTAAAACCATTAACTATGTATTTACATATATATTATTATTACATAAATATGGATATATATTTTATATATGTATAAAGATAAAGAGATGATAGATAGATAGATAGATAGATTTACATTTAAACTAACTGCATTGACCAAAGGAAAAAGAGTTTGAAAGATCCAGTTAGCAAAGAGTCTAAAACAATGAACACAAACCTTCTTTTGCTCTTATTCAGTGCTGTTATAAAGCAATGCATAAGGATAAAACTCTTTTTGAAAGCATGACAGCTCATAGAACATCAGACACCTATATTTTAATGATGGTAATCCAATGTTAATTACTTTACACTTAAATTCACATCAATTGCTTTATGGTTAAAAAATGTACTCAAGATAACTATAAGACAAATTCAGTGCACCAGGACAGGGGAAAAATTAAATCCCACTATTTTAAAACAAACATAAAACATAAGATCTAAGACTGAAAAAATGAAAAACAAGATTCTGAACAAAATAAGTAAAATTATTGAATAAATTTTATAAGAAAACAAAGCTGAATTATTTTGGTAATGTTAAATATATTTGAGATATTTTTACAACACTTTTTTTATTTACTTAAAATGCTATTTTAATAGTAAGTACATTTACAAGTTTCAAAAATGAAAAATGTAAAAAAGTACAAAGAGAAAACCTTCATTCCATCCTTGTTCCCCATTTCATGCACCATCACCCATAAGTAAACACTATAATTACTTTTGAAGATCTTTCAAGACTTATTATTATTATAATATTTGAGATTTTTAATTAATAGTTTAGTTACTACAAATGAATAAGTTTGTATTGAATCCATCTTATTCTGGGAAGTAACAAGTAAGAGAGGGTGAAAATTATGTTTAACCAAAAAAAACTAAGGAATGCTTTTTCCACTTCTAATGAATATTCTGTTTCACTGAACATAAGATCATGAGTTAGGAGCTACACTAATTGAAACATGATGCATGTTGCATCTGAAGAACCTTCTCCTAAAGAGTACAAGTATTGTAATATATATACTTCAAAGGTTGGGTTTTTTTTAATGTTTGTTTATTTTGAGAAGGAGAGAGAGCATGAGTGAGGAAGTGGAAGAGAGACAGAGGGAGGGAGAATCCCAAGTGGGCTCTGCACTTGTCAACACAAAGCCCAACGCAGGGCTTGATCCTGCAAACTGTGAGATCATGACCTGAGCCAAAATCAAAAGTCTGACACTTAACTGATTGAGCCACCCAGGCACCCTGGTTGGTTTTATGCGTACAGAGTATTACATCTTGATTTAGGTAACAAATGTCAAGGAATGAAGGAAACTACAAGCTCTTCACTACAGAAACAAAAGCTTATACACTATGATTTATTTTCCTGATCCTTTATTCATCTATGTTCAAAATTATTTTTCCTCTTCATCCCTTTCTAAACTTCCACACCCCACTTTATAAAATTCCACTTAATACTTTAGCTGTTAGGATTGCTACTGAATTCTGGTGATTTCATTGATTTTTGTTTATCATTTACTTATTCAACAAATATTTATTTAGCAGAATCCAGGTATAAAAAAGTATAGTGCTAGGAACTGGAGATATAATCATGACAAAAGTAGACAACATTCTTTATGCTTTTGGAGCTGACCCTCTATTTGGGAATAAAAATATTAATTTTTAAAAATTTAAAAATATTTAGTGAAATAAGTATTATCAAATGTGAGTGCTCATAAATGTTACTTCTCCAGAAAAATGTAAAAAAAATCAAATGTATCAAAAGAAAAGCAATAAGAATGGATTAAGAAACACACTTCTCCATACTCACAAGGGATTATATGCCACTCCAGTAAATTATATATTGGCAGCATGATAATTGTGCAGAACTGCTCATATTATGGGGAAAAGAAATCAAGGGACCAAGATGCTTAAATAGAATTACATGATTATAAAGTAAATTATATTGGTTGAGAAACCAATAAGATTATAGGGATTTATAGGTACTAGAGGTTGTGAGAGGATAGCAGAGTTTAATTAGAGTTGTTTTGGACAGAATATACAGATTCATCTCCTCCCCTAAACTTTGGGGGAAATAAAGACTGAAATTCTTTATCAGATATTATTCATATTAATTACCACTGGTCTATAAACTCAGATTATAAATTACACTGTAGAGTAAAAGTGCAGCTTACTATTAAAGTGTACAACAGTGGGAATAAAGCTAATCTGAGACTCCAGGAAGACTTCTCTGAGGAAGGGAATTTAAACTGAAGTATGAAGGATGACTAAGAATCACACAAGTCAATGTTAAGGTCTGTGAAGGGAAGGATTGTAAGCAGAAAAGATGGCATGCATAAAGGCCTAGTGTTGAGATATATCAGGGAGTATAATAAAAAAAATTCAAAAGAATAACAGTATGCTTGAGAAAAAGTAACAGGCCATGAAATATCTCTTGAGACCCCTGTTAAAGATCAAAGTTGTTACACTAAGAATTATTGCAAACTAAAATCTACTCATGAATAATAAGTAGACATTTAAAGTAATTTGAATATGTCTGTGGAATAGGTCAGCTTCCAAGTATCTGTTTACAGAATTCTAGTGGTCCATAAAATTTGTCATGGACATTTTGGCTTTTCATCATATACCCATCACTATGCAAGGCAATATAGTGATGTGCGTCAAACAAATAGGATAATATTTAAGAGATTGTTTCATGTTAACATCGTAATGATAAGTCTCCTAGAGTAGGTAGAATTTGAAGTCAGGTTTCAAAGGAGCATAAAATTCTGACAAGCATCATAGGGAGAATGGTTGACATAATGAGGGAGGATTTTTTTCTTTGGGGATAATAGAATGATAAAAATCACAGATGTAAAAAAAAATGAGAGCATGTTCTGAGCCATGTATGATTAAGTTTGATATATTCAAAATGAGTTATAAGCCTACAGGGAGGTCACAAGATCCTGGGCTAGAATAGTGACAGTGAGGATAGTATAACATGAGGAGTCAGAAAACACATTCGGTGAAAAATCTGTAGGATCTTTTGGCTAATTTCATAGGAAGAGTCATGGAGAAAGAGAAAAGGAAAGGATCACTTTATAGTTGAGTAACAACAAAGAGAAGTACCAAAAAAGAAATATTGTTGGCTGTGTTATGGTTAATTTTTATGTAGTCCTAATTTTCATACACTTTACAGTAGCACCCTAAAATGTCTTTTTTTTGCCTAATTCTGACTTTTGTTTAATAGTTGAAAAATAATAATTATGAAGTATTGCATACTGGTACTACTTGCCAGCCAGTAATTTAGTTTCAGTGGGATCTACATCTATGTCTATAGAGGGGAACCTGTTGGTACATGTGTTGAATATTTAGGTACATTTTAATTTCATTTTATGACAAATGAAAGAGAAGCTGAAAAAACAAGAAAGTTCTGATACTTGTAAGTGAAACACAGTTCTCATACATTAGTTCAAACAAGATGAAGATAAAAACCAAATGGAATGGAATCTGTCTAGACTTGCTAGATTTAAACTTGTATTAAATTGTGAAAGGAAAACTTTGCTTAAAAATACATGGCAAAGTATATAATTAAATGTGTATCTACATAAGAATTGTACTTTAGGATTTAATTTTATTCTCTTTAAGAACAGAAGCCCTTATATGGTACAAAATTCTATTTTTGACTTATGATATATTTGCCTTGGTATGTTTTTTTCAAGTATGCATTAAGTAAATGATCAACTGTAGGAAATTCAGAGGTTAAACCAGTTTTTTGTCATATGATAATTTCACTTTAGAAATTTAGAATTTGAGGTGATGGTGGACATCAGTGTGAAAACAGTAAGCAGTTATAAATGTAGGACTAAAGCTTAGATTGGAGTTAAATGCTTGGAAATTACATAACCAGAGTTGTATGGACCATGAATGTGAAAATCAAATGGCTAACTGGATAAGAAATCTAGGAAGATTATATAGACATTGCTCTTTGCTCTTTCAATACTTACATAAATAAAAAAGGCAAGGTTTTGGATCTCTGAATACCTGAGAGCTAGGACCAATCTCTCTGCATAAAGCTACAAACCACATTTCTGTAAAACAGGCATTAAAATATCTCTAGCCATTGGCCCAGAGACTTGGAAATAAAGTTGACCATCTTGAAAATGTTACAAAAAAATGTCATCTGAAAGGAATCAGGACCCCAATCCAGTGTCAGATGCAGAAAAAAATGCACAACTGATACTGTACAAGGATAATGAAAATTTCAAATCAGTAAGTTATTACAAAAGTAGCCTTACAAACATTGAAACCCATAGATGCTCAACATAAGTATTATGAAAGTGCTTAGAGTCTGTACAATCCACGGCATAGAAAAATCCCATAAGGAACAATTTACTGTGAAGATGAGATTACAGTTAAAATTGGATACCACAAATGGAAGCAAAACACCATGATAGAGTAAGCAAATAAATATGAGAAGTAACACACTGTGAAATAGATAATTTATTTTTGAGGAGAGAGAGAGAGAGAGAGAGAGCGTGAGAGAGCGTGAGCAGGGGAGGGACAGAGGAAGAGTGAGAGAGACAATCTTAAGCAGGCTCTGTGCCCAGCATAGAGCCTGACTAGGGTTTGATCTCATGGTTTTGAGATCATGACCTGAGCCCAAATCAAGAGTTGGAAGCTTACTGAACTGAGTCACCCAGGCACCCTAAAGTAAGTATTTTTAATATAATCAAGAGTTAAAGGAAAGACTAGGCACTATAAAGGCAAGCTCAGGCTACCATTGCAAAAATGACTATCAAATAGAAATTTTTTAAATAAAAATATAGGCATTTGAATAAAGAACTTGAGGGAAATAAAAAAGTAAATTTAAAAGGACTTAGTGAAATGGAATATATATCTGAGGAACTTGGCTGAATTGCAGCAAAGTGTGTTAAAGAAATAGAAGATATGAGAGAGAAATCCAAGCAATGTGGAGGATAATATAGAAGGCCCAATCAAGTAATATCTAGTCAGAGTTCCAGAAGGAGAGAATTAAAAAGTTGAGAAAGAGAAAACTTTCCAAAAATAATTGGCTGAGGATTTTCCAGAATTGAGGAAAGAGAAAACTACTTAGTCCTAAGGAGTATACTAGGTACAGAACAAAATGAAAAATAACAAGCCAACATTTAGAATCATCAAGTAGTAAAAAAAAAAAAAAAGAAAAGAAAAAGAAATATCAAAGACAAAGAGAAATCTTAATTCCTACCAGAGAGAAAAGATTAATTATCTACAATGGAATTACAATCAGACTTACATAAGATTTCTCATTAGCAACAATAAATGTCAGAAGTAAATGAAATAACGTCTTCAAAGTTCTGACAGAACATAATTCTGGACTTAAAATTATAAACTCATTTAAAGTGCCATTCAGGAATAAGACACAAATAAAGGAATTTTCAGACCTACAATATTTCAGAGCTTACTATTACAGAGTATACATTAGTATGAAAGAAATGAAGGTTTGAGATGCAGGAGCAACGGTAAAGAAATAAATTGGTAAATAGTGTTGGCAAATTTGAATAAGCAGTGGGTAACCTTAAATTAAAAGTAATAATCAATCAATTATAATAATGTTTACTGGAGAATTTAAAAACAATGGGCACAGCTAGATAGCAACAGCATAGAAATAGTAAATACTTGAGTGAAAGTATTCTAAGATTCTAAGAGTGAAAGATTCTAAGATCTTTGTGGGAAAAAGGATATAGAAACAGATTAATTATAATTATTTTAGAATAATGAATTCTAGCTCCATCTATGTCATTGAAAATGGCAAGATTTCATTCTTTTTGATGACTGAGTAATATTCCATCATATATATTCCATTATCTATAATAATGTATATATTGTGTATATAATTATATATTATAATGTATATATTATATAATTTATTCATTATATATAATACCCCATTATATATAATGTACTCGTGTCTGTGTGTATACATACATATATATATGTATATGTATTTATATATAATGTACTCATGTATATATACATGTATTATACTAAGTGGAATCAGTCAATTGGAGAAAGACAAATACCAAATGATTTCACTCATATGTGGAATTTAAGAAACAAAGCAGATGAGTACATGGGAAGCAGGGGCAGGAAAAAGAGAAGAGAGGGAAACAAACCACAAGAGATTCTTAAGGACAGAGAACAAACTGAGTGTTGATGGAAGGAAGAGGGTGGGAGGTGGGCTAGATTGGTGATGGGTATTAAAATGGGCACTTGCTGTGATGAGCACCGGGTGTTGTATGTAAGTGATGAATCAGTGAATTTTACTCCTGAAACCAGTATTGCACTGTATGCTAACTAAATTTTAAATTTAAATTTAAAATAATAATAATAATAATAATAATAATAATAATTAATAATAAATTTAGGTTAAGTACACATGTAAAAATGTAAACATAACTACTAAAATAAATATAAAACATAAATTCCAATAACTAGAGGAAGGGGAAATATATAAAATATATGACAGAAATTATTTCAATTCCATAGATGACAGGTAAGGATTTAGTATATCTAGTCCAATTTTGTAGTAATCACAATAAAGCTATTAAATCATGTATTAAAAGACTGTATAAATACAATCCAGATGTACATAATTATGAAGATATACTGTCAAAATATGAAGATATACCATAATAATACTAATAGTATTAACCAATAACAAACTAATGCATAGGATGAAAAACTGTAGAGTTCATAGAGACGACTGTCTCTATCTCTATCTGTGTAGAGATATTAATCTGTGTAGCTAGCAAAACCGTGATGATAATTTTTTCAAATACAAAATTATATTGCAGTGCCACTTGTGTAAGTTTAAAACTTCAAAGTATT
Organism: Prionailurus bengalensis; assembly: GCF_016509475.1. Lineage (NCBI taxonomy): Eukaryota > Metazoa > Chordata > Mammalia > Carnivora > Felidae > Prionailurus > Prionailurus bengalensis. Next base: position 105,677,556 of record NC_057361.1, read on the forward strand.
TTATATTATTCATGGAAATGCAAATACACATGTGGAAATTTATAAAAACATGGATTAAGGATGCTTACAGTGGGAACATCAACTGTAACAGTATTTTTAAAAATTTTTTTTAATGTTTATTTATTTTTGAGAGAGAGAGACAGAGCATGACTGGGGAAGGGGCAGAGAGAGAGGGAGACACAGAATCCGAAGCAGGCTCCAGGCTCTGAGCTGTCAGCACAGAGCCTGACGCAGGGCTCGAACTCATGAACCATGAGATCATGACCTGAGCCGAAGTCAGATGCTTAACCGACTGAGCCACCCAGGCGCCCCTATTATTATTTTTTTATATCATGACTTATGTACTCTTTAATCCCTACACTCTATTTCACTCATCTTCCATCCACCTCCCTTCTGGTGGCTATCAGTTTTTTCTCTATAGTTAAGAGTCTCTTTCTTGGTTTCCCTCTCTCTCTCTCTCTTTTTTTTTCTTAATTCATTTGTTGTGTTTCTTAGATTCCACATATGAGTGATATCATATGCTGTCTTTCTCTGACTGACTTATTTTGCTTAGCAATATACTTTCTAGATCCATCCATGTTGCTGCAAATGGCAAGATTTCATTATTTTTTATGGCTGAATAAAATATAAATATAAAATATAATATCTTCATCTATTGATGGACCTTGAGCTGCTTCCATAGTTTGGCTATTATAAATAATGCAATAAACATAGGGGTGCATGTATCCTTTTGAATTTTATGGTCTACTAATGCCTGTGATTTTTCCATGACTTTCCTATGTGGTATTTTTGGTTTGAGGGGTAAATACCCAGTAGTGCAATTACTGGATCACAGGGTAATTCTATTTTTAATTTTTTGAGGAACCTCCATACTGTTTTCCACAAAGGGTGCACTTGTTTGCATTCCCACCAGCAGTGCAAGAGAGTTCCTTTTTTCTGATTTATTTCTTCTCAAAAACATCAAAAGAAAATACACCAAATAAAGATGATATTATCATATTAACATTTATTCAGTATTTAGTATTACTCAGGCAATGTTCTAAGCACTTTAAGTATGTTAAGTTATTTAATATGACCCAATGAGGTTGACATTTTTAATTTTGTGTATTGGATATGTGGGCATTTATTATCTTACACTCTATAAATTTTAGGTTAAATATTTAATAATAATAATAATAATAATAATAATGTTCTGGGTGGTTAGGAAGCAGGTCACTGGTAATTTTGAGACTATACTTTCCATGGATAAAAGTGAAGCCAAAGAAAATAATAATAAGTAATGGAGATTTAACTCACTTAAAAAGTTCCACAGTGCATTTCTCTCCTTCCCATACATGCAATTCAGGTTTACCAGAGCATAATTCCTAAGCATAAAGGGTGTATTTGTTATTTTATTTTCATTTCCACATGACATTTAATAGTGGGCTCAAAATCGAATTGGTTTCTTTTTTTTTTTAATTTTTCTTTCAACGTTTATTTATTTTTGGGACAGAGAGACAGAGCATGAACGGGGAGGGGCAGAGAGAGAGGGAGACACAGAATCGGAAACAGGCTCCAGGCTCTGAGCCATCAGCCCAGAGCCTGACGCGGGGCTCGAACTCACGGACCGCGAGATCGTGACCTGGCTGAAGTCGGACGCTTAACCGACTGCGCCACCCAGGCGCCCCTCAAATTGGTTTCAATAGGTGCTGATTAATACAAAGGAGAGGCAGATGATATATTTTAAGCACTATGTAAGCTAATCAGTGCCTATTTTTAGGAATTTGCAAATTACTTCTCTCAAAACCTCCAGTTTTCTAGTTTGGAGAACTAGAGGGCATTAAACTAGAGGATCTGGAAAATTTTGTCCCTGTAGCTCTCCAAGAGAATGATTTTCAAAATCTGAATGATTTCAAAATAATGATTCAAAATATGAATCTGCATATATCTAATTTTTAAAAACTGAAAAAAATTTATTAAAAATGTTGAAGATTACTTAAAAAATAAGGCATCAGAACCAGTGTTCTTTAAGAAGTAACAGTGGTGAAGCTAAGCTATTTAGAATCTTAATTTGGAGAACTTAACATTTCATATAACTCAATAAAATGTTTTTGAATACTACTACGATAAATTTCAGATTCTGGATAACATGAGGAGATGCTGGAGATTTGTGTTGTGTGTAAAGAATCTACTTGGTTGAATAAATAATTTGATTAATAATGAATATGTAAGAGCAGCACCTGCACTATTTCAAACATCAATCAATGGCTTGATTAATGACTTTTGGAGAGATAGGAAGCAAAGTTTATACAAACGGAAGTGTAATAATGACACCTGAAGTTGGCATAATTATTGCACTCAAAAATATGTTTTTGCCCTAACACAAATAAGGTGTGGTTCAGTTATCCAAATATATTGACAGTTATTTAGAAAACATGATCATTCTTTCTTTCTTGGAGATTTCTTCTGCCATGGAGTTCCCCATGTGTGCTTTTTGTACAAGTAATAATCCATTTTCTTGTGTGGGTACTTTATATATAACAGATCAAAAGTTAATTTTATTTACACAACCACTAGATAAAATAGGCACATATTTCCTTATTTCGCAGATGTAGAAATAAAAACTTAGATTAAGAACTCTGGTAAGTGGTAGAATCAGGATAAGAACTTAGGTCAGCCTGCTTCCACAGCCCATATATTAAATTGTTTCTTATGGGGCTATTGTGACTGAACTCCTTTTTTTTTTTTTTAATTTTTTTTCAACGTTTATTTATTTTTGGGACAGAGAGAGACAGAGCATGAACGGGGGAGGGACAGAGAGAGAGGGAGACACAGAATCGGAAACAGGCTCCAGGCTCTGAGCCATCAGCCCAGAGCCCGACGCGGGGCTCGAACTCACGGACCGCGAGATCGTGACCTGGCTGAAGTCGGACGCTTAACCGACTGCGCCACCCAGGCGCCCCGTGACTGAACTCCTTTTAATGAAAGTGTTTTACTTGCGTCAACAAACATTACCTTTAATAGCAATGGCTATATCTTTTATCTTTTATCAGGTGACACTAATTACCCATTCCTTTAATATGAGGATTGGGTATTTTACTCAGCTCTTCTATCTTTTGTCTGGTTTACTCAGCTCTTCTATCTTTTCTCTGATTTTGTCTGCCTTCAGAAAAGGAGTGTTCTATTCTTCTCTCTAGGTCATATGATAAACCTAGAGAGAATGATTTTCAGAAGTGGATGGATGTAAGTTATTCAGAGATATTTGTGACTGGGTGGACTAGTCTAAGCGATTTGGGGGAATGCTAGCAAGCAGTTATAACTGTAATTCATATCCTCCAATTTAATTGGCAAAAGCTACTGACATTGTGATTTTAATTTTTCACACTCCTGAATGTATCTCTCAACTGATTCCAAGTGCAAAGGAAGAATGGGGTGCTTTTGTTAGGCCCACTAAAGCACTAACACTGACTTTAATTTATTGATTAATTTTCATGACTATCTCTATTGTGAATATAACATTGGGTATTTGGAAAAGAGATATGAATAAGGCATGTTCTTTCTTATAATCTATTAGAAATATGTACAATTTTATTATCAAGTGTATCTAATCCAAATAACAGCATTCCTCTTCCAGTTTACTATTTCTCATAACACCACAGAAAGTGCTAAATATGTGCAAGGAAATTTTCTTTTAAATATAGAGCTTGTGGATGGTGAGTGGTTGGAGCTTCCTGAGAACTAAACTTCAGACAGATTAACTGGAATTTATATGACAGATCAATGCAGATCTAGCAGCAGATAATGCAAGGAATCCTAGGATAATGGACAATTGCCATCAAGGAGGACTACTGGTAGCCTTCAGAGAGATATGGGTAATAGCTGATATAAGAACAACATTATCTAAAGATAATAAATAAGCATGAGTCTAGGCTGTCTAGCGATAGAACTCAAAACGTCTTGGATTAGTTGAGATTGAGCCTGGGTACTGAAGTAGATGATAGAGTAAGGTAAAGCATACCCTAGTTTAGACTCCAAGTTAGTGACTCAGACATGGAAAAAAATGATCAAATTCCTAGAAGGCAGAGTGTTGGTTAAAAGTAACAGGGAAAAGGGTCAGTAATAGAACTAGGTTATATGGTTGGGTGGCAAGTCTGACTGGTCACTGAGCTGTGCATTAAATTATCTATACTTGTTATACTATGCACAAATGAACTATATTTGTCAGTGGAATCTAATTCATGGGTGAGCCTGGAAATCATTTACATTGTCCTAACTTTGAGGAATAGGGCAAGAAGCCAGGAAAATTCTTATCACAGTGTCTAAGGCAATGTAATGTTTCCAGTAGATATTGGTAATACTAGTAGAGAGATGGTGTCATGATATGCAGGGGAACAAAGCCTGGATTAGCAAACAGGAAACCTGGATTCTAAACCTGACTCTGCTAATAACTAGTTGGAAAATATTGGACAAGTCACTTTGCCTCCCTGGGATTTATTTTTCTCATACATACAGTGAGGGATTTGGACTATATAGATCTCTCTTCATTCTTATAATTTTATCATTCTATGGCAAATGACTTGTATTTACTCCGTGTTTTTTTTTAATTTGGGAAGACATTCTAAAATGCGTAACATATTACCTGAGAACAGACCATGCTTATACAACTAAACCAACATCTGGATTTGTATTTTTACTCAGTTGACTACATCTTATAAATACCATTAAAAATAGCATTCTTGTTTTTATTTCTTTGTCGCTCCTCTCTTTTTTGCCAAGATTCAAATAAGGTCCCTGAATAGGGACAAGAGAGTATAAAATGAGTTTTTGCTTTATTTTGTTTATTTTGGCAACCGAAATGAAAATTTCACATTTCCTAGAAAATAGTGAAAATACTTGGTATAAACTATCTGCATTTATATGACTGGGTAATTGTTAAACCATTTTTTTGTTATACTTCCCTAACTAATGAATACTTTCCTTTCCCTCTGAATTTTATCCAAACTAGTATGGTTTTGCCTCTTTTAGTTCTACAAATTTGATTTATAAATACTTAAAGGATGAAATATGTCTGATATTTTCATCTTCCACGTACAGGAAGTATGGATCCACTCATATTTTGTTTGTTTTCCTTTTAATGTTATATGTTAGTTAGTTTGGGAAGATTTGCTTGCCAACAATGTTCTTCTTATTTGGCAAAATTGCACGTGTTGCATAACATTATCCATGCATCATTTAACAGTGCTTCACAATTTATAGTATCATACTGACTATGCTATATTGTTCCCTTTGATAAGCCTTGAGATTTCTTGACTCAGGGTAACAAGAAAATTACAAGAAAGGTTCATACCTCTAAACACTTCTGGGCATCCATTAAATTATTCCTTGCTGTAGTTTAGTCTTCCCACAACTATCATCTTCTAAGTTTTAGATATCTTGGTTTAAGAGGATACTATGCAAATACATTAAAGATGCCCCTGATACAGACTTAAGTAAAGTTTCATGTGGAGGGGTGCCTGGGTGGCTCAGTCGGTTAAGAGTCCAACTGTGTTTCAGCTCAGGTCGTGATCCCCTGGTTGGTGAGTTCGAGCCCCGTGTGGGGCTCTATGCTGATGGTGCAGAGTCAGCTTGGGATTCGCTCTCTCTCCCTCTCTCTCTGCCCTTCCCTTACTCACAATCTCTGCCTCTCTCAAACTAAAGTTCCAATCAAACGGAACAGCATGCATTCCTAAAACTTAGTGCATTTGAGGACCTCCTACCTAAGTATTATCAACTTGATAATCAATAATGTGAAATACATGTGGACATATTCAGACTCATTTTTTTAAAAATTCCTAACCTATTTCTGGTTTAATCTTCCAGCATCCAGTATCACAAACAATAACAAAGCTACTTAAAAGAGAATATACGATGGTTAAATCCTTCATTGATAGTAATAAATTAGTGGTATCTTAGGATCACCTTGTCACCATCATTGCTCTAGAGGAGGAGAAAATAATAGTGAAGAAACTGGAAAAGGTGAATATTTTAATAAATGCATACAGATTAACATACAAAAAATATGGCAATGATAACCAGTGACCTTTATAGAATATTACAGTCAATTCAGTATCTTCACCTATTTTATTTCATTTTGGCTTTACAGTAACTCTGAAGGATAGGAGAGGATAAATATGCAACACAGAATGTGTCTAGGGTACTTTCTCAAAAGCACACATGAGGACTCAAGCCAGATCTTCTGATAAGTAGTTTCATCACAAAACATTATCTCTCTAAATCTAGCTAAAGCAGGTGAACAAATCATCATAATGTTTGGTTAGTGGTCTTTTCCTGTCATCTTTCCTATAAGGAAAGAAATTTATAATCTTCCATATAACCTATGACTGAGTATGTGTGAATTGAAAACAGACTATTAGAAGCAACAAAAATATCTGTAGGTAAGAATTGGTTCAGAGTTTCTGGTCAGGTTCTGAGAGAGTTATATGAAAAGAAAGAAATATGGAGTTATTAAACACACATAGAACAACTGGAGAATAATCAATCATGTGATATGAAATGAATCTTCAGTAGGAATCAAACCACAAATTGAAAAAATTAAGCTGTGAGAAGGCAGTCAGTTAATTCACACATGGTTTAGATACCAATAAATCTATTTGGAGCAAGCACAGATTTGTTGTCCATAGAAACTAAAAATGGTCATATTTCCAAGTAAAGGAAAAAGAAAATGTCAAATTTATTGACAGCAAGACACAACTAGAAAATAATTATGCTTAAAGTAAAGTCAACTTATCTAATTTGTAAAATTTAGATTATTTTAGTCTCTCCCAAGTAACATTTAGTACTGTCTTAACGTACTTCTAGCCTAAGAAGTCATCATTGATTTCATTCAAATTATTACATTAAAATCTATGGGAACTTTTTGTTCTATGAGACATACAAAATAGCTGTAGTTACTCAAAAAAAATAAAATGGCTTACAAATTATTAGTGATGGATTTGTCATTTCAGTTTAAAATGGGTAACAGAGGGGCACCTGGGTGGCGCAATCGGTTAAGTGTCCGACTTCAGCCAGGTCACGATCTCGCGGCCCGTGAGTTCGAGCCCCGCGTCAGGCTCTGGGCTGATGGCTCAGAGCCTGGAGCCTGTTTCCGATTCTGTGTCTCCCTCTCTCTCTGCCCCTCCCCCGTTCATGCTCTGTCTCTCTCTGTCCCAAAAATAAATAAATGTTGAAAAAAAATTTAAAAAAAAATAATAAATAAAATAAAATGGGTAACAGAATTTGTTTTGATTTATAAGTAAACAAAATAAACAAAATTAAAAAAATAAGGTCATGAGATGCACACATGAGAAATGATGGACACGTTTTCTGATATTAACAGTTCTGATCATTGATTCAATCCACAAGAAGCAGTGCAATCCCAAATATGCCAGCTTTTTAGACAATATATAGCTTTTTTTTCTTTGTTTTAAACTAGTAGTGATATATGTTAAGGTGACTCAGGGCATCTTCTTCATATCAAGTGATCCAAAATACACTTTTGTTGTAAATAGCAGAGTTGTTGCCACTGCCACCCAACAGTCCCCACAGACATGAATGGTTTCAGTGAGTGAAGGCAGCTCTGAAAGAGCATGCAAAGTGTGACATTTATCTGTTGAATATTTGGAGATGACTTGATACTCCTGGCACACATCCACTTCAGGTTCACTCTTATGGTTCTGTCACTGTTCCCAAATGGTCAAGAGTAAACCTGAAAGATCTTCATAAAAACTATCTTCCGCCCCATGCTGAGGTCACATTTCCCTAGCCATGGGTCTATGGATAATGGAACCTGCTTTACGTAGCATAGGCCAGTGGCTTTCAAACTTGTTTTTATTTTGTCCTATACTAAGAAATATATTTTACATAAAGACACTTTAAACACACATACACACACTAAAAAGTATTTTAATGAAACTATCTTTTACTATCTGTAATGCTTGTTGACATTTTTTATTCCATTTTTTAAAGTTTTAATTGCATCCCATTTAATTTGCTGCAAGACTCACAAATGTAGGTATTTCCACTTGCAGTTTGCAAACTTTTGGTCTAGGAAACTCTCATTCTGACAGGCCTACTATTTCCAATCTATTTTTCACTAGGAAATAAAAGAAAAACTTACAGCAGTTATGAAGTAATGGTGTGAAGTTTGAGATAAAAAATATTATTTTAAAGTGCATTTTGTAAATTCTAAAATGCTGTATTTGTCTTTGACTTTGTTAACAATTATGTGTCTTAAATGTCCAATTAGGGATGATGATGTACAAAAAATATTAATTATCACTACACTTACAATTTAGTTTCAAATTCTTCACGTCATTTGGCCATGCAAAAAGGTTGATCTATATAATCCATTGAAAGACATGACCTCTACTATGCAATATAAAGACATTTGGAAGACTAAAATTAACTGAAATATATTAATGGTCATAAGAATCCACATCATAAGGTATTGCTTATTAGATAAAAGTGAGTAGCTGATTTGAGATATATGCAAACAATGATCTTGCATGGCATCCTGTTTTGTTACCTCAACTAGCAATGACAAATTAATTTCATGTATATAACTCATTATCTTGTCATTGAAAGTATACAGATGAATATATTCATCAAAGCTGTCTATGCAAATCTGATATGAAAAATCAATGAAAATAATATATTCTGAAGCTATGTTATTGTTTATAGTTTCTGGTGCCTATAGGGTTTAAGTTTTGTGTTTCCTTAAACCCACAATAGTCTTATTCTGGTTGTTTATTCTGATTATTTTATTAAAAAATAAATAAATTTTGGTACAAACAAGTGGAGTCTAGTTCAAGTTAAAGGAATAAAGACCATGATAAATGACACACAGTAGGAGATTAGTAAATGTTCAGTAACTTGATAGTCATATCTACACTAAACAATTCTGACTCTTGGCCTTTTCTTTTTGTATTACATATTTACTCCTCCCCATTAAATGGGGAAAATAAACTTTTGTAAGGCCTAATTAGATACGCACTTTCCCCAATGGGCTAGAATTGGACTGCCTCTCTATTTCTGGTTGGCAATGCTTTCAAATTTCCAGGGTACTCTCTTCTGCTGTATAATCCTCAATCATACTGCATGCATTTATTTTAGGTTAGGAGACAATAGCATAATATAATGACTGATGCAAGTGAACATGATTCCTTAAAAGCCTAGGAAATTTTAAATAGATATGGTTAGAAAAATTATTTTGAGTGATACCATTCTCTGGTCTCTTACTTTTTTTTTTTTTTTAATATATGAAATTTATTGTCAACTTGGTTTCCATACAACACCCAGTGCTCATCCCAAAAGGTGTCCTCCTCAATACCCATCACCAACCCTCTCCTCCCTCCCACCCCCCATTAACCCTCAGTTTCTTCTCAGTTTTTAAGAGTCTCTTATGCTTTGGCTCTCTCCCATTCTAACCTCTTTTTTTTTTTCCTTCCCCTCCCCCATGGGTTCCTGTTAAGTTTCTCAGGATCCACATAAGAGTGAAACCATATGGTATCTGTATTTCTCTGTATGGCTTATTTCACTTAGCATCACACACTCCAGTTCCATCCACGTTGCTACAAAAGGCCATATTTCATTTTTACTCATCGCCACGTAGTATTCCATTGTATACATAAACAACAATTTCTTTATCCATTCATCAGTTGATGGACATTTAGGCTCTTTCCATAATGTGGCTATTGTTGAGAGTGCTGCTATAAACATTGGGGTACAAGTGCCCCTATACATCAGTACTCCTGTATCCCTTGGATAAATTCCTAGCAGTGCTATTGCTGGGTCATAGGGAAGGTCTATTTTTAATTTTCTGAGGAACCTCCACAATGCTTTCCAGAGCGGCTGCACCAATTTGCATTCCCACCAACAGTGCAAGAGGGTTCCCGTTTCTCCACATCCTCTCCAGCATCTATAGTCTCCTGATTTGTTCATTTTGGCCACTCTGACTGGCGTGAGGTGATATCTGAGTGTGGTTTTGATTTGTATTTCCCTGATAAGGAGCGACGCTGAACATCTTTTCATGTGCCTGTTGGCCATCCGGATGTCTTCTTTAGAGAAGTGTCTATTCATGTTTTCTGCCCATTTCTTCACTGGGTTATTTGTTTTTCGGGTGTGGAGTTTGGTGAGCTCTTTATAGATTTTGGATACTAGTCCGTTGTCTGATATGTCATTTGCAAATATCTTTTCCCATTCCGTTGGTTGCTTTTAATTTTGTTGGTTGTTTCCTTTGCTGTGCAGAAGCTTTTTATCTTCATAAGGTCCCAGTAATTCACTTTTGCTTTTAATTCCCTTGCCTTTGGGGATGTGTCGAGTAAGAGATTGCTATGGCTGAGGTAAGAGAGGTCTTTTCCTGGTTTCTCCTCTAGGGTTTTGATGGTTTCCTGTCTCACATTCAGGTCCTTTATCCATTTTGAGTTTATTTTTGTGAATGGTGTGAGAAAGTGGTCTAGTTTCAACCTTCTGCATGTTGCTGTGCAGTTCTCCCAGCACCATTTGTTAAAGAGACTGTCTTTTTTCCATTGGATGTTCTTTCCTGCTTTGTCAAAGATTAGTTGGCCATACGTTTGTGGGTGTAGTTCTGGGGTTTCTATTCTATTCCATTGGTCTATGTGTCTGTTTTTGTGCCAATACCATGATGTCTTGATGATTACAGCTTTGTAGTAGAGACTAAAGTCTGGGATTGGGATGCCTCCTGCTTTGGTCTTCTTCTTCAAAATTCCTTTGGCTATTCGGGGCCTTTTGTGGTTCCATATGAATTTTAGGATTGCTTGTTCTAGCTTTGAGAAGAATGCTCGTGCAATTTTGATTGGTATTGCATTGAATGTGTAGATAGCTTTGGGTAGTATTGACATTTTGACAATATTTATTCTTACAATCCATGAGCAGGGAATGTCTTTCCATTTCTTTAAATCTTCTTCAATTAACTTCAAAAGCTTTCTATAGTTTTCAGCATACAGATCCTTTACATCTTTGGTTAGAATTATTCCTAGGTATTTTATGCTTCTTGGTGCAATTGTGAATGGGATCAGTTTCTTTATTTGTCTTTCTGTTGCTTCATTGTTAGTGTATAAGAATGCAACTTATTTCTGTACATTGATTTTGTATCCTGCAACTTTGCTGAATTCATGTATCAGTTGTAGGAGACTTTTGGTGGAGTCTATCGGATTTTCCATGTATAATATCATGTCATCTGCAAAAAGCGAAAGCTTGACTTCATCTTTGCCAATTTTGATGCCTTTGATTTCCTTTTGTTGTCTGATTGCTGATGCTAGAACTTCCAACACTATGCTAAACAACAACAGTAAGAGTGGACATCCCTGTTGTGTTCCTGATCTCTCGGAAAAAGCTCTCAGTTTTTCCCCATTAAGGATGATGTTAGCTGTGGGCTTTTCATAAATGGCTTTTATGATGTCTAAGTATGTTCCTTATATCCCGACTTTCTCGAGGGTTTTTATTAAGAAAGGGTGCTGGATTTTGTCAAAGGCCTTTTCTGCATCGATTGATAGGATCATATGGTTCTTCTTTTATTTTTTTTGTTAATGTGATGTATCAGGTTGATTGCTTTGCAAATGTTGAACCAGCCCTGCATCCCAGGAATGAATCTCACTTGATCATGGTGAATAATTCTTTTTATATGCCGTTGAATTCGATTTGCTAGTATCTTATTGAGAATTTTTGCATCCATATTCATCAGGGATATTGGCCTGTAGTTCTCTTTTTTAACTGGGTCTCTGGTTTAGGAATCAAAGTAATACTGGCTTCATAGAAGGAGTCTGGAAGTTTTCCTTCCCTTTCTATTTCTTGGCACAGCTTGAGAAAGATAGGTATTATCTCTGCTTTAAACATCTGGTAGAACTCCCCTGGGAAGCCATCTGGTCCCGGACTCTTATTTGTTGGGAGATTTTTGATAACCGATTCAATTTTTTCCCTGGTTATGGGTCTGTTCAAGCTTTGTCTTTCCTCCTGATTGAGTTTTGGAAGAGTGTGGGTGTTCAGGAATTTGTCCATTTCTTCCAGGTTGTCCAATTTGTTGGCATATAATTTTTCATAGTATTGCCTGATAATTGTTTGTATCTCTGAGGGATTGGTTGTAATAATTCCATTTTCATTCATGATTTTATCTATTTGGGTCATCTCCCTTTTCTTTTTGAGAAGCCTGGCTAGAGGTTTATCAATTTTGTTTATTTTTTCAAAAAACCAACTCTTGGTTTCATTGATCTGCTCTACAGTTTTTTTAGATTCTATATTGTTTATTTCTGCTCTGATCTTTATTATTTCTCTTCTTCTGCTGGGTTTAGGCTGTCTTTCCTGTTCTGCTTCTAGTTCCTTTATGTGTGCTGTTAGATTTTGTATTTGGGATTTTTCTTGTTTCTTGAGATAGGCCTGGATTGCAATGTATTTTCCTGTCAGGACTGCCTTCGCTGAGTCCCAAAGCATTTGGATTGTTGTATTTTCATTTTCGTTTGTTTCCATATATTTTTTAATTTCTTCTCTAATTGCCTGGTTGATGCACTCATTCGTTAGTAGGGTGTTCTTTAACCTCCATGCTTTTGGAGGTTTTCCAGACTTTTTTCTGTGGTTGATTTCAAGCTTCATAGCATTGTGGTCTGAAAGTAAGCATGGTATAATTTCAATTCTTGTAAACTTATGAAGGGCTGTTTTGTGACCCAGTATATGTTCTATCTTGGAGAATGTTCCATGTGCACTCAAGAAGAAAGTATATTCTGTTGCTTTGGGATGCAGAGTTCTAAATATATCTGTCAAGTCCATCTGATCTAATGTCTCATTCAGGGCCCTTGTTTCTTTATTGACCGTGTGTCTAGATGATCTTTCCATTTCTGTAAGTGGGGTGTTAATGTCCCCTGAAATTACCACATTCTTCTCAATAAGGTTGCTTATGTTTATGAGTAATTGTTTTATATATTTGGGGGCTCCGGTATTCGGCGCATAGACATTTATAATTTTAGCTCTTCCTGATGGATAGACCCTGTAACTATTATATAATGTCCTTCTTCATCTCTTGTTACAGCCTTTAATTTAAAGTCTAGTTTGTCTGATGTTAGTATGGCTACTCCAGCTTTCTTTTGGCTTCCAGTAGCATGATAAATAGTTCTCCATCCCCTCACTCTCAATCTAAAGGTGTCCTCAGGTCTAAAATGAGTCTCTTGTAGACAGCAAATAGATGGGTCTTGTTTTTTTTATCCATTCTGATACCCTATGTCTTTTGGTTGGTGCATTTAGTCCATGTACATTCAGTGTTATTATAGAAAGATACAGGTTTAGAGTCATTGTGATGTCTGTATGTTTTATGCTTGTAGCGATGTCTTTGGGACTTTGTCTCACAGGGTCCCCCTTAGGATCTCTTGTAGGGCTGGTTTAGTGGTGACAAATTCCTTCAGTTTTTGTTTGTTTGGGAAGACCTTTATCTCTCCTTCTATTCTAAATGACAGACTTGCTGGATAAAGGATTCTCGGCTGCATATTTTTCTGTTTAGCACACTGAAGATATCATGCCAATTCTTTCTGGCCTGCCAAGTTTCAAAAGAGAGATCAGTTACGAGTCTTATAGGTCTCCCTTTATATGTGAGGGCACGTATATCCTTTGCTGCTTTCAGAATTTTCTCTTTATCCTTGTATTTTGCCAGTTTCACTATGATATGTCGTGCAGAAGATCGATTCAAATTACGTCTGAAGGGAGTTCTCTGTGCCTCTTGGATTTCAATGCCTTTTTCCTTCCCCAGTTCAGGGAAGTTCTCAGCTATAATTTCTTCAAGTACCCCTTCAGCACCTTTCCCTCTCTCTTCCTCCTCTGGGATACCAATTATGCGTATATTATTTCTCTTTAGTGTATCACTTAGTTCTCTAATTTTCCCCTCATACTCCTGGATTTTTTTATCTCTCTTTCTCTCAGCTTCCTCTTTTTCCATAACTTTATCTTCTAGTTCACCTATTCTCTCCTCTGCCTCTTCTATCCAAGCTGTCGTCATTTCCATTTTGTTTTGCATTTTGTTTAAAGCGCTTTTCAGCTCCTCGTGACTGTTCCTTAGTCCCTTGATCTCTGTAGCAAGAGATTCTCTGCTGTCCTCTATACTGTTTTCAAGCCCAGCGATTAATTTTATGACTATTATTATAAATTCACTTTCTGTTATATTATTTAAATCCTTTTTGATCAGTTCATTAGCTGTTGTTATTTCCTGGAGATTCTTCTGAGGGGAGTTCTTCCGCTTGGTCATTTTGGATAGTCCCTGGCATGGTGAGGACCTGCAGGGCACTTCCCCTGTGCTGTGATGTATAACTGGAGTTGTTGGACGGGGCCACAGTCCGACCTGATGTCTGCCCCCAGCCCACCGCTGGGGCCACAGTCAGACTGGTGTGTGCCTTCTCTTCCCCTCTCCTAGGGGCGGGATTCACTGTGGGGTGGCGTGGCCCATCTGGGCTACTTGCACCCTGCCAGGCTTGTGATGCTGGGGATCTGGCATATTAGCTGGGGTGGGTAGGCAAGGTGCATGGGGGCAGGAGGGGCAGGCTTAGATCGCTTCTCCTTAGGTGATCCACTTCAGGAGGGGCCCTGTGGCAGCGGGAGGGAGTCAGATCCGCTGCCGGAGGTTTGGCTCTGCAGAAGGACAGAGTTAGGTGTTTTCGCAGAGCGAGCAAGTTCCCTGGCAGGAACTGGTTCCCTTTGGGATTTTGGCTGGGGGATGGGCGGGGGAGATGGCACTGTCCAGCGCCTTTGTTCCCCACCAAACTGAGCTCTGTTGTCCAGGGGCTCAGCAGCTCTCCCTACCTTTGTCCTCCAGCCTTCCCGCTTCCCGAGCAGAGCTGTTAACTTATGACCTCCCAGATGCTAATTCGCACTTGCTGTCGGAACACAGTCCGTCAGGCCCCTCCGCTTTTGCCAGCCACACTCGGGGGCTCTGCTTCGTCGGGGAGCCGCCTCTCCGCCCCCGCTCCCTCCTGCCAGTCCGTGGAGCGCGCACCGTCTCGCCGCCCTTCCTACCCTCTTCCGTGGGCCTCTCGTCTGGGTTTGGCTCCGGCGACTCCATTCTGCTAATCCTCTGGTGGTTTTCTGGGTTATTTAGGCAGGTGTAGGTGGAATCAAAGTGATCAGCAGGACACACGGTGAGCCCAGCGTCCTCCTATGCCGCCATCTTCCCTCCGAATCCCTCTGGTCTCTTACTTTGAATATGCATTAGTCTCTAGAAAATAACTTCAAAGTCTATACAGAAACCAGCATAATGCAGAGCTTGCTATATTAAAATATTACATACTTATTTAAGTTTTTTTCTGTTCTTGTAGAAGGAGATGGATATTTTAGATACCATAAATATTATAAGTGGAAGGTCAATGTTCAAATTATGACCTATGGGGGTACAATATTTGGCTATGTAAGTAATACAAAAAGCTAATTATTATAAAAACATCATTTTATTTTATCTGAAACATATTTTCACTAAGTTCCAAAGCATGAGTTCTTTCCTTGAGTTACTATATTCAGGAATATTTTATAGGCTACATGCAATGAACTAAAGACAAATATAGATTTATTTGGGTTAGGTCAATTCAGCTGTATGGTAATCCAAGTAACACAGAAAAATGCCATTAGGACTTTCTTTTTCCTGGAGATGAGCTCTTTCTTTGTCCCATATATAGAGGAAATATGCTGCATACTATGTACATACTAGTGTGCTGGAACAATTCAAACTTTTTACCTGGATGATAAGCAGTAGATTTCTAAGGAAAAAACTGGAGACACTTCCTCACACTAACCAGGTAGCCTTAGAGTAAAGGTAAATTGGGTATCAGATTTTGGCTGGATGAGGCCAAACATATGAGTTAACTTTGTTGTTACCCTTCTGCTCATGACAGTAGCCTATAGACTGATTTTGAGACGGAGTAGACTGGACTACAGAAGATTTTTGAACCCTATAAATGAATTTGGAGGTGATTTCTTTTAAATTAGCCAAAATAGTGTTCTAGGTCCAGCATTGTGTCAAGTGTAGTAAAGTGTGGAATCATTATAATGAAGAAGCATGCATTCTGTCATTGATTTGATGTAAAATCTGTATGCACATAGAATGAATTTCCCTTGAGAATTTCCAAACTAATTTATCATAAGTTTAACATACTGTTAAAGTGATCTAAAATTTAGTTATTATTTAAAATATTCTACCTTATCCATTCTAGTTATTTAAAAAATGGTAAATAAGGCAATTTGCAATTTTGAGTAAATTGCAATTTGCTCAATATATGGACACTTTTCTACAGGTCTTTAAGAAACATTTTTAGTTAAATTTACTTTAGAACACTGGTCTAGCTACTCTGTCCAATATATATTTTATTTAACAAACCCCATTTTTACTCATTTTCTCGACTTGCAGTAATTCTTTCTCTTTTATAAATTGTAAATGTTATTCATCTTTTAGCAACCAATCCTAACTTCCAGCTCTAATATCAACAATTTAAGTTAATCATTTTATTCACAATAACTAACATGAAAGAAACTTGGAATACACTAAAATGAAAATTATGAGGCTAATTCAAAAAAGCAAGTGACAAAAAATAATAGCTTTTATTTTTGATGTTTATATGAGTCATAAGTTTCATCACTATTATTTCTCTAGTTTAGTTTTATTAGCATTCTTTGAGCCATAAGATATTTTGTTCTAATCCACATTTTTCCGACTGAAGGTGATAAAAGCTTATTTTTACGCAACAAAGCAGTGCTTTGTGATTTTGCTAATTCCCTGATAGGGTCTTTCAGTCTTTTTAATACTTTTGTGTCTCCCATCTCACAAAGAAAAGATGAATAATTTCTTCTGAATCAAAAGAATATTCACACAAGACCTCAAACAACACCTCATTGCATCTTGAGCCAAAAATATTGCAAAGATGGAGAATAAACTTTAATGTTATGGTGACATTTTATTGACTTGTCCATTTTCTTGCATAGATTGGTCAATAAAGTACAATGAGCAAAAGGAAGACAGAAGGTAATCTCAGATGTCTCACCACCTAATATACTCTTCTCAATGAACCAGTCATGCACGT
The DNA here is from genome assembly GCF_016509475.1 of Prionailurus bengalensis. Lineage (NCBI taxonomy): Eukaryota > Metazoa > Chordata > Mammalia > Carnivora > Felidae > Prionailurus > Prionailurus bengalensis. Next base: position 105,694,628 of record NC_057361.1, read on the forward strand.
TATTCATAAAAGAGCACAACTGGCTAGCTGATCCATCAATCAAGAGTATAAAATGCCAACAAAAAATAATTCTGGTTTGTATGCAAATTGAGTAGTAGAATATATTTCCAAAAAGAGGTATTATAAGCCAGTGATTGCCAACCTAATTTTTCTCTTTAAAGGGTAATTGGGAAAAAAAATTGGTAGCATTTATGAAGGGATTAAAAATACTCAAAACAATTTTTAACAATCTATAATTATGATAATATCAAGACTATTACAATATGATGTCTCATGATGTTTGTCAGAGCAGCTCCAATAATTTTACTATTCCTTTTGTGAGTCTTAGGTACGTTGCCAATATTTGTTTAAAGCTGTTTAATGACCTGACTTCTCCTTCTTGTATTCATATAAGACAAAGTATCTTGATGTTTTAAGAAATGTATAATCATTATTTAGTTTGACAATATGTTCTATAAGATCATGCTTATTTAGTAAGAGAAAAGGTATATTTTACACATTGGTCAAAATTTGGAAGCATAAAATGTTGCCATGGGATACTTGTGGGCACAGTTTTACATCCTCTTTTTAAACCACTAACTATTGTCCCCCATTCAAGCTGACTAATCTGGAATAAAAAGTGTTTTTACATTCTTAGGACTTTGTCCTTCTTTCCACCAAAAGAACTCTAAAACTCTTTGGACAAATATGTCTTAAGTATCAGTGTTATCATTGTTGCCATTATTACTATTTTAACTCATATACATCTAAATTTGTATCCTTCTTTATTTTTCCTTTGGAGTATATTTCCACATGAGTCAATGTGTCTTATCAATAGACAACAGGAGAAATATCAATACAAAAATGAACACCTGGATTCCTTAGGTAAATCACTTAAAATTTGATATAGTTCTTAAAAAAAATTTAAATCTTTATTTTTGAGAGAGTGGGAGACACAGAGCATGAGTGGAGGAGGGGCAGAGAGAGAGGGAGACACAGTATCCCAAGCAGGCTCTAGTCTCTGAACTGTCAGCACAGAGCCCAATGCTGGGCTCCAACTCATGAGCCGTGAGATCATGAACTGAGCCGAAGTTGGATGCTTAACCAACTGAGCCACCCAGGCAACCAGATACAGTTTTAACATACTGCTAGATGGCGGTGAACTAGATCATTTAAAAGCTATTTTCCTATTTACAAATTATATTATTCATATAATCCTCAAAATAGTATTTCAAAGTATATATTATATATGGTAGCTATATTTATCTCCATAACACAACTGAAAAAATTAATACGAAAAGAATTTTGTGACTTACCAGAGATATCATGGCAACTCAGCTACGAAGATTTTCCTGTATTTATTTACTATAATTGCCTATATTTGCAGCAAAACATACCTGTATAAAATTTTCCAGAATCTGTTTTATAAAATACATCTTAATATTTTGTAAATTTGCTATATCGGAGTTCAATTTAACTTGCGTCTTTTTTTACATGAATATGACTCTGCTTTGTTATACACATTTAAATACATAATATATTATTATTTCCCCAATGCATACCAATACATTATAAATATTCTTTTGAGACAGGTGTTCTCTAAGACAGGTATTAAACTTTTCTTTCAATATCAATATTTTCTCATTATACAGGAAATACTGATTTGGATTCAAAATCAGGAGATGCAACAGGATATTTTCTCCATCCAGTAGACAAAACAATCTGTGATACACCCTGAACATGCATTGAAAACACTAAATAGTAAGATATATTTCTTCATCAAGAGTATAAATGCCTCATTGTGACAAATGGCTTCTTATTTTCTATAGACTGTGGCCTTTTGGATTTGTTAAATGACAGAGGGTGGAAATCTCATTCATTATTTTCTTCTCTTCTTATATTCTCAAAATGGCTCTAAATAATCTTCATTTCTCAGTGTCAGTACTCTGACTGACAAACATAACAAAAGAGGGTTTTCAATTTTAAACTCATGGAAGGCTAAGAAATGCTTAAGAAAGCCATATATGTGCAGTCAAATCCTCTACCACTGAGCTATACCCTCTCTAAGAAAACCATATATGTGAAGGACAAAAGAATTACTTTCATTTGGACTGAATTGTTAGAGCTCTTTACCTTATAACTATCAAAATCATCAGCTTTATCTTACACTTTCATCTTTTTCTTCAATCTTTAAAAAATTGTCAATTTTTTTCCTGTATTGTGACTTAGAAATTTATATTTCAATTACGCTTCAAAAATTATATATAATTTTCTTTTGCTGTTATCATTACAAAAATTTCAAACCATAATAAAGTTTAAGAAAGTGAAATGATTCATGAACCATTCCTTGCTACTTTAACCTCCTTTGTAATTCCCTATTTTTTTGAACAAAGGATATGAAACATGAAGTTTTAAGCCTAAGGACAGCCCAACATGACTTATTTTATAAAGTATGTCTTGCTTAAGCTTTTTTTGCATAAAAACAAGTGGCAGTCGCATGCCTTGATAAATATTTATTTGTTTCATTTCTGGATAACAGGTTTTCCCTAGGTGGTCATTAGCCAACTGGTATCAGATGACTTTTACTCCTGTAACTTTTGCCTTTGACCTGATTTTTACCATATTTTACCATATTTTCATAATCAGAAAATAAATACCTGCTTTGAAATGGTTTTCCGGGAGGTTTTGCAAGATGGCGGCTTAGGAGGACACTGGGCTCACCGCACGATCTGCTGATCACTTAGATTCCAACTACACCTGCCTAAATAACCCAGAAAACCGCCAGAGGATTAGCAAAACGGAGTCGCCTGAGCCAAACCCAGACGAGAGGCCCACGGAAGAGGGTAGGAAGGGCGGCGAGGCGGTGCCCGCTCCACGGACTGGCGGGAGGGAGCCCGGGCGGAGGGGCGGCTCGCCGGCCAAGCAGAGCCCCCGAGTCTGGCTTGCAAAAGCAGAGGGGCCTGACGGACTGTGTTCCCACAACAAGCGCGAATTAGCATCTGGGAGGTCATAAGTTAACAGCTCTGCTCGGAAAGCGGGAAGGCTGGAGGACAAAGGGAGGGAGAGCTGCTGAGCCCCCTGACAACAGAGCTCAGTTTGGTGGGGAACAAAGGCGCTCGCCAGCGCCATCTCCCCCGCCCATCCCCCAGCCAAAATCCCAAAGGGAACCAGTTCCTGCCAGGGAAATTGCTCACTCTGGCAAACACCCAACTCTGCGCTTCTGCGGAGCCAAACCTCCGGCAGCGGATCTGACTCCCTCCCGCTGCCACAGGGCCCCTCCTGAAGTGGATCACCTAAGGAGAAGTGATCTAAGCCTGCCCCTCCTGCCCCCATGCACCTTGCCTACCCACCCCAGCTAATATGACAGATCCCCAGCATCACAAGCCTGGCAGGGTGCAAGTAGCCCAGACGAGCCACACCACCCCACAGTGAATCCCGCCCCTAGGAGAGGGGAAGAGAAGGCACACACCAGTCTGACTGTGGCCCCAGCGGTGGGCTGGGGGCAGACATCAGGTCTGACTGCGGCCCCACCCACCAACTCCAGTTATACACCACAGCACAGGGGAAGTGCCCTGCAGGTCCTCACCATGCCAGGGACTATCCAAAATGACCAAGCGGAAGAATTCCCCTCAGAAGAATCTCCAGGAAATAACAACAGCTAATGAGCTGATCAAAAAGGATTTAAATAATATAACAGAAAGTGAATTTAGAATAATAGTCATAAAATTAATCGCTGGGCTTGAAAACAGTGTACAGGACAGCAGAGAATCTCTTGCTACAGAAATCAAGGGACTAAGGAACAGTCACGAGGTGCTGAAAAACGCTTTAAATGAAATGCATAACAAAATGGAAACCACCACAGCTCGGCTTGAAGAGGCAGAGGAGAGAATAGGTGAACTAGAAGATAAAGTTATGGAAAAAGAGGAAGCTGAGAAAAAGAGAGATAAATAAATCCAGGAGTATGAGGGGAAAATTAGAGAACTAAGTGATACACTAAAGAGAAATAATATACGCATAATTGGTATCCCAGAGGAGGAAGAGAGAGGGAAAGGTGCTGAAGGGGTACTTGAAGAAATTATAGCTGAGAACTTCCCTGAACTGGGGAAGGAAAAAGGCATTGAAATCCAAGAGGCACAGAGAACTCCCTTCAGACGTAACTTGAATCGATCTTCTACACGACATATCATAGTGAAACTGGCAAAATACAAGGATAAAGAGAAAATTCTGAAAGCAGCAAGGGGTAAACGTGCCCTCACATATAAAGGGAGACCTATAAGATTCGTGACTGATCTCTCTTTTGAAACTTGGCAGGCCAGAAAGAATTGGCACGAGATTTTCAGGGTGCTAGACAGAAAAAATATGCAGCCAAGAATCCTTTATCCAGCAAGTCTGTCATTTAGAATAGAAGGAGAGATAAAGGTCTTCCCAAACAAAGAAAAACTGAAGGAATTTGTCACCACTAAACCAGCCCTACAAGAGATCCTAAGGGGGACCCTGTGAGACAAAGTCCCAGAGACGTCACTACAAGCATAAAACATACAGACATCACGATGACTCTAAACCCGTATCTTTCTATATAACACTGAATGTAAATGGACTAAATGCGCCAACCAAAAGACATAGGGTATCAGAATGGATAAAAAAACAAGACCCATCTATTTGTTGTCTACAAGAGACTCATTTTAGACCTGAGGACACCTTTAGATTGAGAGTGAGGGGATGGAGAACTATTTATCATGCTACTGGAAGCCAAAAGAAAGCTGGAGTAGCCATACTTACATCAGACAAACTAGACTTTAAATTAAAGGCTGTAACAAGAGATGAAGAAGGACATTATATAATAGTTACAGGGTCTATCCATCAGGAAGAGCTAAAATTATAAATGTCTATGCGCCGAATACCGAGCCCCCAAATATATAAAACAATTACTCATAAACATAAGCAACCTTATTGAGAAGAATGTGGTAATTTCAGGGGACATTAACACCCCACTTACAGAAATGGAAAGATCATCTAGACACACGGTCAATAAAGAAACAAGGGCCCTGAATGAGACATTAGATCAGATGGACTTGACAGATATATTTAGAACTCTGCATCCCAAAGCAACAGAATATACTTTCTTCTTGAGTGCACATGGAACATTCTCCAAGATAGATCATATACTGGGTCACAAAACAGCCCTTCATAAGTTTACAAGAATTGAAATTATACCATGCTTACTTTCAGACCACAATGCTATGAAGCTTGAAATCAACCACAGAAAAAAGTCTGGAAAACCTCCAAAAGCATGGAGGTTAAAGAACACCCTACTAACGAATGAGTGGGTCAACCAGGCAATTAGAGAAGAAATTAAAAAATATATGGAAACAAACGAAAATGAAAATACAACAATCCAAATGCTTTGGTATGCAGCAAAGGCAGTCCTGAGAGGAAAATACATTGCCATCCAGGCCTATCTCAAGAAACAAGAAAAATCCCAAATACAAAATCTAACAGCACACATAAAGGAACTAGAAGCAGAACAGCAAAGGCAGCCTAAACCCAGCAGAAGAAGAGAAATAATAAGGTCAGAGCAGAAATAAACAATATAGAATCTAAAAAAACTGTAGAGCAGATCAACGAAACCAAGAGTTGGTTTTTTGAAAAAATAAACAAAATTGACAAACCTCTAGCCAGGCTTCTCAAAAAGAAAAGGGACATGACCCAAATAGATAAAATCATGAATGAAAATGGAATTATTTCAACCAATCCCTCAGAGATACAAACAATTATCAGGCAATACTATGAAAAATTATATGCCAACAAATTGGACAACCTGGAAGAAATGGACAAATTCCTGAACACCCATACTCTTCCAAAACTCAATCAGGAGGAAAGACAAAGCTTGAACAGACCCATAACCAGCGAAGAAATTGAATCGGTTATCAAAAATCTCCCAACAAATAAGAGTCCGGGACCAGATGGCTTCCCAGGGGAGTTCTACCAGACGTTTAAAGCAGAGATAATACCTATCCTTCTCAAGTTATTCCAAGAAATAGAAAGGGAAGGAAAACTTCCAGACTCATTCTATGAAGCCAGTATTATTTTGATTCCTAAACAAGATAGAGACGCAGTAAAAAAAGAGAACTATAGGCCAATATCCCTGATGAATATGGATGCAAAAATTCTCAATAAGATACTAGCAAATCGAATGCAACGGCATATAAAAAGAATTATTCTCCATGATCAAGTGGGATTCATTCCTGGGATGCAGGGCTGGTTCAACATTCGCAAAGCAATCAACGTGATACATCACATTAACAAAAAAAAAAGAGAAGAACCATATGATCCTGTCAATCGATGCAGAAAAGGCCTTTGACAAAATCCAGCACCCTTTCTTAATAAAAACCCTTGAGAAAGTCGGGATAGAAGGAACATACTTAAAGATCATAAAAGCCATTTATGAAAACCCACAGCTAACATCATCCTCAACGGGGAAAAACTGAGAGCTTTTTCCCTGAGATAAGGAACAGGACAAGGATGCCCACTCTCACCGCTGCTGTTTAACATAGTGCTGGAAGTTCTAGCATCAGCAATCAGACAACAAAAGGAAATCAAAGGCATCAAAATTGGCAAAGATGAAGTCAAGCTTTCGCTTTTTGCAGATGACATGATATTATACATGGAAAATCCGATAGACTCCACCAAAAGTCTGCTCGAACTGATACAGGAATTCAGCAAAGTTGCAGGATACAAAATCAATGTACAGAAATAAGTTGCATTCTTATACACTAACAATGAAGCAACAGAAAGACAAAGAAACTGATCCCATTCACAATTGCACCAAGAAGCATAAAATACCTAGGAATAATTCTAACCAAAGATGTAAAGGATCTGTATGCTGAAAACTATAGAAAGCTTTTGAAGTTAATTGAAGAAGATTTAAAGAAATGGAAAGACATTCCCTGCTCATGGATTGTAAGAATAAATATTGTCAAAATGTCAATACTACCCAAAGCTATCTACACATTCAATGCAATCCCAATCAAAATTGCACCAGCATTCTTCTCGAAACTAGAACAAGCAATCCTAAAATTCATATGGAACCACAAAAGGCCCCGAATAGCCAAAGGAATTTTGAAGAAGAAGACCAAAGCAGGAGGCATCACAATCCCAGACTTTAGTCTCTACTACAAAGCTGTCATCATCAAGACAGCATGGTATTGGCACAAAAACAGACACATAGACCAATGGAATAGAATAGAAACCCCAGAACTAGACCCACAAATGTATGGCCAACTCATCTTTGACAAAGCAGGAAAGAACATCCAATGGAAAAAAGACAGCCTCTTTAACAAATGGTGCTGGGAGAACTGGACAGCAACATGCAGAAGATTGAAACTAGACCACTTTCTCACACCATTCACAAAAATAAACTCAAAATGGATAAAGGACCTGAATGTGAGACAGGAAACCATCAAAACCTTAGAGGAGAAAGCAGGAAAAGACCTCTCTGACCTCAGCCGTAGCAATCTCTTACTCGACACATCCCCAAAGGCAAGGGAATTAAAAGCAAAAGTGAATTACTGGGACCTTATGAAGATAAAAAGCTTCTGCACAGCAAAGGAAACAACCAACAAAACTAAAAGGCAACCAACGGAATGGGAAAAGATATTCACAAATGACATATCAGACAAAGGGCTAGTATCCAAAATCTATACAGAGTTCACCAAACTCCACACCCGAAAAACAAATAACCCAGTTAAGAAATGGGCAGAAAACATGAATAGACACTTCTCTAAAGAAGACATCCGGATGGCCAACAGGCACATGAAAAGATGTTCAGCGTCGCTCCTTATCAGGGAAATACAAATCAAAACCACACTCAGGTATCACCTCACGCCAGTCAGAGTGGCCAAAATGAACAAATCAGGAGACTATAGTTGCTGGAGAGGATGTGGAGAAACGGGAACCCTCTTGCACTGTTGGTGGGAATGCAAATTGGTGCAGCCGCTCTGGAAAGCATTGTGGAGGTTCCTCAGAAAATTAAAAATAGACCTACCCTATGACCCAGCAATAGCACTGCTAGGAATTTATCCAAGGGATACAGGAGTACTGATGCATAGGGGCCCTTGTACCCCAATGTTCATAGCAGCACTCTCAACAATAGCCAAATTATGGAAAGAGCCTAAATGTCCATCAACTGATGAATGGATAAAGAAATTGTGGTTTATATACACAATGGAATATTACATGGCAATGAGAAAAAATGAAATATGGCCTTTTGTAGCAACGTGGTTGGAACTGGAGAGTGTGATGCTAAGTGAAATAAGCCATACAGAGAAATACAGATACCATATGGTCTCACTCTTATGTGGATCCTGAGAAACTTAACAGGAACCCATGGGGGAGGGGAAGGAAAAAAAAAAGAGGTTAGAGTGGGAGAGAGCCAAAGCATAAGAGACTGTTAAAAACTGAGAACAGACTGAGGGTTGATGGGGGGTGGGAGGGAGGAGAGGGTGGGTGATGGGTATTGAGGAGGGCACCTTTTGGGATGAGCACTGGGTGTTGTATGGAAACCAATTTGTCAATAAATTTCATTAAAAAATAAATAAATAAATACATAAATATATTGAGAAAAAAAAATGGTTTTCCGATTTGATTGTGTCCCCGTCCACCCTGTAGGTTAGTGTTTGTTTCCTGATTTGACAGGTAATTCTTTGCTACTTTTCTTTTAGCATATAGATTGACTAACTTCTGTTACCATATTTTATAAATTACTAACTATTCTATGATTTCATTGGAAAGTGGAAATAAAATATTTAGCCCATAGTTCCTAGAAATAATATTTTTCAAAAAATTCAGCTACTATATAAATAATATTTTTTGCCATTGTTGTCTTCCTTTACATTTATCTTAAGGATGTGATTTTTCCAGTTTGATAATTATTTTAGGAGTTACTTATGCTCAATGCATAAGACTAGTATGGTTTAAAATTAGTCAAAATGACTGAATGTGTAACCATTTTAAAAAAGAATGACAAAATATATGGCGCCTGGGTCGCTCAGTCAGTTGAGCATATGACTCTTGATTTTGGCTCAGGTCATGATCCCAGGGTTGAGGGATCAAGTCCCATGCTCAGTACAGAGCCTGCTCAGAATGTTCTCTCTTTATGCCTCTGCCCTTCTCCATGTCATGCTCGCTCACTAGCTCTCTCTCTCTCAAAAAAAAAAAAAAAAAGGAATGACAAAATAAAACAAAGCAAAATAAAAAATTAACAACTGGTACTGCAGAAGATCCAGCGAAAGGGGATCAAAATAACCAAAAGTGGAAATGATTTCTCAGAAAATTTACAAGAGTTCCAAATTGGCAGCCAGTGGTATCAATTTGATCTGAAAAAAAAATCCATTTTGTTATTTTGTTTGGTGCCAGATTGTTTAAAAATATAATATCTTCATATGTGGCATGTGTTTTTTGATTGTCACAGATCCATACCTATTTATTGGCTTACCTGTTTATTTTTTAAAATTTTTTTATGTTTATTTTTGAGAAAGAGAGAGAGTGCGAGTGAGGGAGGGGAAGAGAGAGAGGGAGACACAGAATCTGAAACAGGCTGCAGGCTCTGAGCTGTCAGCACTGAACCCAATGCAGGGCTCAAACCCACAAGCCTTGAGATCATGACCTGAGCTGAAGTCAGAAATTCAACCCACTGAGCCACCCAGGCACCCCTACTTACCAGTCTATTTTATTGAACATAATGCTTCATATGTTTGGATATTGCAACCATGCCCTTTCTTTTTTGGTAAAACATTACTTCTGTTCTTCATACAAATTATGTTAATTCTCATTACTATATTTAAAATTTTAAATATATTTATTTTTGAGAGACAGAGCATGAACAGGGGAGGGGCAGAGGGAGAGGGAGACACAGAATCTGAAGCAGGATCCAGGCTTTGAGCTGTCAACAGAGAGCCCAATGCAGGACTCGAACCCATGAACCGTGAGATCATGACCTGAACCGAAATTGGATGTTTAACTGACTGAGCCATCCAGGTGTCCCATCTCATTACTGTCAGGTCACATTCACATTTCTCCATGTCCCCATTAAAAGCTTAAATTTTTTTTTCTTTTAAAATCTTATAACAAGAAGTGGAGATGATAACTGGATAGTAATTAGTGCTGATCAGTGAATATTATCATTCTCTTTGGGGCATGTGGTAGTATTTTATTTTCCTACTCCCTTGCAGTTTGTCCATGTCACTTACCTTGACCAATGAATTGCCAATGTTAATAGTGTATGTCACTTCAAAGCAAAAAATTCAAAGCCAGCATACAATGCAACATGATCTCTCTTTACCCTTTTCCATAATGACCAGATTTATTCTAGACTGGTTGCTCCATCAGTCTGGATCCCAGAGTAAGGACAAGATTAGAGAGCCCACACAACCCACTGTGCACATATAACATGGGCAAGAGATAAAAATATATTTTAATTCATTTAAATTATATTGTTATTAGTTACTACAACATAACCTAGTATATCTTGATTGATTAAGAAATTGTTACAGAAGTGTGGTGCTGCTTTCACACATACACACTCAAAACTAAAATATGTGGCAGTGACTTAGAGATTAAGTGGCAGGCTATATAAGAAAGAGTGGAAGCTTGAAAGATAGAGAGCCATGTTGTTCAGTGGCACACTATAAGTAAAATGGCTACTTGTGACTACCTGAAAAGCACATTGTGTCCAACCTGGCATTAGGGTGGGCTTGGAGCTTGGGTCTGCAAGAGTCCTCCTAGAGTCTGGGGCTATGGGGCCTTGCCCAGTGATAGGGTGGGCTAAGAGCCTGAGGCCATAGGAATTGGTGAGGCCATAAGAATTGGCCTGACAGTCAGGTGTGCCAGGAGCTTGGGGCTGTGGGAGTTGTCCTAGTGCTGGAAAAGTCCAGGAGTCTGGGTCTGTAGGGGCGTGGCCTGGTGCTTGTTCAGACCTGGTCCTGGGGTTTTCAGTAAAGTCAAATACTCACTTCCCTTTATTCCAAAAGGAGAGTGTTTCTGTCCATGCTGGGCTACCAAGGCTTGGTGGAGGAGTGATGGGATAATGTGAAACAATTTTTTTTTTACCCTCTTCACTGCATCTTCTCTTATTTCTGTGCAAACACTAAAATTGATAAATGCTTTAAATTACAAAGACCCATTTAAATCATTTTTGTGGGTAGAATCAAATTGAAATTCTAGCTGTAATTCCCAGTATTAAAACCTTTCAACTGATTAAGCTGGTATCCAGTGAATTCCTCCAATTGACACAATGACTCAGGGAAAAGGAATTAAATATTTGGCTCTTACACCACAACCTGACTGGCACAAAATCTCTGCAATTATGTGGACAAATGCATGGGAATAAGAAAGTGAAGTAATATAACAAATATAAAGAGACTATCTAGAAAATACCAATGGGTGTAGCCATCAGCACATGTACCTGACTGGAAACAAATATATAATAAGCCTATTCAATTTTAATGAGAATCAGTGCCAAAGAAACCATGAAAAATTGTTTGTGGCCTCAGAGTAATCTAGCTTATCTTAACTGAAAATTGTCTCAAATTTGGTCTGAATCTTGTAGAGTGCAGTAAAACAAAATGATTGCCCCTCTTCTCATGAACTTCATGTCTATTAATGATACTTAAATTTTATATAAATAATATTAAATATAGTTTAATATGATTTATTAAATATAAAATATATTTAATGCATATTTAATATATATTTCACATAGGATGAAAACATGAAAAGAATAAAAAAAGAATCCAGGTAAATTCCAAAACTTCTGATCCATGATGATTTATTAAAAATTCTGAATGCTTAATAGGCCTATTGATAGTAATAGTATTGCAAGCAGACAAAAATTTGGAGGTCTTATTTGCTAATAACCTGACAAATGACTACAGAAGAAAGCATACAAGAAAAAATCTTTGTGAACTGGAGTTAGAGATTTCTTTGATATGACACAGAGGTCATGAATCATAATAGAATATAAATGATAAATTGGATATCTTCAATATTAAAAGTTTCTGCTCTTTGAAAGACTGTTTAGGAAATGACAAGAGAATTCATAGGCTGGAAAAATTATTTACAACACACATATGTGAGGCAAGTCTTGTATCCATTATATGAAAATAATTCTCATAGTCAATAACAAAGAATCAAACACAACAAATTGTGAATGAGATTTGAACAATTTATCAAAGCAAATATGCGGATGTCAAATAAGCACATATATAAATGATCCATGTGATTTGTCAGTGGGGAAATGCAAATTAAAACCCCAATAAGATATCACTACATACCAACTGGAATGATTAAAGATAAAAACTCCTAACATTGTAAAGTGTTGATGAAGGTGCAGAACAACTGTAATTCTCATATATCAGTTAAAGGAATGCAAAAGTGTACAACTACTTTAGAAACTTTTTGGCAGTCTTTCATAATGTAAAAGATACATAAAGCATATGACCCAACAATTCTACCCCAATTAGTATTAAGTGAAATAAAAACATATGTCTATACAAAGAGTTGTGTGAAAATGTTTCTAACAGCTTTATTCATTAAGTCAAAAACTGGAAACAACCACAAAGTACATCAATTGGTAAAGAATAACATATTGTGGTATATTCATACAATGGGATACTACTCAGAAATTGAAAGGGATGAACTACAATATGAGTGAATCTCAAATGCATTATGGTAAATGAAAGAGGTCAACTCAAAAATTCCATACTACATGATTCTATTTATATGACATTTGGGAAAAGGTGAAACTATAGGGGCCATACATAAACAGTCAGTTATTGTCAAGAGTGGAGGTGACAAATGAGGATTTACTGCAAATGGGATATTTTTTAGGATGATAAAAATGTTTCATATCAGTATTACAGTAGTTAGATGTTTATCAAAACTTATCATACCTAAAAAGGGAAATTGTTTTACCAAATATCATATAAACCTGTCTTGAAAAATAGTCGAAGTAAATTCAAGTTATTTAGATCTATGATAAGTCATTAAAAGAATTTCTGAACCTTGATTGCCCTCTTATTGTGGATATTTAAAGTGTTACAATTGACCAGAAAACATAAAGCCTTGCCCACTATTGATCTGACAAAGAACTAGAGAGGAATACTTTGCATATATAAGATATGGGTTGAAAATTATACTAACTCCACAGTACATCAGGTCTCCTTCCCTCCCTCCTTTCCTATCTTCCATGTTTCATTCACTTTGCAAATATTTACTGGATGCCTACCATTTGTCAAGCATTCTTTTAAACTCTAGGAATATAGCAGCAGGAAAAAAGATAAATTCTTGCTCTCGTGTTGCATATATTATAGGAAAATTATACTTAATAAGATATCTATGAATGACTGTTACATTAATCTACTTCTGGTGCAATTTTTAAAATCTCAATTTTTATATCTGAAACAAAACTACACATTTCCATAGAAGAAAGAACATATAAATAATCATACCCAATAACTCCATGTTGCTCATTATACTTCAGAATTATATTTATTTTTTATTAAATATAAAAGACATTTTCATGCAAAGCTTAGGTGGTGCATACTTATTTGATGACCCTTTGTGCTTATCTCTTGCAATATATTTGAAAAATTCTAGGCAGTTTGCTTCTATTATGCATCAGAGTAGACATTAACGGAGGTAGTCATAAGTAAGCAAGTGTCATTCCTAATAAAAACATCATTGCTTTTGCCTTCTCTCTTCATTTCAAGATGATTTCTTTCTTTAAAAGCCTTTCTACATCCAATTGAGAAACATTATTTACTTTCATTTTCTTTTGTTGAAATTTAGTTCCCACAAAAGTGAAAAAGTGAAATAACCTAAAACAGGTAGAATGGAAATGAAGTATCTTATAGTTAATATATATACATCAACTTTACTCACTTTGCCCTTTGCAAGTAGAATTTTTAAAGGATTACTAAAAGAAAGGACATCACACTGTAATTTAGCTAAGTGAAATGTGCATTTCTTCCATTTGTGCAAGCAGGTACATTAGAACAATAGGGAAGACTATGGTATGAGAACAGAAAGAGATTCTTATCAAAGAGAAAATCAATTTCAAATTTCCACTGAAATATTCAAGAAGACATGAAAGATCGAAAGGCATAACGAAAAATGGTTAACAGCCTGTTGCCATAATTGGAACTTCCAGTACTTATAATGCTAATGACAAAGGTTATGGAAATACTTGGTGGCTTATCTATGAAATATGACATAATTTTAAAAAGTCAAGAAACTCATTTTGTTTTAATTTTCTACAAATGCCACCTGTATCCAGGTGTAGGATATCCAGATATCCAGGGTATATATCAATCAGATAATTGGACAGCCATTCCTTTGTAATAGTGATTATTGCCTGAATTCTATCATATCATATCTATCTATCTATCTATCTATCTATCTATCTATCATCTATCATCATTATCTATCTTTCTATCCATTTATCTATCTAATCAATCTGTCCATCCATCCATCCATCCATTTGGTAAACTTTAATCCCCAGAAAACTTTGGAGGCTCATTGGGAAAGATATATGCTCTTGGAACAGCAACCCCCAAAAGTATAACAAGTCCTAAAAAGTAAAATGGAAACAGAAGAGGTTGTGTGGAGTATGCAGATCAAGACTGGTTTGTATTCAAGAACAAATTAGAGAAAAATTATTTAAATTCTTACTTGGATTCATTTTTCTTCATTATTAACATACTTTAGTAGGTATTAAATTATAACATAAGGTTGATCTATTTTTGTCTACTTCTGCATCTTGTGTACTAAGAACAATGCCTGGCATAGTGAGATGCTCAATCAGTATCAAATGGCTGATTGAAGAAATGTTTCTATATACAGACGGTCCCTGATTTAAATGATTCAGTTTACAATTTTGTGACTTTATGATGGTGTGAAAGCAATACACATTCAGTAGAAATAGTACTTCCAGTTTTTAATTTTAATATTTTTCTGGGGTAGCAATACATTGTATAGTACTTTCTTGTGATGCTGGGTAGATAGCAAGCTGCAACTGCCAGTAAGCCATAAGATCATGAGGGTAAGCAACCCATATACTTAAAACTGTTCCATACCCATGCAACCATTCTGTTTTTTACTTTCACTAGAGTATTCAGTAAATTACATGAGCTATTCAACACTTTCTTATAAAATAGGCTTTGCATTAGATGATTTTTTCCTATAGGCTAATGCAAGTGTTCTGAGAACTTTTAAAGGAGGCTAGGCTAAGTTATGGTGCTAGGTAGGTTAGGTGTATTCAATGCATTTGACTTATGAAATTTTCAACTTAGCATGGGCTTATCATAATGTAACTCCAATGTAAATCAAGGAAGATATATACTGCTACACTAAAATTCAAATAAAACCTGCATCTATAGTTTGTCTCTGCCTTTTACTGGAATCCAATTTTCTTCAGATGGATGAAATCTTAGCTGTCTTTAAATGCCAAAGGACACAAGACGGTACCTGGCACATAAATGAATGCGATACAGAGTATGGAGTAAATAACAGTTATTTCAACTTATTCCTGTACCATTTTTCCAATTAAAAAATTAAATAATAATTTCCAGTAATTGACAATAATCTTTGTCTCCTTATTATGTCTAAGTGCATTGCTTTTATTATCTAATTTAAACTTTAAAACATCAAATGAATCAGACAATATTATTACCACCATTTTACAGATGGGACTCTAAATTAGTTTAATATACCTAATATATAAATTCCATAAGGTAAGAACATTTTTCTCTTTATTCACCATTGTATCACGATAGCTTAGAAACCTGCTTTATTACTATAAACACAATATTTGTTGAATGAATTATATTAGACAATTTAAGCTATGGGCCTTGAGTTTAGTAAAGAAAATGATATTGGAATTGCGTATTTGGAAATAACCAGTATAGAGGTTACTTGAAGCTTTTCTTTTTCTTAATATATTCAATATATATTTAATTGAGTCCTTAGCTCCATGTTTGTCAATGATCCTGGGGACATAGAAGTGAAGAACACTGATATTGTCCCTGCCTTTAAGTGGCGTACAGTGTAGTGGGAGTAGATAAGATGACCAGTAGAATGCGTATGGTGAAATAAGAGAAGGCTGATACCTAAATAATTGAAAGACTCCCAACAGTAGGTGGAAAACATGGATTTCCTTATGCCAAGAGCCAAAGGAGAAGAGAATTACAAAAATAATGGTGAAAGCAACATTGCCAAAAGCTACAGATATTTCAAATAAAAACTAAAAAAATTACAATTATTTATAATTAAGTCATAAATAGTCTCTGAGACATTGGTTTCAGTGGCAATATGAGAACCAGATTTCCATAAACTCTATAATTCAAGATGGTTATGGTAGGAATCTTTAGTATTGAATGAGGGAATTTTGAATGAATAAATAAATGATTGCATTTATAGGCAGTATCACCTTATCTGTCTAGCTTTACCTTTAATTACACATAATATGAAACTTAAAGTTTTCAAAGTACTAGAATGTTTTTCATCTGTGCCTTTGTACATGCTGTCCTAACCACATGAAATGACAGTTTCACCTTTTTAAATCCAGAGCCTACCCCCTTTTCCATAACCCAATTCATTTAATTTCTTCTTCGTTAAAACTTCTTATAGTTCAAAATTGCCCTCCCATGTTTGGTTTCCTATATAACACTTAGAGGCTATGCTAAACATTCTCATACTTGATCAAGTGTCTGTTCCTATCTATATTTTCTCTTCAACAAGATGGATAACTTTTAGAAGACTGGACACCATTAAACACATAGCAATTATGTGCTCAATGCAAATATAACTTGATTTGGAAACATTTAATAAACTTGACTTTAACATTAGATAAATTTAAATGTGAAACTAATTATTTGTTAATCACTTAGAAACATTGACTTATGTTCTTATTTTTTTTCCCTTCCCCAACTTTGACATAAATGCTTTTTCCTACCTCTTAGAAGGATTCGCTTGTGGACCAATAAAAAAGAAATTACAATATAGTGTGGATGATTGAATCACTTGATAAATATGCCTATTTGTGTAAATGAAATTGATTTAGTAGGTGGTGCAAATGTTAAATTTGTGTTTTGCTGAAAACTGAATGTGGTGTTAATTGTTGACGTATTTTGGATTGGGTGGTCTTGCCTATATTAACATGTGGTTATGCAGAGATGTAAGAATCTGAAATGCTGAATAGAAATAGAAAATAATATGTGGCGCCTGGGTGGCGCGGTCGGTTAAGCGTCCGACTTCAGCCAGGTCACCATCTCGCGGTCCGTGAGTTTGAGCCCCGCGTCGGGCTCTGGGCTGATGGCTCAGAGCCTGGAGCCTGTTTCCGATTCTGTGTCTCCCTCTCTCTCTGCACCTCGCCCGTTCATGCTCTGTCTCTCTCTGTCCCAAAAAATAAATAAACGTTGAAAAAAAAATTAAAAAAAAAAGAAATAGAAAATAATAATCATTTCTTGGTATTCCTTGTTTTGTAAAGTTAACCAATTGAATATTTTTTCATTATTATCAATAAATACATTTAGGGTTTCTAAATTTCCATTATTCAGAGTTTAACATAAGTCTTAGCAGGAGACAATGACATGAACATTAAGACATTTCAACAGCTAGTGCTTAAAAGCATCCTATTTAGAGTTTGTTATATTTCATTTTTCCCACATAACTTTATTAATCCATGACTTTTGGAGGTCAGCCTGGATTATCTGCTAGCTGGTGTCTATGAGTTTACCAGAGCTTGAGATGAGTAGGGAGCAGGTAAATTAGGCACAAAGGAGATAGATTTCCAAATAGAACAGGATATAACAGCTGAGTTCTTTTATTAGTTTCATACTCTTTCTCTATTACTCTCTACTACTGAGATCCAACTACCCTTTCTTCCCAGCACTTTGAATCTTATGTCCCTTTATTTCTGTCTTTGCCCCTTTCTTAATTATATTTCCTGCTTCCCTCTCCCCAAGAAACAAATGGGGAGGGCTATGAACAACTTGATTTATTTATATTTTTCTATGCTAACCATGAAGCTATATTCATGCATGCTTCCACGTGTGTGTGTACATGCACAATAAGAATCACTTTTATTGTGTCCTTAACATGTGTGAGGCACAAGAAGAAAAGATTTCACCCGGAGTCTCATGTCATATTCCCAAAAACACTATTCAGTGGATTCTAGGACCACTTCCATTTTCCAAGTGAGGTTAAGTGTCCTGCCTGTAGTCACACAGCTAATAATGGACAGAGTCACAACTCTAAAGTAGTAGGGATGGTTTGGGGGATTAAACAGAACTAAATCCACACCTAGGTAACTCCAAACCCATTTCCTTAACAAATGTGCTATATTGTTTTGTGTAATTTGGTGATTTGACTAGGCTGTCATTTATTTCTTTATTTCTTATTTTTTTTAAGTTTTTATGTAAATTCCAGTAAGTTGACATAGTGTAATATTAATTTCAGGTGTACAATATGATGATTCAATATTTCCATATAACACTCGGTACTCATCACAAGTGCACTCCTTAATCCCCATCACCTATTAAACCCATTTCTTCACTTACATCCCCTCTGTTAACTATCAATTTGTTCTCTAGAGTTAAGGGTCTCTTTCTTGGTTTGCCTCTCTCTCTCTTTTTTTTCCCTTTGCACCAGGCTGCCATTTAGCTTTTCATCCAGATGGTTGACAAAAATTTGGGACAGAGTAGGCCTATGCCTCACTATTAGCTAATTTTCTTAAGTGTGATTAAGAGCTCTGGAGCATCAGGATTCTAAACTTTGTCAACTTATAAATACCCTATATCCCTGTGCTGCACTGAGATCTTACCCAGTACACACATGGTAAGAACAAAAGCAGACTAGCTGAGACTCCAGATTTGGCAGAGACTATGATCCACCCCTAGGATATTGACACTGATGAATCTTGATTGGTGCAGATTATGTTTTCACCATAAACTAGAGTTGCCATACTGACTTGTTGGCCCATAAACTGATTCTGCCTCAGGTCCAGATTTACTGAGCAGCTATGAGCTGACCCAGATAGCAGCATTAGTCTGTCTTGCTATTTGTTTAAAGTCATTGTTATTTAAAGTAATAAAAATAACACTTATTAAGTATTTATTGTGTACCATACACTCTGATAAGTGCCCCCCTTTGATTATCTCCTTTAGTGTACCCAATTATCATAAGAGCCAAATGCCTTTATTATTCATATTTTATAGCTGAAGAAAGCAAGCTAGTAAACTGGGAATCTGAGATTAAACACAAGACTAATTCCAAAACCTATTTTTTTATCCACTGTGCATATTATCTTTAACTTAACCATTTGAAGACATTCTTATTTTCCTTTGACAGTTGTACCAAGAAAAGGATGTTATCCCTCAGGATAGTAGTTTCCCTCCTGGTTTGTGAGATCATCAATACCTTTGGCATTTTTCTAGAAGTTCGCATTTCTTTTCTAGATGGAAAGAAACATAAGCCCTAGCCAGTAGTAATCCTCTCTTAAAACTGTCACCAGGGATGGTGAGATTTACTCTTATAGAATTGTGCAATCTTTTTCTGTCATTGTCTTTAGCATTCTTGTTTCTTTATCTGAGTGATGCCCAGAACTGGGCATGTCTTTCAGAAATACAACAAACAATTAGTTAATAATTAATTAAATTTGTTTAGCTTGCTGATAGTCTCAGACTTAATACTGACTACAAACATCACTGAGCAAAGTCCCACTGGTAGAATCTTTATTCATGATATTAATACAGACAAGAAGGATGAAGAACTTACTGATAGTAGAATTTTCAGGGAACTAGTAATTCCTTGGAATATTTTTTTTCTTACCGGAATACTATCTTTAATTGTATAATGGAATTTTTTTATTCAAGTATAATTAGCACACAGTGTTACTTTCAGGTGTACAATATAATGATTCATTAGTTATATACATTACACAGTGCTCACCATGATAAGTGCATTCCTCCTTAATCCCCTTCGCTGATCCCTCCATACTTCTCCCCTCTGGCAACAACCAGTTTGTGCTCCATAGTTAAGAGTTTCTTGGGGTGCCTGGGTGGCGCAGTTGGTTAAGCGTCGGACTTCAGCCAGGTCACGATTTCGTGCTCCGTGAGTTCGAGCCCCGTGTCAGGCTCTGGGCTGATGGCTCAGAGCCTGGAGCCTGTTTCGGATTCTGTGTCTCCCTCTCTCTGCTCCTCCCCCGTTCATGCTCTGTCTCTCTCTGTCCCAAAAATAAATAAACGTTGAAAAAAAAAGAGTCTCTTAGTTGTCCCTTTTTTTGTTTTTTCATTTGTTTTGTTTCTTAAATTTCACATATGAGTGAAATCATATGGTATTTGTCTTTGATTTCACTTAGCATTATGCCCTCTAGATCCATCCATGTTGTTGCAAATGGCAATATTTCATTTTTAATGGGTGAATGGACATGTATGAATGGACACATGGCTGCTTCCAACTTGGCTATTTTAAATAATGCTGCAATAAACATAGGGGTGCATGTATATTTTCAAATTAGAGATTTTGTTTTCTTTAGGTAAATACCCAGTAGTGGAATTATTAGATCATAAGGTAATTCTACTTTTAATTATTTTAGAAACCTCCATACTGTTTTCCACAGTGGCTGCACTAGTTTGAAATCCCACCAACAGTGCACAAGGGTTCCTTTTTCTTCACATTCTTTACAATACTTGTTGTTTCTTGTGTTTTTGAATTTAGTCATTCTGACAGGTGTGAGGTGATATCTCACTGTCATTTTGATTTACAATTCCTGATGATATGAAGTGTTTTGGAGGTCTTGGAATATTTTAAAATGGTAAATTATTTCCTTTTTAGAATAGTGTCATCAGGAAAACTTATACCTAGGAAATATTTATTTTTTACCAATATGCATCAAAATTATTTTAAAATGTTATATAAAGTTTTTAGAAAACTGGGTAATTTATGCTAGAACAAATAATCCTAAAATTTGTATAGGACTACAAAAGACCCTGAAAAGCCAATGCAATCTTGAAAAAGAAGAATAAAACTGGAAGTATCACAATCCCAGATTTCAAGTTATACTACAAAGCTCTATCAAACAAATAATCAAAACAGTATTGTCTGGCACAAAAGTGAACACATAAATCAATGGAACAGAATAGAGAGCCAGAAATAAACCCATTATTATATAGTCAACTAATCTTTGGCAAAGGAGGAAACAATATACAATGGGAAAAATTTTCTTCAACAAATGCTGCTGGGAAACTGGACAGCTGCATGCAAAAGAATGAAACTGGACCACTTTCTTACACTGTACAAAAAAAAAACTCAAAATAGATTAAGAGACTAAATATCAGACCTGAAACGATAAAAATCCTAGAAGATAACACAGGGAGTAATTTCTCTGACATTGGCCATAGCAACTATTTTCTAGATATGTCTCTTGAGGCAAGGGAAATAAAAACAAAAACAAAGTATTGAGACTACATCAAAAAAAAAAAAAAACTTCTGGGAGCACATGGATGGATCAGTGGGTTAAGCATCTGACTTCAGCTCAGGTCATGATCTCACGGTTTGTGGGTTTGAACCCCATGTCGGGTTCTGTGCTGACAGCTTGGAGACTGGAGCCTGCTTTGAATTCTGTGTCTTCCTCTCTCTCTACCCCTCCCCCACTCATTGTCTCTCTCTCTCTCTCTCTCTCTCTCTCTATCAAAAATAAATAAACTTAAAAAAATAAAATTAAGAAAAAAGCTTCTGCACAGTAAGGAAAACTATCAACAAAACTAAAAGACAATCTACTGAAAGGAAGAAGACATTTGCAAATGACATATCCCATAAAGGGTTAGTATTCAAAATATATAAAGAACTTATAAAGCTCAACACCAAAAAAACAAAACAATGGTTTTGGGCAGAAGACATGAACAGACATTCCTGCAAAGAAGACATACAGATGGCTAATTGACACATAAAAAGATATTCAACATCACTCATCATTAGAGGAGTGCAAATCAAAACCACCATGAGGTATCACCTTGCACCTGTCAGATTGACTAAAATAAAAAACACAAGAAACAAGTGTTGGCAAAAATGTGGAGAAAAAGAAACCCTCATGCACTCTTGGTGGGAATGCAAATAAGTGCACCCATTGTGGAAAACAGTATGGAGGTTTCTCAAAGAATTAAAAATAGAACTATCCTATGACCCAGTAATTGCACTACTGGGTATTTACCTTAAGTTTATGAAAACACTAATTCAAAAGGATATATGCACCTCTATGTTTATTGCAGCATTATTTACCATAGCCAAAGTATGGAAGCTGCCCAAGTGTCAACTGACTGATGAATGGGTAAAGAAGAGGTGTTGCATACACACACACGCAAACACACACACAGACACACACACACACACACACACACACACACACACACAAAAACACACAATGGAATATTACTAAGCCATTAAAAAGAATGAAATCCTGGGCACCTGGGTGGCTCAGTCTGTTAAGTGTCTGAGTCTTGGTTTTGGCTCAGTCATGATCTCACACTTCGTGGGTTCAAGCCCCACATCGGGCTCTGCTCTGATGGCACAGAGCTTGCATGGAATTCTCTCTCTGCCTCTTCCCTGTTCTCTCCCTCTCTCTCTCTCTCCAAAATAAATAAGTAAATATTTTAAAAAGGAATGAAATCTTGCGATGTGCTATAACTTGGATGGATCTAGAGAGTATAATGCTGAGTGAAATAATTCGGTCAAAGACAAATACCATATGATTTCACTCATCTGTGGAATTCAAGAAACAAAACAAATGAACAAAGGGAAAACAGACACAAACCAAGAAACAAACTCTTGTTTTTTTTTTTACTCTTAACTATAGAAAACTGATAGTTACCAGAGGGGAGGTAGTGGGGGAATTAATAAGTGAAGGAGATTAAGAGTACACTTATTATGATGAGAACTGAGTAATGTATAGAATTGTTGAATCACTATATGGTACACTTGAAACTAATATAACACTATATGTCAACTATACTGGAATTAAAATTAAAAGAAGAGAAAAAAAACGGTAGTTCATGGAAACATGCAGCATATGCACTAACAACTCTCTTCAAAGAGGAAATGTATAGTTTAGATATGAGCATTCAGTATTGGTAAGACCTAATATTTCCAGTGGAAATGATCTCCATTAGACAAATATGACTAAAAAGTGTGCTTGAAATATGATATTATTTACAATTATCAGCAGTGACAATAAACAATCTTGGAAGTACAAAGAGCTTAAAAAAACATTTTCTTGATTTCTTTTGGAATGTGGCAAGGCACAGTCCCAGTGATTAAGAGGAAAAACCTTCAATAGGAGCTATAATAGCTGTATTTTATTGACTGCTTACTAGATGCCTCCCTTTTGAGTCTGATATATTATTTAATTCTCATGCAAAAGCTGTTTGATAGGCAAAATTGTGTTCATTTTTTTCAGATGAAAACCATCATGGCTTAGAAAAAAAACTAAGTTGCTTGGTAATACACATTCAATGTGTTTTGGATTCAGGTTTCAAATGCAAATCTGTCAATATTTAAGAACTTAAGCACTTCACTTTACTTCCTTTCTATCTAAAGTCATCTCCAGATTCCTTCTACCTACTTTATACTGCAGTCATATTTCTATCTTTTCCTCTCTTGCCTTCAGGACTTTGTATGTACTTTTTATTCCCCTAACTATTGACTGAAAGAATAAAAACTACTTGTGGCAGAGGTTATATGGGGACTATATTTTCTGTGGAAAACCTTCTCTGATTTCTCTTAAAGTGTTGGCTACCGTGTTAGTGCTGTCACAGAATATTGTCAATTATTTCTTATCACACTGTGAAGATTATTTTTTGTTTGTTCTTTTCTGGATTGTAAACTCCTTAGATATAAGTGAAATATTCAAGTTGCTTACTCTTGTATTTCCACGTCCTAACAATTTCTAAAACATAGTAGAAACTTAAAATATTAACTGAATGATGGGGCTCCTGTGTGGCTCAGGTCGTGGTTTCGTGGTTCGTGAGTTCGAACCCCTCATCAGGCTCTCTGCTGTCAGTGGAGAGCCCACTTCACATCCTCTGTCTTCCTCTCTCTCTGCTCCTCCCCTGCTTGTACTCTCTCTCTCTCTCTCTAAAAAATAAATAAGCATTTGTAAAAATTATTAACTGAGGGAGATAGCTATATAAAATTTCGTCATTCTTATTGATAGTTTGCACTTGTTTATGGCTTTCCTTTAAATACTATAGTATATCTGAGCATTTGCATGTGTGCTATCTTTTTGGATGGTAAGTTCCATGAGGTCTCTGATCTTATCATTTATATTTTTTACATCCTATCTGCAGAACTGGTGCAAAGTTTTGCATGTAAATGTGTTCAACAACTATTGTTGAGCAAACTGATGATGGAAACGTTGAAGAGAAATTATACATATGTTAAAATTAATGTTTCATGTAGATGCTTAAATTAATTTAGCATAAAATAGGAGGTTGCTCTGTTTCCAAATGCGATGTTAAAAATGGGTATGTTGAGGCATTAAAGAGCATGAATTAGCAATTGGAAAAACTAACAGTACAGTTTAAAGGAAAAGCACTCAACATTAAAGTTCTTGGATATCAAGAAATGTGTGTTTAGCTCCAAATATAACTAGATATTAACCTGAAGAAGTCATTTCTCTTTTCTATCCTATTTTAATCTGATAACCAGAAGTATGTTTGTAGACAAAAAGTTTTCAGGATTTTCCAGCATCAAATGGAAGTACATCTTCATAGGATCTAATACGTTTCATAAACGTTTTTGGATATAGATACTCTTAAATATGTATACTCTTCATTTGAAAATATAGTTCCTTTGATGAAGAGTTTTAATTTTTCAATTGGTCAAAAGATCAATTGGTAAAAAGATCTCAGCTTGTAGATTCAGTATATAAACACCAGTCCCTGTTGTAGGGAAATATGAAATGTGGAGGAAGAAGTTCATGAATGAAATGGAAATACACCCTCTTTTCTTATTCAGTAGCCAAAGTCAAATAGTTATAACTAGACTATTCAATCCTGGATTTTCCAAAGAAATCTGACTCATTTCAGGCCACTGTTTTTAAATCACATTGAGACAGGAGAGAAAGGGAGACAGAAGAGAGAGAGAGAAGGCTTCAACAAGTTGAATATATATTTTTCACCCAAAGAATATGCCTCAACATTCAGTACAGAACTTTTTCCCCAAGTGCATTCAATCTCTCTCTCTCTCTCTCTCTCTCTCTCTCTATATATATATATATATATGAAAAGCTGCTTGCTTTTCAAAGGTGCATTGCCTAAAGAGTTAAAGTATACTGGCATTCACAATTAAATTATTTTTCCATTGATCATTTTTATTGCTTTATTTCACATTTTATCCTACTATCTATAGGACACAGTAATGAAGCTCCACTGCTTTATTGCATTATTTGGTAAACAATGTAACAAGCTAGAGAACTAGAGCAATAAAATTAAGGTGATCTAGCAATAAATCAATTCCCTGGATTTTAATTATGGAAAGGTATGTTCTAAAGACTTTAAACCAGGACTCTCTAATATGGGTCTGGGGTATCACAGATTTAGGTATACCACTGTGAAATGCAAATCATCTAAAATATCTAGTTGATTTTGATTATGCATTATTTTTTTAAAGGGAGAGAATACCTATAAACTATATTTTTTCTCATGAATGAGGATCTCTGACAAGTATAGTCCCTGACACTTATAAAACTGCAAATACATGGTTCTGGATGAATGACTTCAAATAGGTGGTAATTCTCTTTAAAAAAAAAAAAGAGGTTTATTTATTTATTTACTTATTTATTTATTTTTGAGAGAGGGAGAGCACACATGCGCAAGTGGGGAGGAGGCAGAAAGAAGGAGAGACAGAATCCCAAGCAGGCCTGCACCATCTGAACCAAGCCTGATAACGGACCGAAACTCACCACCCTTAGATCATGACCTGAGCTGATGCCTGACAGCCACCCATGAGTCCCTGTAGCAACTTTTCAAGTAAATCTTTAAAGCAACCAAGGTAGTTCTTGAACACTCAAATGTACTTTTAGAGTTATATCCCAGAATATTGTCTGTAGACAAAATGTAAAATCTAAGCAGATTATTATGAGAGTGAAAATGCTCAATAACTAAAATGGGATTTGAACATATTAAATAGTGGGGAGCATGGGAGCAGCTTACTCTTTGAAAAATAGTCAAAGACATTAAAAAGTTATCTTGTTATGCTAATTATCTAAATTCTACTTCCATTAAGTAATTTAACGTATATTCATGAAAATAAGCTTTGTGTTCATTTGATCATTCAACTTAAACTACTCTATAATGTTTAACTTCACTTAAATTTTACTAATAATTATAATGTACACATAGGTGTTCTGAATGGATGACATACTATGAATTTATCAATTACCAAAAATATATACCAAATATAAATAGATAAAAATTTATGTATTTTATAAATATATTATAGCCAGATAACTGATTACTGGGAAACCTAGGTACAGGAGTTGATTCAGAGAGTAAGTGTAAGGATATGGCTAGAGTTGTAATCTAATAAGAAATGTTATTTGTTCTTTTTCTTATCAAAAACTCAAAATAGTTTCACAAGTGACTGAAGATCTCAAAGTTACAGACTCCTAAGATTCATTACTTATTTATCTGAGTCTTAAAAAATCATATTTTAATGTCCTTAAAGTTTTGCTTAATTTTCCACCCTCACTGGAAAAATTGGTTTTATTCACTGGATACAGATACAGTATGGGCCCCAAGATTGAGTTATATCAATTGGTCCCCTTTAAAGATAATTTTACTTTAAGGTTTACCTTTATGACACTTTTGTTACAAGTATTACATTGTATGTATTTACACATTTATTTTTCAGACTAACCGTTTTGTGTGTATAGATTTTTTTCCTAATAGTATTTTTGTGTAAAAAATCATTGTAGTACATCTATATGCTACTTGATGCATAAACACTGACATTCTATAGGATCATGTAGTATATTCACAGAGTTGAGCTATCATTACCACTACCAAGTTAGAACATTTTCACAACTGCTAAGAGGAACCACTCACCGATTACCAATCACTATTATTTCTCTCTAATTCTCCCACCCCCTAGGAAACCACCTATTTATTGTATGTTTCTATAGATTTACATATACTTGACATGTGATAAAAATGGTATTATATACTATGTGATATTTTGTGACTGGCTTCTTTCACTTAGCATTATGTTTTCAAGGTTTATCCATGTTGTAGCATATATCTGTACTTCATTTATTTTTATTATTGAGTAATATTCTATGGAAAGACTACATTGTATCACCCATTATCAGTCAATGGACATTTAGGTTGTTTTGCATGTTTTGCATATGTTTTTGTTTCTCTTAGGCATATATGTCCCTGGAAGTGGAACTGCTGAATCATATATTAAGTGTATAATATTTCCAGGAACTACCCAACCAGACTGTTTTACAAAGTGCTTAGAATACTTTACATTTCCACTAGCATTGTATGAAGGTTCCATTCCTCCCTAACACTTGTCTTTTTCAACATAGCCATCCTAGTATGTATGAAGTAGTATGTGTTTTTTATTAGCATTTACCTACTGAATAATGACATTGAGCATTTTTTACACTTATTAGCCATTGGCATTGCCCCTTTGGTCATTTTGTAGTTGGGTTATTTGCCTATTAATATAATCTTCTGAATATCTTTTATATAATGTGAATATAAGTCCATTATTACATATGTGATTTGCAAAATTTTTGTTCATTTTGTGGAAATGTGCTCATTTCATATTCTTGATGATGCCCTCTGAAGCAAAGAATGTTTTGATTTTGATAAGTCCAATTTACTTTTTTTACTTTGTTACTAGTGCTTCCGGTGTCATATTTAAAGATTCATTGCCCAAACCAAGGTCATGCAAATTTTCACGTTTCCTCCAAGAATTCATATTTTTAGCTCTTACATTTAGGACATTGATTAATTGTGAATTAATTATTGTATATGGTATGAAATAGCTTTTAATCTGTATTCTTTTGCAGATAAATATATAGTTGTCCCATCACTGTATGTTACAAATTTTACAAAATGTTACAATTTTTCCCAATCAAATTATCTTGACATCGTTGTTTAAAATGAATTGACCATATTCAGTTATGCAGGATAAATAGGTTCTTGTGATCTACTATACAGCTTAGTGGTTAGAGCTAACATTATAGTACCGTGCACTTAAAATTTGCGTAGGGTAGATCTTATGTTTACTTACCACACACTCATATATAGATAACAATAATAGTAATAATATTACTAATATTAATAGGATGAAATTTTAGGAGACATAGATATATCTATGACCTTGATGATGGAAATTTGATGAATACCCAAACTCATCAAGTAGTATACATCAAATATGTATGACTTTTTACATGTCAATCATATGTCAGTAACATTATTTCAAACAAAGAAACTAAAATAATTACCATAGATACATGGATTTATTTCTGGAATCTCAATTCCATTCCAGGTATCTATATATCTATCCATATTCTATGAAAGAATCTTAGAATTACACTGTCTTGTTTTGTAGTTAAGTTTTAAAATTGGGAAATGTGACTCTTTCAATGTTGTTCTTATTTTTCATTATTTTTTTCTATTTTGGACTTTTGAATTTCTGTATGAATTAATGGACCAATTTGTCAATTTCGGCAAAAAGTCCAACCAGGATTTTTATTTGGATTATGTTGAGTCCATAAGTAAATTTGGGAGTATTGGCATGTTAACAATATGAAATCTACTGATTTGTGAACATGGGATATCTTTCCATTCATTTAGATTTGCTTTGATTCCTTTCATGGTTTTATGGCTTTCAGCATATGGGCTTTGAACTTTGTTAAGTTTACTACTACTTTATTCCTCTAAAACTATTGTACATAAAATGTTTTTTTTTTAATTTTATTTTGAGATCGTTCATTTCAGGTGTTAGAAATATAGTTTATTTTTATTTATTGATTGTGTATTCTGAAAGTTTGATGAACTTATTTATTAGCTCTAAAACTTATGAGGAGATTTATTAACATTAAATATATATATATTTAATATACATATGTACACATAATATACATATATGTACAAATAGATATATATACATATATATATATATACACACATCTATGTATATACTATGTCTGAAAATAGCTCAGGGTTCTGGTTAATAGTGACATAGGAAGATTCTAAACTCACCTCTTCCAATGGTCACACTGAGTCTACAGCTCCATATGGAATAATTTTCTCTATAAAAACCTAAAGGCTATCTAAATGATGACTACACATTGGGAAAATGAAGAGAAAGCCACAATTTGACCTACAATTTTACCTTAAGCCTCAACCTTGGTGTGACCACCCACAGCTAGGAGGGAACTCAAAGCCCACAGCTTCTTCCTGAAGAGTAAGGGTTCAAGCCTGACATTAGGTGCCCCATCTTTTAAGACATGCACTTGGGAGACAAGTCCCAAAACATTAAAAACTTTTAAAAACTAACAGGGCTCATATCCTGAGGCTTACAAAATGGTAGCAATTTGAGAAATGCTTCTTAAAAGGCTGGCATGCTCAGACTCGCCGACCCCAGGACCCAGCTCAGAGACAGCTAATCATGCCCAGACTTAAGGTGTAAGAGTCACTTGCTTACATTAAAACTGGCCTGGGGAGAAAGCATTTAATTTAATACATACATTTAGGAGCCTGCCAGAATATGTTCTAGGGACAAAGACTAGTAAGTGCCATCTTTGCACTCTCTTTGCCTTAGAGTACCAGTATCTCCCAGAAGGGAACCTTTATACTCATCTAGTGACCTGATCTTTGTGGCTGCCAGACAAGGAATGCTCTTTGATCACCAGGCTATGGACTCCAGGGGAGCTTGCATTTCTGGTCTCAGGGCTCTGTAATAACCAGTGTCACCAAGAAAAGAGCTCATACCCATGTCTAGTGCCCTGATTTTTCTGACTGCCACCAGAGAACACCTCTAAATTGCATTGCCTAGTGGCCAGTGGGGCTTATGCTTGTGGGCCGCATAAGACTGTAAGTAACAGGGAGAGTTCTTAAATAGTTACCACCCCCAGAGCACAGCAAGAAGCAACAGACCCAGGAAATTTCTCTTTCTGTGGAGAAGGTCTATTAGCTTATTATTATGATTGGTCTGAGGGGCAGGTTTCTAATTAAACACACTTCCAGGAGCTGGCTGTAATCCTTTCAAGAGACATTGAGGAGTGGGCATTCTGTGGTCACCTTCTGCCATGCTCCAGAGAACTACTGTCTCCTGGAGGGGAGCTTGACATGTCTGGTGCCCAGTTTTTATAGTGGACACCCCTTGATTACTTGACTTTGGTGGCTAGAAGGGCTTGCATTCCTGGGTCTTACAGGGTTATGATAATCACAGGGAAAGCCTGTGGTAGGCTACCACTCCCAGGACACACAAACAAACGAACTGAAGCACATTTCCCTGTTTTCTCAGTATTTCTGTAAAGGAGGCCACTTTGCTTGTTCTGGAGAATTTGGCCAAGAGGAAGGCTTTAGATTCCACACACACTTAGTGGCCTGTGGAGCTGCTCTCAAGGAATGTAGATTGTGCCTGGTGCTCTTTCATCATGGTGTTCTTCCTCTGCCTTGCTTCAGATCACCAGTATTTCCCATAAAAGAGAGTATACATTCATATGTAACCCCAGATTTTGTGATTGACATGCAGGGAACACCTCCATATTGCCTGGCTCTGGTCACCAGTGGGGCTTATACTTGAAGCTCCTCAGGAATGTTATATTTGCATATATGTAAAAGGTGTTGCCTAAGGGCCTAGCTTCTAGTCAGCCTGGATTTAGTCCCTTCCTTGGTGTACTGAAAGGTTGTGGCACATCCTCAACTACTGGGAGCTACAAAAAATATAATAAGCTGCTTAGACAATCACAGAAGTATGAGTGATAACCAAGAGCAGAGGGAGGGCTGAACAAAGTTCATCTCTTATACAAAACTAGTTCTTCGAGACTGAAAGAGGTGGTTTCTTCATCAACAGTACAGAAACCAACACAGAAAAGCAAGCAAAATGAAGAAAAAGAGGAATATGTTCTAAATGAAAGAACAAGATATATATCTCAGCAAAAGTTTGGAAGATGGCAGTGGAGTAGGAGGACCCTAAGCTTTCCACCTGTCACACAGCTAGATAACTATCAAATCATCCTAAATTATAAGAAATAATATGGCAGAAATAGAGGGCTCAATAAACTAAATGACAAATATGGTTGATAGAATGAACAGCAGGCTGGAGGAAGCAGAGGAACGAATTACTGACCTAGAAGACACAGTAATGGAAAATCATCAAGCTGAACAAGACAGAGTAAAAATAATTACATAAAATAAGAACAGATCTAGGAAACTGAGTGACACCATCAAATGTAATAACATTCATATCACAGGAATGACAGAAGAAAAAGGAGAGAAAAGAGGTCAGAAAATTTATTTGAAGAAATAATGGCCGAAAACTCCCCTAATCTAAGGAGGAAACAGATATACAGATCTAAGAGGCATAGAGAACCCCCATTAAAATCAACAAAAGCAGATCCACACCACAACATATTGTAATTAAATGTGAAAATACAGTTATAAAGAAAAAAAATTGAAAGTAACAAGACAAAAGAAGACAGTAATTTACAAGGGAAAACCCATAAGGCTAGCAGGGGATTTTTCAGCAGAGTTTTAGAAGCCAGAAGGGAATGGCATGATATATTTAAAGTCCTGAATGGGAAATACCTGAGCCAAGAATACTCTATCCATCAAAGCTATCATTAAAAATAGAAAGATCATTTCCCAAACAAACTAAAGGAGTTTCTGACCACCAAGCCAGTCCTGACAGAAATATTAAAGGAGACGCTAATGGAAAGGAGAGACCAAAATGACAGTATAAAGGTAAGAAACACAAAAGGAGTAAAAATGAATATTTCTGTAAAAACATCAGTCAAGGATCCCACAAAATAAAAGGATGTAAAATATGACAACATATACCTAAAATTTAGGGAGGACAGGAGTAAAGAATGGGTTCAAACTTAAACAAGCCTCAATTTAATACATACTACTATATGCAGAAAAGGTTATATATAAACCTAATGGTAACCATATATCAAAAACCACTAATAAATATTCAAAGTATAAAGAGAAAGAAATCACTAAAGAAAATCAGCAAACCATGAAAAAAAGATAAGAAAGGATCAGAGAAAATCCTCAAAAACAAACACAAAACAAATTATATATATATATATGTGTGTGTGTGTGTACACATATGTATCTATATAATCTCAAAAATTACATGTATATATATATATATAATCTCAAAAATTATGTTGAATGTAAATGGACTAAACACTCCAATCAAAAGACATAGGGTGACACAATAGATAAAAACAAGATCCATCTATATGCTGCCTGTGGAATTCATTTTAGACTTAAAATGAGGGGATGGAAAAACACGTATCATGCAAATGGATTTCAAAAGAAATCCAGAGTAACAATACTTACCTCAGAGTAAGTAGACTTTAAAACAAACACTGTAACAAGAGACAAAGAACACTATGTAATAATAAAGGTGACATTCTATCAAGAACTGTAACAATTATAAATATTTATACACCCAACAGAAGAGCACCCAAACACATAAAAGTGTTAATAACAAACATAAAGGAACTAATTGATAAAAATGTAATAATAGTGAGACACTTTAACATCTCACTTACATCATTTGACAAATCATCCACACGGAAAATCAACACAGAAACAATGGCATTGATGGACACACTGGAACAGATGGATTTAACAGACATATTCAGAACATTCCATCATAAAACAGCAAAATACACACTCTTTTCAAATGTACATGGAACATTCTCCCGAATAGATCACATAGTAGACCACAAAGCCAGCCTCAACAAATTCAAGATCTAAGTCATACGATGTACCTTTTCTTATTTTTTTTTTTTTCATTTAAAGTCCAGGTAGTTAACATACAGTGTAATATTAGTATCAGGTGTACAATATAGTGATTCAACACTTTGATACAACACCCAATATTCATGAGAGCAAGTATACCCCTTAATCCCCATCACCTATCTTACCCATCCACCTCATCCATTTTCCTTATGGTAACCATCAGTTTGTTCTCTATAGTTAAGTCTATGCTCGTTTTCTTACCAGAATGCTATGAATCTAGAAGTGAAGAAACTAGAACCACAAGAAAAAATCTGGAAAGATCACAAATACATAGAGGTTAAATAACATGCTACTAAACAATGAATCCATCCACGAAGACGTCAAAGAAGAAATGAAAAAGTACATGGAAACAAACAAAAATGAAAGCACAGTGGTCCCAATCCTTTGGGATGCAGCAAAAGTGGTTTTAAGAAGGAAGTATATAACAATACAGGTTTACATCAAAAAGCAAGAAAAATATCAGAAAAGATCTCAAATAAAGAACCAACCTTACACTTAAAGGAGCTAGAAAAAGAAGAACAAGTAAAACTTTAAACCAACAGGAAAAGGAAATAATAAAGAATATGGTAGAATTAAATGATGTAGAAACTAAAAAAGAAAACAAAACAAATAACAGAAAAGATCAATGAAACCAGGAACTGGGTCTTTGAAAAATTCAATAAAATTGATAAACCTCTAACCAGACTTATTATGAAAAAAAAGAGCAAGGACTCAAATAGATAAATTTACAAATGAGAAAAGACAAATAACAATCAACACCACAGAAATACAATTATAATAGAGTATTATGAAAACTATTTGCCAACAAATTGTACAACATAGAATAAATGGATAAATTCCCAGAAACATATAAACTACCAAACCTGAAAAAGGAGAAAAAGAAAATTTCAATAGACTGATAATGAGAAAAGAAATTGAATCAGTAATCAGACCACTTGAAACAAACAAAAGGCTAAGACCAGATAACTTCACAGGTAAATTCTACCAAACATTTGAAGAAGAGTTGATACATAAACTATTTAAAAAAAAATAGAAGTGGAAGGAAAACTTCAAAATTCATTATATGAGGCCAGCATTATCATACCAAAACCAGATACAGACACTCTAGAACTACAGGCCAATATCCCTGATGTACACAGAAGCAGATATCCTCAATACAATATTAGCAAAACAAATCCAACAATACATAAAAAAAAATCATTCACAATGATGAAGCAGAATTTATGCTTGGGTTGCAAGTGTGGTTTAATATTTGCAAATCAATCAATGTGATACATCACATCAATAATAGAAAGGATAAGAACCATCTGATCATTCCAACAGATGCAGGAAAAGAATTTGACAAAGTGTAACATTCTTTCATTATAGATACCTTCATCAAAGTAGGTTTAGAGGGAACATACCTGAACATACAAAGACCATATATGAGAAACCCACAGTTGACATCATCCTCAATGGGGAAAAACTGAAAGCTTTCCCCCTAAGGTCACTACTAAGACAAGAATGTCCACTCTCACCACTTCTATTCAACATAGTAGTGGAAGTTCTACACACAGAAATTAGGCAAACATTGAAATAAAAGATAAATAAAAGATTTCCAAAGAGAAATAGAAGATATCCAAATTGGTAAGGAAGAAGTAAAACTTTTACTATTTGCAGATGGCTTGATATTGTATATAGAAAACCATAAAACTCCATCAAGAAACTGTTAGAACTGATATATGAGTTCAGAATAGTTGCAGGATATAAAATCAATGTACAGAAATGTGTTGCATTTTTATACACCAATAATGAAGTAGCAGAAAGAGAAATTAAAGAATCAATACCATTTACAATTGTACCAAAAGTCAATAAGATACCTAGGAATAAACTTAACTAAAGACGTCAGTAACCTGTACTCTGAAAACTGTAAAACACTGATGAAAGAAATCGAAGACAACACACAAAACAAATGGAAAGACCTTTCATGCTTGTGGATTGGAAGAACAAATATTGTTAAAATGTTATACCACTCAGAGCACACTACCCATTTAATGCAATCTTTTTCAAAATACCACTAGCCAGTCAAAGAAACGCAAATAACATTATTTCACTCAGTGTGGAATTTAAGAAAGAAAACGAGCAAAAAGAAATAAAGTAGACAAAGAGAGAAAAGTCAAGAAACAGATTCTTAATTATAGAGAACTGATGGTTACCAGAGGGGAAGAGGTGAGGGGATGGATGAAATAGGTGTGGTGATTAAGGAGTGCACTTCTCGTGATAAACACTGGGTGATATATGGAATTGTTGAATCACTATATTGCACACCTGAGACCAATATAACACTGTATGTTAAGAAAAAAATCTCAGAAATAAAAACCTTAATGAAATGGAGATAAATAACTTATCTAATCAAGAGTTCAAAGTAATATTAGTAAAAATGCCTATGAGACTGGAGAGAAGACTGGATGAACAGAATGATATTTTAACAAAGAGATTGAAAATACAAGGCAGTACCAAACAGAAATCCTAGAAATGAAGAATACAATAATTGAGCTGAAAAATACACTAGAAGTGTTCAACAGCAGACTAGACAAAGCAGCAGAATGAATGAGTCAACTTAAAGAGAAGGCAGTGGAAGTTACCCAATCAGAGGAGGAAAAAGAAAAGAAAATGAAAAAAAATTGAAGATAGTTTAAGGGATTTATGGGGCAACATCAGACTATAACTCATATTATAGGGATTACAAAAGGAGGAGAGAGAAAGGAACAGAAATCTTATTTGAAGAAATAATGGCAGACGACCTCTTTAAATTGGGGAAGGAGACAGACATCAGAACCAAGAAACTCAGTTCCAAATTAGATGAACCCAAAGAGACCACACCAAAATACATTATAATTAAATGCCAAAAGCTAAATACAAGGAAAGAAAAATCTTTAAATGTTTGCTAGAATTTACCAGTGCAGCAATCTGAATCTGGGTTTTCTTTGCTGGGGGTTTTAAATTACTGATTCGATTTCCTTACTCATGTTCTGTTCATAATTTCTATTTCCTCATGATTCCATCTTGGTATATTATATGTTTCAGGGAATTTCTCCTTTCTTTTTTTTTATTTTATTTTTAAAATTTTTAAATTTACATTCATATTAGCATATAGTGCAACACTGATTTCAGGAGTAGATAACTTAATACCCCTTACCCATTTAGCCCATCCACCCTCCCACAACCCCTCCAGCAACCCTCAGTTTGTTCTCCATATTTATGAGTCTCTTATGTATTGTCCCCCTCCCTGTTATATTATTTTTGTTTCCTTTCCCTTATGTTCATCTGTTTTGTCTCTTAAAGTCCTCATATGAGTGAATTCATATGATTTTTGTCTTTCTCTGACTAATTTCACTTAGAATAATACCCTCCAGTTCCATCCATGTAGTTGCAAATGGCAAGATTTCATTCTTTTCGATTGCTGAGTAATTCTCCATTATATATATATATATATATATATATATATATATATATATATACACACACCACATCATCTTTACCCTTTCATCTATCAATGTACATTTTGGCTCTTTCCACACGTTGGCTATTGTTCATAGTGCTGCTATAAACATGGGGTTGCGTATGTCTCTTTGAAACAGCTCACCTGTATCACATGGATAAATGCCTAGTAGTGTAATTGCTGGGTTGTAGGGTAGTTCTATTTTTACTTTTTTGAGAAACTTCCATACTGTTGTCCAGAGTGGCTGCACCAGCTTGCAATCCCACCAACAATGCAAATGAGAGCCTCTTTCTCTGCATCCTCACCAACACGTGTTGTTGCCTGAGTTGTTAATGTTAGCCATTCTGACAGGTGTAGGGTGATATCTCGTGGTTTTGATTTTATTTCCCTGATGATGAGTGATGTGGAGCATTTTTTCTTGTTTCAATTGGACATCTGGTTGTCTTCTTTGGAGAATTGTCTATTCATGTCTTTCGCCCATTTCTTCACTGGATTATTTGGTTTCAGGTGTGGATTTTGATAAGTTCTTTATAGATTTTGTATAGTAACCCTTTATCTGATATGTCGTTTGTAAATATCTTCTCCCATTCTGTTGGTTGCCTTTTAGTTTCTCTGTTTCTTTCGTTGTGCAGAAGCTTTTTATTGTGATGAGGTCCCAGTAGTTCATTTTTGCTTTTCTGTCCCTTGCCTCTGGAGGCATATTGAGTAAGAAGTTGCTGCGGGTAAGATCAAAGAGGTTTTGCCTGCTTTCTCCTCACGGATTTTGATGGATTTCTGTCTTACATTTAGGTCTTTCATCTATTTTGAGTTTATTTTTGTGTATGGTTTAAGAGAGTGGTCTAGGTTCATTTTTCTGCATGTTGCTGTCCAGTTTTCCCAGCACTACTTGCTGAAGAGACTGTCTTTATTCCATTGAATATCCTTTCCTGCTTTGTCAAATATTAGTTGGCCATACGTTTGTGGCTCCATTTCTGGGTTCTCTAATCTATTCCATTGATCTGAGTATCTGTTCTTGTGCCAGTACCATACTGTCTTGATGATTACAGCTTTGTAGTATAGCTTGAAGTCTGGGATTCTGATGCTTCCTGATTTGGTTTTCTTTTTCAAGATTGCTTTGGCTACTTGGGGTCTTTTCTGGTAAAATACAAATTTTAGGATTATTTATTCTGTCTCTGTGAGGAATTCTGGTGTTACTTTGATAGGGATTGCATTCAATATGTAGATTGCTTTGGGTACTATTGACATTTTAGCAATATTTGTTCTTCCTATCCTGGGGCATGAAATCTTTTTCCATTTTTTTTTTGTCTTCCTCAATTTCTTTCATAAGCTTTCTATAGTTTTCAGAGTATAGATTTTTCACCTCTTTGGCTAGATTTATTCCTAGGTATTTTTTGTTTTTTTGTGCAACTGTAAATGGGATCAATTCCTTGATTTCTCTTTCTGTTGCTTCATTGTTCGTGTATGGGTATGCAACCGATTTCTGTGCATTGATTTTATATCCTGCAACGTTGCTGAATTCATGAATCAGTTCTAGCAGTTTCCTGGTGGAATCTTTACGGTTTTCCATATGGAGTATCATGTCAACTACGAAGAGTGAAAGTTTCACCACCTCCTGGCCAATTTGGATGCCTTTTATTTCTTTGTGTTGTCTGATTGCAGAGGCTAACACTTCCAATACTATGTTGAATAACAGTGGTGAGAGTGGACATCCCTGTCTTGTTCCTGACCTTAGGGAGAAAGCGCTCAGTGTTTCCCCATTGAGGATGATATTAGCTTTGGGTTGTTCATATATGGCTTTTATGATCTCGAGGTATGCTCTTTCTATCCCTACTTTCTTGACGGTTTTCCTCAAGAAAGGATGCTGTATTTTGTCAAATTCTTTCTCTGCATCTATTGAGAGGATCATATGGTTCTTGTCCTTTCTTTTATTGATGTGATTAATCACGTTAATTGTTTTGACGATATTAAACCAGCCCTGCATCCCAAGTATAAACCCCACTTGGTCGTGATGAACAATTTTTTTTTAATCTATTGTTGGAGCCAGTTGGCTAATATCTTCTTGCGGATTTTTGCATCCATGTTCATCAGGGAAATTGGTCTATGGTTCTCCTTTGTAGTAGGGTCTCTGGTTTTGGAATCAAGGTAATACTGGCTTCAAAGAAAGAGTTTGGAAGTTTTCCTTCCATTTCTATTTTTTGGAACGCCTTCAAAAGAATAGGTGTTAACTGTTCCTTAAATGTTTGTTATAATTCCCCTGGAAAGCCATCTGACCCTGGACTCTTGTTTTTTGGCAGATTGTTGATTACTAATTCGATTTGCCTACTGGTTATGGGTCTGGTCAAATTTTCTATTTCTTCCTGTTTTAGTTTTGGTAGTGTATATGTTTCTAGGAATTTGTCCATTTCTTCCGGATTGCCCATTTTATTGGCATATAATTGCTCATAATATTCTCTTATTATTGTTTTTATTTTTACTTCTGTTGTGTTGGTTTTGATCACTCCTCTTTCATTTTTGATTTTAATTATTTGGGTCCTTTCCTTTTTCTTTTTGATCAAATTGGCTAGTGGTTTATCAATTTTGTTAATTCTTTCAAAGAACCAGCTTCTGGTTTCATTGATCTGTTCTACTGGATTTTCTTTTTGTTTGTTTGTTTGTTTGTTTGTTTGTTTGTTTTGGTTTCGATAGCATTAATTTCTGCTCTAATCTTTATTATTTCCTGTCTTCTTCTGGTTTGGGGTCTTATTTGCTGTTCTTTTTCCAGCTCCTTATAGCATAAGGTTAGGATGTGTATCTGAGATCTTTCTTCCTTCTTTAAGAAGGCCTGGATTGCTATATACTTTCCTCTTATGATCGTCTTTGCTGTGTCCCAGAGGTTTTGGGTTGTGTTGCTATCATTTTCATTGACTTCCATATACTTTTTAATTTCCTCTTTAACTTCTTGGTTGGCCCATTCATTCTCTAGTAGGATGTTCTTAAGTCTCCAAGTCTTTGTTACATTTGCAATTTTTTTCTTGTGGTTGATTTTGAGTTTCATAGCATTGTGGACTGAAATTATGCATGGTATGATCTCAAACTTTTATTACTTACTTAGGGCTGATTTATGTCCCAATATATGGTCTATTGTGGAGAACATTCCATGTGCCCTGGAGAAAAATGTATATTCCTCTGCTTTAGGATGAAATGTTCTGAATATATCTGTTAAGTCCTACTGGTCAAGTGTGTCCTTCAAATCCATTGTTTACTTGTTGATTTTCTGATTAGATGATCTGTCCATTGCTGTGAGTGGGGTGTTGAAGTCTCCTACTATTATGGTATGATTATCGATGAGTTTCTTTATGTTTATGATTAATTAATTTATATATTTGGATGCTCTCACATTGGCACATAAATGTTTACAATTGTTAGGCCTTCTTGGTGGATACACCCCTTGATTATGTTATAACGCCCTTCTGCATCTCTTGATACAGTCTTTATTTTAACGTCTAGATTGTCTGATATAAGTATGGTTACTCTGGCTTTCTTTTGTTGACCATTAGCATGATAGTTGGTTCTCCATCCCCTTATTTTCAATCTGAAGGTGTCTTTAGGTCAAAAGTGGTTTCTTGTAAATAGCATATAGATGGATCTTTTTTTCTTATCCATTCTGCTACCCTACCTCTTTTGATTGGAGCATTGGGTCCATTGATATTTAGAGTGAGTATTGAAAGATATGAATTTTTTGCCATTATTCTGCTTGTAGAGGTAGAGTTTCTGGCGGTGTTTTCTGGTCCTTTCTAATCTTTGTTCATTTTTTTTTTAATTTTTTTTTGAACGTTTATTTATTTTTGAGACAGAGAGAGACAGAGCATGAACGGGGGAGGGGCAGAGAGAGAGGGAGACACAGAATCGGAAACAGGCTCCAGGCTCTGAGCCATCAGCCCAGAGCCCGACGCGGGTCTCGAACTCACGGACCGCGAGATCGTGACCTGGCTGAAGTCGGACGCTTAACCGACTGTGCCACCCAGGCGCCCCCGTTCATTTTGATATATATATTTTATCTTCTCTCCCCTCAGAGATTCCCCCTTAAAATTTCTCGCAGGGCTGGTTTAGTGGTCACAAACTCCTTTAAATTTTGTTTGTCTGGGAAACTTTTTATCTATCCCTCTATTTTGAATGACAGCCTTGCTGGATAAAGAATTCTTGGCTGCATATTTTTTCCAATTCAGCACATTGAATATATCCTGCCACTCCTTTCTGGCCTGCCATGTTTCTGTGGATAGGTCTGCTGCAAACCTTATCTGTCTTCCCTTGTAGGTTAGGGACTTTTATTCCCTTGCTGCTTTCATGATTCTCTCCTTGCCTGAGTATTTTGTGAATTTGACTATGATATGCCTTGTTGATGGTCGGTTTTTGTTGAATCTAATGGGGGTCCTCTGTACTTCCTGGATTTTGATGTCTGTATCTTCCCCAGGTTAGGATAATTTTCTGCTATGATCTGCTCACATAACCCTTCTACCCTTATTTCTCTCTCTTCCTCTTCTGGGACCCCTATGATTCTGATGTTGTTCCTTTTTAATGAGTCACTGATTTCTCTAATTCTTAAATCATGCTCTTTTACCTTCATCTCCCTCTTTTTTTTTTCTGCTTCGTTGTTCTCCATAACTTTGTCCTCTGTAGTGCTGATTCTGTTTGCCTCATCCATCCTTGCCACCGCAGCATCCATCTGTGATTGCAGCTGAGTTATAACATATTTAGTTTCATTCTGACTAGTTTTTACTTTTTTTATCTTTGCAAAAAGGGATTCTAAACTATTTTTGACTCCAGCTAATATTCTTATTATCATGCTTCTAATTTCTGGTTTAGACATGTTGCTTGTATCTGTGTTCCTTAAGCCCCAGCTGTCGTTTCTTTGTGCTCTTTCTTTTGGGGTGAATTCTTATGTTTTGTCATTTTTAAGGGAGAAAAGGGATTAATAAGGTAGAAATATTACAATTAAAAATTATATTAAAATTAAAAAATAATAATAAAATTAAAAAATTAAAAACACACACACACAAAAATGGAAAACATGATGTTAGATCCTAGGTGTGTTTTGGTGTGGGTGTTGAAAGTGGTTTGACAGATTAGAGAAAAGGAAGGGTGGGGAAGGTAATCAGTTGAGAATTTCAAAAAATGAATACACTGTAGTAGACTAAAATGTGATGATTGGAGTAGGATGGAATTTGAAAATATTTTACACAAAAATAAAGAATATTTTAGAAAAAGTTAAATAAAATAGTTTTAATAAAAATTAAAAATGAAAATGATTTTTTTCTCTTTCTGTACTCAAGAAAATGGAAAGAAACAAAAAAGAGAAAAAAGAGAAAAAAAGGAAATCGTTTGAAAATTTGAAAAAGTGAATACACTGTAGTAGTCTAAAATAAAATGATGGAAGTAAAATAGAATTTGAAAAAAAATTACACACAGTTAAGAAATATAGTAGTACAAATTAAAGGAAAATATTTTTAATAAAAATTGAAAATAAAAATGAATTTTTTTCTCTTTCTGTATTCAAGAAAAAGAAAAGAAATGAAAAAGAAAAAAGAAAGAAAATTTAATAGATGGACCTGGTAACAGATTGAAGTAGGACTGAAATTATTTTGTTTTCCTGTAGAAGTCAGACTCTGAAGCGCTTTATGGTCCATAAACTAAGGAGGTGGTGAGACTTGTGTTCTTGAGGAGTGAGTTTGACCCAGTTGGGCAGGGCTCAGTGTAATGGCTCCATTCTCCACTAGACAGCGCTGCTAGCCTACTGGAGTGGAGTGTGTAGAGTTCATAGATATGTATGTGCATACACAGCATCAGTGAAAATGGCATCACCCAGCTAACCAGTCTCTAGTATTGGAACTCTGTTCTCCCCAATCAGCAATTGCACACCTGTCCTCTGTCTTCAGCTTTTGTCCAATCCTCACTTTTTCACTCTCCGTGACCAGGCCCCAGGCAGTACCTCTTTCCTGAGTTTTGTCTCAGATGAGGCTGTTTTCCCCAGCCACTTACTTCTGAGGGACTGCGGCTTTGGTCATTCCGCCCCTCTGTGGGAGGTTGTCGCTGAGCAATAGCTGAATGAGCAATGTCTGAATATCGGCTGCACCCAGGAACTCTTTCTGGACCCTGCTGCTGCTGGTGCCCCAAGACTGCAGCCAGGTGCCAGCCAGCCCCAGAAAAAGTTCGCGAGATAGTGTAGCAGCAGTGTTTCAGGGATTATGGAAAATCACAACACACATCTGGCCCAGGCTTCACCCTTAATGACCTTGTTCCAGCACCAGCGAATGTGGCCATTTTCTGGGGTCTGCTGGGACCAGGTGGCTTCAACAGTCTCTACCAAATGTCCTTCCAGCAGTGGAACCCCTTTTACCCGTGTGGCCTGAGAACCTCCCAGACCCCACTCTGTTCCTGGGTATTAGCCCTTCCCACCAGAGCACTGCCAGGCATGGAGCTGCGGAGTTGCAGCCTTTGTGCTCCCCTTGTTTACAGTCTTAATGGAATTTTAACCCTCTCCTTTCTCCTTTCTCCTTTCTCCTTTCTCCTTTCTCCTTTCTCCCTTTTTAGTTTAGTCTTTGCAGCTGTTTCCAATTTTCCACTTTCTCTCCAGCTGCTTTTGGGGAAGGATGCTTTTCCCATATTCTCCCTTTCACCCCACCACCCCCCCGTTTCCATATTTTCTCTCTGCTCGCAAAAGCACCTCCATTCCTGTGGCTTCTCGCTCCCCAAGTTCACCTCTCCGTGCCACATACATGCTGAATTCTGTGGTTCAGGTTGTGCAAATTGCTGTCTTAATCTTCCAATCAGTTTTCTAGGTTTTCAGTATGGTTTAGTGTTGGTTTGGCTGTATCATGGACACAAGACACACAAAAAACTTCCATGCTGTTCTGCCATCTTGGCTCCTCCTCGAATTTCTCCTTTATTTAGATTATTCAATTATGTTGGCATATAATTTTTCAAAGTGAATTTATATGATCTCTTTATTACTCTGACACCATTTATAATGTGTCCTTTTTGACCTCTAATTTTGAGCCCTCTCTTTTTTTCTTAGTGTCTACTAGATACTTGTTAATTTTGTTGATCTTTTTTAAAGAAACCAACTTTTAATTTGATTTTTTCTATTATAATTTAGTTTCTATTTTATTTTCTATCTTCATTAATTTTTTATTAATTCTTCCCTTTTGATAAAATTGGAATTATTATTTTTCTTCTTCTAGTTCCTTGAGTTGTAAAATTAGGTTATTTGTGATTCTTCTTTTTTATTGTAGGTAATTCACTTTTATAAACTTCACTCTTAATACTGTTTTTGCTCTATTCCATAATTTTTGATGTTTTGTTTTCATTTTCATTTGTCTCCAGGTATCTTATGATTTCCTTTTAATTGACCCTTTGATCCATTGAATTTTCAGATGTACACTGTTTAATTTCCATATATTCTTGAATGGTTTATGTTTCTTTCTGGTATTAATTTCTAGTTTTATATCAATATGGTCAGAAAAGGTACTTGATATTATTTAAGTCTTCTTGTTTTGTGGCAAAAAATGTAACATATTTTGGAGAATGTTTCATATACCCTTGAAAGAATGTATATTCTCTTTCTCTTGGGTAGAGTATTCCATAAATGTTTGCTAGATCCTTTTGGCCTATAATGTTGTTCAAGTCCACTGTTACCTTACTGTTTTTCTGTCTGGATAATCTATTCATTGTTGAAAATGGAGTACTAAAATAGTCTACTATCATTATATTGCTGTTTATTTCTCTCTTCAATTCTCCTAATATTTTCTTCATATATTTAAGTTCTCTGATGTTTGGGTCATATTTATTTAAATTTATTATATTGTTGTTTTAAATTGATTTATTAATTGATTACTACACAATGTTTTTCTTTGTCTCTTGTGACTGTAAAATATTTCATCTGATATAAGTATAGTTACCCAGGCATGTATGACTCCAAATATATATCCTTTTCAGTGTCTTCCTCTGCCCCTCTT
The DNA here is from genome assembly GCF_016509475.1 of Prionailurus bengalensis. Taxonomy (NCBI): domain Eukaryota; kingdom Metazoa; phylum Chordata; class Mammalia; order Carnivora; family Felidae; genus Prionailurus; species Prionailurus bengalensis. The sequence continues at coordinate 105,739,189 of NC_057361.1, forward strand.
TTTAAAATATTTGCTTTCTATGTAAGAATATTCTCTAAAATTCCATCACTATCATCAAATACATATAATTAAATCTGTATTTGAGTAGGAACCACATTTTATTTGGTTGCTTAAAGAATAGGCCAAATGATGTGACTGAAATAGTATTAATGAGAAAATCAGCAGACCAGTTTGCTAATTTCAATTATGCTACTAAGTTGTCTCAAAATGTTGAAAATCTTGTACCCTTTCTGAATTTTCATTTTTCATTTTCTCCTAAAATACGTTTCTGAGAACAACATCCCACAACATTATACACACACATGCACTATCTTGTGGATATATAAGTTCAAAAAAATGCTCCAAACTAAAACTGATATTTGATATTCATGAGGTACTATAGCATGGTTGTAGATATACTCAGTAAAGAAACAGGTTAAGACATTTTAACTCACTTCTCTTTCTAAATTGTGTCTGATATGGAAACCTCCTCCCCCTTTTGTCTATCCCTAACTCCCATGTAAAACATGTTCAATGGGGCATACTTTTGCAAATATTAGAGTATATCCTTTTCTCTGATGATCTTTCTACATACATTATATGATTCCTACTGCAATTATTTAGTGATGTTTCAAAATAATGCATGCAACTCTCAATAATTACTTATGTCATTATTTAGCAAAGTATCCTTGGTATCCACCTGATACTTAGGTGTCAGTATGTTTTGAATGAAAATAATGGAAAACCTTTACTCAAACTGGATTTAATTATAAAATGTGTTGTCATATATTTAAAAGTATATGGGGCGCCTGGGTGGCGTAGTCGGTTAAGCGTCCGACTTCAGCCAGGTCACGATCTCGCGGTCCGGGAGTTCGAGCCCCGCGTCGGGCTCTGGGCTGATGGCTCAGAGCCTGTAGCCTGTTTCCGATTCTGTGTCTCCCTCTCTCTCTGCCCCTCCCCCGTTCATGCTCTGTCTCTCTCTGTCGCAAAAAATAAATAAACGTTGAAAAAAAAAATAAAAAAAAAATAAAAGTATAAAGACTACAAGAGTTTTATGTGAGAGTTATACTCTTACTTCTCTGTTATTTTTGAGTTTGAGCTCCTTCAGATGTTGTTTTCATTCCCAGTTGCATAGTAAAGTATCTATTGAAGTTCTCAGTATTAGTCATGATATGAAAATATCCACATGAAACTGTGTTCCAAACATCCACATGAAGTGTTTTCATGTGTTATTTTCTAAGGAGTGAGGAAAATGCTCCCCAAAACCGCTCAGAGGACTTCATCCATAGATCATTGGTCACATGGATATTCTTAATCTAATCACTGGCAAGAAAGATGCAATTACCATGAGTGAATTGATCCAAATTTTATCCACCATCTGTAGATAAAAACCAGGCAGCTTTCCTTGAAACACATGATTTTATGCTGGCAAGTGGATAACAACAAAAAAAATCAGTGTTCTTGTAGGAAGAAAAGAAGGGTATGGCATATTGAGCAGGTGACATAAAAGGCCTATTTATAATCTCAAATGTTAAGAATCTCAAAGAATGCTTTGAAATAAGTCTTTGAAGTAGAACTTAGTTGAAATAGAAAAACACACTGATGAGAAACATCACATGGAAGATATGAGGATCTGGGATCTATTGTCAGTCCTCACATTTAAAACTGCATCCTTAGGTAAATCATTAAAAAATATTTGATCTTCAGTTTCCCCACCTACAAAGAGATGGTATTACTTACCTATCATTATTCAAAGAGATATTATGATCATAAAATAAGACAAAAGATATGAGAGCTCTCTTCGAAGTACTATCTTATTTTAAAAGATTTTATTTAGTTACTTTTAAGAAAGGAAATTCAACCTTTTCATGTGGTAATCAATACACTTAGATACAATCAATTAAAATTTCAATTTATGTCATCCATTTTTTCTCTTATTATTTTGGTAGTTGTCTTCTGTACTGTCGTAAAAGATGAAAGGATTCAAATGATCTTAAACCTACCTTTTTTTTTTTTTTTTTTACTATGGCTTCTTGAAGAGGGTAACCTGTATTTTTGATGAGTTTGCAAGCAAGGGAAGGTCTGAAATCTAGCAACTCAGTCGCTATAATGCTTACAGTAACATAAATGACAAAGTGTCAGTGATAACCGAGATGACAAATGACAATATGCATATTAATAAGCACTAGACGACATTCAATCACTGTCCAATATTTTTAGTCATGTTGAAGGACAATGCAATCTTCAAATGCAGCACCTCACAGAGGAGGTGTGACTGTCACCACCAACTTCTATAACTTAGAAACTCAGCAGAAAAGTGGCAAGGTTATGCTGCCGTGGTGGAGGGGTGAATGACAACTAGATATTTCTTATATCCATACTAAAGGACAAAAACAATAGCCCTCCAAGCTACCTTATAGAAAGCATGGCTACACATACCATTGGTTCACACTTTTTAACTGAATTTAGTAATGAATGAAATTAAAATATCTCTCTGTCTCTCTTGTCTCTGTTTCTTTGTTTCCTTGCCTGTATCATTATTTGCTTGAATTTCAGTTTGATCAATTTTATCAAAGTAGTCAATCTAGGTGGAATTTATGTGGTCCTGTGTTATTAATCTAATTATGTGATGTATATGCTATGTGAATATGTATTCATGTATATAACATACACATAAGTTATTTTTAGAGCTCAAATGCCCAGACTTTTAGGAGAGTCATCTATTTTAAATTTTTGTTTTCAGGATTTTTCCCCTTTTAATATGGACAGGGATTCCTTAAATAAATTTATTATCAAAATATAATTAATTTAAATAATGCAGAGATTTGACAAAAATATTCAACAATGTGACAAGGAAGCCCTGAGGTGGACAGTCCAGTCAAAAAGCTTATTATTCAACAGAGGGAACAGGCAGATTCTCTCTGGCAGTGCAGAAATGGCTCATAATGCTGCTGTTGTCACAGCCCTAATGATATTCAACATATATTTTGGACTGAATATTAAAATCTATCAAAAAACTATTTGTGTGCCTGGGCTTGAATATAAATGCATATGGAAAACTCATACTTTCAGCTTTTATGGTCATTTCTTTTCTACTGAAATCAACAGATATTTTACCTTTTTTCTACACAATGATAAGCTATGTTTCAGAGATAGGTGGGTATTCCAAATGTGCTCTTGAAATAACATTAAGAATGATTTTAATTAAATAAAACTGGAATAGTTCCAAAGAGTAAAAAATTAACTATCTAAAAATACTATGAATAGTTTGCTGTTTTGTGTAATTATTTATCTTTAGCATTGTGCATTAGTAACCTACAGCTACATAAGAAAATAACCCAGACTGGAAGGATTAAACAATAGAAATATATGTTTCTTATAGTTCGGGAGCCTGGAAGTCTCAGATCAAGATGTCAGAAGGTTTGGTTTCTCCAAAGGCCTATCTCCTTGACTTTCAGTTGCCCATCTTCTCTCTGTGTCCTCCACATTGCTTTTTCTATGTATGCATGCACTTGTGGTGTCTCTCTCTCTCTTTTTTTAATGTTTATTTATTCTCGAGAGAGAAAGAGACAGAGTGGGAGAAGGGGAGGGGCAGAGAGAGAGGGAGACACAGAATCTGAAGCAGGCTTAAGGCTCTGAGCTGTCAGCACAGAGCCCAGCTTGGGGCTTGAACTCACTAACCACAAGATCGTGACCTGAACCCAAGTTGGATGCTTAACCAACTGAGCCACCCAGGCACCCCTTTTGCGTCTCTCTTCCTTCTTATAAAGGACACTGATCCTACTGAATGAGTGCCCCACTCTTTGACCTCATTTAACCTTAATTACCTCATTAAATATTCTATTTCCAAATACAGTCAAATTTAAGATTAGGGATTCAATTTAGGATTTTGAGTGTATACAAGTTAGTCGATAAAATATGGTTAGTAGAACATACCATCTGTTTTAAGGAAACACTTGGTACATCATTTTCAACTAAATTCAATTTAATTTCGTGATTATTCAACATATATTCTATGACAAATCATATAAATTACTTATCACATTGGAGGTCTTGGGTGGCTCAGTCGGTTATGTGTCTGACACTTGGTTTCATCTCAGGTCATGACTTCATGCTTCATTGGATCCAGCAGAGCCTGTTTGGGACTCTCTCTCTCCCTTTCTCTCTCTGTCCCTCCCCAGCTCACACACACATACTCTCTATCTCTCTCTCTCTCTCTCTCTCTCTCAAAATAAATAAATTAAAAATAATAAATTATTTAGCACCTTTATGGCATGTAGTGCATTCACAGAAAATATTTTTTGTCATTAGCTTCCTAAGGCAGAAAATTAAAAGGGAGAAAGGAATGAGAGATAGAGGAGAGAGATATTTAGAGAGAGAGAGATTCTAGCCTTAGTAAAACTTAAAAGTTTAAAGAAAAAGACAGCCTTATGTAATGAAACAAAGCATACTATATGACGTAGTATTAAAAAGGGGGTGGGAATACAGATAATTAGTGACACTAAAAAAGTAAAAAGGAGAAGATACTTGTGAGCAAGAGTTTGTGAATAGGATTCATGAAGAAATTGAATTTGTGGTGAGTCTTAAATAAGAAACAAGGTGGAAATTACACACAAAGAAATTAGCATTAGTAATCAGAAATAGCATGAGGGATGAGAATGAGCATAAAGTACTTCACTTGGTGGTAGGTTCACTCCACACCTATCCACTGCCCAAGACACAAGAACAGGTTGCTGGCACATTCAACACAGTCTGCAACGTATGGAATGTTCAATGTTCATTGCTAAGCTAGGATACTCTGAAAAAATTATTATTTTGGATTTCACAAAACATGTCATCCATAGTGTTAAAACAATATATATTTCAGATCCATGTTATTCCATACCCACCTTGTAAAATTGCTAACAGTACATCTAGAGAAAATTTAGACACATAGACAAATGCAAGACAGAAAAGCAATATGTCTAAGTAAAGTTACAAATTTTTTAAGAGGATGCTAATAATCAGATATCAGAAATATGTAGTTGAGCCAGATGCACACTTTCAAGGGATGTTTTTCAAATAAAGAAGTCTAAATTAATACTATGATTCAAAAACCAGATTCAATTTTTGTCAGGTTTTTCTCATAGTTTCTAATAAAATACAACAGAAAATTTATATGTATACATTTACATACAGACAAGTACATATATGTTTATTTTTTGGTAGGTATTTGTTTCATAATTGCCCCTTGAATAAAAGTAAGATATTGCCAATGAAAGAATATTATAATTTGGATTGGAGAACAAAAGGAGGATGCAGCTGTGTAGCTGCTGATAATTTGCATATTCTGGCATTATAGTTATTTTAAAGATGCCCATTATTTTCTTTCTGCATGCAACTTTATTCTTAGATTTTTTGACATGATAACAGACCATAAAAGGTAGGCTTGCAATGTCATGTTCTCTGTGCTTTGGCCATGGTGGTTGTACCAGAGACATCTACCTCATCCAAAGTGGGATGATCTGATTTTTTTTTCTTAAAGAAATTTGAATTTTAATTAAAAAGACAGATTTAATAAAAGGGTGTTGGGCACTTGGACTTGGGCTGTAAGATCAAATAGATACAGGCCTCTGACAGTACCCCTTACAATACCAGACCTCAAGCAAGAATAATTTTCAACCTTATTTATATGTGCTTATGGATCTCCTTAACTACCCAAGAAATGAAGGTGTTTTCCTTGGATACTGCTTGCTTACAAGACAATAAAGCATTTGCTTATTGTATAAGGCATAATCTGTAGTGGATGTTATAGACTTTCAAAAGATATTGAATGTATTTAACAACTGCTTAAAGTTTGCACTCATGCAGTGGGAACATAAATAATTTTATGGAATTTTGGAATTAATTTATGGCATTAAAACATTTAATCTCAACATAAACTTACACCTATAAAACTGATTTAAAATGGCCATAGAATACTGCATAATGTATCAATTTGTATCACAGCTATTTTAAGGATAATTCCTAATTCATATTAACTACTAAACAAGCTTCTTTTAAATAACTCTCTTTCCACTATTTATCAGAGCTAAGGTGACTAAAGCATAGCCAGTGTCTGGACTAGTATATATTTCCATTACTGTTTCTTGAATAAATGGATTTATTGCTCAGAAACCAAGGCTAAAGATTTTTTTTTGCATGTGTGTAAATTTCCCTGTAGTTCACATCTATAAATCTGCATATTTTTTTCAGTTTCCAGTAGTTATTCCATAGGGAAAGAGGAGGTGCATACTTAACCTCTATTATTTCTGATTTTTTTTTACCTCATTTAATGTTTCTAAGTGAGATTAAGTAAGATCATACATAGTAAAGTTGTGGACATAAAGTTTATGACTAATTCAACCCTACAGAATGTGGTGCTGCAGAGACAGCACCCTTTCAAATCCCATTTATGAAATGCTCCAGTAAGGAATGGTTCTAGACTCTTTCCTTGATTTGGAGACTATAAGAATCACTTTGTATCACTCATTTCTGAAAAATGTAAAATAATTTCTCACTGTTTTATGTAGAATGAATCTATGGGTAACATTGTTTTTAATATGTAGAAAGTCACTACCTTTAGTGTAGAATGTTAATTGAAAGATGAAGTATGAATGGAGGATACATAAGCCATTCTCTTTTTTCAGAAGAATTTAGCTTTATTTTCTTTAAGCACAGGTATGCAAAAATTTATTTTAATTTAGGCAAAATTAAACTCCATTACTGGGGTGATTTAGGTCTCATATTGAAGGATAATAGCAATAATAACAACAATAATAATTTTAAATACATTTAATGGGGCTTCCATGGGAAGATATTTCTCTCCATTTCATGTATTGACTTCTTTTATTGAGATATAATTCACATATCATAAAATTTATCTCTTTAGTATACAAGTCAATGATTTTTAGTATATTCACAGATATGCTCAACCATAGCCATTTTAGAGCAGTTTTATCAGCTCAAAAAGAAAACCCAAAGTCTTTAGCTATTACCTCCATATCCTTTTATTCCTCTAACCACCCTTAAGCAACCACTTCTATTCTCTGTATAGATTACCCTGTTTTAAATTGTTGTACAAAGGGAATCATATAATATGTGTTGTTTTGTGACTGGCTTCTTAGACTTGGTATGGTTTTCAAGGTTTATACATGTTATACAATCTAACAACACTTCATTCCTTCTTAGGATTGAATAATATTCCATATTATGGATATATTTTACCATCCAACTGATATAGATATTTGGGTTGTTTCCACCTTTTTTTATTATGAATAATGCTACTATAAACATTCACGTACAAATTTCTGTGTGGACATACATTTTGATTTCCCCTAGGTTTATACCTAGGAAGGGAATTTTAAGTAATATGCTAACTCTATGTATAATTGTTTAAAAGACTGTCAGACTGCTTTTCAAACTACAACATTTTCCAATTCGATGAGCACTGTATGAAGATTCCAGGTTTTTTTTTAACATCCTAGTCAGCACTTGATGCTATCACATTTTCTTTTTGATCAAGACTATTTTTAGAGCATTTTTATGTTCACAACAAAATTGTGGGGAAAGTACAGAGATTTCCCATATATTGCTTCCCCCACAGATAACTTCCCCCATTATCAACATACCCCTCCAGAGTGGTACATTTGTTAAACAGATTAACCTACATTGACACATCATAATCACCCAAAGTCCATAGTTTTTCTTATAGTTCACTCTTTCAGTGGTACATTCTATGATTTTGGACAAATGTGTAATGGCATAATCCAATTATTAAAATACAGAATATTTTCCCTGCCTTAAGAATGCTCTGTGCTTTCCTTATTCATCTATCCTTCACCTTCCTCCCCCAGCAACCACTGTACCTTTTACTGTCTACATAGGTTGCCTTTTTCAAACTGACATATAGTTGGAATCTTACAGTATGTAAATTCTCATATTGGCTTTTTAAAATGTATTAATGTGCATTTAACATTCCTCAATTCCTTTTCATGGAATAATGGCTCATTTGTTTTAGCACTGAACAATATTCCATTTTCTGGATGCACTAATTTTATGTATGTATGTATGTATGTATGTATGCATGTATTTAAATTTACATTCAAATTAGTTAGCATATAGTGCAATTATGATATCAGGAGTAGACTTCTTAATGTCCCTTACCCATTTAGCCCATCCGCCCTCCCAGAACCCCTTCAGTAACCCTCTGTTTGTTCTCCATATTTATGAGTCTCTTATGTTTTGTCCCCCTCCTTGTTTTTATATTATTTTTGTATCCCTTTCCTTATGTTAATCTGTTTTGTGTATTAAAGTCCTCATATAAGTTAAGTCATATGATATTTGCTTTCTCTGACTAATTTCACTTAGCATAATACCCTCTAGTTCCATCCACATAGTTGCAAATGGCAAGATTTCAGCTTTTTGATTGCCGAGTAATACTCCAATACTCATCCATGAATGGACATTTGGGCTCTTTCCATACTTTGGCTATTGTTGATAGTGTTGCTATAAACATTGGGGTGCATGTGTCCCTTCAAAACAGCACACCTGTATCCTGTGGATAAATGCCTACTAGTGCAATTGCTGGGTCATAGGGTAGTACTATTTTTAGTTTTTTGAGGCACCTCCATACTGTTTTCCAGAGTGGCTGCACAAGCTTGCATTCCCACCAACAATGCAAAAGAGATCCTCTTTCTCTACATCCTCGCCAACATCTGTTGTTGCCTGAGTTGTTAATGTTAGCCATTCTGACAGGTGTAAGGTGATATCTCATTGTGGTTTTGATTTGTATTTCCCTGATGATGAGTGATGTGGAGCATTTTTTCATGTATTGGTTGGCCATCTGGATGTCTTCTTTGGAGAAGTGTCTATTCATGTCTTTTGCCCATTTCTTCACTGGATTATTTGTGCGGGTTTTTTTTTTTTTTTTTTTTTTCTTTTTTTTTTTTCTTTTTTTTTTTTTTTTGTTTTTTTTTTTTGTTTTTTTTTTTTTTTGGCTGTGTGGATTTTGATAAGTTCTTTATAGATGTTGGATACTAACACTTTATCTGATATGTCTTTTGCAAATATCTTTTCCCATTTTGTCAGTTGCCTTTTAGTTTTTGTGATTGTTTCCTTCGCTGTGCAGAAGCTTTTTATTTTGATGAGGTCCCAGTAGTTCATTTTTGCTTTTGTTTCCCTTGCCTCCAGAGACTTGTTGAATAAGAAGTTGCTATGGCCAAGTTCAAAGAGGTTTTTGCCTGCTTTTTCCTGGAGGATTTTTATGGTTTGCTGTCATACATTTAGGTCTTTCATCCATTATGAGTTTTTTTTAATGTGTGGTGTAAGAAGGGTATCCAGGCTCATTCTTCTGCATGTCACTGTCCAGTTTTCCAAGCACCACTAGCTGAAGATTTTCTTTATTCCATTGGATATTCTTTCCTGCTTTGTCAAACATTAGTTGGCCATACATTTGTGGCTCCATTTCTGGGTTCTCTATTCTATTCCATTGATCTGAGTGTCTGTTCTTGTGCCAGTACCATACTGTCTTGATGATTACAGCTTTGTAGTATAGCTTGAAGTCTGGGATTGTGATGTCCTGCTTTGGTTTCCTTTGCCAAGATTGCTTTGGCTACTCATGGGCTTTTCTGGTAAAATACAAATTTTAGGATTATTTGTTGTAGCTCTGTGAAGAATGCTGGTGTTATTTTGATAGGGATTGCATTGAATATGTAGATTGCTTTGGGTAGTATTGACATTTTCACAATATTTATTCTTCCTATCCAGGATCATGAAATCTTTTTCCATTTTTTTTGTGTCTTATTCAAATTATTTCATAAGCTTTCTATAGTTTTCAGTGTATAGATTTTTCACCTTTTTGGTAAGATTTATTCCTAGCTTTTTTATGGTTTTTATATTATGGTTTTGGTTTTTGTAAATGGGATCGATGCCTTGAATTCTCTTTCTGTAGCTTCATTGCTGGTATACAGGAATACAACCAATTTCTGTGCATTGATTTTATATCCTGCAACTTTGCTGAATTCATTAATCAGTTCTAGCAGTTTTTTTGGTGGAATCTTTAGGGTTTTCCATATAGAGTATCATGTCATCTGTGAAGAGTGAAAGTTTGACCTCCTCCTGGCCGATTTGGATGCCTTTTATTTCTTTGTGTTGTCTGATTGCAGAGGCTAAGACTTCCAATACTATGTTGAATAACAGTGGTGAGAGTGGACATCCCTGTCTTGTTCCTGACCTTATGGGGAAAGCTCTCAGTTTTTCCCCATTGAGGATGATATTAGTGTTGGGTTGTTCATACATGGCTTTTATGATCTCAAGGTATGCTCCTTCTATCCCTACTTTCTTGAGGGTTTTTATCAAGAAAGGATGCTGTATTTTGTCAAATGCTTTCTCTGCATCTATTGAGAGGATCATATGGTTCTTGTCCTTTGTTTTATTGATGTGATGAATCACGTTAATTGTTTTGTGGATATTGAACCAGTCCTGCCTTCCAGGTATAAATCCCACTTGGTCGTGGTGAATAATTTTTTTAATGTATTGTTGGAGCCGGTTGGCTAATATCTTCTTACGGATTTTTGCATCCATGTTCATCAGGGAAATTGGTCTATAATTCTCCTCTTTAGTGTGGTCTCTGTCTGGTTTTGGAATCAAGGTAATGCTGGCTTCATAGAAAGAGTTTGGAAGTTTTCCTTCCATTTCTATTTTTTGGAACACCTTCAAGAGAATAGGTGTTAACTGTTCCTTAAATGTTTGTTAGAATTCCCCAGAAAGCCATTTGGCCTTGGTCTCCTGTTTTTGGGGAGACTTTTGATTACTAATTCGATTTCCTTACTGGTTATGGGTCTGTTCAAATTTTCTATTTCTTCCTGTTTCAGTTTTGGTAGTGTATATGTTTCTAGGAATTTGTCCATTTCTTCCAGATTGCCCATTTTATTGGCATATAATTGCTCATAATATTCTCTTATTATTGTTTTTATTTCTGCTGTGTTGGTTGTGACCTTTCCTCTTTCATTCTTGATTTTAATTATTTGGGTCCTTTCCTTTTTCTTGTTAATCAAAATGGCTAGTGGCTTATCAATTTTGTTTATTATTTCAAAGAACCAACTTCTGGTTTCCTTAATCTGTTCTACTGTTTTGTTTTGTTTTGGTTTGGTTTGATTTTGATAGCATTAATTTCTGCTCTAATCTTTATTATTTCCTGTCTTCTTCTGGTTTTGGGTTTTATTTGATATTCTTTTTCCAACTCTTTAAGGCATAAAGTTAGGTTGTGCATCTGAGATCTTTCTTCCTTCTTTAGGAAGGCCTGGATTGCTATATACTTTCCTCTTATCACTGCCTTTGCTGCCTCCCAGAGGTTTTGGGTTGTGTTATCATTTTCATTGGATTCCATAAACTTTTTAATTTCCTCTTTGATTTCTTGGTTGGCTAATTCATTCTTTAGTAGGATGTTCTTCAGTCTCCAAGTATTTGTTACCTTTCCAAATTTTTTCTTGTGGTTGATTTCGAGTTTCATAGCGTTGTGTTATGAAAATATGCGTGGTATGATCTTGATATTTTTGTAATTACTTAGGGCTGATTTTTGTCCAAGTATAGAGTCTATTCTTGAGAATGTTCCATGTGCCCTGGAGAAGAATGTATATTCCTGCTGCTTTAGGATGAAATGTTCTGAATATATCTGTTAAGTCCATCTGGTCCAGTGTGTCATTCAAATCCATTGTTTCCTTGTTGATTTTTTGATTAGATGATCTGTCCATTGCTGTGAGTGGGGTGTTGATGTCCCCTACAATTATGGTATTACTATCAATGAGTTTCTTTATGTTTGTGATTGATTCATATATTTGGATGCCCCCACATTTACTGCATAAATGTTTACAATTATTAGGTCTTCTTGGTGGATAGACCCCTTAATTATGATATAATACCCTTCTGCATCTCTTGATACAGTCTTTATTTTAAAGTTTAGATTGTCTGATATAAGTATTGCTGCTCTGGTTTTTTTGTTGACCATTAGCATGATAGATGGTTCTCCATCCCCTTATTTTCAATCTGAAGGTGTCTTTAGGTCTAAAGTGGGTCTCTTGTAAACAGCATATAGATGGATCTTGTTTTCTTATCCATTCTGTTACCCTTTGTCTTTTGATTGGAGCATTGAGTCCATTGATGTTTAGAGTGAGTACTGAAAGATATGAATTTATTGCCATTATGTTGCTTGTAGAGTTGCAGTTTCTGGTGGTGGTCTCTGGTCCTTTCTACTCTTTGTTGGTTTTGGTCTTTATTTGTTTGTTTGTTTGTTTATATTTTCATCTTTTCTCCCCTCAGAGAGTCCCCCTTAAAATTTCTTGCAGGGCTGGTTTAGTGGTCACAAACTCCTTTAATTTTTGTTTGTCTGGGAAACTTTTTATTTCTACCTCTATTTTGAATGATAGCCTTTCTGGATAAAGAATTCTTGGCTGCATATTTTTTCCACTTCAGCACACTGAATATACCCTGCCACTCTTTTCTGGCCTGCCATGTTTCTGTGGATAGGTCTGCTACAAACATGATCTGTCTTCCCTTGTATGTTAGGGACTTTTTTTCCCCTTGCTGCTTTCATGGTCCTCTCCTTGCCTGAGTATTTTGTGAATGTGACTATGATATGCTTTGTTGATGGCCTGTTTTTGTTGAATCTAATGGGGGGTCCTCTGTGCTTCCTGGATTTTGATGTCTGTGTCTTTCCCCAGGTTGAGATAGTTTTCTGCTATGATCTGCTCACATAAACCTCATACCTCTAATTCTGTCTCTTCCTCTTCTGGGACCCCTATGATTCTGATGTTGTTCCTTTTTAATGAGTCACTGATTTTTCTAATTCTTAAATCATGCTCTTTTGCCTTCATCTCCCTCTTTTTTTCTGCTTTGTTATTCTCCATAACTTTGTCCTCTATATCCCTGATTCTCTCTTCTGCCGCATGCATCCTTGCTGCCACTGCATCCATCTGTGATTGCAGCTCAGTTATAGCATATTTAATTTCATTCTGACTAGTTTTTACTTCTTTTATCTCTGCAGAAAGGGATTCTAACCTATTTTTGACTCCAGCTAGTATTTTTATTATTGTGGTTCTAAATTCTGGTTCAGATATGTTGCTTGTATTTGTGTTTGTTAAGTCCCTGGCTGTTGTTTCTTCATGCTCTTTCTTTTGGGGGAAATTCTTATACTTTGTCATTTTGAAGGGAGACAAGGAATTAATGAGGTAGAAACTAATAAAATTAAAAAATTAAATTAAAATATATTAAAGTTGAAAAAATTAAACACACACTCACAAAAATTGAAAAAATGATGCTAGATCCTAGGTGTGTTTTAGTCTGTGTGTTGAAAGTGGCTTGATAGATTACTGAAAAAAAGGAAAGAAGTAAAAAAAAGGAAATCATTTGAAAATTTCAAAAAATGAATACCTGAAGTAGACTAAAATAAAATGATGTAAGTAAAATATAATTTGAAAAAAATTACACAAAAGTAAAAAATATAGTAAAAAATTAAAGCAAAATATTTTTAATAAATTTGAAAATTAAAACATTTTTTTTCTCTTTCTGTATTCAAGAAAAAGAAGAAATGGAAAAGAGAAAAAAGAAAAAAGAAAATAAGAAAGTATGAAAATTGAATAGATGGACCTGCTAACAGACTGAAATAAGACTGAAATTCCTTCGTTTTCCCCTAGAAGTCAGACTATGGAGCCCTTTATAGTCCATAAACTTAGTAGGCAGTGAGACTTGTGTTCTTGAAGAGAGAGGTAGGCCCAGTTGGGTGGGGCTTAGTGTAATGGCTCCATTCTTCATTAGATGGCGCTGCTAGCCTACTGGGGTGAGTTGTTGTGGCACTTGTAGGTGCATATGCGCATGCGTGGGAATGGTGAAAATAGTTTCACCCAGCTACTCAGTCTCTAATATGGGAACTCCTCCTCATCAGCAATCGCTCACCTGTCCTTTGTCTTCAGTTTTCCTCCACTCCCCTCATTTACACTGTCCGAGACCAAGCCCCAGATAGTTCCTCTCTCCCAAGTTTTGTCTCAGATGAGGCTTTCTCTGTCCCCTTAGTTCTGAGGGACTGTGACTTTGACCCATTCTGCCCCTCTGTGGAAGGTCTCCTTGAGCAGTGGCCAAATGCGAGCTGCACCCAGGAACATTCGTGGGACCATGCTGTTGCTGAAGCCCAGAGGTTGTGGCCAGGTGCCAGCCTGCCCCAGAAAAAGTTCAGGAGATAGTGTAGCAGCAGAGTTTCATGGATTATGGAAAATCAAAACACACATCTGTCACTTGCCTTCACCCTTAAAGACCTTGTTCCAGCACCAGCGAATGTGGCAGTTCTCTGGGGTCTGCTGGGCCCAGGTTGCCTCACAGCTTCTACCAAATGTCTTTCCAGCAGTGGAACTGCTTCTCCCCATGTGGCCTGAGCACCTCCCAGACCCAACTCTCCTCCTGGGGATTTGCCCTTTCCACCAGAGCACTTCCAGGTATTGAGCTGCAGAGCTGCAGATTCTGTGCTCCCCCTATTTATGGTCTTAATGGAATTTAAACCCTCTCCTTTCTCCTTTCTCTTTTCTCCCTTTTTAGTTCAGCCCCTGTGGCTGTTTCCAATTTTCCACTTTTTCTCAAGCTGCTTTTGAGGAGGGGTGCTTTTCCTGTATTCTCCCCACTATCTCCATCCTCTCTTTACAAGCAAAAGCACCCCCCTGCCCTCTGTGGTTTCTCTTTCCCCAAGTTCACCTCTCCACTCTGCATACCTGCAGAATTCTGTGTTTCAATTTGTACAGATTGTTGTGTTAATCCTCAGATAAGTTTTCTAGGTGTGCAGGATGGTTTAGTTTTGGTCTGGCTGTATTTCATGGACGGGAGACACACAAAGAACTTCCATGCTCTTCCTCCATCATGGCTCCCTCCTTAGGTGCACTAGTTTATTTATCCATATACTTACTAAGGGACATCTTGGTTGCTTCCACATTTTGGCAATTATGAATAAAATTACCATAAATATTCATGGGCAGGTTTTTGTGTGGACATGAATTTTCAAATATTCTTGGTAGATACAAGAGTGTGGTTGCTAGAGCTTATGGCATGAGTATGTTCAGTTTTGTAAGAAACTCAAACTATGTTCCAAAGTGGTTGTAGCATTTTGTATGCCCACCAGAAATTAATGAGATCTGTTGTTGCTCCACATCTTCTCCAGCATTTTCTGGTTTTGGTGCTTTAGATTTGGCCATTATAATAAGAATGGAGTGATATCTAATTGTTGTAATTTACATTTCACTTATAACATATGATGTGGAACATCTTTTCATATTTGTATATCTTTTTTGATGTGTCTGGTGTTTTGGCCCAGTTTTTAATACCATATGATTCAGTAATTCCACTGCTGGATATTTCACCAAAGAAAACAAAACACTAATTTGAAAAGATATATGCACCCTTATGTTTATTGTAGCATTATTTATAATATCCAAGCTATGGAAGCAACCTAGATGCCCATTAGTAGACGAATGGATAAAGAGGATGTAGTAAAAATATACAATGAAATATTACTCAGCTGTAAAAAAGAATGAAATCTTGCCATTCATGACAGCATGAATGTACCTAGAGAGTATTATGCTAAGTGAAATGTGAGGCAGAGAAATATAAATATCATATGATTTCGCTTATATGTGAAACCTAAACAAAACAAAGAAACAACAAAAGAAAAACAGAAACAGATTTAAAAATACAGAGTGCAAACTAGTGCTTGCTAGAGGCGGGGTCAGTGAACAAATGGGTGAAATAGATGAAGGGTGTTAAAAGATACAAATTTGCAGTTATAAAATATGTCATGTTTTTTATTGTTGAGTTTTAAGAGTTCTTTGCATATTTTGTATAACAGTTCTATATCACATGTGTCTTTTTCAAATATCTTTTCCTGGTCTTTGGTTTGTTTTCTCAATCTCTTGAAATTGTCTTCTGCAGAGCATATGTTTTTAATTTTGATAAACTTCAACTCATTAATTATTTCTTTTATGGATTTTGCCTTTGGTATTGTATCTAAAAAATCATCACCATACCAGGGTCATTGAAGTATTCTCCCATGTTATCTTCTGGGATTTTTATATTTTTTCAGTTTACATTTAGACCTATAATCTATTTTGAGTTAACTTTTTGAAGGTTGTAAAGTCTATGTCAAGGTCTTTTTTTTTTCTTACATGTAGATGTCTCATTGTTTTAGTGCAATTTGTTGAAAAGGCTTTTTTTGTTCCATTATATTGCTGTTTTTGGTGAAAGAATAGTTGGTTTTATGTATGTGGATCTATCTGTGTGATCTCTATTCTGTTCCATTCATTTGTCTATTCTTTCACCAATGACACACTGTTTGATTACTGTAGCTTTGTAATAAACTTTGAAGATAGGTTATGTCAGTCCTCCAACTTTGCTTTTCTCCTTCAATATTGTGTTCATCATTCTGGGTCTTTTGCCTCTCTCTATAAACATTAGAATCAGTTCATAGATAACCACAACATAGCTTGATGGGATTATGATTGTCATTGTATTGAATCGCTGGGTCAAGTTGGGAGAAACTAATATCTTGACAATATTGTTTCTTCCCATCAATGAACATGGAATATCTCTCCATGTATTTTATTCTTTAATTTATTTCACCAGACTTTTGTATTTTTCTTCATCAAGAACTTGTACACATCTCATTAGACTTATACCTATGTGTTTCATCTTTAGGAGTGTTAATGTAATTTTTTTTTTAATTTCAATGTTCTCTTGTTCATTGCTCATCCAAAGAAAAAATGATTGACCTTTGTATATTAATCTTGTACCATGAAATTTTGCTATAATTTTTTATTAGTCCCAAAATGTTTTTGAGGATTGATTCTTTCAGATTTCCTACATTGACAGCCACATTACCTGTGAACAAAGATAGCTTTATTCCTTCCTTCCCATTCTGTATAAATTTTACTTCCTTTTCCTGTCTTATTACATTATCTATGACTCTTAATCCAATGTTGAAAAGAAGTGGTGAGGGGGGAAATCCTTGCCTTTTACTTGAACTTAGTGTGAAAGCTGTGAGTTTCCCA
The DNA here is from genome assembly GCF_016509475.1 of Prionailurus bengalensis. Lineage (NCBI taxonomy): Eukaryota > Metazoa > Chordata > Mammalia > Carnivora > Felidae > Prionailurus > Prionailurus bengalensis. The sequence goes on from NC_057361.1 coordinate 105,756,264, forward strand.
CCATTAAGTATAATGTTAGCTGTAGGTTTTTTGTAGATATCCCTTATCAAGTTAAGGAAGTTCCCCTCTATTCCTGGTTTATGGACAAGTTTTGTTAAGAATGGGTATTGGATTTTGACAAATGCTTCTTCTGCATCTATTGATATAATCAGGTGATTTTTCTTTTTACCTTATTGATATGATAAATTACATGAATTAACTTTTGAATATTGATCCAGCCTTGCATATCTGATATACAAATCTCACTTGATTGTGATGATATATAGATATTTAGAGTAGTAATATATAGATATATAGATATCATAGATATAGACATAGATATAGATACAGATATAGATATAATATATATAGTTAAATTATTGACTTTTTAAAAATTCTAGCCATCCTACATCCTAGGGGGTATGAAATGATATTTCATTGTGATTTTGGTTTGCATTCCCTTCATTATCATTGGTGTCAAACAAATGTGCCTATTGGTCATTTGTATATTTTTTGGAGTAATATCTTTGGGTTATTTGATCATTTTTTAAAGTATGTTTTTTGTTGTTGAATTATAAAAATTATTTATGTATTGCCAAAAATTTCTTCCATTCTGTGGGTTATCTTTTTACTGTATGGATAGAGTTGTGCTAGAAACATCAATATGGTGTTTCTCTTCAGTAAGTATACCATCAATTCTTTGTAATCTATTAAGTATGGCTTTCCTAAATCCTGGGGTTCTGTTTCTTCACCACAACGAATGATGATGATGGTGATGATGACAATGATGATGATGATGATGATAACTGTTTATATTTATTGAGTGTCAACCATTTTTTCAGGTATTGTGACAAGTACTTTAATGCATTTTCTCATGTAATTCCTAATATATAATTCCATTAAGTACTATCATCCCCATTTACAGATGATGAAATTGAAGAATATCAAAAAGATCATAGCTAGTAATTGACAGATAAGTAAAATAAATCCCACAGTGATTTTTCATCCAGTTATACTGCTGCATGATCTGTATTCTGAGCTTTTCTCACTTTTATCCCTCTCAAAACTGGTTATTTGTACCCCAGTGTGAAGATTTTTGATAAAGTAATATGTACTGGTGTTGTTAATGACTTTTAATTAGTTTATTAGCAAATACATTCAAAAGCTTTTTTCAGAATTCTCAATTATTCATATTTAGGCCTTATAACCACAATATGTTAAATTATTGAAATAAAAATGAACATAAATTTTAGCCACATGCAAAGTGGGGAGGAAGATTACTTGTAACAATGGAACCCTTCAGAGGCCCTCTTGTCTTCCAAAGCTTACGATCATTGACTATATTTTTACCTCATGGTAACACCACTTTAACACTTAATTGCTATCCCACAGACTAGCAGTCTTAATATCAGTGGAATATTGGTGAACAGAGACTAAAGTGATCAAGTAAATATACACATTTAATTTTGAGCTGATGTAATATTCTTCACTTAAAGATTTAATGATTATTTTTATTCCTTTTTTGTAATATACAGACATATTTGCAAGAATTTTTAAAAATATTCACAAGTATATTACATTCAGCTCATTGATCCATGATTGTCTGACATTTCTAATATTTTTTCCTTTTCTTTTTTTTTTTTTTAATTTTTTTTTTCAACATTTATTTATTTTTGGGACAGAGAGAGACAGAGCATGAACGGGGGAGGGGCAGAGAGAGAGGGAGACACAGAATTGGAAACAGGCTCCAGGCTCTGAGCCATCAGCCCAGAGCCCGACACGGGGCTCGAACTCACAGACTGCGAGATCGTGACCTGGCTGAAGTCGGATGCTTAACCGACTGCGCCACCCAGGCGCCCCTATTTTTTTCCTTTTCTAAAGTCATTATGGGTTTGAATGCAAAGAGTGTACTTTTTTTCATTACTCATTTATTTTCTAGTTGACATTACATCATTTCCAAAAATATTTATCTCTTTATAATTAAATGCAACTTTTCTTACTACCCACTTGTTCTTCTTTTACATCTGAGTTACAAATGTGGCTCAACACTTTATCCAGGTTTTCTGCTGTAAAATGTATCTGTGAGAAAAAAGGAAAACCATTTGAGCACTTAAGACTTCTTGCTAAAATTTTATTATATGTCCCTACTCAAATACCTTCCACATAGCAAAGGACCAATTTCAAATTCCTTTTTACAAATCCTCTCTTTTCTCACTCTCATGGGATAAACTCGCTCTTCTTCACAGAACCACAGACAAACTATATATTTTTTTCCCTCACCATCCTACAGATAAATCAGAAATGCATATTTTCTCTTTTCCTCATACCCTCCTTCCTTTAGCTTTAAAAAAAGATGTGCGCATACATTTCAAGGCACATTTCACTGCTTGATCCAATCAATTTAGTCTCTTCTAATATATTGTCCTGTCAATTCATGGTCCCTCTTTCTCACTGCCTCCTTTTTTATAATAATAAAAATAATTCATTTTTTAATTTTTTAATGTTTATATATGTTTTATATTTATATATGTGTGTGTGTATATATATATATATATATATATATATATATATATATAGTATTGTCAAGTTAGCTAACATACAGTGTATGAAAGTGCTCTGGGGGGGTAGATTCCTATGGTTCATCGCTTACATACAACACTCAATGCTAATCCCAACAAGTTCCATCCTCAGTGCCCATCACCCACTCCCCTTGTGCGTGGGCATCAAATCTCAATTTGTTGTCTGTATTTGAGAGACTCTTATGCTTGGCCTCCCCTCTGTTTGAAACTATTTTTCCCCTTCCCTTCCCCCATGGTCTTCTATTGAGTTTCTCAAGTTCTACACATGAGTGAAGACATATGATATTTGTCTTTCTCTGACTGACATTTCACTTACCACAATACCCTCCAGTTCCATCCACGTTGTTGCAAATGGCAGAATTTCATTCTTTCTCATTGCCAAGTAGTATTCAATTGTATATATAAAATGCATCTTCTTTATCCATTCATCAGTTTATGGACATTTGGTCTCTTTCCATAATCTGGCTATTGTTGAAAGTGTTGCTATAAACATTGTGGTATATGTGCCCTTATGATACTCCTGTATCATTTGGATAAAATCCTGCAGCACTACTGCTGGGTGGTAGGGTAGTGTTATTTTTAATTTTTGAGGAACCTCCACACTGTTTTCCATAAAGGCTATACCAGTTTGCATTCCCACCAACAGTGCAAGAGGGCTCCCATTTCTCCACATTCTTGCCAACTTCTGTTGTTTCCTCAGTTGTTCATTTTAGCCTCTATGACTGGTGGAGGTAGAATCTCAATGTGGTTTTGGTTTGTATTTTCCTGATGAGTGATGTTGAGCATCTTTTCATATCTCTATTGGCCATCTGGATGTTGTCTTTGGAAAAGTGCCTATTCATGTCTTTTTCCCATTTCTTCACTGAATTATTTGTTTTTCAGGTATTGATTGTCTTTGGGAAGTTCTTTATAAATTTTGGATACTAGCCCTTTAACTGATATGTCATTTGCAAATATCTTCTCCCATTCTGTCGGTTGCCTTTTAGTTTTGTTGATTGTTTCCTTTTCAGTGCAGAAGCTTTTTATCTTCATGAGGTCCCAATAGTACATTTTTGCTTTTATTTCCCTTGCCTTCAGAGACATGTGGAGCAAGAAATTGCTTCAATTGAGGTCAAAGGGATTGTTGCCTCTTTTCTCGTCTAGGGTTTTGTTGGTTTCCTGTCTCACATCCATTTAGGTCTTTCATCCATTTTGAGATTATTTTGTGTATGGTGTAATAAAGTGGTCCACTTTCATTCTTCTGCATGTTGCTTTCCAGTTCTCCCAGCACCATTTGCTAAAGAGACTGTCTTTTATCCATTGGATACTCTTTTCTGCTTTGTCAAAGATTAGTTGGCCATACATTTATGGGTCCAATTCCAGGTTCTCTGTTCTATTTCATTGGTCTATGTGTCTGTTCTTGTGCCAGTACAAGAACAGCTTTGTAGTAGAGGCTAAAGTCTGGGATCGTGATCCCTTTTGCTTTGGTTTTCTTTTTCAACATAACTTTGGCTATTTGAGGTCTTTGGTGGTTCCATACATTTTTTTGGATTGTTTGTTCTAGTTTTGAGAAGAATGCCAGTGCAATTATGATTTGGATTTCATTGAACGTGTGTATTGTTTTTGGTAATATTGACATTTTGACAATATTTGTTTTTCCAATCCATGAGCATAGAATGCTTTTCCATTTCTTTGTGTCTTCTTCAATTTTCTTCATAAGTTTTCTATAGTTTTCAGCATACCGATTTTTTACATCTTTGATTAGGTTTATTCCTAGGTATTTTATGGTTCTTGGTGCAATTGTAAATGGTATCAGTTTCTTGACTTCTCTTTCTGGTTATTCATTATGGGTGTATAGAAATGCAACTGATTTCTGTACATTGATTTTGTATCCCGTGACTTGATTGAATTCATGTAGCAGTTCTAGCAGCTTTTGGGTGGAGTCTATGGATTTCCATGTAGAGTATCATGTCATCTGCAAAAAGTGAGTTTGACTTCTTTGCCAATTTGGATGCCTTTTTTTTCATTTTGTTGTCTGATTTCTGGGGTAGGGCTTCCAACACTGTTAAACAACAGTGGTGAGAGTGGACATCCTGTCGTGTTCCTGATCTCAAGGGGAAAGCCCTCAGTTTTTCCCCATTGAGAATGACAGTTGTGGGCTTTTATGATATTAAATTATGTTCCTTCTATCCCCACTTTCTTGAGGATTTTTATTAAGAAAGGATGCTGCATTTTGTTAAATGCTTTTTCTGCATCTATTGACAAGATCATATGGTTCTTATCTTTTCTTCTGTTAATATGACGTATCACATTGATTGATTTGTGAATATTTAACCAGCCCTACAGCCCAGGAATAAATCCCACTTGATCATGGTGAATAATTCTTTAGACATAGTATTGAATTCAATTTGCTAGTATCTTGCTCAGAATTTTTGCATCCATGTTCATCAGGGATATTCGTCTGCAATTTGCTTTTGTTGTGGGGTCTCTGTCTGATTTGGGAATTACAGTAACGTTGTCTTCATAGAATCAGTCTGGAAACTTTATTTCCATTTCTATTTGTTGGAACAGCTTGAGAAGGATAGGTATTAACTCTGCTTTAAATGTCCAGTAGAATTCCCCTGGGAAGCCGTCTGGCCCAGGAGTCTTATTTGTTGGGAGATTTTTGATAACTGATTCAATTTCTTTGCTGCTTATGGGTCTGTTCAAGTTTTTTATATCTTCCCATTTGAATGTTGGTAGTGTGTGGGTTTTTAGGAATTTGTTAATTTCCTCCAGGTTGTCCAGTTTGCTAGCATATAATTTCTCATAGTAGTCTCTGATAATTGTTTGTATTTCTGTGGTGTTGATTGTGATCTCTCCTCTTTCATTTATGATTTTATCTATTTGGTTCCTCTCTATTTTCTTTTTCAGAAGTCGGGCTACAGGTTTATCAATTTTGTTTATTTTTTCAAAAAAACAGCTCTTAGATTCATTGATCTGTTCTACTGGGTTTTTTTTATTCTATGTTGTTTATTTCTGCACTAATGTCTATTATTTCTCTTCTTCTGCTTGCTTTGGGGTTTATTTCTGTTCTGCTTCTAGTTCCTTTAGGTGTGCTGTTAGATTTTGTATTTGTGGTGTTTCTTGTTTCTTTTCTTTTTTTATTAGTTTTCTTTATTTTTGAGAGGCAGAGACAGAGTACATGTGGGGGAGGGGCAGAGAGAGACAGAGGGAGACACGGAATCAGAAGCAGGCTCCAGTCCCTGAGCTGTCAGCACAGAGCCCCATGCAGGGCCCAAACTCACAAACCGTGAGATCATGACCCGAGCTGAAGTCAGACGCTCAACCGACTGAGCCACCCAGGTGCCCCCTCTTGTTTCTTGAGAGAGGCCTGGGTTGCAATGTATTTTCCTCTTAGAACTAACTTTGTTGTATCCCAAAGGGTTTGGACTGTTGTGTTTACACTTTCATTTGTTTCTATATATTTTTAAATTTCTTCTTTAATTGCTTGGTAGACCCATTCATTCTTTAGTAAGATATTCTTTAATCTCGATGTATTTGGAACTTTCCAAAATTTTTCCTGTTCTTGATTTCAAGTTTCATAGTATTGTGATCAGAAAATATGCATGGTATGACCTCAACTCTTTTATATATATTTAGGGCTGTTTCGTGATTCATTATGCTATCTATCTTGGAGAATATTCCATATGCACTTGAAAAGAATGTGTATTCTGTTGCTTTTGTACAAAAACTTCTGAATATATCTGTCAAGTCTGTCTGGTCCAGTGCATCCTTCAAGGCCATTGTTTCTTTATTGATTTTTTGCCTAGATGATTTGTCCATTGTTGTAATTGGAGTATTAAAGTCCCTGCAATTATAGTAATCTTAGCAATAAGATTGCTTATGTTTATGATTAATTGATTTATGAATTTGGGTGTTCCAACATGTGAGCATAAACACTTATAATAAACATTTCTAATTGTTAGCTCTTCTTGATGGATAGACCATGTAATTTTGATATAATGCCCTCCTTCATCTCTTGTTACAGGCTTTAGTTTAAAATCTAGTTTGTCTGATATAAGTATGGCTACTCCAGATTTCTTTTGACCTCCAGTAGCATGACAGATGGTTCTCCATCCCCTCACATTCAATCTACAGGTGTCCTTAGGTCTAAAATGAGTCTCTTGTAGACAGAATACAGATGTATCTTGTTTTTTTTTTTTTTTTTTACCCATTATGATACCTTATGTCTTTTGATTGGAGCACTTAGTCCATCTACATTCAGCGTTATTATTTAAAGATATGGATTTAGTGTCATTATGTTATCTGTAGGTTTCGTGCTTGTGGTGATGTCTTTGTTCCTTTGTAGTCTTTGTAGCATTCCATTTACAGAGTCTCCCTTTAGATCTCTTGCAGGGCTGCTTTAGTGGTCATGAACTCCTTCAGTTTTTGTTTGTCTGGGAAAGCCTTTGTCTCTCCTATTCTGAATGACAAACTTGCTGGGTAAAGGACTCTTGGCTGCATAGTTTTCCTACCCAGCACACTGAATATTTCCTGCCTTACTCTTCTGGCCTGCAAAGTTTCAGTGGACAGGTCTGCTACTACCCTTATGTGTCTATCCGTGTAGGTTAAGGCCTGTTTGTCCCTATCTGCTTTCAGAATTCTCCCTTTATCTTTGCATTTTTGCCAGTTTCAGTATGATATGCCATGAAGAATATCTATTCTTGTTCAATTTGAAGGGAGTTCTCTGTGTGTCCTGGATTTGGATGTCCATTTCCTTCCCTAGATTAGGGAAGTTCTCAGCTATAATTTGTTCAAGTAAACTTTCTGCCCCTTTCTCTGTCCCTTCTTCTTCTGGAAGCCCTATGATATGGATATTATTATGTTTCATTGAATCACTTAGTTGTCTAATTTTCCCCTTGTGGTACATGTAGTATGTTCGTAGCTCTTTTTCTCGGCTTTGTCATTTTCCATAATTTTGTCTTCTATTTCACTTAATATCCCCTCTGCCTCTTCCATCCCTGCTGTCAATGCAGCTAGTTTATTTAGCACCTCCTTTACAACATTTCTTAATTCATCATAACAATTTCTTAGATCCTTCATCTCTGTAACAATAGATTCTCTGCTGTCTTTTATGCTTTTTTCAAGCCCTGCTATTTATTTTATGACTCTTATTCTAAATTATTGCTCAATTATATTATTTATTTCTGTTTTGAGCAATTCTCTAGCTGTTATTTCTGTCTGGAATTTCTTTTGAGGAGAATTCTTCCATTTTGACATATTGGCTACTTTTCTGTTCCTTAAGTGATTTAATAGCTTGTTGAGTCCTACATCTGTGAGCACTACTACATTAAAAAGGGGTTATATACTGTCCAGGGCCTGACCCTTTAGGAGGTGGTTTTGGAGTGTATTTCATGCTCTCTGTTGTTGAGATGCTAGTTGCTTTATCTCCCTACTTGTAGTGGTGGTTTGGACTTTCCACCATGTGTGCTTTGATTTGCTCATTGACGTATCCCTGGGAAAAAAATTAAAAAGGGAGCAGGTGGTGGAAGAGGTCTTATCCCATACAAAGAGAGAAAAGACAGGGGCAGGAAAAAGGAAAATAAAAAAATTGACCAGGTAGAGAATCAGAGAAACTATATGGCTTAGTCCAGAAAAAGAGAGAAATATAAAGAAGGAGATACAGAAGAGGTGTAAAAAGAATAGATTAAAAAGGTCTGCTTAAACCAACAACCAGAATAACCAGACTAGATACAAAAATAAAGTAAGGAAGAAAAGGAAGAAAAAAAAAGCATATGCATATATATATACATAAGAATTGACCAAGTATCAAATCAGAGAATACAAAACCACTGGACCTGTATCTGAAGGTGCCTTGGAAATGGTGGCTGTGCTGGTCGGAAGGATTGTCTGGTTCCATCAGTGTCAATCTTACTCTGTTAGATATGCAGTTACCAGCCACAAAGGGGCATGGTTTGGTGTAGGCGGGTCTGTCTCCCGCCATTGTCCCGCCATTGTGGTCCATTGTCCCTTCCCTGAAACCCCACCTTGTTGGTGATTGGGAGAAAAAATGGCGACACCCCAGTATCTCCTCCACAGACCAGGTGTCCCAAACCACTCTGTTCAGGCCATCCTCACAGTGCCATGAGGGTGCTAGCAGGCTGGTTCTGCTCCACAGTCTCCCATGTTTCCCAGGTGCTTGAGTGGGATTCAAACCCTAATGTCTTAAAGATACAGCTCCATGTGCCCTGGTTCCAGGGAAGTGCCACTTGACCCAGCCTGGTGACTAAATGCCTCTGGCTTCTCAGTGTCGAGTAGGCTACTATGCCCCATTCTACTCTCTGCTGTGCCTCCCTGGCAGTCAGCTGGTTTTCAAACCCCAATGTCTTAAAGGATCCTGTTCCATGCCACTCAGTTCCAGGGTACTGTCACCCCACCAGCCATCCTACATAGGGCCTTTGGCTGGCAGGGGTTCTGCTAGGTCTTTTGTACTTGGAATGGCTATTATCCTTCTTCCCACAGCACTCAATGGAGAGGATTGCTCTCTCCAACTATTCCTGGGAGCTAGCTACTGAGCCTGGGGCTGGCTCCCCTCCACTCCAGACATGCAAACAGGGCAGAGAAATCCCTCAGTTATAAATTCGTTCTTTTTCCATTTTTCCCATTCCCCGGGCACTGTTTTTTTTTCTCTTGTCCAAATACAATCCTATACTTCCACAAGCTTCCTTTCCTTTCCTTTCCTTTCTTTTCCTTTAGTCTTTCCGCAGAAGGGGATCCCTCTCCTCTTCCTATACCACCTGTTTTATCTCTTCAAGTTCGCAGTCATGTACCTATGGCCCATCATGTTGTGCCTGTGGACTGCTGGAGATGTTTCTGTTACTCTGTAGCCCATATTCCTGGAATTCCAAGTCTTCTCGCCTCAGTACTGTTGCGTTTGTGGGACAAGGAACTTCAGGTCCCCCTACTTCTCCATCATGTTGACTTATCCCTGTTTTCATTTTTAAACAATACAAGGGGAATGAACTATCCATGACCATGTGATCTCTTATACTTACTGTCTACTCAATCTTCTTTCCATTTACTTACTGTCTACTCAATATTTTTTCCATTTAAAACAGTGATTCTCAAACTTAAGCATTCATCATAACCACCTAGATAGCCTGTTAAAAGCTAGATCACTGGACTTTAACCTCAGAGTTTACTATTCCACAGGTCTATGGTAGAACTTAAATACTTGCATTTTGCCAATTTCCTACTTTTGGTATGGTTTCCACACTTTAAGAACCATTTATTTAAAACAAGCTTTTTTTTTGCTTTTATATATTTAAATCTATTGCAAAAAGTTTTCTATCGTTACCATTCTAGTGTAAGTACTCTTGCTTAAATTACATTTTCTACATTTTCTCAATAATATTCATAATCCCAAATCCTAGAAGGATTAAAGCAAACCTGACATACTAAAATGACAATCTAAACACTTACATTAAAGACAAAGTAGGTATTTTATTATACATAAGACAACATTCTTAACCAATATAAGGGATTCAAGATATAGTAAATTGATCAAAGCAGATATCTTTTCTTTTCTCTACCTTGCTACATTTGGGAATGATAGATTTCTCTCCCCTATTGTTTACATCACGTAGCACTAAAATTGACTACAGTGTCAGAAAAGTCTGTAATGAGTACATTTTAGTGGTGTGCTGGACCCAATCCATTCTGCCTTACAAGTGCAGACTGTGTGCTTCTGTTCCCACACCACTTTCCATAATGTTACTCTAGTAGCTTGAAATTGACCTGGTGGGAGTACATACACCATAGAAAATGGCAAATAGTATAAATAAAAACTTATCCCCAAGAGAGGCAGTTGTTAAACATTTATCAGTACACCACTTCACTTGCTATATAGCAAAGGTATGCTAGTGAGCCAGCTTTCTGAAATATATAGAGTCAACTTTCTTTAACCAGTGTGAGCCAGCTGTAGAAGACCATTTATATAAAAATTGTGAAGTTATATGCATAGCTCCTTAATTATGAAGAGTGTTGGGGGACTCCTGGGTGGCTCAGTCGGTTAAGCGTCCGACTTCAGCTCAGGTCATGATTTCACGGTCTGTGAGTTCGAGCCCCGCGTCAGGCTCTGTGCCGACAGCTCGGGGCCTGGAACCTGCTTCGGATTCTGTGTCTCCCTCTCTCTCTCCCCTTCCCCACTCATGCTCTGTCTCTCTCTGTCTCAAAAATAAATAAAAAAAAAAACATTAAAAAAAAAACGAAGAGTTTTGGAATTATCCACATGGTAAAATTGGAAAACCACCCAAGGAACAGCATTGTTTCTGTAGTAAGGATGTAGTGACTAACCTCTTAGAATATGAATTTCTTTCCAGATTAAAGATTCAGGAGGTTATCAGCACTGCAGAAGTTATCAGCTGTATAGAATGATTCTATATTTGTTTCATCTAGATTCTCTCTCCTTTTACTCTAGATAATGATTTTATTAATTTATTTTATATCATTCATTACAGAGAAAATCAGCATAAATATTCAGTATCTTTTTTCTTTGCCTTCAGGCATTTTACACTACAAAGAGGTGGGGGAATGGGTGAAATAACAAATGGGATTAGGAGTACATTTATCTTCATGAGCAAGATATATATACTTAGTAATATATGGAATTATTGAATCACTATATTGTACACCTGAAAGTAATATAACACTGTAAAGTACACCATAATTAAAAGAAAATAAAATTTGAAAATAAAATATTACTTGAGGTATACATGCAAATATTGATTTTTCTAACTGATTCTACAAGACAAATAATACTTTCCCTAAACATATTGAACCCAAATTAAAAACAAAATCTTCAATATTTAAAAAATGTTTACTCTCAATACATTATTCACATTTTCACTGCTTTCCATTGCCAGAAAGTGCAGTATTTTTTTAGCTTTTCATGAGAAGGCTATCATAGACAAACTTTGTAGTAATCTGTACAATCTAGGCATATAAAACTGTTTCTCTTTCTATTTTCAACCCAAAGACAAGACAAGAGAATATTGTAGCCCATGAGTGCATCTTGCTGTGTTGTGATTGGGTGTCACTGCAGAAGGAAGCCCAGTGGGATAAGTTAGTAGGCAAACAAAATCTTAGAATCCCTTTTGCAACATATGTTGTATGGGATACCCATATCAATGAAGTAGTTCAATTTCAATTACAGCACATGCTTTCAGATGTTTCAATTTTGTAATTTTTGTTTTCTTGTGTTTACTCTTTATTTTGCATATGGCTCTTTTCTTGCATTTCTACTTGAATTGCAGTCTGAAGGAAAAGAAAGAGAATTATATATTAAACTGACCCTTACTAGCTTTTATCAAACAACCTTCAATAGAATGTGTCATGTTAATGTCCTTCCCTCATCTGAGAGAAGACTTCTCCTACCTTATCTTATCTAAAACGGCACCTGATCCCATTTCCCCCAAACCCTTAGTCCCCTATCATTCTCTATGTTTAAACCAGCTTTATTTTTCTTCATGGATGAACTCTGACACAGTGACTATTATCTTTTTTTTTTACTTGTGACTTCCAGTAGGTGTTAGATACTTTATTTTTTAAGTTTACTTATTTATTTTGAGATGAGGGACAGAGAGAGAGGACGAGAGAGAATTTCAAGGAGGTTCCACAACCTTGGAACAGAGCCCAACATGGGACTCAAACTCACAAACCGTGAGATCATGACCTGAGCTGAAATCAAGAGTTGGAGGCTTTTTTTACTCTATTGTTTCCTTTGCTGAAGAGAAGTTTTTATGTTTTATGTGGTCTCATTTATCTATTTTTGCTGTTATTTTTTGCTTGTGTTTCTGATATCATTTTGAAGAAATCATTGTCAAATCCAATGTAATAAAGCTTCCCCCTATGTTTCCTTTATAAAAAAAAAGAGTTGGAGGCTTAACCAAGACACGCAGGTGGCCCAAATATTAGATACTTTAAACAAGGACTTCTGTTTCTTCTATTTCTTGGTACTTCCCCAGTGCTAAAACATAGGTTTGAATGAATGGATGAATGAATGAGTGAATGAATAGCAATTAAGGTATTTATTTCCTTTTTATGCCACTGTTTATAACCTGTCATCCAGGCTTAAGATGTTATGAGTGCCTAAGTTGTGGTTTACTCACAGTTTTACTGCATTTAAACAAGGGAGTCAATAGCTATAATACAATCATCTATATCTATCTATATTTATCTACATGTATCTATATCTATCTATATATTTACCTTAGAACATTTTTATTTTTTTGTTTTGTCTGTATTATGAAAATTGCAAATATATCCAAAAGTATAAAGACATGAAGAAAGCCCCCATATTCATCATCTGGAAAAAAACACTAATCATCAGTTCTATTTCACCTATTCACCTATATCCTTACATTCATCCCCATGTTATTTTGAAGCATATTTTATAGTATGTTCTAATAAACCTAGCAATAGGATTCACAACTGAAAACACAACACCTTTTGGGAGTGAAATAACCTGAATTTGTGAGGTACAAGCAACCTTTGTCTTGCTTCAGTCTTTTCAATCTCAATGCTGTGAGGAAACTTGAAAAATGGTCACGTATAAATATAGGTTATCTTTATCATATTCTATATCATTTGACTAGTTGTAGTGTGTTTTTTTGAGTGAAGCTGATGCAATAATGAAGATACATTTTTTTGAAAGAACATTATCATAAGTAACCATAAAATTGTAAAAACTCACGGTTTAATATCTATGACACAATTATTTTGATGTCTATTTCCAGCTTTATCATAACAAGAATGATGTGAACATATATTTCTCTATAACAGAGAATCTAAGTATATAGTGTCCAAGTCCCTCACTACCTCTTCTACAGTCCATTGCAAAATGTTCCTAATCAATATGAAAAACAAACTTTTCAAATCCCTAAATTTTATTGCCGACAGCCTATGATGTCATTACCTTAAAAAGGACTCTCAGATATACAAAAATATAGCTTCCAATTGTTACATTTGTTACATTAGTTAGAATGGATATATATGTATTTTATATTACCACTAACTAGAAATAAAAGTACACTAATGTGATTTTTCACAGCATCATTTATTTTCAACTTTAAGAGTAATTGAAGTACAGTAGACTGCACATATTTAAATGAACAATTTGACAAATTATGTGAAATGTATACACCTGTGGATCCATCACCCAAATGAATATAACAAACATTCTGATCACCCCAAACATCTCCTTGTGCCCCTTTGTGATTCCTATCTAACTTTACTCCTGTCTCTGGGCAAACACTGACCTGCTTTCTGTCATTGTATATTAATTTGCATTTAAGAACTCCATGTAAATAAAATGATACAGTAAGTGAGCTATATTTTACAATTTTGATTATATTAAAGTTTTAGAAATATACTTGAATATTTTATAGCTTAATAAGAGGTAACTAAAATTTTTGGACAACCTTTTCTAAATACCTACTTTGTGTCTTTCTATTAGCTTTAAACATTTTTTATTTTAATTCCAGTTAACATACACTGTTATATTAATTTCATGTTTACAATATAATCATTAAAAAATTCCATACATCATCTTATGCTTATCACAACAAATGCTTTCCTTAATCCCCATCACATATTTAACCCAGCCATCCACCTTCTCCCCACTGGTAACCACCAGTTCATTCTCTATAGTTAAGAGTCTTTTTCTTGGTCTCTCTTTCTCTCTCTTTTCCCTTTGTACCTTTGTTTTGTTTCTTCAATTCTACATATGAGTTAAATCATATGGTATTTGTCTCTTTTTTATTTTTGAAATTTTATTTATTTTGAGAGAGAGAGAAAGAGGAGGGGTAAGGGCAGAGAGAGAGAGAGAGAGAGAGAGGGAGAGAGAGAATCCCAAGCAAGCTCACACCATCAGCACAGAGCCCAATGTGGGGTTTGATCCCACGAACCATGAGATCATGACCTGAGCCAAAATCAAGAGTCAGACATTCAGCTCACTGAGCCACCTGGGCACCCTGGTATTTGTTTATCTCTGACTGACTTATTTTGCTCAGCATTATTCTCTTTAGCTCCATTCATGTCATTGCAAATGGCAAGTTTTTGTTTATTTTTGTGGTTGAATAATATTCCACTGTGAATGTCATCCACAATGGACACTGGGGCTGCTTCCATAATTGGGCTATTGCTGATAATGTTGCTACATACATAGAGGTGCATGTATGCATTTGAATTAGTATTTTTGTATTCTTTGGGGAAATACTCAGTAGTGGAATTGATGGATAGTAGCATAGTTCTATTTTTAACTTTTTGAGGATGCTCCAAACTCTCTTCCACAGTGGCTGCACCAGTTTGCATTCCCACCAACAAACGGTGCAATAGGTTTCCTTTTTCTTCACATCCTTGCCAACACCTGTTGTTTCTTCTGCTGTTGATTTTAACCATTCTGACAGGTGTGAGGTGATATCTCATTGTAGTTTTAATTTGCCTTTCTCTGATGATAAGTGATGATAAGCATCTTTTCGTGTGTGTGTGTGTGTGTGTGTGCTATCCATACGTCTTTTTTGGAGAAATGCCTGCTTATGTCTTCTGCCCCGTTTTAATTGCATTATTTGTTTTTTGGATGTTGAATTGTATTAGTTCTTTATATATTTTGGATACTAACCATTTATCAAGTATGTCAATTGAAAATATCTTCTCCCATTCAGTAAGCTGCCTTTTAGTTTTATTGATTTATTGATTTAGTTTCATTCCTTTCCTGTGCAGAAGCTTTTTATTTTGATGTAGTACCAATAGTTGATTTTGTTCTTGTTTCCCTTGCTTCAGGACACATAGCTAGACAAATGTTGCTACAACTCATGTCAAAGGACTTACTGCCTGTGTTCTCTTCTAGTATTTGTATGGTTTCAGGTCTCACATTTAGTTTTTTAATCCATTAAGGTTTTTAATCCATTTGTAATTTATTTTTGTATAAGGTGTAAGAGTGTGTTTCAGTTTCTTTCTTTTGAAGATTGCTGGTGCAATTTTCTGAACACAGTTTGTTGAAAATAATGTTCTTGTCCCATTGGATATTCTTTCCTGCTTTGTCCAAGTTAATTGACCATATACTTGTGGGTTTATTTCTGAGTTTTATATTCTGTTCTATTTATCTAGGTGTCTATTTTTGTGTGAGTGCCATACTATTCTGATTACCACAGCTTTGTAGTATAACCTAAATTCTGGAATTGTGATGCCTCCAGCATTGCTTTTCCTTTTCAAGATTGCTTTGGCTATTCAGGGTGTTTTGTTCCATACAAACACTTAGAATTTTTTTTTAGTTCTGTGAAAAATGCTGTTGGCATTTTGATAGGGAACACATTAAATGTGTAGATTTCTTTGGGCAGTATAGACATTTGAACAATAATTGTTCTTCCAAACCTTGAGCATTGAATATCTTTCCATTTCTTTGTGCCATCTTCAATTTCTTTCAGTACTGTTTCATAGTTTTCAGAGTACAAATAATTCACCTCTTTGGCTAAAGTTTATTCTTAGGTATCTTATTGAGGTTTTTTGGTACAATTATTAATTGAATTGCTTCCTTAATTTGTCTTTCTGCTGCATCATTATTGATGCATAGAAATAATTTACATTGATTTCTGCACATTGATTTTGCATCCTGTAATTTACTGAATTCCTTTATCAGTTTTAGCAGTTTTTTGGTGTAGTCTTCTGGGGTTTCTATTTATAGTATCATGTCATATGTAAATAGCAAAGGTTGTAATTTTTCTTTGCTGATTTGGATGATTTTTATTTCTTTTTGTTGTCTGATTGCTATGGCTAGGAATTCCACTACTATGTCGAATAGAAAGAGTGAAAGTGGACATCCTTGTCTTGTTCCTGACCTTAGGGTGAAAGCTCTCAGTTTTCCCCTATTAAGGATGATGTTAGGTATGGTTTTTCATATGTGACCTTTATTATATTGAGGTATATTCCCTCTAAACCTACTTTTTTTGAAGGTTTTCATCATGAATGGATGTTGTACTTTGTCAAATGCTTTTGTTCATCTATTGAAATGTATTATTGATGTGATGTAGCATATTGATTGATTTGCAAATATTAAGCCACACTTGCAGCCATATTTATTGCTATTTTATTACTTGTTTTGGGATTCTTTCCGAAGATTTTCTCTAATTCTGTCTTGTCTTTCCCTCTTTGATGGTTTGCTAATTTTCTTTAGTGATATTTTAGGATTTCTTTCTCTTTGCATGTTTATTACTAGCTTTTGATATATGGTTACCATTAGGTTTGTATATAACCTCTTCTGCATATAACAGTCTATATGAAGTTGATTGTGATTTAAGTTTGAACCAATTCTTTTCTCCTCTCCTCCCTATGTTTCAGATGTATGTTCTTATATTTTATATCCTTTTATTTTGTGAGGACCTTGACTGATTTTTATGCAGACATTTTCATTTTTATTGCTTTTGTGGTTCCAACTTTATATTGTCACTTTTGGTATCTGCTTTCCAATCAGAATCCCTTTTAATATTTCTTGCAGGTGTGGTTTAGTGCTCATGAACTCCTTTAGTGTTTGTTTGTCTTGGGAACTGTCTATCTCTCCTTCCCGTCTAAAAGATAGTCTTGCTAGATAGTGTTCTTGGTTGCAGATTTTTGCCATTTAGCACTTTGAATATATCATGCCACTCTCTTTTGGCTTACCAAGTTGCTGTGGAAAAATCTCCTGTTAGCCTTATGTATTTTCCCTTGTATGTTCCTGGCACTTTTTTTTTTTTTTGCTGCTTTAACTTTTTTTTTCTTTATCACTGTATTTTTCACATTGAATTACAATATGTCTTGGTGTTGGCTTGCTTTTGTTGATTTTGATAGTAGTTCTCTGTGCTTCTTGGCTCTGGACATCTGTTTCCTTCCTCATATGAGGGATGTTTTCAGCTCTTATTTATTCAAACATATTTTTTCCCCTTCTATCTCTCTTCTTCTTCTGGGGCCGCTATAATACAAATGCTATTACATTTGTTGGAGTCTCCGAGTTCTCTAAGTCTATTCTCATTTCATGTAATTTTTTATTCTTCTTTTGTTTAGCTTGATTACTTTCCATTACACTGTCTTCTAGGTCACTAATTTGTCCCTCTGCTTTTTCCATCCTGCTTATACATTCAAATAGGTTTATCGTTTCATTTACTGAGCCTTTATGTCTTCTAGATTATTATTTCTCTCTGTGCTCTGGGTCCACTAATGTTTTCCACTCTCTTCTCAAGTCCAGTGAATATCCTTTTGATCATTGCTTTAAATTCTCTATCAAGCATATTACTTATATCATATTACTTACATCTCTGGCCGTGGCCTTGTCTTGTTCTTTCACTTGGGATAAATTGCTCTTTCTCCTCCTTTTTTTCTGCCTCTCTGTGTCGATTCCTATGTGATAAGAAAGCCACCTATGTGTTTTTTTCTTGAAAGTAATGACTTTATGAAGAGGAGGTCCTAGAGTGCTCTGCAGTGCAGTGTCACCTGTTCGCCAGATCCTGGTACTTCAGGAGAGTTGCTTGTGCCCTGCTTTTGTGTCTGAGTCACTTTTCCTTTCAGTGCAGTTGTCTGCTTTGACTTTCCATCCATTGTGGGCTGTGCTTGCTTTTTGTATTAGTGGGATAAAGGCAGGCCAGCTTTAGGCAGGTGGAGGTGGCCCACCAGGGAACTTGTGAGCAGAGCAGTGGTCTTAGCAAAATTTGTATTGGGCCAGCAGTCATATGCTGGAATGCCTGAAGTTCTGTGGTAGGAAGGGCTTGGGTGCAAGGGCAGCCAGTGGCATGAGGCTGGGTGTAGTGTTGGATGATGGCTGGGTGGGGCTGGGCCCAGTGTGTGCAGGTGGCTTGGAGACTGTGGCTGGGCTAGTTTAGCACCTGGGCGGAGCACATTGCAGCAGCCACACCTGGCAGCTGGGCCTGACACATGATGGTGGCTGCGTGTTTTCAGTTGGATATGGTGGCAGCTAGGTTGTGCACATGGCAGCAACTGTGCACCTAGTGAGTGGTGCAGCGCACCTTGGTAACTGAAGGCACACAGCTGACTATTGTAGTTGGGTAGGGTGTGTGGTGGCAGTTGTTAATTTGGTGGCTGGGTGGGGCATGCTCCCAGCTTTAACAAAATTTGCCCTTACCTTTGGGCCAAGGCTGCATGTGTCTCTAAAATCCTCCCTTCCACAGGTGGCCCTGTGTTTATGAAGGGGGGAGGGGTATTCTATTTTCAGACAAGCTCCCCACCAGTGTTCTCCAAAATAATTATGAACATATCTGTCTCTTGTTTGCCCCCAGCATTGTGTAAACTGCAATTTTTATGTTGCTTTTCTGTGCAGGCTTTTTAAAGGTGGTTACCCAACTTGCCTTCCAGGCTCACCCAGTGCTGAGTCAGCTGACTTTTAAAGCTCCAAGTCCCACTGGTATTACAAACTCATGAAATTCAGCCCTTTTGGTTTTCAAGGCAAAATGTTATGGGCATTAGTCTTTCCCATGTGAATTCCCTGGTGTGAGAGCCTGTTTCTTTGCCTTCTCCAAGTGCACAGCTCCTTCCCTCCTATGGGCAGCCTCCTTCTGCCTTTCTGACCTTCCTAAGTTTTCAGATGCAGCTTCTTTTCTATATTTATTTGTGAACTTTGTTCTGCCAGTCTTCAGACTGATCTCTGGTTTATTGACTTGGGTATGGATGATACCTAGTTGTAAATGTGGGATAGGATGAGCTCAGTTAGGCTCCTCACACTCCACCATCTTCCCCGAAATCCAGTATGTGAGTTTTTTGTTCTGGTATCTTATTGTCTCAGCATAATAAGTTTTTAGTTCATGTTACTGTGTATATCAATATTTCATTCCTTTTTGTTGTTGAATAGTATTCTATTGTTTGCAGAAACCAAAATGTATTCATCTACTAAGATGCTGATGGATGTTTGAGTTGTATTCAGATTTTGATTATTATAAGAAAAGTTACTGGTAACATTTGTATACAAGTCTGAATATGGTTGTATTTTTGTTTCTGAGGGTAAACACTTACAAGTAGAACAGAAGTGGACTGTGCTATACATTTAAATGTTTCCTTTAAACATTTTAGTACCAAGTCATTTTCCAATATGACTTTAAAATTTAACATTTTTACCAGCAGTGTATGAAAGTGCTAGTGGCTCCACATCCTTGTCAACATTTTGTACAGTTAGTCATTTTAATTTTTTCCTTTGAGGTGGTATCTCATTCTGGTTTAATTTGCATGTCATTCATAATTTTGAGTATCTTTTCAGATGTTTATAAACAGTCAACATATGATCTTTTTAAAAAGTATCTTTTAAATGTTTTCCTTATTTTATCATTACTTAATTATTAGAGATTACATATACATATAAGAGCATGTAGTTTTATTTAATAATTCATATATTAAACATATACATAATCTATAACTAATTATACATGTGTGTATGTATACATAAGTTATATATAATAAGATAATATATGTATGTTCTGGATTCAAGTCCTTTGATTGTAATTATTTTCTCAGTTTTTGCCTACCTTTTTTTCTTTTTTTAAACTTTAGAACTAAAAAAGTCTGAAAAATATGATATTCATTCATAATTTTTCATTTTTTTCCTATTTTATGCTTTGGGCTTTTGTATTTTATTATAGAAACATTTGGCAATGTCTGTGGACATTTGATTATCATGACTGGAAGAGTGCTACTGGCATGTAGGGATTAAACACTAGGGATAAAAATCCTAAAATACACTTCCTCTTCCCATTTAAATCACCATTAAAGAGGGAGAAATTCCCACCCTCGCGTTATAAGAATGGATGAGCACATAGCATGATGGATCACCAAATGAGATTGATAGCACTCATAGCCCAGGGGAAGAAAATACTGTATACTATGCAGCACCACACGGGGCCTGTGCTCAGAAACAATGAATGGAAAACTAGGAGCTGTGTGAGCCAGGCTTTATAGTTTCAAGAGGATGAGGTGCCCCCCAGTTCCTATCTGAAGTTACGATTGATTTGTTCAAATAATTCTGTAGTTGGGCAAGGAATTGAAACCCACTATTCTGGAATAAGAAGGAGCTTTGTTTGGTTTCTTTGAAAAGGAGGGGATGCTTAGCTAATAGACCTTATCTGCCAGAATGGATTGGGGAAGAGAACTTGTGATTAGACCATCCATGAATAAAAGTGCCTTTCGTGGAGGCTCTATGATCCATGTAGGAGATTATGAAATGCCAGTGGAGACCAAGACCACAGGATCCTGTTTCAAGAAGGTGGGTCCACATGTAGTTGGCACAATTGGCCACTGTGGTCCTGGCTACAGACCTGTAAACAACCTCAGCCCACTATGGACTCCTCTACATCCCTGTTTGGCCTTGGCCTGTCACTAGTACCAACAACCAAGGGAATTGACAGGAGTCATGCCCACCAGTACCCTGGGTAAAAGACCTGCTGACCTCAGTCCTGGCTATAGACTCTGAAGCAGACTATGACCCAGCTACAATCCCAATTTGACCAGGTGGGAGACATATCTACTCGTACTCCTGGAGCAGAACTATACACCTCAGTCTGCCCACAAATCTTCAAGTAGCCCTGTGACTCAGTTCCAGCTTCTCTCAGCTGAGTTCTGGCAGCAGTCCTGACTACCCAGAAATCTAAGAGAAGTCATTCCTATCCAAGTCCCTGGAGTGCAGGGTTGCAGACATTTGTCCTGGCTTAGGACTTTGAAGCAGACTTGTGCCTTGGTTTCAGCTTCTCACAGCTGTAGTGCTAGGTCAATCTTGCTTGACCAAGAACTCAGTGAGTGACCTGTCAGAAGCCCTCCAAGGGACCCAGTGTGAACCATATTGATCTTCACACCTGGTAACAGGCCTAATATCTGTAAACCCTGATATTTACTTTTATCCCAGTGCTTGCCTAACTGACCAAAGTCTTAAGGCAATCTTATCTACCCAGGTACCAGACAGAATCAATGTATACCCAAGCTCTTAGTAACAAGCCCACCAACTACATATCTCACTGTGGGCCCGGTAGCAGCCACATGACATGGCTCCAACCTCATGTGACTGTGATCCTGGGGATAAAACCATCAGCTGGTGGACTTGGAAAGAGAAAGCCTTTACTTTCTGAAAACTGTCTGTAAAGACTAGAAGAGGTATTTGCTCCTTCAAATGCACAGATAACAATGCAAATCTACACGGCTCATGAATCAGGTAAACATGACATCACCAAAGGAAACTAATAAATCTCCAGTACCTGACTCCAAAGGGATAGACCTACAAATTGGTAAAAATAATTCAAAATAATCATCTTAAAGAAACTCAGTGAGATGCAGAACACAGATAGGCAACTAAACAAAATTAGGAAAACAATGCATGAACAGATATACTTTAATGAAGAAATAGAAACCATGAAAAAACAGAACTCCTAAGACTGAAGAATATGACAGAACTTAAAATTTCAATAGAAAGCTGAAAAAGCAAATTCAAATATGCAGGACAACCAACAAACTCAAAAATCAGTTATTTGAAAGTAACCACTTAAAGAAACAAAAGAAAGAAAAGCAAATGAGATCATGGGACCAATGGATTACTGTTAAGAAATGAATATATGCATTATGTGAGTCATAGAAGGAGAAGAGAGAGAGAAAGGGACACAAAGATGATTTAGAAAAATAATGGCTGAAAACTTCCCAAACATGGGAAGGATACAGATATCCAGAAATATGAAGCTCAAAGGCTCCCAAGCAGGTCATTTCAAAAATAATTACCCCCAAGACATGGGGTGCCTGGGTGGCTGAGTCTGTTAAGCGTCCGACTTTGGCTCAGGTCATAATCTCGCAGTTCCTGAGTTTGAGCCCCGCGTTGGACTCTGTGCTGACAATGCAGAGCCTGAAGCCTGCTCTAGTTCTGTGTCTCCCTTTCTACCCCTTCCCCAGTCATGCTCTGTCTCTGTCTCTCTCTCTCAAAAACAAATAAATATTAAAAATTAAAAAAAAACCTAATTACCCCTAAGGCATATAATCAACGTGTTAAAAACATCTCCGACAAGGAAGTTTACAGTGATACATGCTTATATTTAAAAAAAGAAAGAAAGATCTCAAATAAACAACCTAACATTTTACCTCAAGGACCTGGAAAAGGACAAACTAAACTCAAACTTACAGGAGAAAGGAAATAATAAAGGTTAGTGCAGAAATAAATGAAATAGGTGTTAGAAAGACAATAGAAAAGAGAAATAATTTTTTAAATAAAACAAACCTTTATCTAAGCCAACAATGAAAAAAAAAAGGTTTCAAATAAATGTAATTATAAATAAAAGAGGCGACATTACCACTGATATCACAGAAATACAATGGATCACAAGAAACTGTGTACAACTATACACCCACAAATTTGATAGCCTACAAGAAATGGATTCATTGCCAAAAACATATAACCCACCAAGACTGAATCATGAAGAAATATAACATAAGAACACATCAGTAATGAGTTAGGAGATTGAAGTACTAATCAAAAACTTTGCAACAAAGGTAAGTCCAAGAACAGATGATGCACTTGGTAAATTCCTTTCCAAACTCTTTCATAAAATTAAAGAAGGAACACTTCTGAACATATTTTATGAGACCAGCATTACTCCATACCAAAGATAAGGACACCACACAAAAATAAAATTACAGGCCAATATCCTTGCTGAACACAGATGCAAAACTTCCCATTACAATACTAGCAAACTTAATTCAACAGCATAGTAAAAGATCATACACCAATATCAAGTGAGATTCATCCCTGGGAAGCAAAGGTGTTCTAACATATGCAAATCAATTAATGTGATACACCACGTTAACAGAAAGAAGAGCAAAAACCTTTTGACCATCTCAATAGATGCAGAAAAAGTATTGATGGAATTCAACATTCTTTTATGATTAAAAAAAAGCATTCAGCAAACTAGGAATAGAAGAAATGTAACTCGGCAAAATAAAGTATATATATATCAAGCCAATAGGTAAAATTATACTCAATGTTGAAAGGCTGAAAGCTTTACTTCTGAAATCAAGAATAAGGAATGGGAGTCTACTGTCTACATTTCTATTACATACAATACTGGTAGTCCTAGCCAGGGGCAACTAGTCAAGACAAAGAACTAAAGGTCATCCAAATCAGAAAGGAAAAAGTTAAAGTATCTCTGTTTTTCAGAGCACATAATGTTTTATACAGAAAACCTTTAAGACTTTACCAAATGTCTTAAACTAATAAATGATTCAATAACTAATAAATATAACTAATAAATGATTCAATAAAGTCAAAGGACATAAAATCACTACACAAATTTCAGTTGCATTTCTATTCCCCAGCAATGACCTATCTGGAAAAGAAATTAAGAAAACAACTACATTTATACTATCATCAAAAAATGAAATACTTAGGAATAAACTTATTCAAGGAGGTGAGGAATTATACTCTAAAAATTATAAGGCAATGATGAAAGAAATTGAAAAAGATACAAATAAATGGAAAGATACCCTGTGTTCGTGGATTGGACAAATTGATATTGTTAAACTGTCCATGTTACCCAAAGCGGAATAAACATTCAATGCAATCCTTATCAAAATTCTAATGTCACATTTTTTTACAAACACAGAAAAAACAATACTAAAATTCATACAGAACCACAGAAATCCAAAAAAACAAAAAACAAAAAACAAAGCCATCTTGAAAAAGAAGAACAAATTTGATTTCAATATTTTACAAGGCCTTAACAATCAAAACAGTGTGGTAGTGGCATAAAAACAGACACATAGACCAATGGAACAGAATCTAAATCCCAGAAAAAAATCCACACATAAAAGGTCAATCAATCTTTGGCAAGGGTATCAAAAATACACAATTGGAAAATGATACTCTTCAATAAATTCAATAAATTGTGTTAGGGGAGAAAACTGTATATCCATATGCAAGCAAATAAAATTAAACTATTTTTTTTACATGATACAAATAAATTAACTCAAAATAGTTTAAAATCTTAAACATAGGGATGCTTGGCGGCTCAGTTGGTTGAGAATCTGTCTTCAGCTCAGGTCACAATCTTGTGGTTTGTGAGTTCCAGCCCCACACTGGGCTCTGTGCTGACAGCTCAGAGCCTGGAGCCTGCTTCAGATTCTGTGTCTTCCTCTCTCTCTGCCCCTCCCCCACTCACACTCTATCTCTCCCTCAAAAATAAGTAATAATAAAACATTTTTTTAAAAGGCTTAAACATAATACCTTAAACTCCTAGAAGAAAACATGGAGAAAAAGTTCTTTGACAATCTTGGCAACAATTTCTTGGATATGACACGAAAGCAAAAGCAATAAAAGCAAAATTAAATGAGTGGGACTACATCAAATTAAAATATTTCTATACAGCAAAGGAGACTTCCAATAAAAAGAAATAGCAATCCATGGAATGAGATAAAATATTTGCAAATGACATATTTTAATAAAAGGTTAATGTAAGGAACTCCTACAACTCTACAGCAGAAATAAATAAATAAAAACAAAACAAAAAAAAAAAAAAACAAATCTCATTTAAAAATGGGCAAAAGACCTGAATAAACATTTTTCCAAAGAAGATATACAATGGCCCACAGGTATATAAAAAGGTGCTCAACTTCACTAATTACCAGGGAAATATAAATCATAACCACAATGAGATATCACCTTACAGTTGTTAGGCTGGCTATTATCTAAAAGGCAAGAGATAGTAAGTGTTCTTGCATGTGTGGAGAAGAGGGAAAACGTGTATACTGTTGGTGGGAATGTGAACTAGTACAGTCACTATGGAAAACAATATGGAGGCTTTTCATAAAAATAAAAAATGAACTACCCTATGATCCAGCAATCCTACTTCTGGGTATATATCCAAAGGAAACGGAATAAGTAACTTGAAGGGATATCTGCTTGCTCATGTTTATTGAGTCATTATTTACAATAGCCAATATTGAAAACAATGTAAGTGTCCATTGAAGGATGGGTGGATAATGTATATTAAACTATCCAATTGGTGGGAATGATGATATGAATATTAAATGATCATGTTGTACAATTTAAAAAACTTCACATTGTGCAACTTAAATATAATACAACTTCTATTTGTCAGTTTTACCTCTATAAATCTGCAGAAAATAAATTAATAAAAGAGAAAAGATTAAAATAAATAAATATATTTCTAAATATCTGCATCTATATCATCTATCTATCTATCTATCTATATATCAATATTACTCCAGGTGAGAAGCCCTTATTTAGAAGCTTGTTTTTCTCTGGTCTTTTTATAGGACTAGCTTTCGTCATTATCAAAGCTCTTTATATATAAATTCTATGCCAAATGATCTCTGCTCTAATCTTTAATATTTCCTTTAACTTATTTGTGCCAGGTGATATATGGAATTGTTGAATCACTATATTGTACACCTGAAACTAATATTACACTGTATGTTAACTAATTGGAATTTAAACAAAAACTTGAAAAAACTATGAACAGAAATTTACAGCAAACATAATACTTAATTGGAAATGTTGCAAACTTTTCTCTGTAAGGTATTAATTGAAAGAAAGTTGTCTGGCACCATTTATACATTCTACATAATTTTGTAGTGGGGTTCATAGTCAGTGCCAAAATCAAGAAAAAGGAATAAAATATATAAGGATTATAATGAAGGAAATAAAACTTTCATTATCCACAGACAATATACTTTGAATGTATTATTAAAATTATTCAATGAATATACCATGGTAGCAGAATATGAGAACAATATATAAAAATGTTTTATATGTACATAGAAACTACAAAAAATTAAAACATAAAGTTTTAAAATAAGCTACTTAAAATATGCATTTCTTTAGTATATGTAAATAACATCTTACAATAATATGGAAATGTAAAAAATACTCAGGAATAAAGTTAATGTTAGAGATATGTAAAAGCTCAACACAGAAAACTATGAAACATTAGTGAGAAAAACTTATGTAGGTCTAAACAGATAGAGCATATAGCATGTTCATTGGTGTAAAGTCTCAATTTTTAAAGATATACTCCCTTAATGTATCTATCCACTCATTACAATTATACAAAGCTCCATTATGTTTTTTGTGAAAACTGACATACTTCTTTTAAAATTCATATGCTTGCACTCTCAACAATAGCCAAATTATGGAAAGAGTCTAAATGTCCATCAACTGATGAATGGATAAAGAAATTGTGGTTTATATACACAATGCAGTACTACATGGCAATGAGAAAGAACGAAATATGGCCCTTTGTAGCAATGTGGATGGAACTGGAGAGTGTGATGCTAAGTGAAATAAGCCATACCGAGAAAGACAGATACCATATGTTTTCACTCTTATGTGGATCCTGAGAAACTTAACAGAAACCCATGGGGGAGGGGAAGGAAAAAAAAAAGAGGTTAGAGTGGGAGAGAGCCAAAGCATAAGAGACTGTTAAAAACAGAACAAACTGAGGGTTGATGGGGGGTGGGAGGGAGGGGAGGGTGGGTGATGGGTATTGAGGAGAGCACCTTTTGGGATGAGCACTGGGTGTTGTATGGGAACAAATTTGACAATAAATTTCATATATTGAAAACAAAATTAAAAAAATAAAATTCATATGCTTACGTTAAAGATGAAAATTACACAAGACACTATTGAAGAAAAAAAAACAATGTAGGAAGACACAATTTAGTAAATGTCAAATACATCCCTGGTAAAATAAATTTTTAGCAAATATATAACTATCAAGAAATATTAATTAAGACAGCATAGTATTGATTGAAGGATAGACAAATATAACAATTTAACAGAATTGTGAGTCCAGAAACAAACCCACATATACGTGGAGTTTTATTTAATTTCAATGCTCTCATGGAATATAAGTAGGAAAAAATATCTTTTGATGAATGGGGTTGATTCAATTGGATATTAATATGGAGGAAAATGGAACTCGACCCCTAACTCACACCATGTACACACACATACACACACACACACACACACACACGTCACATAAAATTCAAGTGAATTGTAGATGACAGTATGAAAAACTAATAAATCTAGTAACAGTAGTATAGGAAAATATCTTCATAAATTCATTAGATATTATTTTTGGAAAAGAAATGCTCAGTCTCTTCATCTCAGAGCTAAAAGAGCAGTTCTACCTTCTCACTCATCTCAGCTGCTTGCCTTCAGCTACCAATCCTCCTTTGAAACTCACACTGTAGTCCAACTATATCTTCAGCTTTTCATCCTGTCTATTGGCATCACCCACCTCATGTCCCTCTTCTAAATTGTGTTTCTGGTTTTTTTTTTGTTTTAATTATTTTTTTTTTTTGAGAGAGAGACAGAGCGCAAGCCAGGAAGGGGCAGAGAGAGAGGGAGACACAGAATCCGAAGCAGACTTCAGGCTCTGGGTTGTCAGCACAGAGCCTGATGTGGGGCTCGAACTCATGAGCCCTGAGATCATGACCTGAGCTGAAGTCAGATGCTTAACAGACTGAGCCACCCAGCCCCCCCCCCTTTCCTTATTTTCTTAATCTTTGAAATCCTTCCTACTTTTAACACACTTCATTGGCTGGTTTTCTAACCTTGATCAAATGAGATGTCCGTGTGCTCTACTCCTGATCCCAGGTGCATGAACAGGAGAGATGCTTAGAAGTCAGACAAGTTTTAGAGAACAAATCCACATCGAATTTCCCCAACCAAGTCCTGACAATGCCATTCAGTTATTTTATCTAATTATCTCAACCCTCCCTGTCAATATTTTGAATTTTTCTCATTCTTTTTAAACTCCAACAAAATTTGATCTCCTCCTTTCCCCCCTTAACTAAGAAAAAGAAAACTGCCCAGTGTGAGCTCTTTCAGCTTTCTTCTTCACAATGTCTCCATATATTGTTTCAATCTTTCATCCATTCTAATTCAGATGAAATGTGTTTTCTATTTATCTATATCCCTTCATACCTCATCACAAATCTCTAAACATGTATATATGTGTTTGTTTCTGTATCTCATTGTCTTTCATTGCCTCTAGGCTTTACCAAGCTATTCTATTTAGCCCAATAATTTTTAAATATCTCCACTGAGAATAAGTGATTATAAAACTTATTTGGGACAACGTCCCTCTCAAGCTATCTTTCTGTGTCTCCTTGCGCTCACAAGAAAAATGATGAATATTTTTTATTTATAAACCTCTTTACTAAACACTACCTTATTAACTTCATGGAATATAATAACGAGCTAATTGCCACATTTATCAGCCAACTTTGTTTACTATATTTTGATTATCTCTCAGCAGAATTTCATTACCGCACCTTTTTCTTAATATTCTCTTCTCCCCACACCTTCTTTTATGAAATATATTTCTCTCCTAGTTCCCATTCTATTTGATATCATGTTCTTTTTCCTTTTTTCTAGTTCCTCTGTTTTTATTCACATTTTTATTATAGATATTCTCTAATGTTTTAAATTTTTTCCTTCTCTTTCCATGCTTTATTTTATTCTTCACACCCTTGACTTCATCTTCTTATGTGCTTATTACTTTTAAATCCATATCTTTAGTACCCACCTCAAAAATTACTTCAGTACCATCTCTTCAATGAAACCATTATTGATGGTCATCAAAATTCATGACTTCTTTCTCTTTATTTGTATAGTACTTTATATATTTTATTTTGAGCTTAGTAATATTTCTTTATATTCAGAGTAGCTATTTATATGTCTACATGTCTACCTTATTTCAAGTATAAATCCTTTGGAAGCAAGGACCATGACTTTGCCATCTCTGTATGGCGATTTTGAGAACTGGATTTTTTTTTCTCTTTTCCAATAGGAGACCATTTCCAGACAAATTTCCTCTCTGTCAGTGTGTCAAGCTTTAGCCATATGCTATCATTAGAATTACCTGTAGACAGCATAGAAATAAGAGCCATTTTTTGCTCTGTCTCATGGAGTTTCATCCAAAATCTAATTTCTATGCCAAGAAAACTGTACACAATTACAAATGTTCTTGGCATTTCAGTACATTAATTTTAAGCATTACACTGTTCTGGCCACTGACTTCTGTAAAGTGTGTATGCATGATGTAAAATAAAATAATTCAATCACGTTTAATATGTCCTTCCAAAAGGGTAACTGGTAGAAATCTCAGCAGAATCTCCGATAAGATATAACAGAACAAGAGTCGTGCTGCTTTGGAGAATCACTGCTTCATTTACTGTAACTTTACCCAGGAACTCAAGGAGGTATTTCACATCTCTGTCTCATTATATGTTATGCTTTTATTTATTTAAAAATATTTATTGTGGTTATCTGCAATAAAGTGAAAATTGAAGTTTTGGTTGATATTCTCTCAACAATTCCAGTCAATGAAATGAACTTTCTTTTTTTTTTTTTAATTTATTTTACCACTTCTATACCACTATACTACTGTACCACTTTTCTACCTACATGATGCTCAAATGGAGTGAGAGAGGAAAATCTGACTTAATTTTTCCATTCTATGATTTCAATGGCCTTCCCCTTATCTCATTTTATCTTCATGTGCTGGCCAGAGTAGAATGCATGGTTTTGTTAAGTTTTATCAAAGAATAAGGGAACCTAATTGACATTCCTGTACATTAATATGCAGCCATTCTTGATATTTTCCTTTGCATTCTTTGACCTTCATAAAATAACTACCTCAACACACATACAGAAATAGAGTTCAAAATTAACTATTTGAAATTAATAGTTTTCACCTGTTGGGAACATTCTTCATTCAGCTCACACTAGTTTGTTCATAACTGACATGCAATAAAAATTGGAAAACTATTGTTGCCATATAGTATACTATTGAGTACTCTCACACCTTCTGGAATGGTTAGTAGTTTCCCTTCATTTATATGTAGCCTACACCGTAGACTAAAACTTAAAAAAAATGTTACAATAAGACTGACTTTTTTAGTTCTGTTTTAAATAAAGCTCCAAATGTTGATTTTTATTTTAGAATTATTTTTTGAGTGGGGTGCCTGGGTGGCTCAGACCATTAAGCATCAGACTTTGGCTCAGGTCATAATCTCACAATTCACAAGTTCGAGACCCACGTTGGGCTCTGTCACGACAGCTCAGAACCTGGAGCCTGCTTCACATTCTGTGTCTCCCTCTCTCTCTGCTCCTACCTTGCTTGTGCCCTGTCTCTCTCTCTCTCTCTCTCTCTCTCTCTCTCTCTCAAAAATAAACATTTAAAAACTAATTTAGTTTTAGAGTTATTCCATGGTTTTCTTCATATTTGCTGGCCCACAAATGTGAGCCAGAGCTTGTCATATGAAATTCAAAATGATATAAATTTAGTAGGTGTTGTTACTCACCCATTACCAACCTTGTCTGTAGTTGAAAAATAATGAATGGGTAATTTTCAAGATGTTTGGTACAGATTAGGAGAGAAGCATAGAGTCCAGTGCCTGTCAGGTTCTCCTTGCCCAGGTTCTCCTAAGATGACTAAGTACTAAGGAAACTGTCCTGGGTGAAATGAGCCTTTAGAAACCAAATCACTTCATCATGAATGTTGTTATCTATGTGTCATATGTAAGTATCATATTCTGCATTATGGTTTTCTACCCATTTAAGTTTTTATCGAAACAGGTGATTATACCTTTTTTCACTGATTTTTGGGGGACCAATGAAAAGGAGAAAATGAAAATTATCTATAGTATAAGAAAAACCCAAAAAGAGGAAGATAAATAATGCAGAATATTGTAATTGAATTAAGAGGTGATTTAAACCAAATATACAAAGGTTTAGAAGTCTGTTTACCCATAAGCATAGTTCTGATATTTAACCACTAAACACAAAGATCATTCTGCCCTATAACAAAAATTTGATATAGAGGTTGAGAGCTTGCAGGGCAGCTGGGTGGCTCAGTTAAGCGTCCAATTTAGGCACAGGTCATGATCTCATGGCTCATAAATTTGAGCCCTGCATCAGGCTCTGTGCTGATAGCTCAGAGCCTGGAGCTTGCTTAGGATTCTGTGTCTCCCTCTCTCTCTGCCCCTCCTCTACTCATGCTCTGCCTCTCTCTCTCTCTCCCAAAAATAAATAAAAACATTAAAAAATTAATAAAAACAAGAAGTTGACAGCTTGGGTGATAAAACAGACCATCAGCTTTCAGGGCAAATGGTACATCTTTGCTTCAACATAGTCAGTGACCAAGTGATTTATTCAAATTAGTTAAATGGTCCATATGGACAGTCATCTCGTATATATGGAACTATTATTCAATATCTAGTGTTCAGGATATAACCTCCATAAATAACCCAGAGAGCATATTTTTTTTAAATAAACAATAAATTTTACAACATGGTTGTTTTCCTAAAACCTCTGTAATCCAGTGAATTATGTATAAATTTAAACTACTGTGATGGAGGGGTGCTTGAGTGGCTCAGTCAAACCTCTGACTCTTGGTTTTGGCTCAGGTCATACACGGTTCCTGAGTTTGAGCCTCAAATGAGGCTCTGTGCTGACAGCATGAGGCCTGCTTGAGATTCTTCCTTTCTCGCTCTCTCTCTGTCTCTGCTCTGCTCATTCTCTCTCTCTCTCTCTCTCTCTCTCTCTCTCTCTCTCAAAAATAAATAAATAAACTTAAAAAATGTATTAAGCTATCGCTATTTAATGTATCTAACATAATTTTGAGTCTTTTAAGCTTTCCACTATTGACATTTGGGGGAGATTAACACATTCATCACATGATTATTGCTTGCTATTTCAATAGATAACTGCTATCGTTCTAAGATTCTTCTTTGAAAATTCAAGGAATGGTATGGTCCTATTTCAAAGCCCTGAACACCTTTTTCCACACAATTTTTGGTTTTGTAAAATTTTATATCTTTCATAACTTTTATCTTTCTAGACACACAAGTCCTAATATTATTACCTGAATATGTATGAGTGTGTTGTCAATCTTTCCATCATTTAGTTTTCTCTTTACCAAACCTTTTCCAGCTGAATTACTTGGAACTCTGCTCTAGTGCTCCATAATAAAATGCCTGTCAAATGGAAATATTTTTTTCCAAATAGGTACTACCAAATATTCCATCAAGAAGTGATTATTTCTTTATTAATTATTTAATTTAGGTCCTGCCAGGGTATGACAGTGATGAGCTATTCATTATGTGTAATTATGAGTACTGACTTAGCTTCTACAGGAAGTAAAATTAGTAATTTAACCATAGATAAGTATAATCTTAGTAAATTTATGAGAAAATTATACATAAGAAGAAATATCATTAATATTTAAAATCCAAGTGGCTTGGAATAACTGTTTGTCAGGAACAGGAAGTACAAAACCCTAAAAATGTTTAGATATTATGACATAAATTGATCAATCTTGTGTAGATCTGAATTGGTTAAGCTACCTATAGTTATATATTTTAAGTTCATAGTGTTTGAATTATTGTTTTCTATTTCTTTATAATTAAAGGCAATGAAATGCACAGAGCATTCAGGAAACCAAATATAATATTAAGAGAGAAAACAAGAATTTAGTTCAAACTGTGGTCTTCTACTACTTACTTGGTTGTTAATTTTCTCCATGACCTTCAGTCAGTAACCTCACTGAGTCTCAGAGGATATAATAATCCTGACCTGCTTCACAGGGGCGTGCTGTACCTTAATTGATGTGTGTTAAGTACCTGGAGGTACTTTAATGAAAGCCATTATTGAAATGCA
The DNA here is from genome assembly GCF_016509475.1 of Prionailurus bengalensis. Taxonomy (NCBI): domain Eukaryota; kingdom Metazoa; phylum Chordata; class Mammalia; order Carnivora; family Felidae; genus Prionailurus; species Prionailurus bengalensis. Next base: position 105,789,528 of record NC_057361.1, read on the forward strand.
ATTTTTAACATTGGGGATAATGAAATTAGCTTAGATGGTTTAGCCAAGCCTCGTGTGAAGATGGTTTCTGAGTTCAAGAGCACAAAAATTCCCTAACACAAAACTTAAAAAAAGATCTCAAAAAGCAAAAACAGAAAATGAAACCATAACTGGCTAATTTGCTGACTTTAGCAGCATTGGGGCCTGCAGTTTATTACTTTGTCTCTGATCAAGTACATTGCAATCAATGCAAATTACTACAGAGATGCTAGAAGATAATTCTGCAAAAATGTCAAAAATGCAAAAATTGGGAGAGCTGGATAGGCTAGAAATGACTATTGATTTTGTAAAGGTTGCTAAATTACTACAATACCACCTTACTTTAAGGTAGATTGCAAATCTTGCATTTTAAGCAAGATCAACTCTAATTTTAAACTTCAGGAAAGGTTTAGTGTATTATACACATTACTTTCATACATAAGAAATTTAGAAGATCATGTGCTTACCTAGTGGAAACTAGCTGTTAAATTCCCAGTAAGGCTCATCCTTCTGCTCAACAGTTCCTACCTGTCCATATACATTTCAGCAGGCTTCTCTTTACATTCAGCAATCAGACCAGAATAGAAATAAGCAAAAAAAAAACCAAAACAACACAAAACAAAAAACTCCTCCTTATTGTAAAGAAATGACAGAAACGTACAAAAAAAGTATTTTCAGAAAATGACCTGAATAATGGATATTCAATCTTAAGTAATGCCACACTTACATTTACCATTTTTTATTCATGCTATTTTAATTGGTGTCCATTGCTTTTAAATAGCATAACAATGCTTAGAACAGAGGGTCACACAAATTGAAAATTCAAGACTTACAGGAAGTTTCTCCAGTTAGATATTAGTTTTTAGTCACTGTCGAAATTTTCAGTGCCTCTAAATATAACGTAATTATTCTTTTAGGATTCTTTTTTCTATTGTTTACTTATAGTCACTAAAAATTTTGGGAAATATGTTAAAAATTGCAACAAATACCCATGATATTACTTTTTACAATTAACAAAATTATTTTATATTAATGAAAACTTTTTTCATTAATTTTTTTTAATGTTTATTATTTTTTTTTGAGAGGGGGAGAGACAGAGTGCAAGCTGGGGAGGAGCAGAGAGAGAGGGAGACACAGAATCCAAAGCAGACTCCAGGCTCTGAGCTGTCAGCATAGAGCCCGACACACTCAGGGACGGTAAGATCACGACCTGAGCCCAAGCCAGACGCTCAACCGACTGAGCCACCCAGGCGCCCCAAAGCTTTTTTCATTTTTAAATTCATACCACATGTGTATTTAACATGGAGATCACGGTTTAAATCCAATTGTCCTTCCAACCTCACCAAAGCATATCACTATTGTGAATGCTTTTATAATTATAATACGTTTCATATTCTATAACTTATATACGTATATAAGTAAAACATATACTATTTGTTTTTGGTATTTATATGTTTTAAATATGTAATAATGGCATCTATATTGCTTGTATCATTGTACAATTTGCTCTTTCACTTTAATGTGTTCTTCACATATATTAATGTTGATATATACGGACTTATTTCTGTAATTTAAACATATATAGTTAATATTCGATTGTATTTATATACCATAATATTTTTATATGTACCTCTACTGATGTATGTTTTGACTGATTTTCATAGGTTTTGCTATGGCAAACAAGGTATGAATGTCTCCTTGTGAACATGGACTAGTTTTCCTTGGGCATATACCTAGGATTTGAAATAATATATAATTATCTCTTTATATTTTTAAGTTAGTGGATTATTCATTCCTTTCTGAAGAGCTATGTCAGTGCAAACTGTCATCAGTGATACATTGGAGTTATAACCTTTTTTTATTTTTGGAAAATGAATAGATATTTTTTTTTCCAGGGAAGACATACAGATGGCCAACAAGCACATGAAAAGATGCTCAATGTCACAAATTATTAGGAAAATTAAAATCAAAACCACAATGAGATATCACCTATGCCTGTCAAAATGCCTAAAATAAAAAAAGACAAGAAATACCAAGTGTTATAAAGGTTGTAGAGAAAAAGGAACTCTCATGCACTGTTGAGCATGTAAATTGGTATAGCCACTGTGGATAAGAGTATGGAGCTTCCTCAATAATTTAAAAGTAGAAATACCATATAGTCCAATAATTCCACTACTGAGTATTTACCCAAAGACAATGAAAACACTAATTTGAAAAGATATATGCACCCTATGTTAATTGTAGCATGATTTATAATAGCCAAGCTATAGAAGTAACCAGAGTGCCCATTGGTGAAAGAATGGATAAAGAAGATGTGATATATATGAGAAAGAATGGATAAAGAAGATGTGATATATATGCACACAAACACAAGCATGCACACACACACACACATACACACAAATGGAATGTTACTTAGCTCCAAGACAAAGAGATCACCCCATTTGTGACAACATGGATGGATCTAAGGGGTATTATGCTAGGTGAAATAAGTCAGAATGAGATGGACAAATACCATGTGATTTCACTTACATCTGGAATCTAAAAAATAAATAAAAACGAACCAGAACTATAAACACAGAGAATAAACTGGTGGTTGTCAGAAGAAAGGGGGGTGGGGAGTGGACAAAATGGGTTAAGGGGAGTGGGAGATACAGGCTTCCAGTTATAGGATGAATAGGTCACTGAGATGAAAGGTACAACATAGGGACTATAGTAAATGGTATTGTAATTATATTGTATGGTAACAAATGGTAGCTACACTTGTGGCCATATATAGACTTGTCAAATAACTATATTGTATACCTGAAACCAATGCAACTTTGTGTGTCAACTATACTCAAATAAAAATAAATAAATAATTTTCAATATTATATTATCACTTAGCAAAAAGATGCAGAACAGTGTCCAATGGTAGGATGAATATATATATATTCAAGGTTACAAGTGTCATAATGAAATAACACAGATTGATTGGCTTAAATGACAGAAATATTTTCTCACAGTTCTGGAGCTAAGGCTTTGGGTTGCAGATGCCCACCTTCTCCCTGCATCTTTACATACCCTTCCTTCTATGTTTGTGCATCTTTGGTGTCTCTTAACGTGTCCAAATTTTATCTGCTTATCAGGATACCAGTCACATTGGATTAAGGCCTACCCATATGACCTCATTTAACATTAACTACATCTTTAAGGGCTCCATCTCCAAATGCAGTAACATTCCTGGGTACTGGGGGTTAGAGGAAATTTTGAGGGAACACAGTTTAGAGTAAAATGTGCATATATATTGTTTGTACTCTCTAAAATTATATATATGTTTGAAAAATACATATTTTCATTTAATTATATTTCAATTAATATAATTGAATTAAATTTCTATTAATTTATATTTAATTTGAAATGTATTTAATTGAAATGTTTATCAAACAATGAGTGTAAGAGAGGAATTATATATATATATTTTAATAAAAGCAAATTTCCATTTAAATTTAAATCAATAGGACATATGAGGAGCTCTCTTTCTAAGAATGGAAAGTGCCTTTTTCCATCTTATAATTCACTCATCTCAACACTTTCCAAAGAAGTCATAAATGTGTTCTATTTTAAATAAATAAATAAATAAAATTGAAAGGTTGTTACCTAAATTTCAGAAAAAGGTTGCTAATGAACCAAATTAGTTTTGTAAACCCAGTGGAATTTCATTGTCTTGAACCAAACTAGTTTTATAAACCCAGGTGAATTTCACTGTCTTAAATCCCAGTGACTAAGAATGATTATGTATCTCAAATGTGATAGTGATAGAAAAGTTCTTTGAGTGTATTTGATATATAATGTATTAATACATTACAGTTGGTCAATAAATTGAGACACTTGACATGCAAATGACTCAAATCTGATGAAATCCATTGTTAAGGAGAAAATTTGAAGGTATTTGTTCAAATAGTTAAATAAAAGTTGACAATAGATCTTTTCCTCATTTTTATGGACATTCCAACTGAAATACTTTTAGAATCTAGGAGTCAAATGAAGTATTAGGATTTTCCAGATAACATTCACATTTCACTTTGTTTTTAAAAAAGAATAAACTTGTCCTTAGTGGCTTGAAAGCCTCAGATATAAAGCCTTTCCCTTATCAAGAAGTCACTGATTGTATCTGTGTTTAGTTTCCTGCCCTCGGTTCCAATTTTTTTTTACCTTGCTTGTGATTCTATCTTACAATTTTGTAATACATTGTGAGTTTTTTTTAAATTGGATATTTCCTTATTTGCATAAACAACAAATCCTGAATTCCAAATGTCACATGTGTACAAGTAAATATGGCACAGAATCCAGAGTTGCAATGACAACTATGGCAAATCACCTCTCATTTAATTCAAAATGTCTCCTGGTATTTCACCCTTCTGATGGGCTACATAAGATTAAGTCCTTCAAGAATAATGGGCATAATTCCTGTGGAAATACAATGTCATGTTTGAAAGAATTCCTCTGCAAAGGAAAAAAAAGTAGTGTAAACCAACTTAATATTTCCAGTGATAGTATGACAAATAAGAAATAGATTTCCTTCTGTTTTCCAAATATAAAGGATGACAATAACAAAAGTTAAAAAAGATGGGGCGCCTGGGTGGCGCAGTTGGTTAAGCGTCCGACTTCAGCCAGGTCACCATCTCGCGGTCCGTGGGTTCGAGCCCCGCATCAGGCTCTGGGCTGATGGCTCGGAGCCTGGAGCCTGTTTCCGATGCTGTGTCTCCCTCTCTCTCTGCCCCTCCCCAGTTCATGCTCTGTTTCTCTCTGTCCCAAAAATAAATACAAAACGTTGAAAAAAAAAGTTAAAAAAAAAAGTTAACATTTTTTGTTAAAGATATATTTATAGACTTGAATATAATTTTACAATTAAAACATATTTGGTCAATTAAATGAGTTTATAAGAACACCAATACTTCAAGTAGTTTGAACTCTTCTGTACTCAGAATATCCCTCATGCAGTCAACACATTCTAGATGTATTGTTGAAATAAACAATCTTTATTTTAACAAAAATAAATACTCTTTTACCACTTTTATTAAATTCAACAAGGATTTGTCTTCTTGAAATTCAATTGGATGACAGAGATTGCAATTGGTAAAAATTATTTGATTAGAGAGTATCATTAGATTAGAAGGAATTAAATTACGATTACTAAAAATTACAGGTAATTACAATACAGCTTAATTTCAAAGCTAAACTCATCCTCCAAAGAAAAACATTTTATCCATGTGCTTAAAATATGCCAGTATATCTATTAATGTGATGCATAATAATGGCTTTGGTCATTTGAAAGCCAAAAGTATGTAATTGAACAATTATTGTAGCCACACTACCTGAAGGCACTATTTGTCAAGAGAGTTATATGATGGCCAATTATAGCCACTCAACCTTGAAGGATAATTTTATCTTCTGATGGGAACAAATTACCATTATACTTCTTTTTTTTCTTAAAGTTTAACTATTGGCTTTTACAATATAAATCTAAAATGAACACATATCTAAGTGCCTGACTTGCTTTGATTTAAGTAAAATTGTCTAATATACATATTTATTAGAATACATCATATAAATGTTCACAGCAAATTAAAACCTCAACCTTCAAGAGCATAGACACATTCTAAGAAATAGGGGTAAAGTTTTGAATTCCTAAAATAGCAGACACATAAATCTTACTCTTGAACTATGAGTTTTTCTTACAGACTTTGGTTTTTAATATACCAATTGGTTACCTGTTTTTCTGTCTCAGAATAGATTAAAAGTAATAAACCAGGGGGAAAAATGTGTTAAAGGCACTTAGAATGGCAGCAGGAGAAATAGCAGCTTAAAACATGACTTAAACACAGGGAATAGAATAAATAAGAGACAGTCATGAACTTTACTCCTGCACATCACAATAAAGTGTACTCTTAATGTTTATTTCAGTTATTAAGAAATGGTTATAGTATGTTCAGTGTTCTTGGACTACCAGGGAGTAGAATAAATATTAGAAAGTTTTCCATCAAAAATTATTTTTTAATTGCAATTTCATTTTCTTGGAATTTAGTTATTCACTTTCCTCAGTGAAGCCAAGTAAGGTAAACATTATTCTACATTTGTGTGATACAAAGTAGGATTTAATATTCCAGAAAGAATAGTGCTTTCTTAAGATATTATTAAGCTACACCTTCTTGTCTAGGTGTTTAATTTTAAAAATGAAAGAGTTTAAAATTTCAATTATTTGATGGATTTCTTTAATAATTTCTGGTTGTAAATGTGTCTATACCTTAAAACCTATCCATCTGTCTCTTTGAGGTTTGGGGAACAATTTGGAGCAGTATTTCACAGTACATTTTATAGCAGGGATCCTTCATTTGTGTTCTTTTGGTCCTGCTGATACCTGAAATGAAAATTAGAGATGTATAATGTTTATTTGGTCTGTGAATTATGGGAAACAATTCATTGGAAAACATTGGGAAACACTGAATGGAGCCTTTTAAATAATTAGTCCAATGAATCTGATTAATTTAAACCAAACATAAAAAGGAAATATAACAAGCACACAGAAAAAACACCCCCCTCTCTGAAAAGTTAAACTACCTCCACTAATTTGTTAGATATCAAAGAGTTATCTGATAATGAAATTTGTAATTTATCTACAAGACTGAGTTAGTAGAATACCTAATGATAATGGCTAAGAACATGATCTCCAGACTGTATTCCATAGTTTACTACTTATGTGACCTTAAACAAGTTACTTATCCTTTCTTAAACATTGTCTTATAAACAAAGGGGAGGTGGATAATACACACTATTTTCCATGGTGGATAATACTAAAGTAACATTATTAAAAAATATGTTTGTTTACAGCCTTGAGGAAATAACAGGGTCTCACTTTCCCCTTGATTCGTTTTCACTTCATTTTACTTATCTTTTTATTTTCTTAAAATTTTAATTAAATATAATAATTAACATATAATATTTTATCAGCTTCAGGTATACAACATAGTGATTTCACAATTATATACATTATGAAATGCTCACCACAGTAAGTGTAGTTACCCTGTCACCATACAGAATTATTATGATACTATCAACTATATTCCCTATGCTGTACTTTTTATCCCTGTGACATTTATTTTATAACTGGAAGTTTGTTCCAAATCAAAATGCTTGAGGAATTTACTATCTATTTTATGGCCACCATAAATTATGGTTTTAATTTATGAACTAGAGTTGGCAAATATGGAACAGATGTCTCCATAAATAAAAGTATGTCTTAGGTAACATATAATATTATAATAATTTAGAACATATTTTGAGTCAAGCACTCTCATTTAAGTATATAATTTCATTATCATGTCTAATCATCACAGAAGTATTTTGCCATTCACATAGTTCAGATGAGAAAATGAGGCCTAGAATAATTTAGTTACATTCCCCAAATTCCAAGCTATAGCAGTTTTTTGGTGGAGTCGTAGAGTTCTCTAGTTATAGTATCTGTCGCGACCGGCGCGACAAACACCGAGGTCAGGGTCCTGAGGGTAAGGGAAAGCAAGAAAAAAGAGAGAGAAGAGAAAGTTTGGGAACAGGAGGGTCCCCTGGGCTGATGGCCCAAGTGAAGGCTTTATTGTTGCTGTACACAATCTTTTATATCCAGACTCTTATGGGTCAGGCCATTCTAAGAATAAACAGGTTTCACATAATCGCTGCCAACCAAAACATTTAGTTCTGTGTTTCTTGTGCATTTTCTAGACGGGTCATAACAAGACCTTGTTGATAAGATTGCTAGCAAAACACAATTCCCATGTTTGTTTCTATCTGACTCGGGGTAGAAAAAGGGAGGTAGCATTACTGCCAACACCTGCAGACCACAGGCTTCAGGAATTAACTTTGTCAGCCTTGACAAGGCTTTCCTATGCCCTTGAAAGTGGGGGAATGGGAGGGGGAACCACCGGTTTGGCTGAGTCAACAGGGAACATTGCTCGACCTGGTCTCAGCCTGGCACCGGGGCCCGGCCCCCCACAAGTATCATGTCATCTGCAAATAGAGGAAGTTGTATTTCTCCCTTACCAATTTGGATGGCATTTATTTCTTTTTGTTGTCCAATTTCTGTGGTTAGGAATTCCACTACTATTTTGAATAAAAATGGTGAGAGTGGACATACTTGTCTTGTTCCTGGACTTAGGGGAAAAGCTCTCAGTTTTTCCCCATTAGGTGTGATATTCACTGAGGGTTTTTCATATATGGCCTTTATTATGTTGAGGTATATTCCCTTGAAACTTAATCTGTTGAGAGCTTTTATCATAAATGGATGTTATACTTTGTCAATTGCTTTTTTCTGTATCTATTGAAATGGTCATGTCTTTTTTATCCTTTCTCTTACTGATGAGATGTATTATGTTGATTGATTTATAAATATTGAATCACCCTTGAATTCCATAAATAAATCCCATTTGATTGTGGTGAATGATTTTTCTTATGTGTTGTTGGATTTGGTTTGCTAGCATTTCATTGTGGATTTTTGTATCTTGTTCATTAGAGATATTAGTACTGTGGCTCTATTTTTTATTTTTGTATGGTGTCTTTATCTGGTTTCAGTATCAGGGTGATACTGGCCTCATAGAATGAATTTGGATATTTTCCTTCTTCTATTGTTTGGCATAGTTTGAGAAGATAGGTATTAACTCTTTTACAACTGTTTGGTAAAATTTACCTGTAAAGGCATCTGGTCCTGAACTTTTGTTTGTTGAGTTTCTGATTACATTAAATCTCCTTGCTGGTAATAGGTCTGTTCAAGCTTTCTATTTCTTTCTGATTCAGTTTTGGTAAATCATATGCCCCTAGGAACATATCCATATCTTTTAGTTTGTCCAATTTGTTGGTATATAGTTTTTCATAATGTTTTCTTATAATTGTTTTCATTTCTGCAGTATTGGTTGTTATTTCTCCTCTTTCCTTTGTGACTTTATTCATTGAGTTTTTTTTTCTCTTTTTAGACAAATATGGCTGGAGGTTTATCAATTTCATTGATCTATTCAAAGAAGCAGCTCCTGGTTTTATTGATCTGTTCTATTGATTTTTTGTTTCAATATCACATATATCTGCTCTAATCCTTATTATTTCCTTCCTTCTGATGGTTTTGTGCTTTGCTTGTTGTTATTTTTATAGCACCTGTAGGTGTATGGTGAGGTGGTTTATTTGAGATTTTTCTTGCTTCCTGAAGTAAGCCTGCATTGTTATAAACTTACCTCTTAGAACAGGTTTTGCTGTATCTCAAAGGTTTTGGACCACTGTGTTTTCACTTTTGTTTCTTTCCATGTACATTGTATTTTCATCTTTCAGTTATTGTTTGGCCCATTTATTGTTTAGTAGCATGTTATTTAACCTCTATGTATTTGTGGTCTTTCCAGGTTTTTCTTTTTGGTTGATTTCTAATTTCCATAGCATTGTGGTCAGAAGACATGCATCGTATAACTTTGATATTTTTGAAATTTTGAGGCTTGTTTTGTAGCATAATATGTGATCTATTCTTGAGAGTGTTCTTTGTGCATTTCAAAAGAATGTGTATTCTTTGGTTTTACAATTGAATTTTCTGAATATATCTGTTAAATTCATGTGGTCCACAGTGCCATTCAAACCACTGTTTCCTTGTTGATTTTCTGTTAGGATAATCTGCCCTTTGATCTAAGTGGAGTGTTCAAGTTCCCTACTATTATTGTATTACTATTTATTTGTTTCTTTATGTCTGTTATTGACTGTTTTATGTATTTGGGTGCTTCTATTTTGGGTGCATATACGTATGTAATTGTTGTATCTTCTTGTTGGATTGTTCCTTTTATTGTTATATAGTCTATTTTCTGTCTTTTTAGAGTTTGTTTTAAAGTCTATTTTGACTGATGTAAGTATTGCTACTCTGTCTTTCTTTTGATATCCATTTGCATGATAAATGATTCTTCATCACCTCACTTTCAATCTGCAGGTATCTTTTGGTATGAAATGAGTCTCGTATAGGCAACATATAGATGGTTCTTGTTTTTTTGTCCACTCTGTCACCCTATGTGTTTTGATTAGAGCATTATGCCTTGTACATTAAAGGTAATTATTGATAGATATAGATAATAGATATTGCTATTTTGTCACTTGTTTTGTGGTTGTTTTTGTAGTTTTTCTCTGAATCTCTTTTTTCTCTATCTTCATGGTTTGCTGGTTTTGTTTAGTGATATCCTTGGATTCCTTACTTTTTATTTTACATATCTATTACTGTATTTTTTTTATTTGTGATTACCATTATGCTTGTATATAACATCTTCTGCATATAGCAGTCTATATTAAGCTGATGGTTGTTACATTTGAGCTCATTTTTTATTTCTCTCCTATGTTTCACATATTTGATATTATAATTTACATCCTTTTTTAATGCTTCTTTTGACTGATTTTTACAGATATACCTAATTTTTTAGCTTTTGTGCTTCTATTTTCTTTTTTTTAAATATTTTTTTACATTTATTTATTTTTGAGAAACAGTGAGACAAAGTGTGAGTGGGGGAGGGGCAGAGACAGAAGGAGACACAGAATCTGAAGCAGGCTCCAGGCTCTGAGCAAGCGGTCAGCACAGAGCCTGATGCGGGGCTCGAACCCACCAACTGTGAGATCATAACCTGAGCTGAAGTCGGATGCTCAACCGACTGAGCCACCCAGGTGCCCCTGTGCTTCTATTTACTTAACCTTACTTTTGGTTTTTGCTTTTCACACACAGTCCCCATTAATGTTTCTTGTAGGTCACAAGTAGGTAGGTCACTTGTTTCTTTGGTCACAAATTCTTTTATTTCTATGAGAAACTATTTATCTCTCCGTCTATTCTGAATGATGTTTTTTTGGGGGTAGAGTACTCTTAGACACAGATTTTTCTCTTTCAGCACTTTAAATACATCATCCTGTACATCTGACCTGTAAAGTGTCTGTTGACAAATCAGCTTATAGCCTTGTGTGGTTTCCTTTGTAGGCAACTATATTCTTTTCTCTTGTAACCTTTATAATTATTTCTTTGTCACTATTTTTTATCATTTTAATAAATATATTTCTCGGTATGGACCTTCTTGGGTTGAATTGTTGGCGACCTCTATGTCTCCTGAATCTTGATCTTCATTTCCCTCCCTAGATTCAGGAAGTTTTCACCTAATATTTCTTCAAATACATTTTATGCCCCCCTTTCTCCCTCTTTTCCTTCTGGTATCCCTATAATAAAAATGTTATTACCATTGATGAAGTCACCGAGTTCTCTAAATCTGTTCTTCTTATTATTTGTCTCTAACCGGTTCAGCTTGATTGCTTTCTATTACTCTGTCTTCCAGGCCACTGATACATTCCTCTGTTTCCTGTAACCTCCTATTTATTCCATCTATTGTATTTTTCATTTCATTTATTGAGGTCTTAATCTTTGATATACTCATTTTTATCTCTTTGTCCAGGATCTCAGTGATGTCCTCCACTTTTCTCTGTAGTCTACTTAGTACTTTTATGATCATTATTTTAAATTCTCTATCAGGCATCTTATAATTATTTTTGTTTTACTTAGATATCTTACTGTGATTTTGTTTTTCCTGTTCTTTCATTGGGACATGTTTCAAACATCTTTCTTGCTAATGGACATCAAAAGAGCTGGAGTAGCCATACTCATATCAGACGAACTAGACTTTTTTTAATCTTAATATATTTTTAAAATTTATTTTTTAAAATTTACATCCAAATTAGTTAGCATATAGTGAAATAATGATTTATTGAGTAGATTCCTTAATGCCCCTTACCCATTTAGTCCATACCCCCTCCCACAATCCCTCCAGCAACCCTCAGTTTGTTCTCCATATTTGTGAGTCTCTTCTGTTTTGTCCCCCTCACTGTTTATATATTATTTTTGTTTCCCTTCCCTTATGTTCATCTGTTTTGTCCCTTCAAGTCCTCATATGAGTGATGTCATATGATATTTGTCTTTCTCTGACTGACTAATTTCACTTAGCATAATACCCTCCAGTTCCATCCACGTAGTTGCAAATGGCAAAATTTCATTCTTTTCGATTGCTGAGTAATACTCCATTGTATATATATACCACATCTTCTTGATCCATTCATCCATCGATGGACATTTGGGCTTTTTCCATACTTTGGCTGTTGTTGATAGTGCTGCTATAAACATGGGGGTGCATGTGTCCCTTTGAAACAGCACACCTATATCCCGTGGATAAATGCCTAGTAGTGCAATTGCTGGGTTGTGGATAGTTCTATTTTTACTTTTTTGAGGAACCTTCATACTGTTGTCCAGAGTGGCTGCACCAGCTTGCATTCCCACCAACAATGCAAAAGAGATCCTCTTTCTCTGCATCCTCGCCAACATCTGTTGTTGCCTGAGTTGTTAATGTTAGCCATTCTGACAGGTGTAAGGTGCTATCTCATTGTGGTTTTAATTTGTATTTCCCTGATGATGAGTGATGTTGAGAATTTGTTCATGTTTCAGTTGGCCATCTGGAAGTCTTCCTTGGAGAAGTGTCTATCCACTTCTTTTGCAAATTCTTCACTGGATTACTTGTTTTTGGGGTGTTGAGTTTGATAAGTTCTTTATAGATTTTGGATACTAGCCCTTTATCTGATATGTCGTTTGCAAATATCTTCTCCCATTCTGTCAGTTGCCTTTTAGTTTTGCTTATTGTTTCCTTCACTGTGCAGAAGGTTTTTATTTTGATGAGGTCCCAGTAGTTCATTTTTGCTTTTCTTTCCCTTGACTCCAGAGACGTGTTGAGTAAGAAGTTGCTGTGGGCAAGATCAAAGAGGTTTTGCCTGCTTTCTCCTCGAAGATTTTGATAGCTTCCTGTCTTGCATTGAGGTCTTTCATCCAATTTGAGTTTATCTTTGTGTATGGTCTAAGAAAGTGGTCCAGGTTCATTTTTCTGCGTGTCGCTGTCCAGTTTTTCAACACCACTTGCTGAAGAGACTGTCTTTATTCCATTGGATATTCTTTCCTTCTTTGTCAAAGAGTAGTTGGCCATACATTTGTGGGCCCATTTCTAGGTTCTCTATTCTGTTCCATTGATCTGAGTGTCTGTTCTTGTGCCAGTACCATACTGTCAGGATGATTACAGCTTTGTAATATGTATTGAAGTCCAGGATTGTGATGGCTCCTGCTTTGGGTTTATTTTTTAAGATTGCTTTGACTATACAGGGTCTTTTCTGGTTCCATACACATTTTAGCATTATTTCTTCTCGCTCTGTGAAGAATGCTAGTGTTACTTTGAAAGGGATTGCATAGAGTATGTAGATTGCTTTGGGTAGCATCAACATTTTAACAATATTTGTTCTTCCTATCCAGAAGCATGGAAACTTTTTCCATTTTTTTGAGTCTTCTTCAATTTCTTTCATAAGTTTCCTATAGTTTTCAGTGTATAGATTTTTCAGCTCTTTGGTTAGATTTATTCCTATGTATTTTGGTTTTTTGTGCAACTGTAAATGGGATTGATTCCTTGATTTCTCTTTCTGTCACTTCAGTGTTGGTGTATAGGAATGCAACCGATTTCTGTGCATTGATTTTATATCCTGCAACTTTGCTGAATTCACGAATCAGTTTTATCAGTTTTTTGGTGGAATCTTTTGGGTTTTCCATCTGTGAAGAGTGAAAGTTTGACCTCGTCCTGGCCAATTTGGATGCCTTTTATTTCTTTGTGTTGTCTGATTGCAGAGGCTAAGACTTCCAATATTATGTTGAATAACAGTGGCGAGAGTGGACATCCTTGTCTTGTTCCTGACCTTAGGGGGAAAGCTCTAAGTTTTTCCCCATTGAGGATGATATTAGTGTTGGGTCATTCATATATGGCTTTTATGATCTCGAGGGGTGCTCCTTCTATCCCTACTTTCTTGAAGGTTTTTATCAAGAAAAGATGCTGTATTTTGTCAAATGCTTTCTCTGCATCTATTGAGAGGGTCATATGGTTTTTGTCCTTTCTTTTATTGATGTGATGAATCATATTAATTATTTTGTGGATATTGAACCAGCCCTGCATCCCAGGTATAAATCCCACTTGGTCGTGGTGAATATTTTATTTTAATGTATGGTTGGAGCCGGTTGGCTAAAATCTTGTTGAGGATTTTTGCATCCATGTTCATCAGGGAAATTGGTCTATAGTTCTCCTATGTAGTGGGGTCTCTGTCTGGTTTTGGAATCAAGGTTATGCTGGCTTCATAGAAACAGTTTGGAAGTGTTCCTTCCATTTCTGTTTTGTGGAACAGTTTGAAGAGAATAGGTGTTAACTCTTCCTTAAATGTTTGATAGAATTCCTCTGGAAAGCCATCTGGCCCTGGACTCTTGTTTTTTTGGCAGATTTTTTATTACTAATTCAATTTCCTTACTGGTTATGGGTCTGTTCAGATTTTCTATTTTTTCCTGTTTCAGTTTGGGTAGTGTATATGTTTCTAGGAATCTGTCCATTTCTTCTAGATTACCCATTTTATTGGCATAAAATTGCTCATAATCTCTTATTATTGTTTTTTTTTTCTGTTGTCTTGGTTGTGATCTCCCCTCTTTCATTCTTGATTTTATTTATTTGGGTCCTTTATTTTTTCTTATGGATCAAACTCTCTAGTGGTTTATCAATTTTATAAGTCCTTTCAAAGAACCAGCTTCTGGTTTCATTGATCTGTTCTACTGTTTTTTTTGGTTTCGATGGCATTGATTTCTGCTCTAATCTTTATTATTTCCTGTCTTCTGCTGGTTTTGGATTTTATTTGCTGTTCTTTTTCCAGCTCCTTAAGGCATAAGGTTAGGTTGTATATCTGAGATCTTTCTTCCTTCCTTAGGAAGGCCTGGATTGCTATATACTTTCCTTTTATAACTACTTTGGCTACATCCCAGAGGTTTTGGGTTGTGGTGTTATCATTTTCCTTGACTCCATATAATTTTTAATTTCTTCTTTAACTGCTTGGTTAGCCCATTCATTCTTTAGTAGGATTTTGTTCAGTCTCCAAGTATTTGTTACCTTTACAAATTGTTTCTTGTGGTTGATTTCGACTTTCCTAGCATTGTTGTCTGAAAATATGCATGGTATGATCTTGATCTTTTTGTACTTACTTAGAGCTGACTTGTGTCCCAGTATATGGTCTATTCTGGAGAGCGTTCCATGTGCCCTGGAGAAGAATGTATATTCTGTTGCTTTAGGATGAAAAGTTCTGAATATATCTGTTAAGTCCATCTGGTCCAGTATGTCATTCAATGCCATTGTTTCCTTGTTGACTTTTTGATTAGATGATCTGTACATTGCTGTGAGGGGTGTTGAAGTCTCCTACTATTATGGTATGAATATGGATGAGCTTCTTTATGTTTGTGAGTAATTGATTTATATATTTGGGTGCCTCCACATTTGGCGCATAAATGTTTACAATTGTTAGGTCTTCTTGGTGGATAGACCCCTTGATTATGATACAACACCCTCTGCATCTCTTGATACAGTCTTTATTTTAAAGTCTAGATTGTCTGATATAAGTGTGGCTACTCTGGTTTTCTTTTGTTGACCATTAGCATGATAGTTGGTTCTCCATCCCCTTATTTTCAATCTGAAGGTGTCTTTAGGTCTAAGGTGGGTATCTTGTAAACAGTATATAGATGGATCTTGTTTTCTTATCCATTCTGTTACCCTATGTCTTTTGATTGGAGCATTGTGTCCATTGACGGTTAGAGTGAGTACTGAAAGATATGATTTTTTTGCCATTATAATGCTTGTAGAGTTGGAGTTTCTGGTGGTTTTCTCTGGTACTTTCTAATCTTTTGTTGTCTATGGTATATATATATTTCATCTTTCTCCCCTCAGAAAGTCCCCCTTAAAATTTCTTTCAGGGCTCATTTTAGTAGGCACAAACTCCTTTAATTTTTGTTTGTCTGGGAAACTTTTTATCTCTCCTTCTATTTTGAATGACAGCTTTGCTGGATAAAGAATTCTTGGCTGCATATTTTAGCACATGGAATATACCCTGCCACACCTTTCTGGCCTGCCATATTCCTCTGGATAGGTCTGCTGCAAACCTGATCTGTCTTCCCTTGTAGGTTAGGGACTTTTATTCCCTTGCTTCTTTCATGATTCTCTCCTTGCCTGAGTATTTTGTGAATTTGACTTGATATGCCTTGTTGATGGTCTGTTTTTGTTGAATCGCATGGGGGTCCCCTGTGCTTCCTGGATTTTGATATCTGTGTCTTTCCCCAGGTGAAGAAAGTTTTCCACTATGATTTTCTCACATAACCCTTCTACCCCTGTTTCTCTGTCTTCCTCCTTTAGGACCCCTATGATTCTGATGTTATTCCTTTTAATGAGTCACTGATTTCTCTAATTCTTAAATCGTGCTCTTTTGCCATCAGCTCCCTCTTTTTATCTGCTTCATTATTCTCTTCAAGTTTGTTCTCTATATACCTGATTCTCTGTTCTGCCTCATCCATCCTTGCCGCCGCTGCATCCATCCATGATTGCAGCTCAGTTACAGGATTTTTTATTTCATTCTGGCTATTTTATACTTCTTTTATTTCTGCAGAAAGGGATTCTAATCTATTTTTGACTCCAGCTAGTATTCTTATTTTCATGCTTAAATTCTGGTTCAGACATCTTGCTTGTATTGGTGTTAGTTTAATCCCTGGCTGTCATTTCTTCGTGCTCTTTCTTTTGGGTGAATTCCTTTGTTCTGTCATATTGAAGGGGGAAGAGGAATTAATGAGGTAGAAAAATTAAAATTAAAAAAATTAAAATTAAAAAAATATTAAAATTAAGAATTAAACACACACACACACACACACACATCGAATAGATGATGTTAGATCTTAGGTGTGTTCGGGTGGTTGTTGAAAGTAGTTTGACAGATTAAAGAAAAAAATGAGGGAAGAGAAAAAGGAGATCATTTGAGAATTTTAAAAAATGAATACAGTGAAGCAGACAAATTAGATGATGGGGGTAAAATAAAATTTGAAAATATATCCACAAAAGTAAAGAATATAGTAGAAAAAAATTAAAGAAAAATATTTTTTTATAAAAATTAAAAATAAATATGATTTTTTTTCATTTTCTGTATTTAAGAAAAAAGAAAAGGAACTAAAAAGAGAAAAAAGATAAACAAAGTAAAAAAAGGAAAACAGAAAGTAAGAAAGAAGAAATATTTTGAAAATTTGAAAAAGTGAATACACTGTAGTAGAATAAAATAAAATGATGGGACTAAGATAGAATTTGAAAAAAATACACAAAAGCAAAAAATATAGTAATAGAAATTAAATAAAAATATTTTTAAAAGATTGAAAGTAAAAATGAAGTTTTTCTATTTCTGAATTCAAGAAAAATAAAGAAATGAATAAGAGGAAAAAATAAAAAGAACAAAAAAAAAGGAAATTGAAAATTTGAAAAGGTGAGTACACTGAAGTAAATTAAAATAAAATGATGGAAGTAAAGTAGGATTTGAAAAAATTACACAAAGGTAAAAAATATAGTAATTAAAATTAATGACAGATATTTTTCATAAAAATTGAAAATAAAAATAAATTTTTTGTATTCAAGAAAAAGAAAAGAATTGTAAAGGAAAAAGACAAAAAAATGAAAAAAAAATTTTAATAGATGAACCTGCTAAAATATTGAAGTAGGACTGAAATTGCTTCGTTTTCCCCTAGAGGTCAGTCTATGTATGTCTTTATAGTTCATAAATTAAGCCGGCAGTGAGGCTTGTGTTCTTGAAGAGGGTAGTTGTCCCAGTTGGGCAGGGCTCGGTCTAACAGCTCCGCTGTCCACTAGCTGGCGCTGCTAGCCTAATGGGGTGGACTGTTCTGGTGCTCCTAGGTTCCTATGTGCATGTGCGGGAGCGGTGAAAATGGCGCCACTCAGCTATCCAGTCTGTTCTCCCCGATCAGCAATCACCCACTGGTCTATTGTCTTCAGCTCTCTTCCACTCCCTGCTTTTTCACTCTCCATGACCAAGCCCCAGGCAGTACCTCTCTCCCGTTTTGTCTCAGATGCAGCTGTTTTCCCTGGCCCCTTACTTCTGAAGGACTGTGGCTTTGCCCCGTTCTGCCCCTCTGTGGGAGGGTCTCACTGAGCAATGGCCAAATGAGCAATGGCCGAATGTCGGCTGCACCCAGGAATGCTTGCTAGACCCTGCTGCTGCTGGTGCTCCTAGACTGCAGCCAGGTGCCACCCGCCCCAGAAAAAGTTCACGAGATAGTGTAGAGCAGCTTTTCAGGCATTATGGAAAATCACAACACATTCTGGCACCAGGTTTCACCCTTAAGGACCTTGTCCCAGCACCAGCGAATGTGGCCACCTTGTGGGGTCTGCTGGGACCAGGTGGCTTCAACAGTCTCTACAAAACATCCTTCCAGCAGTGTAGCCACTTTTCCCAGTGTGGTGCGAGAACCTCCCAGACCTCTGTTCCTGGGGATTTGCCCTTTCACCAGAGCATCGCCAGGTATCAAGCTGGGGAGTTGCAGCCTTTGTGCTCCCCTTGTTTACAGCCTTAATGGAATTTAAATCTCTCCTTTCTCCTTTCTGCCTTTTTAGTTTAGTCCCTGTGGCTGTTTCCAATTTTCCACTTTCTCTCCAGCTGCTTTTAGGGAGAGGTACTTTTCCTGTATTCTCCCCCCCCCCCAGTCTCCCTCCTTTCTCCACCCGCAAAAGGGGTTCCTTACGTTTCATGGCTTCTTGCTCGCCAAGTTCAGCTCTCTGTACCATGTACCTGCTGAATTCTGTGGTTTAGGTTGTGCAGATTTTTGTGTTAATCCTCCAGTTTTCTAGGTGTGTAGGATGGTTTAGTGTTGGTCTTGCTGTATTTCAGGGATGCAAGACATACAAAAAGCTTCCATGCTGTTCTGCCATCTTGGCTCCTACCCCCAGACAAACTAGATTTTAAACAAAGATTGTAACAAGAGAAGAAGGACATTATGTCATAATTAAGGGGCCTATCCATCAAGATCTAGTTGTAAATATTTATATCCCCAACATAGTGGCACCCAAATATATAAATTAATTAATAACAAACATAAGGATCCTCTCTGATGATAATACAGTAACAGTGGTTCATTTTAGCACTTCACTTATGGCAATGAAAAAATCAAACAAAAATCAAAAGCAAAATCAACAAAGAAACAATGGCTTTGAATGACACCCTGGATAGGATGGACTTAACAGTTATAATCAGAACATTTCATCCTAAAGTAGCCAAATACACATTTTTTGTGAGATATGGAACATTCTCCAGAATAGATCACATACTGGGTCACAAATAACCCCTCAACAAGTACAAAAAGATCAAGATCATAGCATGCATATTTTCAGATCACAATGATATGAAACTTGAAGTCCACCACAAGAAAAATTTGGAAAACCCTCAAATACATGGAGGTTAAAGAACATCCTACTAAAGAATGAATGTGTAAACCAGGAAATTACAGAAGAAATTAAAAAAAAAATACATGGAAGCAAATGAAAACAAAAACATTCAGAAAAGGTGATCCTAAGAGGATAGTATCTTGCAATTCAAGCCTATCTCAAGAAGGAAGAAAGGTCCCAAATACTCAACCTAACCTTAAACCTATTGAAGCTAGAAAAGGAACAAAAAATAAAGTCTAAAGCCAGCAGAAGGGAAATAATAGACGTTAAAGCAGAAATAAATGATAAACTACAACAACAACAAAAAACCAGTAGAACAGATCAATGAATCTAAGAGCTGGCTTTTTGAAAGAATTAACAAAAGTGATAACGCCCTCATCAGACTTCTCAAAAAAAAAAAAGAGAAAGGACTCAAATAAATAAAATCACGAATAAAAGAGGAGAGATCACAACCAACACCACAGAAATACAATTATGAGAATACTATGAAAATCTGCCAACAAACTGGGCCCTATGTCACCTTATTTGTCTGCCTCTCTGTGCCTGTTTGTGCTAGGAAAGTTTGCTACATTTTCTGCTCTTGAAAGTAGTGACTTTATGAAGAATTCCTGGGGCTCCTGGTGGCTCAGTTGGTTAAGCGTCTGACTTCAGCTTAGGTCATGATCTCACAGTTTGTGGATTTAAGCCCTGAGTCGGGTTCTGTGCCAATAGCTCAAAGTCTGGAGCCTGCTTCAGATTCCGTGTCTCCCTCTCTCTCTCCCCCTCCTTACTCTTGCTCTCTGTCTCTCAAAAATAAATCAACATTGAAAAAAAATAAAAAAAATTAAAAAAAAATTCCTGTAGTGCCCTGAAGTACAATTATCCCCTGTTCACCAGAATCTGGAACTTCAGGGGAGTCTCTTATGTGTGGTGCTTGCATCCTGATGTTGTGTCTGAGTTGCTTTTTCTTTCAGTCCAGATGTCTGCACTGACTCTTCGTGTTGTTGACTGTGCTTATTTTCTGTGATGTTAGTGAAACCCAGGCAGGCTGGCTCTGAGAGGGTGTAACTAGAGAAGGAGTTAAGAGTGGGCCACAGGTGTTAGCAAAATTTTTACTGATTTGCTAATCTAAGCTAAATCCTTGAAGCACAGAAGCAGCCAGGGGTACTTGGCATCTGTGGGTATGGGGGCTGGATGGGGCTCACAGTGTTTGTGCATGTGGAAGCTGGGAAAGATAAGCACAGCATTAGTAAAATTTGTGCTGAACCCAAGGCCAAGATCAGCAGGCTTGGAGTGTGTGTGTCCTCAGGAGAACTCATGGGCAGGATGGACTGCTAGCAGGTTAGGTAGCAAGTATCTGTGCAATGCTATCTCCCAAGGTGCCTTGGTGTTTATGCTGGATTTCAGGGGAGGAAAATGGCAACTGCCACTTTCTCTGTTCCTGGAGAAGTCCCACAACATTCTCTAAAATAAGTATAAGACCTCCCTCTCATTGTGCAAACTGTCACTTCTTCATTTACTTTGTGCAGGCTATTGTCTCTTTAAGAGCAGAAACCGAGCTGTCAACCCAGGCTCAGTGCTGAGTCAGCTGACTTTTATAGTTCCAGGTTACAAGTCCCACTGGTTATACAAACTCAAATAATTCAGTCACTCTGGTTTTCAAAGCCAGACTTTATAAGGGTTTGTTTTCTCTGTGCAGGCTCCCTAATGCTTTCCCTGTCCACACTCATACCTCCTTCCATCCTGCATGCAGTTCTTGACCACTGTTTTTGCCTTTTCTAAGATCTAAAATACAATTTCTTCTCTACATTTAGTTGTGGAGTTTGTTCTGCAAATCTTCAGATCACTCTCTGGTTTATTTACTTGGATGTGAGTGATATCTGGCTGTAGACATTGGATGACCTTAGTCTTTCTGCTCTGCCATTTTCCCAAGCCTCACAGAAAACATTACTAGTTAGTTATATTTTTAAACAAGGGAAACTGTTTTTTAAAGCTTTTATTACACAAATTAAAATGCTACAAATAAAACAATAAAACCAGACAACTTTCTAATCAATACTGTTTATCAGAAAAATATTTAAAATAATTAAAAGTAGGAGTGCCTGGTTGGCTCAGTTGGTTAAGCATCCAACTTTGGTTCAGGTCATGATCTCCCAGCTTATGGGTTCAAGCCCTGAATTGAGCTCTGTGCTGACAGCTCAGAGCCCAAAGCCCACTTCGGATTCTGTGTCTCCCTCTTTCTCTGCCCCTCCCCACCTCAAGCTCTGTCTCTCTCTCTCTCTCTCTCTCTCTCTCTCTCTCTCCTTCAAAAATAAATAAACATTAAAAAATAGTTAAAATTAACTCATAATTTTTCTAACATATTATTATGTTCTTATAATGGTTCATCAGATTCTTCCTGAATCTAGGTATCTTTGGTCTTGGCCAAACAAAAAAATCATAAAGATAGTGTAGGATACTTGAAAAGTGTGTAAGAAAGGTTTAGTAATCAAAAATTATCTCTTACCTAAAGCTAAAAAGCCATGATTTCACTGCATATGTAGAGAAGTTAATGAACATTATCAATTGTACATTTGTTCATTTATTACTGAATGGTTTACTTCCACAGTCTAAAACAGTATAATAGAAAACTACAAAATGATAGGGTCTTCAGTGAACAAATGTATGCTTTGCTCACCCAACTATGACTAATTTTTCTCTAAAATAGTTTCTCTGTGTGTGTGCATTTGTGTGTATTTTACAATACTTACTATCATGACACTTATTTTGATTAAAATATTTTGAGACCACTGTGATTCAATATGCATATTTTTAAATATGTCTAAATCTAGATCAAGATTGCAGTATCTTTCTGGTCTTAAAATGAGGCATCCAGAAAATAAATGTCCCTGAAAGAGTATCCATCTGCAACAGAGTCTAGGTTCTCTCAGAATCATTATTATTGATAATTTTTTAAAAATCTAGTAGTACAGTGATTTGTGCCAATCTATGTATTCAATAATAAAATAGATATTTGTTTCTTTGTATGTATTCTGTATGCTGATCATTGAACAATAGTGTTATGCTAAATATTGAAGATAAAATGTTTAACAACAAAGAATGGCTTCTGCCCTGATGGGATTTAATAAGTCATAATTGCTCTGGAAATATGATGTCTTGAATATGTTTTGAAGTCTGTGGGAATAGCCCAGAGTGCTTAAAGTTGAATATTTTTTACCACATTATACCACCATATACCATTATACCATTATATACCACCATATAATTATATGTCCCAAATTTAGAAGCCTGGGATATCAACAAGTAAGAAAAGTATTAATTGAGTCAACAAACTAGTTAATTGGAATGTTTAAATTCACTAAATCCTCTGACGTCAATTTTAGTGTTTGAGACATTTTAATGATGATAAAATATCTTCATCTTTTCTCCCCTTGGCTTTGATATGAAAACAAAATCATGGTCCACAAAAAAATGACACTTCCTTGAAAGATTTAAACTTAATGTCCTCTTTTGCATATTTTCACAAATAAACAGAAATACTAAAAAGTGATTACCATCTTTATCAGTCAACTTCTACTTATATTAAGTGAATTATGTTGTAAAAATCATAAATAATACAGAGGGGTTCTATAAATAATAATAATAATAATAATAATAATAATATATAAACTGCAGGCATCATGATTTCATATTTCAAGTTATATTTTAAAATGGTAATAAATAAATCAGTATGGTATGGCATAAAATTAGACACATAGATCACTGGAAAGAACAGAAAATCCAGAAATAAACCCAAAATTATATGGTCAATTAATCTTTGACAAAGGAGAAATGAAATATACAATGGGAAGAATACAGTCTCTTTAACAAGTGGCATTGAGAAAACTGAACAGCCACATGCAAAAATAAATAAATAAAAAGAAAAGAAAAAGAAACTAGACCATTTTTTTCACCATACATAAAAATAAACTCAAAATGGATGAAAGACCTAAATGTGAGACCTGAACCATAAAAATCCCTGAAGAGAACACAGGCAGTAATCTCTGACATTGGCTACAGCATTATTTTTCTAGATATGTCTATAGAGGCAAGGGAAATAAAAGCAAAAGTAAACTATTGAGATTACATCAACATAAACAGATTCTGCATAGTGGAGGAAACAATCAACAAAACTAAAAGACAACCTACTAAATACGAAAAGATATTACAAATTACATATCCAATAAAGGGTTAGTATCCAAAATATATAAAACTTATACAAATCAGCACCCCACAAACCAATAATCCAATTAAACATGAGTGGAATAAATGAACACTTCTCTAAGACATCCAGAAGGCCAACAGACATATGAAAAGATGCTCAACATCACTCATTATCAGGGAAATGCAAATCAAAACTGTAATGAGATATCACTTCACACCTGTCAGATGGCTAAAATCAAAAACACAAGAAACAACAGGTGTCGGTGAGTATGTGGAGAATACATTGCACTATTGGAATGTAAATTGGTGCTGTCACTATGGAAAACAATATGGGGGTTCCTCAAAAGATTAAAAATAGAACTACTCTATGATCCAGGGAACACACTACTTAATATTTTCACCAAAAATACAATACACTAATTCAAAGGGATATATGAACCCCTATATTAAATGCAGCATTATTTACAATAGATAAACTATGGAAGCAGCCCAAGTACCCATAAATTGATGAATGGATAAAGAAGTGGTAGGATAGATAGATAGATAGATAGATAGATATGATAGATAGATGATAGATACATCAATGGAATATTATCATGCCATAAAATAATGAAATCTTGCCATTTTCAACAACATGGATGGGGCTAGAGAGTATAATTAAGTGAAATAAATCAGAGATATACAAAGACCATACGAATTCACTCATATGTGGCATTTAAGAAACATTTGGATAGCTATTAATAACAATGATCAATTGTTTACATTAAAAATACTCTTTTCAGGGGCTCCTGGGTGACTCAGTCAGTTGACCGTCCTACTCTTGATTTTGGCTCAGGTCGTGATCCCAGGGTTGTGGGATCAAGCCACACATTGGGCTCTATGATGAGCATGGAGCCTGTTTAAGACTCTCTCTCTCTACCTCTGCACCCCTCTCTCTTTGAAAAAAATTAAAAAATAATAAAATAAAAAATCCTCTTATCAAAGTAGTCACATATGAAAGTACATTTAGTATTTTTTTTAGGAAATTAGTGCTAAACTTTTCTCTTTTTAATTTTTTTAATGTTTGTTTATTTTTGAGATACAGAACCTGAGTGGGGGAGGGGCAGAGAGAGAGGGAGACACAGAATCTGAAGCATGTTCCAGGCTCACAGCTGTGAGCACAGATCCTGACACAGGGCTCAAAACCATGAACTGCGAGATCATGACATGAGCCGAAGTCAGACATCGAACTGACAGAACCACCCAGATGCCCTGGCACTTAACTTTTCTATCTTCAGACCACATTTCAGAGAGACTATATTTAATACAAAATAGAATATTAAAGACTTTATTGACTTTATTTACTGACTTTATTCTTGCATTCATTTGTGGAAGGCTAAATTATGCATAATAAATTGGAAAAATACAGTAATTTGGAACTTATGATCACTTGGGTGTACCTGGTTAAAATTTGTCTTTCCCCTGAAAGAGGGGGAAAGAAAGAAAGAAAGAAAGAAAGAAAGAAAGAAAGAAAGAAAGAAAAGAAAAAAAAAGAAAGAAAAGAAAGAAAAAGAAGGAAGGAAGGAAGGGAGGAAGGAAGGAAGGAAGGAAAGGTTTCTGCTTTTAGCAAAGGGAAAAGGAAAGGAAAGGGCTTTGCATATTAAGAGTAAAGACCACAAAGCTACTAATGTATAAGTAGCATTTACAGACAAACATTGCTTAGACTAAGACAAATGTATTCCTAGTATAATAAATGAATATGTTTTTTAAAAGCAGATATTTGTATATAATCAGAACTTGAAAGATATAAGATCTAAATATCATTACTTTTTTGGCAGAGAAAAGAAGCGATATTTCAGAATGGTGAAATAGCATAGACGAGGATTTAGTTATGTCTAAATGACAATCCTTTCTTGTTATCCTATTTCCTAAAAATGCTTTAGGCAACATTACCAAATAATAAGAGTTCGCATTTTAATAAGAAACACTTTTCTAGGGAAGCCTGAGTGGCTCAGTCAGCTAAGCCCATTGATGAAATAACCCTTGATTTCATCTCAGGTTATGATCTCACAGTTCCTGAGTTTCAGCCCCATGTCAGGCTCCACACTGAGAGTGCGGAGCCTGCTTGGGGTTCTCTCTCCTTCCCTGTCTCTCTAACCCTCTCACATGCTCTCTTTCTCTTTCTCTTTCTCAATAAATAGTTGTGTAATTTTTTTATGTTTTTATTTTATTTTTCAGAGAGAGACAGAGAGAAAGAGAGCATAAGCAGGGGAAGGTCAGAGAGAAAGGGAGACACAGAATCTGAAGCAGGCTCCAGGCTCTGAGCTGTCAGCACAGACCCAGGAGGGGCTCAAACCCATGAATCGTGAGATCATGACCTGAGCTGAAGTTGGATGCTTAACTGTCTGAGCCACCCAGGCGCCACAATAAATAATTGAGGTTTAAAAAAATTAACTCTTTTCTATAAGTGGAGTAAGGGCAGAAATGTATATTTCATATTTCTGGGAAGATAAATTGCCCTGTTGAGCTGCAAGAGAGGTTTCACATAATGAATATATATGCTAAAATAGGTCAAGTTGTGGAAAAATATGAAAGGTATATTGACACATTGGTATTTTGAT
Source organism: Prionailurus bengalensis (assembly GCF_016509475.1). Lineage (NCBI taxonomy): Eukaryota > Metazoa > Chordata > Mammalia > Carnivora > Felidae > Prionailurus > Prionailurus bengalensis. Next base: position 105,815,716 of record NC_057361.1, read on the forward strand.
CTTGTACAACTCTAGTTCTGAACGTTTTTACTTGGCAGCATATCTGATGGATGACATTCAGATGAAAAATTCCGATGGGTATATGCAGAGATATGTTCAATTCCTAGAGTAGTAGGTCTAGCTCCATCTTCTCTTTCACATAAGAAAATGTTTTGGAATGAGTGAGAATGTTGTTATAGGGATAGTTGTGAATCTAGTCAAATGTATTATTTAAATTATTTGTAATTAGTTCTTTCACATTACTAAAGATTTTCTTGTGATACATCTTAGCATTACTAAAGATTTTCTTCTAATACATCTTAAAACTATCCATAGTATAAAAAGAGCCAACTGTGTTGTTTTGTGGAGAAATTAGTAGATGGAGTTTTTTTTAATATCAAATTTATTGTCAAATTTGTTTCCACACAAAACCCAGTGCTCAGCCCAACAGATGCCCTCCTCAATATGCATCACCCACCCTCCCCTCCCTCCCACCCTCCATCAACCCTCTGTTCTCAGTTTTTTTTTTTATTTTTTTAAAAATTTTTTTTTTCAACGTTTATTTATTTTTGGGACAGAGAGAGACAGAGCATGAATGGGGGAGGGGCAGAGAAAGAGAGGGAGACACAGAATCGGAAACAGGCTCCAGGCTCTGAGCCATCAGCCCAGAGCCTGACGCGGGGCTCGAACTCCCGGACCGAGAGATCGTGACCTGGCTGAAGTCGGACACTTAACCGACTGCGCCACCCAGGCGCCCTCTGTTCTCAGTTTTTAAGAGTCTCTTATGTTTTGGCCCCCTCATTCTCTAACCTTTTTTTTTCCTTCCCCTCCCCCATGGGTTTCTGTTAAGTTTCTCAGGATCCACATAGGAGTGAAAACTTATGGTATCTGTCTTTCTCTGTATGGCTTATTTCCCTTAGCATAACACTCTCCCGTTCCATCCAGGTTGCTACAAAAGGCCATATTTCATTCTTTCTCATTGCCAAGTCGTATTCCATTGTGTGTATAAACCACAATTTCTTTATCCATTCATCAGTTGATGGACATTTAGGCTCTTTCCATAATTTGGCTATTGTTGAGAGTGCAGCTATAAACACTGGGGTACAAGTGGCCCTATGCATCAGTACTCCTGCATCCCTTGGGTAAATTCCTAGCAGTGCTATTGCTGGGTCATAGGGTAGGTCTATTTTTAATTTTTTGAGGAACCTCCACACTGCTTTCCAGAGTGGCTGCACCAACTTGCATTCCCACCAACAGTGCAAGAGGGTTCCCGTTTCTCCACATCCTCTCCAGCATCTAGAGTCTCCTGATTTGTTCATTTTGGCCCCTCTGACTGGCGTGAGGTGATAGCTGAGTGTGGTTTTGATTTGTATTTCCCTGATGAGGAGCGACATTGAGCATCTTTTCATGTGCCTGTTGGCCATCCGGATGTCTTCTTTAGAGAAGTGTCTATTCACTTTTTTTTCCCATTTCTTCACTGGGTTATTTGTTTTTCGGGTGTGGAGTTTGGTGAGCTCTTTATACATTTTGGATACCAGACCTTCGTCTGATATGTCCTTTGCAAATATCTTTTCCCATTCCGTTGGTTGCCTTTTAGTTTTGTTGGTTGCTTCCTTTGCTGTGCAGAAGCTTTTTATCTTCATAAGGTCCCAGTAATTCACTTTTGCTTTTAATTCCCTTGCCTTTGGGGATTTGTCAAGTAAGAAATTGATATGGCTGAGGAAAGAGAGGTCTTTTCCTGCTTTCTCCTCTAGGGTTTTGATGGTTTCATGTCTCACATTCAGATCTTTTATCCATTTTTAGTTTATTTTTGTGAATGGTTTGAGAAAGTAGTCTAGTTTCAACCTTCTGCATGTTGCTGTCCAGTTCTCCCAGCACCGTTTGTTAAAGAGGCTGTCTTTTTTCCATTGGATGTTCTTTCCTGCTTTGTCAAAGATGACTTGGCCATACGTTTGTGGGTCTAGTTCTGGGGTTTCTATTCTATTCCATTGGTCTATGTGTCTGTTTTTGTGCCAATACCATGCTGTCTTGATGATGACAGCTTTGTAGTAGAGGCAAAAGTCTGGGATTGTGATGCCTCCTGCTTTGGTCTTCTTTCAAAATTCCTTTGGCTATTCAGGGCCTTTGGTGGTTCCATATGAATTTTAGGATTGCTTGTTCTAGTTTCGAGAAGAATGCTGGTGCAATTTTGATTGGGATTGCATTGAATGTGTAGATAGCTTTGGGTAGTATTGACATTTTGACAATATTTATTCTTCCAATCCATGAGCAGGGAATGTCTTTCCATTTCTTTATATCTTCTTCAATTTCCTTCATAAGCTTTCTATAGTTTTCAGCATACAGATCTTTTACGTCTTTGGTTAGATTTATTCCTAGGTATTTTATGCTTCTTGGTGCAATTGTGAATGGGATCAGTTTCTTGATTTGTCTTTCTGTTGCTTCATTGTTAGTGTATAAGAATGCAACTGATTTCTGTACATTGATTTTGTATCCTGCAACTTTGCTGAATTCCTGTATCAGTTGTAGGAGACTTTTGGTGGAGTCTATCGGATTTTCCATGTATAATATCATGTCATCTGCAAAAAGCGAAAGCTTGACTTCATCTTTGCCAATTTTGATGCCTTTAATTTCCTTTTGTTGTCTGATTGCTGATGCTAGAACCTCCAACACTATGCTAAACAACAGCGGTGAGAGTGGGCATCCCTGTCGTGTTCCTGATCTCAGGGAAAAAGCTCTCAGTTTTTCCCCATTGAGGATGATGTTAGCTGTGGAATTTTCATAAATGGCTTTTATGATCTTTAAGTATGTTCCTTCTATCGCGACTTTCTCAAGGGTTTTTATTAAGAAAGGGTGCTGAATTTTGTCAAAGGCCTTTTCTGCATCGATTGACATGATCATATGGTTCTTATCTTTTCTTTTACTAATGTGACATATCACATTGATTGATTTGCGCATGTTGAACCAGCCCTGCATCCCAGGAATGAATCCCACTTGATCATGGTGAATAATTCCTTTTATATGCTGTTGAATTTGATTTGCTAGTATCTTATTGAGAATTTTTGCATCCATATTCATCAGGGATATTGGCCTGTAGTTCTCTTTTTTTACTGGGTCTCTGTCTGGTTTAGGAATCAAAGTAATACTGGCTTCATAGAATGAGTCTGGAAGTTTTCCTTCCCTTTCTATTTCTTGGAATAGCTTGAGAAGGATAGGTATTATCTCTGCTTTAAACGTCTGGTAGAACTCCCCTGGGAAGCCATCTGGTCCTGGACTCTTCTTTGTTGGGAGATTTGATGACTGATTCAATTTCTTCGCTGGTTATGGGTCTGTTCAAGCTTTCTATTTCCCCCTGATTGAGTTTTGGAAGAGTGTGGCTGTTTAGGAATTTGTCCATTTCTTCCAGGTTGTCCAGTTTCTTGGCATATAATTTTTCATAGTATTCCCTGACAATTGCTTGTATCTCTGAGGGATTGGGTGTAATAATTCCATTTTCATTCATGATTTTATCTATTTGGGTCATCTCCCTTTTCTTCTTGAGAAGCCTGGCTAGAGGTTTATCAATTTTGTTTATTTTTTCAAAAAAACAACTCTTGGTTTCATTGATCTGCTCTACAGTTTTTTTAGATTCTATATTGTTTATTTCTGCTCTGATCTTTATTATTTCTCTTTATCTGCTGGGTTTAGGCTGCCTTTGCTGTTCTGCTTATATTTCCTTTAGGTGTGCTATTAGATTTTGTATTTGGGATTTTTCTTGTTTCTTGAGATAGGCCTGGATGGCAATGTATTTTCCTCTCAAGACTGCCTTTGCGCATTCCAAAGCATTTAGATTGTTGTATTTTCATTTTTGTTTGTTTGCATATATTTTTAAATTTCTTCTGTAATTGCCTCGTTGACCCATTCATTCTTTAGTAGGGTGTTCTTTAACCTCCATGCTTTTGGAAGTTTTCCAGACTTTTTCCTATGGTTGATTTCAAGCTTCATAGCATTATGGTCTGAAAGTATGCATGGTATGATTTCAATTCTTGTATACTTATGAAGGGCTGTTTTGTGACCCAGTATGTGATCTATCTCAGAGAATGTTCCGTGTGCACTCGAGAAGAAAGTGTATTCTGTTGCTTTGGGATGCAGAGTTCTAAATATATCTGTCAAGTCCGTCTGATCCAATGTATCATTCAGGGCCTTTGTTTCTTTATTGACCGTGTGTCTAGATGATCTATCCATTTCTGTAAGTGGAGTGTTAAAGTCTCCTGTAATTACCACATTCTTATCAATAAGGTTGCTTATGTTTGTGAGTAATTGTTTTATATATTTGGGGGCTCCGGTATTCGGCGCATAGACATTTATAATTGTTAGCTCTTCCTGATGGATAGACCCTGTGATTATTATATAATGCCCTTCTTCATCTCTTGTTACAGCCTTTAATTTAAAGTCTAGTTTGTCTGATATAAGTATGGCTACTTCAGCTTTCTTTTGACTTCCAGTGGCATGATAAATACTTCTGCATCTCCTCACTCTCAATCTGAAGGTGTCCTCAGGTCTAAAATGAGTCTCTTGTAGACAGCAAATAGATGGGTCTTGTTTTTTTGTCCATTCTGAGACCCTATGTCTTTTGGTTGGTGCATTTAGTCCATTTACATTCAGTGTTATTATAGAAAGATACGGGTTTAGAGTCATTGTGATGTCTGTAGGTTTCATGCTTGTAGCGATGTCTCTGGTACTTTGTCTCACAGGATCCCCCTTAGGATCTCTTGTAGGGCTGGTTTAGTGGTGACAAATTCCTTCAGTTTTTGTTTGTTTGGGAAGACCTTTATCTCTCCTTCTATTCTGAATGACAGACTTGCTGGATAAAGGATTCTTGGCTGCATATTTTTTTCTGTTCATCACATTGAAGATCTCCTGCCATTCCTTTCTGGCCTGCCAAGTTTCAAAAGAGAGATCAGTCACGAGTCTTATAGGTCTCCCTTTATATGTGAGGGCACGTTTACCCCTTGTTGTTTTCAGAATTTTGTCTTTATCCGTGTATTTTACCAGTTTCACTATGATATGTCGTGCAGAAGATCGATTCAAGTTACGTCTGAAGGGAGTTCTCTGTGCCTCTTGGATTTCAATGCCTTTTTCCTTCCCCAGTTCAGGGAAGTTCCCAGCTATTATTTCTTCAAGTACCCCTTCAGCACCTTTCCCTCTCTCTTCCTCCTCTGGGATACCAATTATGCGTATATTATTTCTCTTTAGTGCATCACTTAGTTCTCTAATTTTCCCCTCATACTCCTGGGTTTTTTTATATCTCTTTTTCTCAGCTTCTTCTTTTTCCGTAATTTTATCTTCTAGTTCACCTATTCTCTCCTCTGCCTCTTCATTCCGAACCATAGTTGTATCCATTTTATTTTGCACCTCATTGATAGCATTTTTTATCTCCTCCTGGCTGTTCCTTAGTCCCTTGATCTCTGTAGCAAGAGATTCTCTGCTGTCCTTTGTACTGTTTTCAAGTCCAGTGATTAATTTTATGACTATTTTTCTAAATTCACTTTCTGTTATATTGTTTAAATCATTTTTGATCAGTTCATTAGCTGTTGTTATTTCCTGGATGTTTTTCTGAGGGAATTCTTCCGTTTCATCATTTTGGATAGTCCCTGGAGTGGTGGGAGACTGCAAGGCACTTCTCCTGTGCTGTCCTGAAAAACTTGTGTTTGTGGGTGGGGCCGCAGTCGGACCTGATGTCTGCTCCCAGACCACTGCTGGGGCCACAAACTGGTGTGTGCCTTCTCTTCCCCTCTCCTAGGGGTGGGATTCACTGTGGGGTTGTGTGGCCCATCTGTGGGCTACTTGCACACTTCCAGGCTTGTGGTGCTCGGGATCTGGCATATTAGCTGGGGTTGATCGGCAAGGTGCATGCACAGGGGCGGGAGTGGCAGGCTTAGCTCGATTTTCCTTTGGAGATCCGCTTCGGGAGGAGTCCTGCAACACCTGAGGGAGTCAGACCCGCTAGAGGGATGGATCTGCAGAAGCACGGCGTTGGGTGTTTGCGTGGTGCAAGCAAGTTCCCTGGCAGGAACTGGTTCCCTTTGGGATTTTGGCTGGGGATGTGCGAGGGAGATGGCACTGGCGAGTGCCTTTGTTCCCTGCCAAGCTGAGCTCTATCATCCTGGGCTCAACAATTCTTCCTCCCGTTGTCCTCCAGCCCTCCTGTTCTCGAGCAGAGCTGTTAGCTTATAACCTTCCAGATATCAAGTCCCGTTTGTTGTCGGAACACACTCCGTCAGGCCCCTCCACTTTTGCCAGCCAGACTCGGGGGCTCTGCTTGGCCGGCAGGCTGCCCCTCCACCCCGGCTCCATCCTGCCAGTCCGTGGAGCGCACACCGCCTTGTCGCCCTTCCTTCCCTCTTCCATGGGCCTCTCCTCTGCACTTGGCTCCAGAGACTCCCTTCTGCTAATCTTTTGGTGGTTTTCTGGGTTATTTGGGCAGGTGTAGGTGGAATCTAAGTGATCAGTAGGACACGCAGTGAGCCCAGTGTCCTCCTACGCCGCCATCTTCCCAGGATCCTGAATAATGTGAGTTTTTGTTGGTTTTTTTTCTTTATCTGTTTTCTGTTTTTTTTGTTTTGTTTTGTTTTCTGAGGAGATGAAGTGAAGATTGGAGAAAGTCCTTTTCCAGGGATCCTAATAAATCTTTACATAAGAAACTATCTGCTTTTCTTACATGTAGGACTTAATTTTGAATCATACTTACCAGACCATTGAGATTTCTCATTTAGTAATGTGCGTTCACAAGAAAGATTATGTAAATAAAAAGAACAAGCACACTTCTATATAATGACTGTACATTTATGCATAGATTCATCTATTCAATAATATTTAATGAATTCCTACAGTATTTAATATTCCAACCAACCACTGCAGCAGGAAGATTAAGCATGTACATACAGAAAACACAAAAATGTAGCACTGTATGTGGTATAAAAGGTTAAACACTTCAGTTCAGAAGAGAGGCAGAGAATTTATTACTCAAAGAGAATACAAAAGATTAAGGAGCAGTAGAATGCTGTTGTCTCAGCTTTGATGAAAGTTTAACTCATCAGTATAAGGTAGTTTGGAGACTTAAGTGCTTGGAAACAAGAGGACTATGTACTGGGCTTTATAATGATGGTTTACATGATAAGAATTTTACATTGAATATAGAATGGCAGCTGTGCATATGAAAACTAAATTACAGAAACAAACAAACAAACACAAAGCATTACAAAGTTAAAAGAAGCAGGTCCTAACAGTGTTTGGATATTGAGTAATAATAAAGAAAAAAATAAAAATAAATCAGTATATTTTGTTGGAAAAATGTATAATTAGAAGAATCAGGAAAGTCAGAAGAAAATACAAGTATGAGAAACATGGTGAATTTGATGAATGCTGAAAGCCTAGGTTGGTAAGAACTGTTAAACCCAGACGTCTGTTAAAAAAGGTTCAGTCCAATCACCACCAGAATTCTGCTAACATTAGACTAATGAGGCTCCTACCTCATTTTATGCCCCAGAGGAGTTAAGTTGTCCAAAAATTCTGTCTTCATCACCCTAAAACAAATTTTTTGTTAAAGTGAATAGTGAGACATGTAAACTATGATGGAAAAAGGATTACAACTAAAAGTGTATTTTAAGTACAGAGGGGTAAAAACACTCTCTTCACACCTGTTTAACCTTCTGAGACTGCTGGATTTCTAATACAAGAAATTCGGTTTAAGAGTATCTATGGGCATATACCAGTATTTGGTATGTGAGAGGAATGTGTTGTCATTGCTTATTTTTGTGGTACAAATACAGGAGGAATCAGAGGATAATAGGAAAGTAAGAAAATCCTTAAAGAGAATTTCTGTAGCTTGTCAATTCTGTAGCTTTTTAGTTCTTCCTCCTCTGCTTCAGACCCATGTTCATAAAATATATTCTTTCAAAAAATGAAGGAAATTACATTTGTTTGTATTTATCTAGTGTTAACTTAGCACTTTCTATCTGTGAAGATGTACCAGTTGTTACAACAATCCAAACTAAGCTTAAAAATTAAATTTTAAAAGTATAAATGACAAAATGAAAATGTTAATTGAGGACACTCATTAATACTTTTATCATAGTACTAAGAATCACCAACACAATGCTAAGAAGAGCTATCTTAATGAAAGTGAAATAGTAAACCCATATTGATATATTGAGGAAGACCTTTGTAAAGAAAGACTGGTTAAAAAAATCATTATCCGGGGTGCCTGAGTGGTTTAGTCAGTTAAGCATCCGACTTTGGCTCAGGTCATGATATATCAGTTTGTGAGTTTGAGCCCCGCGTCAGGCTCTGAGCTGACAGCTCGGAGACTGGAGTCTCCTTCAGATTCTGTGTCACCTTCTCTCTCTGCCCCTACCCCACTTGTGTTCTGTCTCTATCAAAAATAAATAAAATATTTTTTTTTAATTTAAAAATCATTACCCATGAAATTCAAGAAATATTGGTTCAAAAAGTACTGGATAAATCATACCATTTATAATTTATGTGAGAAAAATGGATTTAAATTTGTATTATTTTTGTATTTGACTTTCAGATATAACTGACCTTTAGATTAATTTTCTGGTACCAATTTTCCATTAATAATAAATGTTCCAAAACAACTCTCAAGTAGGCTTTCTCAACTTGATTTGAGATATGGTATGCTCTTTGATTATATGCCAGTTTTTATTTAACCGTCAAATGAAGCACACATTCAAATAAATATCATTACTGAATTCCAATTTAAAATTGTTTTGATTTAAATTAAATTTAATTGACAGAACTCTTAAAACAAGTTAAAAAAAAAGAAAACCTAAATCATTTATTGGCATTGGTTCCATAGTTACTCTCTTATATCTATCAGTTATTAAATCTATGTAGTCTTTATAAAATGTTTCACAAATTAATGAATAAAATTATTTAGCTTGAATATCAATTATACAAGTTGTTTTAAATTTGCCAGTTGAATAAGAATTTATTTGCTTAAGTAAATTTTTAAAAGTATAAAGGACAAAATGAGAACGTTAATTTAAGTACATTATTATTTAAAATACTGTGCCCCATCACTCCTTTTGATTGTACTACTCTCAAAATTGACGCTGATGATCTGATGGATGGAAATATAATTAAGAATGAAGAAGTCCTTAAAAGCCATGAAGTACAGAGAAAAAACCTTAGATTAGTCATCAAAAAGTGTGAGTTCAATAGCCAACTCTAACAGCTCTACTACTATAAGACTTCAAAATTTGGGAAACTTGTCATTACACTACGCCAATTTTTATGAGAATTGTCGATTTAAATGATTACCTAAAATGCTAGTTTCCTTTGGACCTCCTTCAATCGCTTATGGTATCCAAAAGCAAGAGAGATAACAATTTATGCATTCTTTCTATCTCTTTTTAATTTATCAATCTATAATTTATTGATATACTGTCTATATACACAAAGACACACATAGAGCATGTGTCTATTATTATGCCTGTACATATACATATTTGCGTGCAATATATACATATATATGTAAAATGTGTGTGAAATACACAATATAGTTTTGACCTAACTTATATGTACTAGGTTTAAATGTTGGTTCTAATTGTTACCAGATGTGTGACATTTAGCAAATTAATTAGTTTTTCTAAACATCAGTTTTGTCATCTGTGAAATATATATGATGTTACCTCTTACATTATAAAATTATGGGAAATAATCAGCATAATCCTAGAGAGCACTTCGCACACTGAATAGTGTATAAATAGGTAATGCTAGACATTTTATAAACATACATATATGAAATGATCCAAAAAATTTAAATCTACAATAAAAAGCCCAAATCTATTTTAAAAATCTAGAACTGAACAGAAGAGGAAGCTCTCTTGGAAGATGGTGGCATAGGAGGACGCTGGGCTCACCTCGCGTCCTGCTGATCACTTAGATTCCACCTACACCTGCCTAAATAACCCAGAAAACCACCAGAGGATTAGCAGAATGGAGTCGACAGACCCAATCACAGAGGAAAGGCCCACAGAAGAGGGTAGGAAGGACGGCAAGGCGGTGCGCGCTCCACGGACTGGCGGGAGGGAGCCGGGGCAGAGGGGTGGCTCGCTGGCCAAGCAGAGCCCCCGAGTCTGGCTTGCAAAAGCGGAGGGGCCTGACAGACTGTGTTCCCACAGCAAGCGCGACTTAGCCTCTGGGAGGTCATAAGTTAACAGCTCTTCTCAGAAAGCGGGAAGGCTGGAGGACCAAGGGAGGGAGAGCTGCTGAGCCCCCGGACTACAGAGCTCAGTTTGGTGAGGAACAAAGGCGCTGGACAGTGCCATCTCCCCCGCCCATCCCCCAGCCAAAATCCCAAAGGGAACCAGTTCCTGCCAGGGAAGTTGCTCACTCAGAGCAAACACCCAACTCTGTGCTTCTGTGGAGCCAAACCTCCGGCAGCAGATCTGAATCCCTCCCGCTGCCACAGGGCCCCTCCTGAAGTGGATCACCTAAGGAGAAGCGAGCTAAGCCTGCCCCCCCTGCCACCGTGCACCTTGCCTGCCCACCCCAGCTAATACGCCAGATCCCCAGCATCACAAGCCTGGAAGTGTGCAAGTAGCCCAGACGGGCCACGCCACCCCACAGTGAATCCCGCCCCTAGGAGAGGGAAAGAGAAGGCACACACCAGTATGACTGTGGCCCCAGCGGTGGGCTGGAGGCAGACATCAGGTCTGACTGCGGCCCCGCCCACCAACTCCAGTTATACACCACAGCACAGGGGAAGTGCCCTGCAGGAAGGTCCTCACCACGCCAGGGACTATCCAAAATGACCAAGCGGAAGAATTCCCCTCAGAAGAATCTCCAGGAAATAACAACAGCTAATGAGCTGATCAAAAAGGATTTAAATAATATAACAGAAAGTGAATTTAGAATAATAGTCATAAAATTAATCGCTGGGCTTGAAAACAGCATAGAGGACAGCAGAGAATCTCTTGCTACAGAGATCAAGGGCCTAAGGAACAGTCACGAGGAGATGAAAAACGCCTTAAATGAAATGCAAAACAAAATGGAAACCACCACGGATCGGATGGAAGAGGCAGAGGAGAGAATAGGTGAACTAGAAGATAAAGTTATGGAAAAAGAGGAAGCTGAGAAAAAGAGAGATAAAAAAATCCAGGAGTATGAGGGGAAAATTAGAGAACTAAGTGATACACTAAAAAGAAATAATATACGCATAATTGGTATTCCAGAGGAGGAAGAGAGAGGGAAAGGTGCTGAAGGGGTACTTGAAGAAATAATAGCTGAGAACTTCCCTGAACTGGGGAAGGAAAAAGGCATTGAAATCCAAGAGGCACAGAGAACTCCCTTCAGACGTAACTTGAATCGATCTTCTGCACGACATATCATAGTGAAACTGGCAAAATACACGGATAAAGACAAAATTCTGAAAGCAGCAAGGGGTAAACGTGCCCTCACATATAAAGGGAGACCTATAAGACTCGTGACTGATCTATCTTTTGAAACTTGGCAGGCCAGAAAGAATTGGCACGAGATTTTCAGGGTGCTAGACAGAAAAAATATGCAGCCCAGAATCCTTTATCCAGCAAGTCTGTCATTTAGAACAGAAGGAGAGATAAAGGTCTTCCCAAACAAACAAAAACTGAAGGAATTTGTCACCACTAAACCAGCCCTACAAGAGATCCTAAGGGGGACCCTGTGAGACAAAGTGCCAGAGACATCACAATAAGCATAAAACATACAGACATCACGATGACTCTAAACCCGTATCTTTCTATAATAACACTGAATGTAAATGGATTAAATGCGCCAACCAAAAGACATAGGGTATCAGAATAGATAAAAAAACAAGACCCAACTATTTGCTGTCTACAAGAGACTCATTTTAGACTGAGCACACCTTTAGATTGAGAGTGAGGAGATGCAGAAGTATTTATCATGCTACTGGAAGCCAAAAGAAAGCTGGAGTAGCCATACTTATATCAGACAAACTAGACTTTAAATTAAAGGCTGTAACAAGAGATGAAGAAGGGCATTATATGATAGTTATAGGGTCTATCCATCAGGAAGAGCTAACAATTATAAATGTCTATGCGCCGAATATTGGAGCCCCCAAATATATAAAACAATTACTCATAAACATAAGCAACCTTATCGATAAGAATGTGGTAATTGCAGGGGACTTTAACACCCCACTTACAGAAATGTATAGAATATCTAGACACACGGTCAATAAAGAAACAAGGGCCCTGAATGACACATTGGATCAGATGGACTTGACAGATATATTTAGAACTCTGCATCCCAAAGCAACAGAATATACTTTCTTCTCGAGTGCACATGGAACATTCTCCAAGATAGATCATATACTGGGTCACAAAACAGCCCTTCATAAGTTTACAAGAATTGAAATCATACCATGCATACTTTCAGACCACAATGCTATGAAGCTTGAAATCAACCACAGAAAAAACTGTGGAAAACCTCCAAAAGCATGGAGGTTAAAGAACACCCTACTAACGAATGAGTGGGTCAACCAGGCAATTAGAGAAGAAATGAAAAAATATATGGAAACAAACGAAAATGAAAATACAACAATCCAGACGCTTTGGGATGCAGTGAAGGCAGTCCTGAGAGGAAAACACATTGCAATCCAGGCCTATCTCAAGAAACAAGAAAAATCCCAAATACAAAATCTAAAGCACACCTAAAGGAACTAGAATCAGAACAGCAAAGGCAGCCTAAACCCAGCAGAAGAAGAGAAATAATAAAGATCAGAGCAGAAATAAACAAAATAGAATCTAAAAAACTGTAGAGCAGATCAACGAAACCAAGAGTTGGTTTTTTGAAAAAATAAACAAAATTGACAAACCTCTAGCCAGGCTTCTCAAAAAGAAAAGGGACATGACCCAAATAGATAAAATCATGAATGAAAATGGAATTATTACAACCAATCCCTCAGAGATACAAACAATTATCAGGGAATACAATGAAAAATTATTTGCCAACAAATTGGACAAACTGGAAGAAATGGACAAATTCCTGAACACCCAGACACTTCCAAAACTCAATCAGGAGGAAATAGAAAGCTTGAACAGACCCATAACCAGCGAAGAAATTGAATCGGTTATCAAAAATCTCCCAACAAATAAGAGTCCAGGACCAGATGGCTTCCCAGGGGAGTTCTACCAGACATTTAAAGCAGAGATAATACCTATCCTTCTCAAGCTATTCCAAGAAATAGAAAGGGAAGGAAAACTTCCAGACTCATTCTATGAAGCCAGTATTACTTTGATTCCTAAACCAGACAGAGACCCAGTAAAAAAAGAGAACTACAGGCCAATATCCCTGATGAATATGGATGCAAAAATTCTCAATAAGATACTAGCAAATCGAATTCAACAGCATATAAAAAGAATTATTCACCATGATCAAGTGGGATTCATTCCTGGGATGCAGGGCTGGTTCAACATTCGCAAATCAATCAACGTGATACATCACATTAACAAAAAAAAATGAGAAGAACCATATGATCATGTCAATCGATGCAGAAAAGGCCTTTGACAAAATCCAGCACCCTTTCTTAATAAAAACCCTTGAGAAAGTCGGGATAGAAGGAACATACTTAAAGATCATAAAAGCCATTTATGAAAATTCCACAGCTAACATCATCCTCAATGGGGAAAAACTGAGAGCTTTTTCCCTGAGATCAGGAACACGACAGGGATGCCCACTCTCACCGCTGCTGTTTAGCATAGTGTTGGAGGTTCTAGCATCAGCAATCAGACAACAAAAGGAAATCAAAGGCATCAAAATTGGCAAAGATGAAGTCAAGCTTTCGCTTTTTGCAGATGACATGATATTATACATGGAAAATCCGATAGACTCCACCAAAAGTCTCCTACAACTGATACATGAATTCAGCAAAGTTGCAGGATACAAAATCAGTGTACAGAAATCAGTTGCATTCTTATACACTAACAATGAAGCAACAGAAAGACAAATAAAGAAACTGATCCCATTCACAATTGCACCAAGAAGCATAAAATACCTAGGAAAAAATCTAACCAAAGATGTAAAGGATCTGTATGCTGAAAACTATAGAAAGCTTATGAAGGAAATTGAAGAAGATTTAAAGAAATGGAAAGACATTCCCTGCTCATGGATTGGAAAAATAAATATTGTCAAAATGTCAATACTACCCAAAGCTATCTACACATTCAATGCAATCCCAATCAAAATTGCACCAGCATTCTTCTCGAAACTAGAACAAGCAATCCTAAAATTCATATGGAACCACAAAAGGCCCCGAATAGCCAAAGGAATTTTGAAGAAGACCAAAGCAGGAGGCATCACAATCCCAGACTTTAGCCTCTACTACAAAGCTGTCATCATCAAGACAGCATGGTATTGGCACAAAAACAGACACACAGACCAATGGAATAGAATAGAAACCCCAGAACTAGACCCACAAACGTATGGCCAACTCATCTTTGACAAAGCAGGAAAGAACATCCAATGGAAAAAAGACAGCCTCTTTAACAAATGGTGCTGGGAGAACTGGACAGCAACATGCAGAAGGTTGAAACTAGACCACTTTCTCACACCATTCACAAAAATAAACTCAAAATGGATAAAGGACCTAAATGTGAGACAGGAAACCATCAAAACCTTAGAGGAGAAAGCAGGAAAAAACGTCTCTGACCTCAGCCGTAGCAATCTCTTACTCGACACATCCCCAAAGGCAAGGGAATTAAAAGCAAAAGTGAATTACTGGGACCTTATGAAGATAAAAAGCTTCTGCACAGCAAAGGAAGCAAACAAGAAAACTAAAGGGCAACCAACGGAATGGGAAAAGATATTTGCAAATGACATATCGGACAAAGGGCTAGTATCTAACATTTATAAAGAGCTCACCAAACTCCACACCCGAAAAACAAATAACCCAGTGAAGAAATGGGCAGAAAACATGAATAGACACTTCTCTAAAGAAGACATCCAGATGGCCAACAGGCACATGAAAAGATGTTCAGCGTCGCTCCTTATCAGGGAAATACAAATCAAAACCACACTCAGGTATCACCTCACGCCTGTCAGAGTGGCCAAAATGAACAAATCAGGAGACTAGGGATGCTGGAGAGGATGTGGAGAAACGGGAACCCTGTTGCACTGTTGGTGGGAATGAAAATTGGTGCAGCTGCTCTGGAAAGCATTGTGGAGGTTCCTCAGAAAATTAAAAATAGACCTACCCTATGACCCAGCAATAGCACTGCTAGGAATTTATCCAAGGGATACAGGAGTACTGATGCATAGGGCCACTTGTACCCCAATGTTCATAGCAGCACTCCCAACAATAGCCAAATTATGGAAAGAGCCTAAATGTCCATCAACTGATGAATGGATAAAGAAATTGTGGTTTATATACACAATGGAATACTACGTGGCAATGAGAAAAAATGAAATATGGCCTTTTGTAGCAACGTGGATGGAACTGGAGAGTGTGATGCTAAGTGAAATAAGCCATACAGAGAAAGACAGATACCATATGGTTTCACTCTTATGTGGATCCTGAGATACTTAACAGGAACCCATGGGGGAGGGGAAGGAAAAAAAAAAAAGAAGTTAGAGTGGGAGAGAGCCAAAGCATAAGAGACTGTTAAAAACTGAGAACAAACTGAGAGTTGATGGGGGGTGGGAGGGAGGGGAGGGTGGGTGATGTGTATTGAGGAGGGCACCTTTTGGGATGAGCACTGGGTGTTGTATGGAAACCAATTTGTCAATAATTTTCATATATTAAAAAAAATCCAGAACTATTTCAGAAATACACATCATCAATTTTATGTCATACTAATTGAAGATCCCCTTGAAATAGGCATTAAATTTCTGTCAATTCTGCTGTGAAATCAAGTATAGATTAGAGAAGACTTTTGTAACATGATATAACCCTGTACTGTAAATAATGAACTAATTCTTAATCTGGAAAAAATTAATTGAGTTTATTTTATAAACTGAAGTTTGTAATCCCTGTTAAGCAACATTGTGGCTTTCAGTGGTTCAAACCAAAAGTCACAACCAGTTGTATCATTTTACTGCTGGTTTTTGGCTGTAAGCTAAAATCAAACAACAAACATCTGTGAGTGTAGGTCAGCAGAAACAACAAATAACAGTTTAGTATGCAGTTCCCTCTGCTAGAACAGTGTTTTACATTTCAACTACACACTTCCTTCTTGGTTTAATAACTGTATTTATCATTTAAGACTTGGGCTAAGTGTCATTTCCATAGGTAAGCCTTTCCTGGTTCCGAAAACTGGATTAGTTCCACAGTTGCTTTCCTAGACCCTATCTCATGGTCAGAACTCAAGACATATTTAAAAGTTACTCATATTCTAGACTGTCATTTTCCAAAAGTGTCCAGTTAAGCCCCAGACTCTCTCAAAGATGCTGTTGGGAATTGAGGGAAAAATATAATGGGTATGGCTCTGAGATTTAACTAAGGTGATTAGATTACATTGCATTTATATTTTGCAATTCAATGTAGGATTTCATTTGGAAACGTGGTCTATGTTTTAGTAGTTTGAAAACCATTACCAAGAAAACCATTAACTCATCCAACAAACTGTGAAGAGTTATTCCATTTCAGGGAGTGTTCCAGCCATCAGGGGTACAACAGCTGATAGGATAAACAAACCCTAGTCTTTAGGGAACATATACTGTTGAGAGGATAACTCAAATTATCCATCATGTTTTTTCATTGCCATAATGTTAAGTTGGTAGCACTCTTAGAATTTTAACTGGAAAAAAATATTAGATTTAATTCCAAAGGCTCCGTGAGGAAATGGAGGCTAAAAGAAAGAAGACTCATTTAATATCACAATCAGTCATATGTAAGAGATGAATCACTGGTTTCTCCTCCTGAAACCAAGACCACACTGTATGTTAACTAACTTAAATTTAAATAAAGGGGTGCCTGGGTGGCTCAGTCAGTTAAGCGACCAACTTCAGCTCAGGTCATGGTCTCACAGTTTGTGAGTTCGAGCCCTGCATCAGGCTCTGTGCTGACAGCTGGGAGCCTGAAGCCTGCCTCGGATTCTGTGTCTCCCTCTGTCTCTGCCCGTTCCCTGCTCGTGCTCTGTCTGTCTCTCTCTCTCTCAAATAAAATAAACATTAAAAAAACTAAAAATAAATAACTACATAAATAAACAAATAAGATGACAGGACACAACAGAGCTGGAGTTAAAACATAGGCCAGATTCTCAGTCCAACATACTCAAATACTCTGTCTGTAATCAATACATCTCTATGTTTTCATTTTACTTTTTATTATCAGGAATTTTGAGGATTCTGACAGGAAATAGGCAAATAATCAGAGAGATTCAAATCTCCTAACGATTAAGGGTCATTTAAGATCACCACTCCTATAATAGTGGAAGGAATGCAAATAGCACATCATTTCTTACTCTGATTTGTAATTACTAAAAATCTGAGGGGTTCAATATAATGGTATGCAAAATTGAGCTGAAACAGACTATTGTGACTTACACTACTGCAGATTTTTTTTTGGAGGGGAGAAAGTCTGATTTGATCATAAATACACAGGCAAAGGGGTGAATTTAGAATAGTGTTTTCTGTCAACAATGAACACTAAATACATTGTTTAGATTGGTTTTATTGATTTTATTTTTCTAGTAACACCACAGTGTTTGTTTTTTTTTTTTTTTGGATTTTCAAATGAATTACAAGGATGATTGTCAGATTTTAGTTAATTTCCATAAACTTTTTCAACCAGAAACTGAATCCATTTACCTGTCCCATTAAGCATAAATGTTTACAACACATACATACAAACATACAGAAAGAAAGAAAGAAACACAGAGATACAGATAGAAAATTTTTCAGTTCTATTAAGATATAATTGACATGTCAATTGTATATATTTAAGGTGCACTACATAAAGACTTGATATATGCATATATATTTAAACATTATTGTCACAATAAGCTTTAAACATTCATCACTTCACATAATTACAATTTTTCTTGTGATTAAAACTTTAAAATCTACCCTCTTAGCAACTTGCAAATATACAATACATTATTGTTAACTATAGCAATCATGCTGTACATTACAGCACCAGAAATTATTTATTTTATAGCTAGAAGTTTGTACCTTTTTATCACGGTCACTCATTTTCCCAACACCCTCTCTGTTGGGGTTATTAGTGAGGATGACAAGATTATACACAAGGCTTGGCTAGCTAAAATGTAACATGGAAATTTCTGGTAGGTTACAGTTAAGCTTGGGAGGGCCGTTGGGTCTCTTGGGATGCAGGAAGCCTGCCTAACCTCCCTGATGGAAGAATGTTCCTCAGAGACTCTCCGGGGTGTTTTGGCAGTCCTTGGGGGAACTCAGTTATCTATATATTGTATACAAAGTTTAGCAAAACAATAGAGCACCTAGATGCTTGCTGTATATCTCTGATTTGAGCAGTCTCATGAGTGTTCACCTTTAAGTCATGCACCCTTTGTTTTTGCATGCCTTAAATGTTATACCTCCTCTGAACACAAGCCAATTGAGATTTGTGATTGGCCTGACACCGGAATAGATGAGAGTAAGAGTGAGGCGAACTGGCTCTTCCTCTGCAAACGTTGACCCCCATGCCTTTTCCTCTCTTTCTTAGCAAAGTGTGGAGTAATCTTTCATCCTTCAGTGCAGCGTTTGCTGTCCATTCCCAGCACTTCTCCCCCATTTCCATCAGCTACAATCTGATCTCTGTTTTTATGAGTTTCTTTGTTTTTAGCTTGTACATATTAATGGGATTGTACAGTATGTGTCTTTCACTGTCTGACTTATTTCACATAGCATAATGTCCTCAAGGTCCATCTATTCTGTCACAAATGACAGGATTTCCTTCTGTTTTATGGCTGAAAAGTATTCTACTATGTGTGTGTTTCTATATACACACCACATTTTTTAATCTATTCATCCATTAGTGGACATGTAGGTTGTATTTATGTCTTGGCTATTGTAAATAATGCTGCAAAGAACATGAGGGTTGAGGTATCTTTTTAATACAGTGATTTGATTTCTTTCAGATATATACCCAGAAGTGAAATTGCCCGATAATATGGTAGTTCTATTTTTACTTTTTTGAGGAACCTCAATATTGTTTTTTATAGTGTCTGTATCAGTTTATATTCCCACCAACAATGTGCAAGGCTTTCCTTTTCTCCACACCTGTTTCAATATTTTTTGCTTATCTTTTAGATAATAGCCATCCTAAGAGCCACCTACTGAGGTGCTATCTCATTTTGGTTTTGACTTGCATTAACCTGATGTTGGTGATATTGAACATCTTTTCATGTACGTATTGGCCATTTCTATATCTTCTTTGTTTTTTGTTGTTTTACATTTCAAGTTTTTACTTAAATTTAGTTGCTTAACATATGTTTAATATTATTTTCAGGAGTAGAATTTAGTGATTCATCACTTATATATAACACCCAGTGTTCATCACAAGTGCCCTACTTAATACAGCATCCCTCAGTTTCCTCTATAGTTAACAATCTCTTATGGTTTGCTTTCATCTCTTTTTCCTATATCTTGTGTGGAAAAAATGTGTATTCAGATCCTTTGCTCATTTTTTAAACTGGATTTTTTTTTCTTTTGAGTTCTGTGAGTTTCTTCCATATTTTGGATAATAACACTTCATCCAATGTCTGGTTTCCAAATACTATCTTATTTTATTGATTGCCTTTTCACGTTGATGAACATTTCTATTGTGAAGAAGCTTTTTAGCTTGATTTACCCCAACTGTTCATTTTTTATTTTGTGGCTTGTGTGTTAGGTGTCATATCCGAAAAATCAAGGCCAAGACCTATCTCAAAGAGCTTTGTCCTGTTCTATTGGGGATTTTTATAGCTTCAGGTCTTTCACATAAACCTTTTATCCATTTCAAGTTAATGTTTGAAATAAAGGTCTAGTTTCATCATTATTTTCCATGCCCATATTCAATTTTCACAGCACCATTTATTGTCTCTCCTCCAATGAGTGTTCGTGGCTCTATGTCAAATATTAGTTGACTGTTTATATGTCATTTGGGATTTGTCTTTCTCTAACTTATTTCACTTAGCATTACACGCTCTAGCTCTATTCATGTCATTACAAGTATCAAGGTCTCATTCTTTTTTATGCCTACATAATATTCCACTATATATATACCACCTCTTCTTTGTCTATTCATCTACCAAAGTACACTTGAGTTGCTTCTGTAATTTTGCTATTGTAAAAAATGCTGCTTTAAACACAGGGGACATGTATCCCTTTAAATTAGTGTCTTTGTATATTTTGGGTAAATATCCAGTAGTGTGATTACTGAATCAGAGGGTAATTCTGTTTTTAACTTTTTGAGAAACCTTCATACTGTTGTCCACAGTGGCTGCACCAGTTTGCATGACAACCAACAGTACACAAGGGTTCCTTTATCTTCACATCCTTCCCAACACCTGTTATTTCTTGTGTTTTTGGCTTGAACCATTCTGACAGGTGTGAGGTGATGTCTCAATACAGTTTTGATTTGCATTTCCCTGATTATGAGTAATGGTGAGCATCTTTTCATGGCTCTGTTCACCATCTGGATGTCTTCTTTGGAGAAATGTCTGTTTATGTGTTCTGCCCATTTTTAATTTGAATTTTTGGGGGTGTTGAATTTTATAATTTTTAAAATATATTTTAGATACTAACCTTTTATCAGATATGTCATTTGCAAATATCTCTTCACATTTAGTAGGTTGCCTTTCACAGTTATCAATCAGTTTCTTCATTGTGTGGATCCTTTTTTATTTTGATGTAGTTCCAATAGTTGATTTTTTAAAATTTTATTTCCCTTGGCTCAGGAGACATATCTGGAAACATGTTGCTGTGGCCAATATCAGGGACATTACTGTCTTAGCTGTTGTCTAGGATTTTTATGGTTTCAAGTTTCACATTTAGGTCTTTCATCCATTTTGAATTTATTGTTGTATATGGTGTAAGATAGTCCAGGTTTATTCTTTTGCATGTAGTTGCACCAGTTTTACCAATACCATTTCTTGAAAAGATTTTCTTTTTCCTATTGGATAGTCTTTCCTATTTTGCTGAGGTTTAATTGACCATATAATTGTGGGTTAAATTATGGGTTTTCTATTCTGTTCCATTGATCTATATGTCTATTTTGTGCTAATGATATCCTGTTTTGATTACTACAGCTTTGTAATACAACTTGAAGTCTGGAATTGTGGTACCTCCAGTTTTGTTTTCCTTTTTTACAGCTATTTTGGTTATTTGGGGTATTTTTTGCTCCATACAAATTTTGAGATTGTTTATTCTAGTTCTGTGAAAAATTCTCTTGGTATTTTGATGCAAATTTCATAAAATCTGTATATTTCTCTTGGTAGTGTAGACATTTTAACAATATTTGTTCTTCTAATCCATGAGCATGGAATGTCTTTCCATTTCTTTGTGTTGTCTTAAATTTCTTTCGTAAATGTTTTATAGATTTCAGAGTACAGGTTGTTCACTTCCTTGGATAAATTTATTCTTAGATATTTTATTATTTTTTGTACAATTGTAAATGGAATTATTTTCTTAATTTCTCTTTCTGCTGCTTCATTATTGTATAGAAATGAAATAAATTTCTTTACAATGATTTTGTAACCTGTAACTTTTCTGAATTCATTTATCACTTCTAACATTTTTTTTGTGGATATTTTGGGTTTTTGATATAGAGCATCCTGTCATCTGCATATAGTAAAAGTTTTAGTTCCTTCTTACTGATTTGGTTGTCTTTTATGTCTTTTTGTTGCCTAATTGCTATGGCTAGGACTACCAGTATACAAGTGGTGAAGGTGGACATCCTTGTCTTGTTACTATTTTTAGGGGGAAAGCTCTCAGGTTTTCCCCATTATGATGTTCACTGTGGGATTTTCATATATGTCCTTTAGTATGTTGAGATATGTTTCCTCCAAACTTAATCTGTTAAGGGATTTTATCAAGAACAAATGTTATACTTTGTGAAATGTTTTTTCAGCATTTATTGAAATAATCATATGGGTTGTGTCCTTTCTCTTATCGATAGGATGTATCACATTGATTGATTTGTAAACATTGAAACACCCTTTCATTACATGAATAAATCCCACTTGATCCTGATGAGTTATTTTCTAATATATTGGATTCAGTTTCCTAGTATTTTGTTGAAGATGTTCGCATTTTTGCTCATCAGAGGTGTTGGCCTGTTGTTATTTTTTGTGGAGTTTTATTTGTTTTGGTATCTTGGTGATACTGGCCTCATAAAATGAAGTCAGAAGTTTTTCTTCTTTTTTCTATTTTCTCTCAAGATTTGATTTAAATAGGTATTTAACCTATGGTGTACTAATGGTTTCAGGAGTAGAATTTAGAGATCCATCACTTACATATAACACACAATGCTCATCAAATCAAGTACCCTCCTTAATTCCCATCATCCATTTAGACCATCCTCACCCACCTCCCCTCCAGCAACCTTCAGTTTGTTCTCTATAGTTAAGAGTCCCTTATGGTTTGCTTCCCTCTTGTTTTTATCTTATTTTACGTTACCTTCTCTTTCCCCTATGTTCATTTTTTGAAATTCTACATATGAGTGAAATCATATGGTATTTGTCTTTCTCTGACTGATTTATTTCACTTAGCATAATACAGACTAGCTCCATCCATGTCCTTGCAAATGGAAATATTTCATTCTTTTTGATCACCTATTAGTGTTCAACTGTATATATATATACACTACATCTTTATCCATTCATCAGTCGATGGACATTCAGGCTCTTTCCATAATGTGGCTATTGTTGATAGTGCTCTATAAACATTTGGTTTCATGTGCTCTTTGAAGCAGTATTTTTGTATCCTTTGGTATCCGTTAGTAGTAAACATTGTGGGTCATAGGGTAGTTCTATATTTAACTTTCTGAGGAACTTCCACACAGTCTTCCAGAGTGGCTGCAACAGTTTAAATTCCCAACAACAGTGCAAGAGGGTTCTCCTTTCCTGTTATCCTTGCCAACACCTGTTGTTTCCTAAGTTGTAAATTTTAGCCATTCTGACAGGTATCATTATTGATTTTGGTTTTGATATGACTGTGATAATTTTACAATGCATGTTAAATATTTGTATGTCTTTCCTGGAGAAAGGTCCATCAATGTCTTCTGCTCATTTCTTAACTGGAATATTTGTTTTTAGGTGTTGAGATTGATAAGTTATTTATATATTTTGGATACTAGCTCTTTATCCAATATATCAATTGCAAATATCTTTTCACATTCCATAGGTTGCCTTTTAGTTTTGTTGTTTGTTTTCCTCATTATGAAGAAGTTTTTATTTTGATGAAGTGTCAACAGTTTATTTTTACTTTTGTTTCCCTTGCCTCTAGCAAAGTGTCTAGTAAGACGTTGCAATGGCAGAAGTTAAAAACGTTGCTGTCTGTCTTATCCTCTAGGATTTCCTCTCTCACATTTAGGTCTTTCAGTCATTTTGAATTTACATTGTGTATGGTGTAAGAAAGTGATACACTTTCATTCTGCATGATGTTGTCCAGTTTCTGTGCACTCTTTGTTGGTAAGAAAATCTTTTTTTTCCATTGCATATTCTTTCCTTCTTTGCCAAAGATTTGTTTTCCATATAGTTGTTCAGCTATTTCTGGGTTTTCTACTCTGTTCCAATGATCTATGTATCTGTTTTTGTGCCACTCCCATACTGTCTTGATGATTGCAGCTTTGTAATACATCTTGAAGACTAGAGATTTGATGCTTCCTTCTTTTCTTTTCTTTTTCAAGATTGCTTTGAAACAACAGGGATGTACACTCGCACCACTGCTGTTCAACATAGTGTTTTAAGTCCTAGCCTCAGCAATCAGTCAACAAAGGGAAATAAAAGGCATCTGAATAGGCAAGGAGGAAGTCAAACTTTTACTCCTCGCTTATGCCATAACACTGTATGTGGAAAACTCGAAATACTCCACCAAAAAGTGCTAGCTAGAACTTATGCATGAATTAAGCAAAGTCCCAGGATATTAAATTAATGTACAGAAGTTGGTTGCATTTCAATACCCGAATAATGAAACAGCAGAAAGAGAAATCAAGGAATTGATCCCATTAATAATTACACCAAAATCCATAAAACACCTAGGAATAAACCTAACCAAAAAGGTAAAAGATCTGTATGCTGAAAACTATAGAAAACTAATGAAAGAAATTGAAGAAGACACAAAGAAATGGAAAAACATTACATGTTCATTGATTGGAAGAACATTGTTAAAATGTTGATGCTATCCAAATCATTCTATGTATTCAATACAAACCCAATTATAATAACACCAGAATTCTCCACAGAGCAAGAACAAGCAATCCTAATATTTGTATGGAACCACAAAAGACCCTGAATAGGCAAAGTAATGCCTAAAAAGGAAACCGAAGCTGGAGGTATTACTATTCTGGACTTCAAGCTGTATTACAAAGCTGTAATCATCAAAATAGTATGGTTCTGACACAAGAACAGACACATAAATCAATGGAACAAATAGAGAACCCAGAAATAGACACAGAAATATGTGGCCAACTAACCTCATACAAAGCAGTGAAGAATAGCCAATGTAAAAAAGACAGTCTGTTCAGCAAATGGTGCTGGGAAAACTGGACAGTGCCATGCAGAAGAATGAACCTGGACCACCTTCTTACACCATACACAAAAATAAACTCAAAATGGATCAAGACCTAAATGTAATACAGGAAACCATCAAAATACTAGAGGAGAAAAGAGGCAACAACCTATTTGACCTAGGCCACAACAACTCCCTAGGAGACATCTCTCCCGAAGCAAAGGAAATGAATGCAAACATGAACTATTGGGATCTCATCAAGATAAAAAGCTTCTGCACAGCAAAGGAAACAATCAACAAAACTAAAAGGCAACTAATGAAATGGGAGAAGATATTTACAAATTACATATTGGATAAAGGACTACCATCCAAAATCTATACAGAACTTACCAAACTCAATGCACAAAATAACAAATAATCCAGTGAAGAAATGGAATAATGACATGAACAGACACTTTTCCAAAGAAGACATCCAGATGACTAATAGACACATGAAAAAGTGTTCAACATTTATCATCATCAATAAAATATAAATCAAAACCACAATAAGATTCCACCTCACACCTGTCAGAATGGCTAAAATTAACAACTCAGGAAACAATAGATGTTGGCTAGGATCAGGAGAAAAGGGAACACTTTTGAACAGCTGGTGGGAATGCACACTGTTGCAGCTACTCTGGAAAACAGTATGGAGGTTCCTCAAAAAATAAAAATGTGAGATACTCTATAGCTCAGTGATTGCACTAATAGGTATTTATCCAAAGGATACAAAAATGCTGATTTGAAGAGGCACAGGCACCACAATGTTTATAGCAGCACTATCAATAATAGCCAAATTATGGAAAGAGCCCAAATGTCCATCAACTGACAAATTGATAAAGAAGATGTGGTATGTACACAATGGAATATTACCCTGCCATAAAAAAGAATGAAGTTTTGTCATTTGCACCAACATAGATGGAACTAAAGTGTATTGTGCTAAGTGAAATATGTTAAAGAAAGATAAATATTATGATTTCACTCGTATGTGGAATTAAAAAAAAACACAGATGAACATAGGGGAAGGAAAACTATAGAAAAAAAAGATAAAATAAATAAGATAAAACAGATAAAAACAGAGAAGGAGGCAAACCATCAGAATCTTAAATTACAGAGAACAAACTGAGGTTTTCTGGAGGGGAGTTGGGTAGGGGGATGGACTAAAGGGATGATGGGCATTAAAGGAGGGCACTTGTTGGGATGAGCCCTGGGTGTTATATGTAAGTGATGAATCACTAAATTCTACTCTTGAAATCATTACTACACTATATGTGAACTAGCTTGGATTTAAATAAAATAAAAATAAAAGATTGTTTTGGCTATTTGGGTTTTCTAGTTCCTTTCAAATTTTAGGACTGTTTGTTTTAGCACTGTGAAAAATGTTGGTGGTATTTTGATAGGGACTACAGTAAATGTGTTTGTTGCTATGGGTAGTATAGACATTTTAACAATATTTGTTCTTCCAATCCATGAGCATGGAATGTTTTTTCATTACTTGGATCCTCCAAATTCTTTAGTAATTATTCAATAATTTTCAGAGTACTGATATTTTACCTCTTTCTTTAGGTTTATTCCTAGATGTGATTGTAAATGAGATCAATGGCTTGATTTCTCTTTCTCCTGCTTCATTATTGGAGTATAGGAATGCAAGAAATTTCTGTACATTGATTTTATATTTTTTGACTTAAAGGATTTTGTGTATCACTTCTAGCAAATTTTTAAAAAGTCTTTCAGATTTTCCACATACAGTGTTATGTCTTCTACAAAGAGTTGAAGTTTGACTTATTTCTTGTGGATTTGGGTACCTTTTATTTATTTTTGTTATCTCAGTGATAAGTCTAGGACTTCCAGGACAATGTTGATAGTGATGAGAGTGGATATCCATGTAGTGTTCATGACCTTATGGTAAAAACCTATGATCTTATGGGGAAAAAAACTTATGGGAAAAAACAAAAGTTTTTCCCAATTTAGGATGATATTAACTGTGGGTCTTTCATATATGGGCTTCATGATGTTGAAGCTTGTTCCTTCTATCCTTACTGTGTTGAGGATTTTTATGAAGAAACAATGCTGTACTTTGTAAAATGGTTTTTCTGCATTTACTGAGAGAATCATATGGTTCTTATCCTTTCTTTAATTAATTAATCAAACTGATTGATTTCAACATATTGAACTCCCCCTTCAGCCTAGGAATAATCCCACTCTATGGTGTTGTATCACTCTTTTAATGTACGGTTGCATTCGATTTGCTAGTATCTTGTTAAGAATTTTTCCATCAATGTTCATTATGGGATATTGACCTGCAATTATCTTTTTTGTGGGTCTTTATTTGGTTTTGGAATCAAGGTAATGCTGGACCTAAAAAATGAGTTTGGAAGTTTCCCTTCTATATCTATTTTTTTGGATAAGTTTCAGTAGAAAAGGTATTAATTCTTCTTTACATGTTTGGTAGAATTCCCCTGGAAAGCCATATGGCACTGGACTCTAGTTTGTTGGAAGATTTTTGATTAATAATTCCATTTCTTTGTGGTTATGGGTCTGTTCAAATTTTCTCTTTCTTCTTATTTCATTTGTGGTGGTTCAGATGTTTCTAGGAATTTATTCATTTCTTCCAGATTGCCCCATTTGTTGGTATATAAATGCTCATGATATTCTCATATTTGTTTGCATATTTGTGGTGTTGGTTGTGATCTCTCCTCTTTCATTTGTGATTTTATTTATTTAGCCCCTTTCTCTTTTCTTTTTGATATGTTTGGCTAGGGGTTTATAATTTTTCTTAATTACTTCAATGAACCAGCTCTTAGTTTCATTAATCTGTTCTACAGGCTTTTTTAAAATTTTTACATCATTTATTTTTGCTCTAATCTTTATTATTTCCCTTCTTCTGCTGGTTTTGAGCTTTATTTGATGTTCTTTTCCAGCTACTTTATGTTTAAGTTTAGGTTTTGTATTTTAGACTTTTATTTCTTCTTGACAAGGACCTGTGTTGCTATATACTTCCCTCCTATTACAACCTTTGCTGTAACACTTTCATCATCATGGGCTTGCATGTTTTTTTTTAAATTCCTCTTTAATTTCTTGGTTAACCCATTTATTCTTTAGTAAGATGTACTTTAGCCTCCATATATTTGTAGTCTTTCCAAATTTTTTCTTGTGGTTGACTTCAAGTTTTATAACATTGTGCTCATAAAATATGCATGGTATATCTCAATCTTTTTGTACTGGTTGAGGCCTGATTTGTGAACCAGTATGTGATATATTCTGGAGACTGCTCCATGTGCACTCAAGAAGAATGTGTATTCTGCTTTGGGGTGAAATGCTCTAAATGTATCTATTAAGTCCATCTGTTCCAGTGTGTCATTCAAAGCCATTTTTCCCTTGTTGGTTTTCTGCTTAGATGATCTGTTCATTGTTGTAAGTGGGATGTTCAAGTCACCTACTATTTTTGTATTATTATCAATGAGATTCAAACTCCTTGTGGGTAATTGGTCTGTTCAAATTTTCTTTTTTCCTCTTCAATTTTGATAAGTTATACGTTTCTAGAAATTTTTATAGATGTTGTTCTAAAGTCTATTTTTTTCTGACACAAATATTTGCTACTGTAGCTTTCTTTTGACATCCATTTGTATGATAAGTGTTTCTCCATCCCTATACTTTCAGTTTGCAGGTGTCTTTAGTTCTGAAATGAGTTTCCTATAGGAAGAATCCAGATGGGTCTTGTTTGTTATCCACTCTGAACCCCTATGTCTTTTGATTGCAGCATTTAGTCTATTTTACCTGCAAAGTAATTATTGATCTCTACTTGGACAACAGAGCAAGGAGGAACTTATTCTGTCTCCTCCTCTGCTCACACTCTGTTGCTCTCAAAAATAAATAAATATTTAAAAAATTTTAAATTTAAATGAATGTTAAATTAGTAAATGTGAAGACTGAAAGGTAAACTAACACTTTTTGATAAGTTACATGTTTAACAATGTTAGGAATGCACTACCTAAATAAAGCAGCTTAGGAAGAGAGTAAGCTTGGCTGTAGTTACAAGGTATTTCAGTGATATACTAGAGACAACCAATAGCATCAAATTTAGCAAAGAGAACAGATACTGATAAAAAAATATTTCTGTAATAACACCCAAATTCCATGATGTAATTAGAGACTTCCAACTTCTATTTGACCTGTAATAATTTCTTGGCTCTCAAAATTAAACTTTATTATAGAATTAATTTTTTTATAAAAAATAGCCATTAAGATCATGAATACTGTATGATTAATGAAGCATATGATTGTATGAACTGTATCATTGCCAAAGTAAATGTATCATGTAATTGAATGAATAAATATAAAATTATACTATTAAATATGAGCCTCTGTCCACTGTGACTAATTTTAATGTGGATAATAATTAGTTAGCACATGCCACTTCTCTTCAGTTGGGGTCATTCTATGCAGCAAATCATCACTACCCTCTCATATTTCTAATCAATTCAGTTTCCTCATTTACCTTATCCTGTGGCTAGGATTGCTAGACTTAACAAATAAAAATACAAGATGCCCAGTTAATTGAAATTCAGATAAACAGTGGATAATATTTTAGTATAGTATGTTGTGTGCAATAGCCTTTATTGTTTATCTGAGATTAAATTTAACTGGGTGTTCCACATCTAGTGAACTTACTTCTGTACCCTTGTTTCCAGGCATTATTACCTATGCCATTATTACAGGCATTTCCAAATCATCCTTTCCAAGATGTGAAACATGGGATTTATTTATAGATTGAGAATGAAAACTTGTCTGAAATAAACATATAAAATTAAGATGCTAACAAAGACTTGTCCTCATCAATGCCATGGAAATCCATATCTGTATGTTTCCTTTCAAACTATGGCATTTTGGGGAGAGAGAGCATATAAACTCTCAAAAAACTAGAGATCTACCTTTTAAATGAAATCCTTGGGTCATTTTAGTATGTTTCAGTCTCTCTCTTTTTTTTAAACATATTTTTAGTCTCTTTCTAGGACATGTAATATTCTAAAATTTTTACCACTAAGTCTTGAGCATTGTGTTTTTTTCCTTTTAATTTTTTCTGTTGTAATCAAACATTTTACTTTTGTAATCACCTCTCTTCCTGTCTCTCAAGTCATTCTCCCCAGAGTCTATGCATGTGTGGGCATGAGCACATGCATGCACGTACCCGCGCGCGCCCACGCACACACACACACACACACACACACACACAGTCTCTCTGTGTCACTTTAATTTTTGCTCTTTAAAGGGGACTATTGTCAGAGGACAGTTTTTTTCATAGTTTCCTTTTTACTAAAGCAAGACTTTTTTTTTGTTGCAAAATAAGAGAATCCATTTTAGATTTTTTATTTGCCATAGACTGACATATAGGTTTCAGTTATTTATCAACGGCTTATTAAAAATAATGGGGGAGGTGTTAACATTTTGTTTCTTACATTGAATTTGTTCTATCAAAGCACCCTATGGTTTTTAAGAATCACTGTCACTTTCTTTGTCTTTTCCTACTTCTCACACTGCTGTGTTTTTTTCTTCCAAGACCCCTTAATGTCTTTAGTAATAACCAATTTGAGATTGGCAAGGAAGCTGATGTACAAAAAAATAAATAGCATTTTTTAAAGATTAAGTTGAGCTCTTACCATCTTCCATTTAAAATGGAGTCTCTATGCTCTAACTTTAGATATTTCTTTACAAAAGGAACATAATGATTGAAGTGATACACAAATATCCTCATAGCTGAAAATTACTGTAAGAGAGAGGTACCAAAATAAAAATTATACTCAAACTGTATGTAGCAAGATGTCTAAGAAAGCATGCTTCATTATAAAATTCAAAATTCTTCAAATGTGTTAAACATTTTACTCAGATCCTCCATCAGTCTTGAAGTGGTATATACCACCCAATCATTATCCCAGGCATGCACCACACTATCATTTATTGAAGACTTTAGTAAATCTCTAAATCTTAGAAGCTTGAACATTACCTTGGATGACTTCAGTATTCACATGTTTGACCCTGGTCTTTGAGTTGCTTGACCTTCTCATCCAATTTCCCCCCATAATTATAGATGTATCCAGTAAACACAATAGAATGCAAAGGACAGATGTTTCATAGTTATTTCCATTTGTCAATGTCCAAATTGTAAGTTTTATCAGCTGTCCACTCTTTCTTCTGCCATTATCTCTATAAATCTTTGTATATCCTTGTTCCTCACCAAAGCTTCTTTGCAAACCCTTGCAAAATTCCATCTGATAGTTTTGCTGTGTAATGAGCACCTGCAGGTGAAATGTGAGCTGGTGAAAAATTGTATGCTGCTTTAAATAAGACAGTGTAACATTCATTCATATGAAGTATCAACTTTATTTCTTTGTTTTTGAAAGTACTTAAGCAAGTTTTACTCATCAGCACTGTTTCCAAATAAGTTTGAAAATATAAAGATTGTGACAAGATAATTCTGTTATGTCAACATCAGATAACTCCTTATTTATTCATTGTACTCATTCAGTTCATTTAAGATCTTGTGGAAGTTAAGACATTTTGTTACTTGCTGATTTTGTCAACCTTTCATTAAGTAGCCATTTGTAGAATCAGAATCACAACCTCCTAAGAGCTATCATCTGATAAAAAAGGGGGAGGGGGTTTACCGAGAAAACAATCCAAATATTTTCAAAAAATAGTTTGTTATTTTTTTGCTAATACTCCATGGTCTTGGGAAATGATCACTTAGAATAAAATTAATTCCCCTGTGCCTGCTTCTATAGGTAAAGTGAAAATGTAAAGTCTACCATGATAGTTTTTACTGGAGAGCACAAATAAAAACCAATTTTAAGAAATAAAGTTAGTAAAACAAGTTATTCAGTTTTATTGAAATAATCACATTTTATGGACTGTTTAATCTTCAAACAGTTGTTGGGATATGATTATGACACATGCTCAGTTATGAAGTTCCACAACTGTTGGAGTTGTGACACCCTATGACCCTATGTGCTTGATTTCATGACACTTCTTCCAAAAAGTACAGCATATTTTACAGCTTACTGTCAAGATTATATCTGTTCCATGAGTCACTGAAAGTATTCATAAAACCTTTAGAGAGGTAGGGAAAATGTATTCACTTAAAACACAGAACTGCACAAACTCTTTTCTAATTATTTTTCTTTGTAGAGTAAATTTTGATAATTTTCAGACAACTCTTAAAACATCTGAAAGGATCTTTATTGTCACATATACAAGATCAGGAAATGTAGTTTAAAAAATGGTTCATTCTTAGTGATTCAGAAACATATTTCACTCCATTTTGTCATGTATATAAGTCATCCTAAATGGATATTTCCTAAGCTTTAGGCTAGCAATGTTTAGTACAATGGTTGATACCTAATAGGAAATTATAAGCAGATAATGATAACAATACATTAATTCATTCATTTACCAAGTATATGCTGTGTATTAGACAAAAATAGACAAGGTTCTTGCCCTCATGAAACTTACAGAATAGCAGAAGAAAGATATGAAATATAGTTATTTAAATTAAACTGTGATAAGAGCATGAGAATTACAGTGTAGATTAAAACTTTGAAGTTATAATAATGACAATGTAGAAGTTGAAGTGTTATAGGATGTATATCCTTTCTGGTTTTAAAGTCTATAAAGATGTTGAGATGGGCAATTTCATGTGTATAAGGTTACATTTCTAAGGAAGTTTGCTTCTAACTTGGATTAAGACTGTTGAATTCAGCACTCATGGGAGGGAGTGAGAAGTAAAAGAGCTTTTATTTTTTTAAACCTACGTGTCCATTTCTACACCTTTCTAACAAGCATTCCAGATAAATAAGTAACTATTAATTGTAAATTACTTACAGAACATAAATGCAATATTAATATATATGTGCAAGTAAAAACTCTATACATATATGTTTTAGATAGTAACAACAAAAGCCATGGCATTACTGTCAAGAAGTATATAAAATATGTGTAGATACATAAACAAAGGAGTTCATTTTATTAATCATATAAAACTACATATAAGAAAAGTTTGATTATGATTTAGTAAGTTGATACCAGTGAGTCTTTTACATGTTCCTAAATACAAAAATCAGCATAACTACTGGTGTTGTATCACTGGTACTGTATGTTTTCTTTACTGAATGGTTCCAAACTTGCCAACTGCTGTGACACTCCCTTTCTCCTTATTCTTTTCTCTTTCTAGCTAAGTTGTGGAATCGCAAGTTAATTAGTTTCTGGATTTTGTCATGTGGTATAAAAATATACTTGAAGTTAGCATTCCTTGATATGCTTAACACTAGATTTAGCAGTTTTCACCATTTCAGTCATAATGGCCAGTTTGATAACATCCTGATGATTTAACTTTTTTTTTATGCCCAATGCTACTAGACATGTTTCTTAATGTGGAGAAAATGACATTTCTGGAAAATGAAAATGAGATTTGTTTTCCTACCATAAAAATGTTTAAAATGTCCTTCAGAGTCTCTTGAAATTTAATTCCATCACAAATGGATCTTGATTTATGCTATATTTTTCCAGTACAAATCAATATTTTATAAAATATATTCTATCTGAGATATTGTAAGGGAGTTAGTGCAGTTTTTAAATGATTGAACTGAATAATTCTCTAAAGACTGTGTAAAGTGAATAGCCTTACATAAGTACCTTGAAATATATATGCATTATAGGAATGCATTTTTAAGTATAGTTTTCTAGAGGTCAGTACTTAGAGTGTTTACCACATAGTAACCATCCTAATAAATGGTAACCTTTATTATTCTCAACTTCCCCTTCACCCCCTGTTCAAATTTGAAGACATTTTTAGTTATTTCAAGTTCTCAGAGAATGCTAAGTTCTCTTTAGTTTTGTTTTTCAAAGCTTTCTATCTGGAGCACTTTCCTCAAACTGTCTGCTTTATGGTCTCTTAATTCATTCTTCTGGGGTCAGCTCAAGTGAAAGTTTCAATCCTGACTTATTTCTTTTTTATTTTAAATTTTTTTCAACGTTTATTTATTTTTGGGACATAGAGACACAGAGCATGAACGGGGGAGGGGCAGAGAGAGAGGGAGACACAGAATCATAAACAGGCTCCAGGCTCTGAGCCATCAGCCCAGAGCCTGACACGGGGCTCGAACTCACGGACCGCGAGATCGTGACCTGGCTGAAGTCGGACGCTTAACCGACTGCGCCACCCAGGCGCCCCAGTCC
Organism: Prionailurus bengalensis; assembly: GCF_016509475.1. Taxonomy (NCBI): domain Eukaryota; kingdom Metazoa; phylum Chordata; class Mammalia; order Carnivora; family Felidae; genus Prionailurus; species Prionailurus bengalensis. The sequence continues at coordinate 105,849,631 of NC_057361.1, forward strand.
TGACTTATTTCAACTCCACCCACCAATACCTTATTGCTTACATCCAGCATAGCACTTTTCACACTGTAAAATTACAGGTATTCTTTCTCCAAAAATGAAAATGACTTGGTGTTTTCTGATTGCAAAAATAATATATACTACTGTAGAAAAAATATAAGTAATTAAAAGGGAAGGGCAATTTTGTTTGACATCCTTTCAGGAATCTATCAATAATTATTGTACCTGTGTGTCTGCACATAGGTAAAATTCAGACTCATATCAACAATATTATATATAAATCAGAATACACTATCAATGCTTTTATTAGCCTGAAATTTTCCTCAGCCATATGTTGTGGAGGTCTTTGCATATCAATGCATAAAAAGAAGAATATTATGTTTTAATAACTGCATTACATTTTGCTTATGGATATATCTTTGATTATTTAAACAATTCCACAAATGATAGACATTTGGATGTCTATAGGTTAAGGATATTAGCTTTACAATGCCTCTCACATCCATATCTTTCTTCAAATCTCACTGCCACCACCTACTCTAGTTCAGGCCTTCACTATGTCTTACCTGGTCCACATATTAGACTTCTAGCTTCCTAATAAGTCAATCTCTGCCCATTCCATTTTGTTCTATACACTTTCTTGAAGGAGTTTCCTGATTATTTTCTTGCTCAATAACTCCCACTGACCCTTTTTTACCTGATCTTCAGTCAATATGGATGAAAAAAATTACCTCTCCAACCAAACCATATGTTCAGTTCTCATTTGTTCCAATATTAAAATATTGGTTAAATCCAGCTGTGTTTTGTTTGGTCTATGCAGTGTTTTAAAACTTAATGAATCTGAATGCTTTCCAGTGTGGCATGCCTTTTTCTTTGTTTCAGGATAGATGAAACTAATTCCCATTGTATTCCCCTTTGCCAGGTTTTTCTCAAATTTTCACTATTTGGCCTCTGAGGATGGACATTAAACATAACTTATATTTCCACTAGGTCAAATTATTGTGTTTTGTGAACATTTGCCCCTTTACTTCTCACCTTCCTGTCACTGTGCATTCCTTTCTGTTTTTTCTTTATCAGAAACTTACTGTTCTCGAATTTACAATAATCAAAATTTATGCAACTTTATTTCAAACCACTATTAAATGCAAATAATTTTGTGAAGGCTTTCCTGTGCTTCTGAACAAGATCAAATATTTTTCTCTTTTTTTAATCCCTGTGGTAATTTATATTGTTTATTGTGTAACCTTTAATTTTCTACTTGGTACTATAGGCATTTTAATGCTGATCCCTTAGCTAGATTCTATAAGGTATTGAAATAATGCACAATCTGCACCTACTGTGTCCAAGACACTAAGCTAAAAGATGCAGCAAATAAATGCAAGTTGTTGAAAGAATTTGAAACCACATCTGAGAGAAGATAAAGTAAATGAACTAATGCCTACAGGGCTTGGCCACATCTTACAGGAAGTCAAGTGCTTATTGCTACAGTACTTAGAAATCCCAGGGACTTATTTTCTTTTACTCACATCTTCTACCTCTCTGCACTTTCTGAATTCCAATATCTATAGCTATTCCCATGATATTATATTTTGAGCTACCTTTCTCATCACTCAAAAGCTGTTTTTCATTGATCTCCTTCAAATCTCTCACACAAGACATTTCTGCGAGTATAATTTGGGATGATATGCCTGCTCTTAAAAGCTTTAGTTTACCTCACAACCACATATTTCATTATCACTTTTATTTATAGAGTTTAGCTATCTGCCTTTATATAGGATCTGTTGTATTAGTCAGGGTTCAGCAGAGGAAAAAAAATCAATATATATTCCTATAATGAATTCATGTTATATATGGATATTATATAATGAGAAATAATATATACTATTATATATCTCCATACATAATATATATCTTCATACATAATATATATATATATATATATATATATATATTATCACACACACTGTATGATATGGATTCATTATAAGAATTCGTTCACATGATTATGGAGGCTGAGAAATCTTATGGTCTGCCATCTGCAAACTGGAGAAGCAGAAAAGCCAGTGGTACAATTCAGTGTTAGTCTGAGGGCCTTAAGAACCAGGTGAGTAAATGGTGTAAATTACAGTTCAAGTCCAAAGGTCTGGTAATTGATGGGCTGATGATGTCTCAGTCTAAGTCCAAAAGCCCAAGAACCAGGAGCATTGATGTCTGAGGGCAGAAGATGGATGTTCTAGTTCAAGCAAAAAGCAAATTTGCCTTTCCTCCACATTTTTGTTCTATGCAAACCTTCAGTGGATTAGATCCTGCCCACACACATTGTGAAGGCAATCTTTACTCAGTCTACCAGTTCAAATGCTAATCTTTTCCAGAAATACCCTGGCAGACACACCTAGAAAAAATGTTCACCAGCTATATGGCATCCCTTAACCTGATCAAGTTGACACACAAAATTAACCATTCCACCTCCTTTCCCTGTTTGCTTTTTTTTGTCAAAATTAACTTTACAGTATCATTAACACCTTAGCTACTCATTCCTATTCAATTTTTATACAGTACAACTTAGATATCTCTTTACACAGCATGTGTTTGCAAAATTACCTTAACTACATAGCTATTTATAACTTGTTAATGAATTTTCCAAAGAAATGACAGTGATCTCTAATATTAAATCTTGTGTGAAACTATTTAAAGAAACAATAAAAAATATTACTATTTATCTCTGATTTTGTGTTGAGGGATGATGGGTTAGGCAAAATAGATTAAGGAGGTGAAAGAGATATTTCAGTTGTGGGTAAAGCTATGTTATGAAGAAAGTGATATCAGGAAGAAACCAAACTGGAAGATAAATGAGAGATATGGCAGGATGAATCACAAGATATAATTTTCATTAAATTCATATTGAAAACAAAAATAGCAGTTACCAACACTATATGAAACATTTTCTTCAAGACTATATCTCAGTAGATCTTACTCTGCAGATGATTTTTCATATGTCCCATTAATTGAAAATCAACATTCTAGACAAGCTATTAGACAGAAAATACGTATCAGAAATATAGCTACAATTCATCTTAATATTTGAAAAAATGGTAAAATATCATTAATGACTGACATTATGATTATATGTCTATACTCAAAGAATCAACTGAAAATTAAGAATAAAAAGAGAGATAAGTGTCCAGAAAGAAAACCGATGTATGTAAAATATTAGTTTTTTTACATATTGTAATAACTACTGAGAAAATACAAATTTATTTCACAATAGTAGCAAGAATGATGTCAGCAAAATGGTGGAATAGAAGTTTTCTACTTTTTTCCTCTTAAAGAACAGCAGTATTGACTATGTGCTACAGACAAGAGTGTCCTTGTGTACAAAAATATAATTTTCCCAGGAATAAACTTAAAAAGAAATGTGCAAAACCTATGAGACAATAAGAACAACGGTAAAATTTTGTTGGGGATATAAAAAGAAAATAAGTGAAGAGATTGTTATAGACTAAATATTACTCCTCAGAATTCATATGTTGAAATGTAATCCTCAATATGATGGTGTTAGAAGTTGGAAACTTTGAGAAATAATTCGGTCATGAGGGTGGAGCGCTCATAAATAGGATTTGTGCTCTTTTAAGGACCTAGAAAGTTTTCTGCAACCCAGAAGAGGACCCTCACCAGAATATGACCATGATAGTACCCTTATCTTGGATTTCCAGCTTCTAGAACAGTTAGAAATAAATGTCTGTTTATAAGTCAGAGCTATATAACATTTTGAGAGGCATTGGGTACAAAATTTTGAGCAAACACAAATGAGGTTCTTGTCTTCATGAAATTGTAGTCTACTGGAAGAAACATCTATTAAGAAAAAAAATATATATATATATATATATATATATATCTCAGGGCACCTGGGTGGCTCAGTCAGTTGAGCATCTGACTTTGGCTCAGGTCATGATCTCATGGTTAATGGGTTTGAGCCCCACATCAGGCTCGCTGCTATCAGCCTGTCAGTGAACAGCCCGCTTCAGATCCTCTGTCCCCCTCTCTCTGCCACTTCCCCACTTGCACTTTCTCAAAAATAAAAATATATTTTTTCTAAAAAGAAAGAAAATCTCTCTCTCTGTCTCTGTCTCTCTCTCACACGCACACATACACACACACGCACACACATGAAAATGCAGGTTTTGGTTTCAGATAAGATAGAGTAAGCTCACACCACTCTGCCTCTCCCACTGAATATAGATGTAAATCCTAGACAGAATTAAATCTCCAGATATATGAGGACAACAAAAAGTAAGTAATAGCAGGCAGAATAGGGGAGAAGACTAGAATTAAACTTTCCACTTGAACTGCCAATAGATTTACTGCTTTTTTCCCTCTGGTATTCTGTGTGGTTACATAAGAAACAATGAGGTGAGCAGCAGAGAACCATCAGAGAAAGATTCAGGAGGAGTCATCTAGTTCTGGTTCATGAAACAGGACAGGGAACTTCAAATGAAAAGATATATTTTATTATTTCTGTTTTGTTCTCTGTTTTCTTTGCAACCCAGGACCCAAGAAATTTGTGCTCATTACAGACTTAGGCTCAATAAAGTCACAGCACTCTATCTAATCCAGAAGACCTAAAAGGGAGCAGCTAAGAATGTACAGATTTCCATAATTGTTAATTTATTCCTGGGCTTGTTTTAAACTGTTCAGAAATTAATCCCATACTATTCAGGTGATAAAAGCATTGAGAACTGAACAGATTATCATCCAGGTCCTAAAATGAGACTTGGGTGAAGCACATACAATATGGGTACCAATAGCACTGTAAAGACTTTGGAAACTGAACTGATGTTAGAATTAAAAAAAGAAATAGAAGGCAGATTGGAAATTTTCTTCTGAAACTAATGAGGATGCTGCCTAGTAAAAAAAAAATCTCAACATTCTCCAACAGTTTTAAAACAAGCTCCACAGGGACATACTATTCAAAATCTCTAAGATGTAGTACAAAATTAGCCAGCATGCAGAGGAAGAATTCAAATAGGAAAAGACAACAGAGACACAAATGTTGAGATGACAAAGAGTTTTGACTTCTGAGTCAGGTTGTACTTCAATACTGGCTTTTGACAAGGATTCTCTCTTTGATCAAGCTTTAATCAGTCTTCTGATCTCTTTATCAACTAGGTCTCATCCTTGGCCAAATTCCTCGGCTTGCTATGGCCAATTCAGCAAGAATTCTGCCAACCCAATTTAGTAAGAAACTTTCAACCCTTGATACCTAACCAAGTTTATCTTAGTAATTTTCCATCCACTAACTTCCTCATTCTGCCTATTGACTAAAAACACCCAGTTTCCCTGTTTATTCAGAATTAAGTTCAATCTCTTTTCCCTCTTCCAATAGTCTTGAATAAAGATTTCTTGCCTGTTTAACTCTAACTGATACAATTTTTCTTTGATAGCTCTGCTGCTGTGACTCAGATAGATAAAATTTATCATTGGACTCCTGTATCTCTCACCCAGAACCCTACATGAATAACTTTAAAGCAATTATCTTTACTTCTGACTAATTGATTGAAGAACCATTGGTGATCCAAATCCTGATCCAGTGTTGTGAATGATAATCTGTTGAAACATTGTAAGAAAATATTTTGATTCTTAAGATTCAGACTATATACTCTTGAGTCTGGTTTAGAGTCTCAGGCTTCTGTTTTTGGAAAGGGACCATTGGTTAGAACATGGGAACTTCTCATTGAATTCTCATTTGGTTGAACTTTGCTACTATTACTATTGGTATCTGTATTTAGATAACCCTCATTAGGATTATTTTTTTACAGAAATTTCATTTGTAGAAATATTTTAATTGATAATTTGGAAATTTAGTGGTCTCCTTGGGAAGCTTGAAATCTAAAACTGGCTCATCTAAGACATATTGCTCATCAACTTCACTCCTTTCCATGTTTTATGACCTACAATCTTCCTTTTGGTTCTATTAAACTACTTGATCTGTGCCACTTCAATACCCCTACCTTTTCTATCTTTCTGTCCCTCCCTTCTAGACCTTTCCCTTCACACTTCAGCCAGCCAATTCTCTGCCTTTATCTGAATATTTTGGTATTCAGTAGCTACAAAAGCAACCACGTGGGGCTGAAAAATAAAACAAGAATATTGGAAGCAAACTGGATATTTTGTTCACTCAGATGGACTTTGAAGACACCCAGACAACTGATTGGTGTCTCCTAAGTCCCTCATCCAAAATTTTATACACAACCTCCATAAAATTGCATATCATGGCAAAAGAAAATCTTAAAAATTTCTTCCACAGATATTGGTGGGAAGTTTTAATTCTCTTACTGAGCAGGTAACTTTAACTTGTCTCATCTTTTAGAAACACAACCGAGATAAAAATAAAAAGTGGGAAAAAGTGAGAATCAACTTTTAACATATAAAACAGTGAGTTTTGTATTATTGTATTTATGCCTGACTCATACTTAAAATGTTTGCATCTATCCTTATGTATATGTATACATGTGTATTGTGTATATGTGATATTTTCTTTTCTCCAGATAGCATTAGAAATTAATTTATAAAATCTGGTACAAAACTATCCTAATTGGCTTACAGATAATCACTTATATAAAGTAAATATTCTGGGAACTGCCAAAAATAGAAAAAAAACCTGTACAAATACTTTCAATATGGAAGAAAACAACTGCTAATATAAAAACTAAACATATATTCTCATAAATTGGGTAAATCTATGGCAAATAAAACTAGTTTAATATTGTTGGTTTAATAAAAACAGCTATGTGTTCTGAGTTATTAGAATTAAGTTAAGACATACACATTTTATTCTAATTGGGCTTACTAGCCAAATAAGTTATTATATTTGATAGATGTTTATAAAAATAAAAATGATTTCAATCTAATTGGGTCATTATTTAGATAAAATTTTATTTCAACAATAATTATGTTTTATAATATATCTGCTTAAAAATAGGTTCCAAAATATTTTTGGTAACATAGAAATTTAAATTTGTAAGCCATACAGAGAAAGACAAATACCATATGGTTTCACTCTTACGTGGATCCTGAGAAACTTAACAGAAACCCATGGGGGAGGGGAAGGAAAAAAAAAAAAGAGGTTAGAGTGGGAGAGAGCCAAAGCATAAGAGACTGTTAAAAACTGAGAACAAACTGAGGGTTGATGGGGGGTGGGAGGGAGGAGAGGGTGGGTGATGGGTATTGAGGAGGGCACCTTTTGGGATGAGCACTGGGTGTTGTATGGAAACCAATTTGACAATAAATTTCATATATATATATATATATAAAAAAAGAAATTTAAATTTGTGCTAAGTTAAATTGTGATAGATATTAAGGTAAAATACTGAAATATTTATTGCTAAGAATACATTTAAGTTTATATACTTTTGGCTTTTTATTTTTATATGGTACAGAAGCTTAATATATTTGAGTCTGTTAATAAACATGTTCATTTTGCCATATTGAGAAATCATACTATAAGGAAGCACATATCTATAAAAATTGTGAGAGGATATATTCATAAAGTTTTATAAACATAGATTGCTACAAAATGCTGATACATGAAAAACAGCTAATAATTATCCACTTCATAGTTTTCTCTGTAAAATGCAAGTTACTAATGGTTAAAAATTATAATATATTTAAATAAGTACTAGAAACAATAAGGCCATGTTTGTTTGATTAAATGAGTTTAATTTTTTTTAACCTTTATTTATTTTTGAGGGAGAGACAGCTTGTGAGCAGGGGAGGAGCAGAGAGAGAGGGAGACACAGAATCTGAAGCAGGAGCCAGCCTCCAGCTGTCAGCACAGAGCCAGACATGGGGCTCAAACTCACAAACTGTGAGATCACGACCTGAGCCAAAGCCAGATGCTCAACCAACTGAGCCACCCAGGCGCCCATGATTAAATGAGTTTAATACCAACAGCATACTAACAGGAAATGAGAGTTTGGTTTTCTTTCTGTTAAAATCAGTAAATTTTTCTTGGATTATTGGTTTATCTTAATAACAGTTTGTAAAAGGATTTTCTTCACCATTTGAGTAATCTGTCTAGGAAACAAAGATTCTGTGTCTTATCAAAATAATCTATTCTGCTTTATCTTGACTTTATCTTATCCTTGATTATTTCAGACATTTAATGTCAAGATTATTTAACTGAGTCTTCTCATTAAAAAAAAGCTAGTTGTTTCTCTCAGTCATATTACTTCATATATTAACTTTTGAAATATTTTGTGACTTTTGTAAACTTGGTAGGTAAGTATTCTTTCATAGTAACTCATGATCCTAATTAGGTAAATTTCAAAACTTTTCAGATTTTTGACAACTCTTGATATTTGCCTTCCCCAAATCAAACTCCAGCTGAACTCTTGATCTCAAAATGACTTCAAAATCGCAGAGGATTTTCTTTCAATTTTTAAGCAAAGAGATGTTAAAAATAATTAAGCTTTTTTGACATATTGAATTGCATAAAAAGTTATTGTCAAAGAAGAAAAGATGCTTAACCTTCCCAGGTTATATTTGTGAGTAAAATGTTATTAATATAAATATTCATAATTACCTGATGTTCCTAAAAATTTGTAAATGCCCTTGTTGTACACCATAAATTTGAAATGCCAACTGGGAAATCGATCATATTACCACTGTCATCCTCATTCTACCATCTAAGGAAGTTTACAGCCCAAACTCTAGAAGTCTTCTTGGTTGATTGCCCTTTGCAAAAAGAAACTGGGTTTATACTCTTCTCTAACCATTAATATTCTTTTCATCTTATAAAAATTTTCCACATTAAATAACATCCAGAAAATATCCTCTACTACCAACGCTTTTTTTATTGTTATATTTTTATTTATTTTTTGTGCTTTCTATCTGTAATGCTTTTTAATTACTTTTATTTTTTTAATTTACATCCAAATTAGTTAGCATATAGTGCAACAATGATTTCAGGAGTAGATTCCTTAATGCCCCTTGCCCATTTAGTGCATCCGCCCTCCCACAACCCCTGCAGTAATCCTCTGTTTGTTCTCCATATTTAAGAGTCTCTTCTGTTTTGTCCCCCTCCCTTTTTTTATGTTATTTTTGCTTCCTTTCCCTTATGTTCATCTATTCTGTGTCTTAAAGTACTCATATGACTGAAGTCATATATTTGTCTTTCTCTGACTTACAAATATCGCTTAGCATAATACCCTCTAGTTGCATCCATGTAGTTGCAAATGGCAAGATTTCATTCTTTTTGATTGCTGAGTAATATTCCATTATATATATGTGTGTATATATATATATATATATGTATATATGTATACACACACACACACACACACAACATCTTCTTTATCCATTCATCCATCGATGGACATTTGGGCTCTTTCTATGCATTGGCTATTACTGATAGTGCTGCTATAAACATTGGGGTGCATGTGGCCCTTTGAAACAGCATACCTGTATCACTTGGATAAATACTTAGTATTGCAATGCTGGCTCATAGGGTAATTCTATTTTTAGTTTTTTGAGGAACCTCCATTCTGCTTTCCAGAGTGGCGGCACCAACTTGCATTCCCACCAGCAATACAAAAGAGATCCTCTTTCTTCACATCCTCGCCAACATCTGCTGTTGCCTGAGTTTTAATGTTAGCCATTCTGACAGGTGTAAGGTGCTATCTCATTGTGGTTTTGGTTTGTATTTCCCTGATGATGAGTGATGTTGAGCATTTCTTAATGTGTTGGTTGGCAATCTGGATGTCTTCCTTGGAGAAGTGTCTATTCATGTCTTTTTGCCCATTTCTTCACTGGATTATTTGTTTTTTGGGTGTTGAGTTTTATAAGTTGTTTATAGATTTTGGATAATAACCCTTCATCTGATATGTCATTTGCAAATATCTTCACCCATTCTGTCAGTTGCCCTTTAGTTTTGCTGATTGTTTACTTCACCGTGCAGAAGCTTTTTATTTTGATGAGGTCCCAGTAGTTCATTTTTGCTTTTGGTTCCCTTGCTTCCAGAAACGTGTTGAGTAAGAAGTTGCTGTGGCCAAGATCAAAGAGGTTTTTGCCTGCCTTCTCCTCAAGGATTTTTATGGCTTCCTGTCTTACATTTAGGTCTTTCATCCATTTTGAGTTTATTTTTGTGTATGGTGTAAGAAAGTGGTTCAGGTTCGTTCCTCCGCGTGTCGCTGTCCAGTTTTCCAAGCACCACTTGCTGAAGAGACTGCCTTTATTCCATTGGATATTCTTTCCTGCTTTGCCAAAGATTAGTTGGCCATACATTTGTGGGTCTATTTCTGGGGTTTCTATTCTGTTCCATTGATCTGAGTGTCTGTTCTTGTGCCAGTACCATACTGTCTTAATGATTACAGCTTTGTATTACAGCTTGAAGTCTGGGATTGTGATGCCTCCTGCTTTGGTTTTCTTTTTCAAGATCACTTTGGCTCTTCGGGGTCTTTTCTGGTTCCCTACAAGTTTTAGGATTATTTGTTCTACCTCTGTGAAGAATGCTGGTATTACTTTGATAGGGATTGTATTGAATATGTAGGTTGCTTTGGGTAGTATCAACATTTTAACAATATTTGTTCTTCCTATCCAGGAGCATGGAATATTTTTCCATTTTTTGTCTGTCTTCTTCAATTACTTTCCTAAGCTTTCTATAGTTTTCAATGTATAGCATTTTCACCTCTTATGGGTTTGGTGCAACTGTAAATGGGATCAGTTCCTTGATATCTCTTTCTGTTGCTTCATTTTTAGTGTATGAGAATGAACCGATTTCTCTGCGTTGATTTTATATTCTACAACTTTGCTGAATTCATGAATCAATTCTAGCAGTTTTTAGTGGAATCTTTTGGGTTTTCCATATAGAGTATCATGTCATCTGAGAAGAGTGAACGTTTGACCTCCTCCTGGTCGATTTGGATGCCTTTTATTTCTTAGTGTTGTCTGATTGCTGAGGTTAAAGCTTCCAATATTATGTTGAATGGCATGGTGAGAGTGGACATCCCTGTCTTGTTCCTGACTTTTTCCCCATTGAGGATGATATTAGCATTGGGTATTTCGTATATGACTTTTGTATGACTTTCGTATATGACAATTGTTAGGACTTCTTGATGGATAGACCCCTTAATTATGATATAATGCCCTTCTTCATCTCTTGATACAGTCTATATTTTAAAGTCTCGATTGTCTGATATAAATATGGCTACTCCAGCTTTCTTTTGTTGACCATGAGTATGATTGATGGTTCCTCATCCCTTTACTTTCAATCTGAAGGTGTCTTTAAGTCTAAAGTGCATCTGTTGTAAAGAGCATATAGATGGATCTTGTTTTCTTATCCATTTTGTTACCCTATGTCTTTTGATGGGAGCATTGGGTCCATTGACGTTTAGAGTGAGTACTGAAGGGTATGCATTTATTGCCATTATGTTGCTTGTAAAGTTGGAGTTTCTGGTGGTGTTCTCTTGAGTTTTCTAGTCTTTGTTTCTTTTTGTCTTTATTTGTTTTGTTTTGTTTTGTTTTTTTCATCTTTTCCCCCCTCAGATAGTCCCCCTTAAAATTTCTTGCAGGGCTGGTTTAGTGGTCAAAACCTCCTCTAATTTTTGTTTGTCTGGGAAATTTTTATCTTTCCTTCTATTTTGAATGACACCCTTGCTGGATAAAGAATTCTTGGCTGCATATTTTTATGATTCAGCACAATTCAATATATCCTGCCACTCTTTTCTGGCCTGCCAAGTTTCTGTGGATAGGTCTATTGAAAACCTGATCTGGGGGCGCCTGGGTGGCGCAGTCGGTTAAGTGTCCGGCTTCAGCCAGGTCACGATCTCGCGGTCCGTGAGTTCGAGCCCCGTGTCGGGCTCTGGGCTGATGGCCCAGAGCCTGGAGCCTGTTTCTGATTCTGTGTCTCCCTCTCTCTCTGCCCCTTGCCCGTTCATGCTGTCTCTCTCTGTCCCAAAAATAAACAAACGTTGAAAAAAAATTTTTTAAAAAGAAAACCTGATCTGTTTTCCCCTGTAGTTTAAGGACTTTTTTTTTCCCATGATGCTTTCATGATTCTCTCCTTGCTTGAGTGTTTTGTGAATTTGACTATGATATGCCTTGTTGATGTTTTTTTTTATTTTTTTATTTTTGAGACAGAGAGACAGAGCATGAACGGGGGAGGGTCAGAGAGAGAGGCAGACACAGAATCCGAAGCAAGCTCCAGTCTCTGAGCTGTCAGCACAGAGCCTGACATGGGGATTGAACTCACGGACTGCAAGATCATGACCTGAGCCGAAGTCAGACCCTTAACTGACTGAGCCACCCAGGCACCCCAGATGGTTGGTTGATGTTGAATCTCATGGGGGTCCTCTGTGATTCCTGGATTTTGATGTCTGTGTCTTTCCCCAGGTTAGGAAAATTTTATGCTATGATTTGCTCTCATAACCCTTCTACCCCTATTTCTCTCTCTTCCTCTTCTGGGACCTCTATGATTTTGATTTTAGTTTTTTTTAAGAAGTCACTGATTTCTCTAATTCTTAAATCGTGCTCATTTGCCTTACTCTCTTTTTTTGTGCTTCACTAGTCTCCATAAGTTTGTCCTCTATTGCTTATTATCTGCATCATCCATCATTGTCCCTGTGGCATCCATTCAAGATTACAGCTCATTTATAGCAATTTTTATTTCATCCTGACTAGTTTTTACTTCTTTTATCTCTGCAGAAAGTGATTCTAGTCTATTTTCGACTCCAGCTAGTATTCTTATTATCGTGATTCTAAATTTTGGTTCGGACATCTTTCTTGTATCTGTGTTGGTTTAAGTCCCTGGCTGTCATTTTTTCCTGCTCTTTCTTTGGGGAGAATTCCTTCATTTCATCATTATGAAGGGATAAAAGGAATAAATTATGTAAAAAATTAAATTAAAAATATTAAAAATTAAGAACAAACACATGCACACAAAAATCGAGTAAAAGATGCTAGATCTTATATGTGTTTTGGTCTGGGTGTTGAAAGGGGATAGACTAGAGAAAAAAGGAGATCAAAAAAACACTAAAGGAAATTGTTTGAAAATTTGAAAAAAATGAAAACACTGAAGTAGAATAAAATGAAATGATAGAAGTAAAATAGAATTTGAAAAAAAATTAGACAAAAGTAAGAAATATAGTAGAAAAAAATTAAAGACAAATATTTTAATACAAATCGAAAATAAAAATAAATTTGATCTCTTTCTATATTCAAGAAAAAGAAAAGAAATGGAAAAGAGAAAAAGAAAAAAGAGAAAAAAATAAAGTAAATTGAACATGTTGACTGGTGAACAGACTGAAATACAACTGAAATTACTTCATTTTCTGCTAGAAATCAAGCTATGAAGTGCAACCATCCCTAAACTAAACAGGAAAGAGACTTGAGTTCCCTGAAGAGGGAGATTGGCCCAGTTGGGTGTGGCTTAGTGTAACAGCTCCATTCTCCACTCTATGGTGCTGCTTAGCTTACTGGGTGGATTGTTGTGGCACTTGTAGGTGTATGTGACCTTGCCTGGGAGCAGTGAAAATGGCGTCACCCAGCTACCCAGTCTCTATTATTGGAACTCTGTTCTCCCTTGTCAACAATCCTGCATCTGTTCTTTGTCATTAGCTTACGTCTACTCCCCCCTTTACACTGTTCGTGACCAAGACTCAGGCAGAACCTCTCTCCTGAGTTTTATGTCAGATGCAGCTGTTTTTCCCAACCCCTTATTTCTGATGGTCAGCAGCTTTGACTTCTTCTGCCCCTCTGTGGGAGGTTTTCACCAAGCTATGGTCAGGTGTCAGCTGCACCCGGGAATGTTCATGGGACCGTGCTGCTGCTGACGCCCAGAGACTGCAGCTGGGTGCCAGTCTGCCCCAGTAAAAGGTCATGCAATCATGTAGCAGCAGTGTTTCAGTGATTATGGCAAATCACAACATGCATCTGGCACCAGGCTTCACCCCCAGCAACCTTGTTCCAGCACCAGTGAATGTCGTTGTTCTCTGGGTCCACTGGAGACTTTACCTTTGGGGGTGTCACACAGCCTCTACCAGGTGCCTTCCCAGCAAGGGAACCACCTCTCCCTGTGGTTCAAAGACTGCTGGACTTCACTCTGCTCCTGGGGATTTGCCCTTATCACCAGAGCACTGCCACATACTGAGCTGTGGAGTTTCAGACTCTGCATTCCCCCTGTTTATAGAGTCTTATGGAATTTAAACCCTCTCCTTTCTCCTTTCTCCCTTTTTAGTTCAGTCCCTGTGACTGTTTCCACTTTTCCACTTTCTCTCTAGCTGTTTTTTTGGGGGGTGATGCTTTTCCCGTATTCTCTACCCCCCTCCCCCATCACTGTCCTCTCTCTGCACGGAAAATGTTTTCTTGCCCTCTGCAGCTTCTCTCTCCCCCAGTTCACCTCACCATGCTGCATATCTGCTGAATTCTATGGTTCAGGTTGTGCAGATTATTGTGTTAAATCGGGGGTGATGCTTTTCCCGTATTCTCTACCCCCCTCCCCCATCACTGTCCTCTCTCTGCACGGAAAATGTTTTCTTGCCCTCTGCAGCTTCTCTCTCCCCCAGTTCACCTCACCATGCTGCATATCTGCTGAATTCTATGGTTCAGGTTGTGCAGATTATTGTGTTAAATCTCAGATAAGTTTTCTAGGTATGCAGGGTGGTTTAGTGTTGGTCTGGCTGTATTCATGGACATGAGACACAAAAAAAAGCTTCCATGCTGTTCCGCCATCTTGGCTCCTCCTTCTACTATCAACTCTTAAGAGATAGTTTAGCTGGAACTTAGTGAACAAAAAGTGATTGAACAAAAATAAAGTTATATTCTTTAATGGGAAGAATAATGTCATATGTCCTTGTACAAGAGGAGAGGATGACTCCTTCCTTGACAAAACCAAAGGGTGTGGATCTGAGATGTACAATTATCAGGTGAGCTATTAGGGAAAGATAACCTTGGGGATTATATGGCATGATGACAATATTAAAATATGAAGACCTGTCATGTGGAAAAGTACTTAGTTATTTTTCCTGGGTGTATACGAGACATCTAGATTTAAGGAGAGCAGATTACTGGGAGACACATATAAGGAAAAAATTAAGCAGCTCTTACATTAAGCACTTCATGTACATTTAGAGTACGAATGGACATTTAAGCCACAAATGGTGTAAAGAGTATTTATACTTTTCATGTGGAATTAATCAAGACTACTTTGTGCCCCAGCCAAGTGTCTCATTATTTCCTTAAAAGGCCTTCTATTTTTCTACCTCTATTCTTTGTGTTAAACCATATCATTTCCATTGGTGTAAATAAGTCCTTCCTTTTTACATAAAAGGTGACTGAAATATATGTTAAGTATATTTCTTTTTTTTTAATGAAATTTATTGACAAACTGGTTTCCATACAACACCCAGTGCTCATCCCAAAGGGTGCCCTCCTCAATACCCATCACCCACCCTCCCCTCCCTCCCACCCCCCAACACCCTCAGTTTGTTCTCAGTTTTGAACAGTCTCTTATGCTTTGGCTCTCTCCCACTCTAACTTCTTTTTTTTTTTCCTTCCCCTCCCCCATGGGTTCCTGTTAAGTTTCTCAGGATCCACATAAGAGTGAAACCATATGGTATCTGTCTTTCTCTGTATGGCTTATTTCACTTAGCATCACACTCTCCAGTTCCATCCACGTTGCTACAAAAGGCCATATTTCATTTTTTCTCATTGCCACGTAATATTCCATTGTGTATATAAACCACAATTTCTTTATCCATTCATCAGTTGATGGACATTTAGGCTCTTTCCATAATTTGGCTATTGTTGAGAGTGCTGCTATGAACATTGGGGTACAAGTGGCCCTATGCATCAGTACTCCTGTGTCCCTTGGATAAATTCCTAGCAGTGCTATTGCTGGGTCATAGGGTAGGTCTATTTTCAATTTTCTGAGGAACCTCCACACTGCTTTCCAGAGCGGCTGCACCAATTTGCATTCCCACCAACAGTGCAAGAGGGTTCCCGTTTCTCCACATCCTCTCCAGCATCTATAGTCTCCTGATTTGTTCATTTTGGCCACTCTGACTGGCGTGAGGTGATACCTGAGTGTGGTTTTGATTTGTATTTCCCTGATAAGGAGCGACACTGAACATCTTTTCATGTGCCTGTTGGCCATCCGGATGTCTTCTTTAGAGAAGTGTCTATTCATGTTTTCTGCCCATTTCTTCACTGGGTTATTTGTTTTTCAGATGTGGAGTTTGGTGAGCTCTTTGTAGATTTTGGATACTAGCCCTTTGTCCGCTATGTCATTTGCAAATATCTTTTCCCATTCCGTTGGTTGCCTTTTAGTTTTGTTGGTTGTTTCCTTTGCTGTGCAGAAGCTTTTTATCTTCATAAGGTCCTAGTAATTCACTTTTGCTTTTAATTCCCTTGCCTTTGGGGATGTGTCGAGTAAGAGATTGCTACGGCTGAGGTCAGAGAGGTCTTTTCCTGCTTTCTCCTCTAAGGTTTTGATGTTTTCCTGTCTCACATTTAGGTCCTTTATCCATTTTGAGTTTATTTTTGTGAATGGTGTGAGAAAGTGGTCTAGTTTCAACCTTCTGCATGTTGCTGTCCAGTTCTCCCAGCACCATTTGTTAAAGAGACTGTCTTTTTTCCATTGGATGTTCTTTCCTGCTTTGTCAAAGATGAGTTGGCCATACGTTTGTGGGTCTAGTTCTGGGGTTTCTATTCTATTCCATTGGTCTATGTGTCTGTTTTTGTGCCAATACCATGCTGTCTTGATGATGACAGCTTTGTAGTAGAGGCTAAAGTCTAGGATTGGGATACCTCCTGCTTTGGTCTTCTTCTTCAAAATTCCTTTGGCTATTCGGGGCCTTTTGTGGTTCCATATGAATTTTAGGATTGCTTGTTCTAGTTTCGAGAAGAATGCTGGTGCAATTTTGATTGGGATTGCATTGAATGTGTAGATAGCTTTGGGTAGTATTGACATTTTGACAATATTTATTTTTCCAATCCATGAGCAGGGAATGTCTTTCCATTTCTTTAAATCTTCTTCAATTTCCTTCATAAGCTTTCTATAGTTTTCAGCATACAGATCCTTTACATCTTTGGTTAGATTTATTCCTAGGTATTTTATGCTTCTTGGTGCAATTGTGAATGGGATCAGTTTCTTTATTTGTCTTTCTGTTGCTTCATTGTTAGTGTATAAGAATGCAACTGATTTCTGTACATTGATTTTGTATCCTGCAACTTTGCTGAATTCATGTATCAGTTGTAGCAGACTTTTGGTGGAGTCTATCGGATTTTCCATGTATAATATCATGTCATCTGCAAAAAGCGAAAGCTTGACTTCATCTTTGCCAATTTTGATGCCTTTGATTTCCTTTTGTTGTCTGATTGCTGATGCTAGAACTTCCAGCACTATGTTAAACAGCAGCGGTGAGAGTGGGCATCCTTGTCGTGTTCCTGACCTCAGGGAAAAAGCTCTCAGTTTTTCCCCGTTGAGGATGATGTTAGCTGTGGGCTTTTCATAAATGGCTTTTTGATCTTTAACTATGTTCCTTCTATCCCGACTTTCTCAAGGGTTTTTATTAAGAAAGGGTGCTGGATTTTTGTCAAAGGCCTTTTCTGCATCGATTGACAGGATCATATGGTTCTTCTCTCTTTTTTTGTTAATGTGATGTATCACGTTGATTGATTTGCGAATGTTGAACCAGCCCTGCATCCCAGGAATGAATCCCACTTGATCATGGTGAATAATTCTTTTTATATGCCGTTGAATTCGATTTGCTAGTATCTTATTGAGAATTTTTGCATCCATATTCATCAGGGATATTGGCCTGTAGTTCTCTTTTTTTACTGGGTCTCTGTCTGGTTTAGGAATCAAAGTAGTACTGGCTTCATAGAATGAGTCTGGAAGTTTTCCTTCCCTTTCTATTTCTTGGAATAGCTTGAGAAGGATAGGTATTATCTCTGCTTTAAACGTCTGGTAGAACTCCCCTGGGAAGCCATCTGGTCCTGGACTCTTATTTGTTGGGAGATTTTTGATAACCGATTCAATTTCTTCGCTGGTTATGGGTCTGTTCAAGCTTTCTATTTCCTCCTGATTGAGTTTTGGAAGAGTGTGGGTGTTCAGGAATTTGTCCATTTCTTCCAGGTTGTCCAATTTGTTGGCATATAAGTTTTCATAGTATTCCCTGATAATTGTTTGTATCTCTGAGGGATTGGTTGTAATAATTCCATTTTCATTCATGATTTTATCTATTTGGGTCATCTCCCTTTTCTTTTTGAGAAGCCTGGCTAGAGGTTTGTCAATTTTGTTTATTTTTTCAAAAAACCAACTCTTGGTTTCGTTGATCTGCTCTACAGTTTTTTTAGTTTCTATATTGTTTATTTCTGCTCTGATCTTTATTATTTCTCTTCTTCTGCTGGGTTTAGGCTGCCTTTGCTGTTCTGCTTCTAGTTCCTTTAGGTGTGCTGTTAGATTTTGTATTTAGGATTATTCTTGTTTCTTGAGATAGGCCTGGATTGCAATGTATTTTCCTCTCAGGACTGCCTTTGCTGCATCCCAAAGCGTTTGGATTGTTGTATTTTCATTTTCGTTTGTTTCCATATATTTTTTAATTTCTTCTCTAATTGCCTGGTTGACCCACTCATTCGTTAGTAGGGTGTTCTTTAACCTCCATGCTTTTGGAGGTTTTCCAGACTTTTTTCTGTGGTTGATTTCAAGCTTCATAGCATTGTGGTCTGAAAGTAAGCATGGTATAATTTCAATTCTTGTAAACTTATGAAGGGCTGTTTTGTGACCCAGTATATGATCTATCTTGGAGAATGTTCCATGTGCACTCGAGAAGAAAGTATATTCTGTTGCTTTGGGATGCAGAGTTCTAAATATATCTGTCAAGTCCATCTGATCTAATGTCTCATTCAGGGCCCTTGTTTCTTTATTGACTGTGTGTCTAGATGATCTATCCATTTCTGTAAGTGGGGTGTTAAAGTCCCCTGCAATTACCACATTCTTATCGATAAGGTTGCTTATGTTTATGAGTAATTGTTTTATATATTTGGGGGCTCCGGTATTCGGAGCATAGACATTTGTAATTGTTAGCTCTTCCTGATGGATAGACCCTGTAACTATTATATAATGTCCTTCTTCATCTCTTGTTACAGCCTTTAATTTAAAGTCTTGTTTGTCTGATATAAGTATGGCTACTCCAGCTTTCTTTTGACTTCTAGCAGCATGATAAATAGTTCTCCATCCCCTCACTCTCAATCTAATGGTGTCCTCAGGTCTAAAATGAGTCTCTTGTACACAGCAAATAGATGGGTCTTGTTTTTTTATCCATTCTGATACCCTATGTCTTTTGGTTGGCGCATTTAATCCATTTACATTCAGTGTTATTATAGAAAGATATGGGTTTAGAGTGATTGTGATGTCTGTATGTTTTATGCTTATTGTGATGTCTCTGGGACTTTGTCTCACAGGGTCCCCCTTAGGATCTCTTGTAGGGCTGGTTTAGTGGTGGCAAATTCCTTCAGTTTTTGTTTGTTTGGGAAGACCTTTATCTCTCCTTCTATTCTAAATGACAGACTTGCTGGATAAAGGATTCTCGGCTGCATATTTTTTCTGTCTAGCACCCTGAAAATCTCGTGCCAATTCTTTCTGGCCTGCCAAGTTTCAAAAGAGAGATCAGTCACGAGTCTTATAGGTCTCCCTTTATATGTGAGGGCACGTTTACCCCTTGCTGCTTTCAGAATTTTCTCTTTATCCTTGTATTTTGCCAGTTTCACTATGATATGTCGTGCACAAGATCGATTCAAGTTACGTCTGAAGGGAGTTCTCTGTGCCTCTTGGATTTCAATGCCTTTTTCCTTCCCCAGTTCAGGGAAGTTCTCAGCTATGATTTCTTCAAGTACCCCTTCAGCACCTTTCCCTCTCTCTTCTTCCTCTGGGATACCAATTATGCGTATATTATTTCTTTTTAGTGTATCACTTAGTTCTCTAATTTTCCCCTCATACTCCTGGATTTTTTTATCTCTCTTTTTCTCAGCTTCCTCTTTTTCCATAACTTTATCTTCTAGTTCACCTATTCTCTCCTCTGCCTCTTCAAGCCGAGCTGTGGTGGTTTCCATTTTGTTATGCATTTCATTAAAGCGTTTTTCAGCTCCTCGTGACTGTGCCTTAGTCCCTTGATCTCTGTAGCAAGAGATTCTCTGCTGTCCTGTATACTGTTTTCAAGCCCAGCGATTAATTTTATGACTATTATTCTAAATTCACTTTCTGTTATATTATTTAAATCCTTTTTGATCAGCTCATTAGCTGTTGTTATTTCCTGGAGATTCTTCTGAGGGGAATTCTTCCGCTTGGTCATTTTGGATAGTCCCTGGCGTGGTGAGGACCTGCAGGGCACTTCCCCTGTGCTGTGGTGTATAACTGGAGTTGGTGGGCGGGGCCGCAGTCAGACCTGATGTCTGCCCCCAGCCCACCGCTGGGGCCACAGTCATACTGGTGTGTGCCTTCTCTTCCCCTCTCCTAGGGGCGGGATTCACTGTGGGGTGGCGTGGCTCGTCTAGGCTACTTGCACCCTGCCAGGCTTGTGATGCTGGGGATCTGGCGTATTAGCTGGGGTGGGTAGGCAAGGTGCACGGGGGCAGGAGGGGCAGGCTTAGATCGCTTCTCCTTAGGTGATCCACTTCAGGAGGGGCCCCGTGGCAGCGGGAGGGAGTCAGATCCGCTGCCGGAGGTTTGGCTCCGCAGAAGCGCAGAGTTGGGTGTTTGCGTGGAGCGAGCAAGTTCCCTGGCAGGAACTGGTTCTCTTTGGGATTTTGGCTGGGGGATGGGCGGGGGAGATGGTGCTGGCAAGCGCCTTTGTTCCCCACCAAACTGAGCTCTGTTGTCAGGGGGCTCAGCAGCTCTCCCTCCCTTTGTCCTCCAGCCTTCCCGCTTTCTGAGAAGAGCTGTTAACTTATGACCTCCCAGAGGCTAAGTCGCGCTTGTGGTGGGAACAGAGTCCGTCAGGCCCCTCCTCTTTTGCAAGCCAGACTCGGGGGCTCTGCTTGGCTGGCAAGCCGCCCCTCCGCCCCGGCTCCCTCCCGCCAGTCCGTGGAGCGCTCACCGCCTCACCCCCCTTCCTACCCTCTTCCGTGGGACTCTCGTCTGGGTTTGGCTCCGGCGACTCCATTCTGCTAATCCTCTGGCGGTTTTCTGGGTTATTTAGGCAGGTGTAGATGGAATCTAAGTGATCAGCAGGATATGCGGTGAGCCCAGCGTCCTCCTAAGCCGCCATCTTGCTAAAAACCAAGTATATTTCTTTAAATTAGTACATCGTCCTAATTTAAAAATGGATGGAGAATTATATCAGTCTAACATTATAATCTTTCTCTGCTGTTACTGATTTAAGACTTTATTCTATAGGTTTGCCTCCTACTGATTTAAGATTTTATTCTATAGGTTTACCTCCTAACAAACTTATTTTTATATCATATTTTTTAATTCTATTTTTTTGGGTATAATTGACATATGAAATTATAAGACATTTAATGTGTACATTTTAGTGATTTTATATATGTATAAATTATGAAAGGAGTTCCTCATCTAGTTAATTTTTTTCAAATGATAAGTTTATAATATACTGCTTTATTATGTGATCTTGGAAGACAGAAAATTTAGGTATACTGTTTGGAATAATGTTATTCAAGTTTGTTCTTAAGTATCTGGGATTTTTTATATGTTATAAACTAAATTGTATTCCCTCAAAAATTCATCTGTTGAAGCTCTAACCTATATATGATTGTATTTGGAGATAGGTTCTTTAGGGAGATAATTAAGGTTAAATTAAGTCATAAGGGTGGCACTCTAATCCAACAAGATTGAAGTACTTACAAAAGAAGCCACCAGAGATACATCTGTCTCTCACCCCTTGTGCAGAGAAAAATTCATGTGAGCACCCAGCAAGAAGGTGGCCATCTAAAAGTCATGAAGAGATAACTCATGGCAAAAAGAACTCTGTTGGATCTTGATATGGGACTTTCAGCCTCTAGAACTGTGAGAAAATAAATTTCTGTTGTTTAAACCACACAGTCTGGCATTTGGTTATAGTAGTGTGAGCAGACTAATACAGATTTTGATACTGTGAAGCGAGATGCTGCCTTAACAAATACCTAAGAAAGTTAAAGTGACTTTGGAATTAAATACCAGTAAATACTTGAAGAGTTTGAGGATACAGTCTAGAAAAAGCCTACATTTCCTTGAAAGATCCATTGATAGAACTACAGATGTTAAATGTAATTCAAGTGAGACTCAGATGTAAACAAGAAACATATTATTAAAAATGGGGAAATATGATTCTTGTTATAAAGTGACAAAAAGTTTAGTTGAATTGTATTATAGTGTTTTGTGGAAGATAGAATTTGTGAACAATGAAATTGGATATGTAACTTAGACTTCTAAGCAAAATGTTGAAGATGCACCCTTGCCTCTCCTTTTTACAGTAAAAAAATGTGAGAAGAGAGATAAATCGAAGGAGTCATTAAGCAAAGAGGAATCAGAAATTGAAGATTTAGAATCCTCAGTTTATCCATATTCCAAAAAATGAGAGAGAGTATGTTCTGAATATATAATGTTAAGGATGTGGCTGAACAATCATTTGAAAAGGAGAGGAGTACTGATGCATAGGGGCACTTGTACCCCAATGTTTATAGCAGCACTCTCAACAATAGCCAAATTATGGAAAGAGCCTAAATGTCCATCAACTGATGAATGGATAAAGAAATTGTGGTTTATATACACAATGGAATACTACGTGCAATGAGAAAAAATGAAATATGGCCTTTTGTAGCAACGTGGATGGAACTGGAGAGTGTGATGCTAAGTGAAATAAGCCATACAAAGAGAGATACCATATGGTTTCAATCTTAGGTGGATCCTGAGAAACTTAACAGAAACCCATGGGGGAGGGGAAGGAAAAAAAAAAAAGAGGTTAGAGTGGGAGAGAGCCAAAGCATAAGAGACTGTTAAAAACTGGGAACAAACTGAGGGTGATGGGGGGTGGGAGGGAGGGGAGGGTGGGTGATGGGTATTGAGGAGGGCACCTTTTGGGATGAGCACTGGGTGTTGTATGCAAACCAATTTGACAATAAATTTCATATATTAAAAAAAAAAAGAAAGAAAAGGAGATGAGTATGAATGTGAACTGTGGATCTAATCAGCCATTTTAGCCAAAACCAGGAGTAAAGATGGGATTATACCAGCAGAGACCTGGCTGGTTTTAATAAAGGGAACAGATATAGGATGAAACACAGGAGACTTCTGGATTTATGGGATTCTTTTTTTTAATGTTTATTTATTTATTTTTGAGAGAGAGCGCAAGATGGGGAGAGGCAGAGAGAGAGAGGGTGACACAGAATCTAAAGCAGGCTCCAGGCTCTGAGCTGTCAGCACAGAGCCCGACATGGGGCTTGAACCCATACACCATGAGATCATGACCTGAACAGAAGTCAGATACTTAACTGACTGACCCACCCAGGCTCCCCTGGATTTCTGGGATTCTACAGGATGAGACAATAAAGCTATTCTATTACAAAGGAATGCTGTTCTTTAAGACAAGAGAATGATCCTGACTGTGATTTAGGTAATTAGGGCTTCTTTCTTGATTTAAAAGGGTGGAGCCACTGCCTCCATCTCAGCATGCCTGGCTGCTGCCACATGCAGCTACAAGGACAGGGCTGCCATCTAGAGCCATGAAGGTGATGTTGCTGACATAGTGGACCTGGAGGAAAGAACACTGCCTCACAAAATTGTACTTGGGATTTGGAATTTAATGGAATTTGCCTTGCAAGGTTTGGGACTTCCTTGAAAACTGTCACCCCTTTCTTCCTTCCAATTTTTCCTTTTTGGAATGGAATTGTCTATCCTATGCCTGTCCCACCACTATGTTTTGGAAGCCTATAACTTATCTGGTTTCACAGGTTCACAGCTGGGTGACAATTTTGCCTCAGGCCAAATTGTTATATTTTATTTAGATGATATTTATATGAGACTTTGAACTTTAGACTTTGAAGTTGCTGCTGAAATGAGTTAAAACTTTTTGTGCTGTTGGTATGGAATGAATGTATTTTGCATGAAAGAAAAACAAGACTTTTGGGAGACTAGACGGTGGTATATTATGGACTGGATTGTGTTTCCCTCCAGGTTCATATGTTGAAGACTTAATCCCCAATGTGATTGTATTTGGAGATAGGGCCTTTAAGGAGGTAATTAAGGCTAAATGAAATAAGAATGAGGACAGAGCCTATAGGATTAGTGACCTTATAATACGAGAAAGAGACAGCAGAGATCTCACTATCTTTGTGCATGCACACAAAATTTTATGTGAAGATGCAATGAGGCAGCAGCTATTTGCAACCACAGTCTTCACCTGAAACCAAACTGCCAGACTTTGATCTGTGACTGCTAGCCTCTAGAATTTCAGGAAAATAAATTTCTTCTAAGATACTCAGTCTATGGTATTTTGTTATGGCACCTCCAGAATACTACTACACCATGTCTTCTCTTTTCTTTTCCCAATTCTGCATTAATTTATAATAGTCATCTATGACTCTCTTTCTTGTCTCTATGTCTTCAAAAACCTTTTATATAAGTGGAGAAAAGAGGTTTCCTTTGTTATGATAGATATTTTTTAGACACTTTTCCTTTCATCTGCCATGTGTTTACATTGACTATGTCCCTTTGTATTTTTATTATTATTTTAAAACCTTGGCTATTCATAAATTAAACAAGACAAAAAGAAATCAGAAAAGGCAGACAGTGGTAATAACCAGCCATTTGGGTTTTTGGTTGTTTTGCCTTCAGAGGGCATGAATCACTTTTTTGAAAAATCTCTCAATATATATTAATATTGGTAGACATAGTGCCATCTGTTATAAAGGTAGCAGGAATTATGAGGAATATCTATGAAAATTCAAAAGACAATTATTTAATAGTAGTTTTCATAGCAGTTTTGGTACTTTCTGTCTTCTTAGAGGAAAAGGAGATATTTCTTATTTTTATACTAAAGGATGTTTTTCATCTTCTTAAAATGCCACCACCACCAATATAGCCAAAATTTTACTTTGGTGTTGTAGATGTGAATTTTAATATCTTTTGGGCAGTTCAACATCCTGACATGGAAATATCTGGCAGCAGATGTTTTCAAAGATGGGCTAAACTCAGTGGATACAGTATTTAGATTCTAGGTTCACTAAATAGTTGGTTAACTGCCTACTGACTTTTTTCACCCACAAATCAATAAATTATCTTTGATATTTTTTTATACACATGAGTATAATGGGGATATAAGCAAAGCAAACAGTGTTTCCAAGACTGGAGTAGAGATCCCATGAGGAGTTTCAGAAATAGAATTCCATTTTCTCAAACACATAATCTATAAATCTAGTGTTTCTACCCTTTTTTTTGTCTAAGACTAAATAGAATCTTAATTACAATAAATTGTGAAGCCTTGTGTGAATCTCAATAGGACTCTGGAGACTCTTAAAAACTGAGAACAAACTGAGGGTTGATGGGGGGGTGGGAGGGAGGGGAGGGTGGGTGATGGGTATTGAGGAGGGCACCTTTTGGGATGAGCACTGGGTGTTGTATGGAAACAAGTTTGACAATAAACTTCATATATTGAAAAAAAATAGGACTCTGGAGTGTATTTATTTTCTATTGCTGTATAAGAAATTACCATAAAATTTGTAACTTAAAATAATTGTCATTGATTTGCTCATAACTCTATGGGTCAGAAGTTCAGATAGGCTCATCTGGCTTCTCTACTTAGAGTCTATAAAGCTGATATCAAGTTGTTAGCTGGATGGGCTCTTACCTGGAGGCCCTGTGGAAGAACTCGATTCCAAGCTCATTCAGATTTTTGACAGAATTCAGGCCCTTGGAGTTATAGGATTGAAGTACCCATTTTCTTGCTGGCAACCAAGGACTGTTATCATCTCATAGAGACCATTCTCAGGTCCTTTTCCTATGACCCCTTCCCTCTCAACAATGGAGGACCTCCCTAATGTCAAATCCTCTCACACTTTCATTCTGTCTGAAATCTTACTCTACTATCCAGATAAAACTTTCTATTTTAAGGGCTCATCTTATAGCTTAGGCTAACCTGGATAATTTTCCTGAGATCAACTGGTTAATAACCTTAATTACATATGCAAAGTCCCTTTTGTCAGGTAGCATAACAGAATCAAAGTATTAACAATAAGGATAAAAGTCATAGGGGTCATCTTAGAATTCTATTATACAAGGCAACAACAACAACAAAGAATACTAAAGACAAACAATAAAAAGAAAAACAGTAAAAATAAACTGAGAGCAAAACACAAACTGAAACAAATTTCAGATTTCAGATTTTGGAGTATGATAATGTTTGGCAGCAGGGGAAAAATTGTATATTTTGTAAATACCCTTATGAGCTAGGTTCACTGATATTCTTTTTTAATTGACAAGCATAGTAGATCAAGATTTATTCTCTATATGGCATCTAATAGACAAATTGTTAATTGTTTACATACCTTGGCTATAATGAACAATGATGAAATGAACATTGGAGTGCAGATGCCTCCTTAAGATAGTGATTTCATTTCCTTTGGATATATACACAGAAATGGGATTGCTGAATAATATGGTAGTTCTATTTTTAATTTTTTGAGAAATTTCATATTGCTTTCTATAATGGCTACACCAATTTACACTTTCAACAGCAGTGCACCAGGGTTCCCTTTTCTATATATCCTTACCGGAATTTGTTATCTTTTGTCTTTTTGATAATAGCCAGCCTAATAGGTCTGAGGTGATATTTCATTGTGGTTTTGATTTGCATTTCCCTGATGATTAATGATTTTTGAGTACCTTTTTATATAATTATGTCCATTTGTATATCTTCTTTAGAGAAATGTCTATTAAAGTCCACAGTCTATTTTTTTAGCTTTTACTTCTTTATTTTGAGAGAAAGAGTGCTAGCAGGAGCGGGGTGAGGGGCAGAGAGAGAGGTTAGAGAGAATCCCAAGCAGGCTCCCTTCTGACAGTGCAGAGCCCAACACGTGGCTCCAACTCATGAACCTGAGATCATGACCTGAGCCAAAATCAAGAGTTGGACAGTTGACCAACTGAGCTACCCAGGCACCCTCTTCTGCCTATGTTTAAATCAATTATTTTTTTTATTGAGTGTTTGAGTTCCAGATATATTTTGAATATTAACCCATCAGATATATGGTTTACACATATTTTCTACCATTTTGTTAGTTGTCTTTTCATTTTGTTGATGATTTTAGTGTAATGTAGTTCTACTTGTTGATTTGTGTATTTGTTGCTTGTGCTTTGGGAAATCATTATCAAAACCTATGTAAAGGTGCTTTTTCCCTTATTTTTTCTCCTAAAAATTTTGTGGTTTCAATCTTTTTAAAATTTTTTAAAAGTTTATTTATTTATTTTGAGAGAGACAGAGACAGCATGAGCAGGGGAGGGGCAGAGAGAGGCAGAGAGAGAGAATCCTGAGCAGGCTCCACACCCTCAGCACAGAGCCCGACTCAGGACTTGAACCCACAAAACTATGAGATCATGACCTGAGCTGAAACCAAGTCAAGGAACTTAACTGAAGCACCCAGGTGGTTTCAATCTTATGTTCAAGTTCTTAATCCAGTTGGAGTTGACTTTTATAAGTGGTATAAGATTAGAGTCTAATTTTATTATTTTCTCATGTGAATATTAATTTTTCCCAGCACCATTTATTGAAGAGACTATCCTTTTTCCATTGGGTGTTCTTGGCTCCCTTGTCAAATAGTACTTGACCACATATGCAAAGGTTTATTTCTGGAATCTTTATTCGGCTTCATTGGTTTATGTATCTATGTCAAACCCATACTGTTTTGAATTACTAAAGCTTTGTAATATATTTTGAAATCAGAATGGTAATATCTCCAGATATTTTCTTTCTCAAAATCACCATGATTTTTTTTCTTTTTCTGTGAAAAATCTGGCTTTCTTTTATGGGGTGTGATTCCAATGGCAATTTAATTTCAGAGCTGTTGAGGTGTTTTTTGATCTGCTTTTTATGTCCTGTTGCTAGAGTGCCTATTGGACTCTGTTTACCTGGAGAAACAAAGTGACTTTGCTGGACCAGGATGCTTGTTGTGGGATCCTCTTGCTGTTCCTTCTCACACTGTGCTTTCTGATGTCTCTCAGTTGTGGTGGGGATAATGAGGGATAGCCTTAGGTTTAGCTGGAAAGGAAAACAGCTCCCCACCCCATGTTCTTTTATTGTTAGAAGGTCACCAATCCATCTTTCTTGTTCTTGCTTCTGCACTCACCTGTGTTGTTGGCAAGACTTTTCACGAGAGGAATTAACCTACCTTGCCTGTTTTCTATTGCTAAATGACAGACTGAGAAATGGTAAGTCTGAATCAACTTTTCTGTTGGGTGGAATTGTATAAGAAGTTTTGTAACTTGTTCTTCCAGTCTGGAAAAACAGTCATTCAAAACCAATTTGTCTTTCTCTCTCCTTTCAGTTTTCCTTTTGTTGTATCTTACATTATTTCCAAGGTTTGTAATTGTACTTTATAGAAACAGGGAGAAAAAGTCTATATTATCATAATTAGGCAAGAAGTCATATTTAATTTCAAATGTTTATTATTTTTTAATATAATTTATTGTCAAGTTAGCTAACATGCAGTGTATACTGTGTGTTCTTGGCTTCAGGAGTAGATTCCCATGATTCATTGCTTACATGCAATACCCAGTGCTCATCCCAACATGTACCCATTAATTTTTGTTTTCATTACTTAAAAATTATGTTATGAGTTATGAGAAAATTAAGAAATAAAGTGTCACAATAAAAGTTAAATTTAGAAGTTTCCTAAACTATGCTGTTTTCAGATGTTTCCTTTTTATTTTACTTCATTAATGTACTTACCAGATTATTATTTGAAAAAAACTATTATATCAGACTGTAACTAAAAGACCAAGTTGAAATAGATATAAAAATGATTATATTGTTTTGCTCAATATTTTCTAAATAATTGTGTTTTATTATTTAATATTTTATCTTTTTTTATATCAACATAATTATATTTTGACTCTCCCCATTTCTTTTGGGTCTATACTTCTATAATCCATATGAATAAGATAATAAACATGTCATGTACAAGACTGTTGTTTTCAAAAAATTATTCTCTCCAAGTGTCAAATATTCTAGGTATGCTTGGTGTGCTGTATGCTACTGCATGTTTATTAGTCTGCATAATTTTTATATTTACTCAGTAATTCATTCAACACGTATTTACTGCATCCCTTTGATGTGCCAGGCACTGTAACTCTTGTTACATATAAAGAATACAAACATTAATGAAGATATTCCTGTCTTTAAGGGGTTTGAAGTCTACTGAGGGAGGCATAGACATAAATAAATAGACCATTTTTAATAAAGAATGCTCTGAAGTTGATAGACACAGAACCAAAGAGAAAGTTTATCAAACTTAGATTAAAAATAGTGCAGATACTGGGATGCTTCCTAGGACATATTATATATGGTCTGAGAATTTAAATTACTGAAATATATGCATTAATGATATCTCAGAGGGAAGAGAATGCAAGAGTAGAAGTCACAAAATGGCAAAGCATTTCAGGGAATGTTGGGTAATTTGAACCAGTTGCAGGAGGGAAGTGACAAGAGAAGAATCACTCAAGATCAGTTATGTCATGTTTAAGAGTTTATACTTTAGTGACAGGGAAATGTGATATTAAAAGTATTTAAGAAAAGTGATGTGATAGGATTTGAGTTATAGAAATATGAGTGTAGAGGATGGATTGGAGCAAGTCATAACTTGAGGCAGAAAGACCTGTTAGCTTAGTAAAGTTATGTAAGGGAGATGCCCTGAATTAAGGTGATGAAAGTAGAATCAGAGAGAAGTAGGTGGGTTCAAAGCCTACTTCAAATATGTATTTGAATCAGAAATTGACCTAAGCTGTATTTCAAATAGAGTTAAATGTGATGAGTAAAGGAGAGGTAGGACTCTAGGATGACTCCTGTTTTGTTTTTGTTTGTATGTTTGTTTGTTTGGGTTTTTTTGGTTGTTTGTTTTTTTTAATGAACAATTATAGTGCCATTCACTAAGATAGGAAGGTGTTTCGTGCTTTCTCATTCCAGGCTTCCATTGTTGCTGATCATTCCTGCTAGAAACATTTTTAACTTAATTTTTCACAGCTGCTTCACTTTCCATAGAAGTCTTACTCATGCTTTAAGACATTTTTTATACTGTATAGTGCCTTTTTCTCCAATTTTATGTTTTATTATTAATATTTCCTTTTTATTATACTTATAATATCACATATTATATCCCATATAGAATTTTTGTACCTCAATATCGATTATCATATTTTTCTTATGTATTAGTTTGCTTTATATTAATTTCATGTACTTAATTTATTAACTATTAATTTATTATTATTTTTTAAATGTTTATTTATTTTTGAGAGAGAGGAATAAGAGAGAGTGCATGAGAGGGGAGAGAGAGGGAGACAGAGAATCCCAAGCAGGTTCCACACTGTCAGCTTAGAGCCCTATGAGAGTCTCGAACCTACAAACTGTGAAATCATGACCTGAGCCAAAAGCGAGTCAGATGCTTAACCTACAGAGCCACTCAGATGCCCCAATTATTAATTTATAACTAATTATTATTATTAATTTATTCTTGAAATTTTAAACATCTTGGGAGCAAGAACTATATACTCAACAACAGGACCTATTAAAAAGTAGGTATTTAATGCATGTTTATTGAAAAAATGAACAAATGAATAAATAAATGAAATTAGTTGTAACTGTGTATACACGAGAATAGTAGTAATAATATTGAGGGTTTTTTCTTAATAGAGGATATTCTAAATATCACATAGAAATGTTGAAAACTATTCTACATATAGCATACACACTACAGCACACACACAGGCACACACAAAATAAATAGCACTATCCCTGCCTAAACCACAATAGAAATCACTCTCTATATAAGTATAATTGTGCTGTTTCAAGTCATGTTTACAAAATAACATTATTTTCTGTTCAAAACCTAAACATGCTGTAATTTTAAGAATATCAAGGGACTAAAGACTTAAGAGAATCAAGAATTATTCAATAACATGAATGATTATGTTTTTTTTTAATTTCAACACCTGCCTGAATTAAATTCTATAGATAGCACACATTCACAGAGATTCAAGATGACTTAAGTGTTAACTTGTAGGGTCATCCTTAGAGATGTAGAGTTAATAATAATGTACCCCAGAAACCAAGTACAGTGATCATAATATGGATTGCTTACACACATATCACTAATAACTTTCTGACTCCAAATCTTGTCTATCTTCAGGCATCACAGATCAACTTTATTATACAGGATACACGTCTTTGGTTAAACCTAGATACTCTGATTCATAAACATGTCACTGTCTTTAATATTTCTTTCTCAGTTGTGGGGTCTGGTCTCTTAACTACATTTCTGATAGTTGATATATTCTGTCAGAAGTTAAAACTGCAGTCTGTGACAACAGAAAATGATATCATGTATCGACTTCACAGAGTCTGCATTTATATGTAATTTTGCTTAGCACAGTGCTCTCAACTGTTGAGACCAAGATGAATGCAATAATATCTATTCTGCAATTCTACTACACATCTATTCAGCTTTTTTTTCCTTCTTCAAGTTTTTATTTAAATTCCAGTTAGTTAACATAGAGTGTCATCTTAGTTTCAGATGTAGAATTACACACAATACCCAGTGGTCATCTCAAGTGTCCTCTTTAATACTCATCACCCATTTAACCAAAAACATTTGTCGCCAGAGGAATTGTTGAGTATATTCACTTTTGCAATGCACCCTTAATTTTCTACCACATACATTTTATATTCTATTTGCAAGTCTACTCATCCCCTGGGTCTGTCTCTCTCTCTGTCTCTCTGTCTCTTTCTTTCTCATGTAACATGATGTTATGTTAGACTAATGAGTCTCTCACTTATTTTTGGCATCTCAAATTTTCTGTTCAGTTTTGTTTTTCATAATTTTCCCAATTTATCATGCCCTCCTTCCATACTACATTTCTTGACATCTTTTCATATGCTTCATTGTTAATCCTTTCTTATTTTTGCCTATGCTCTTCTATCTAACAGAAACTCACTTCTTTTCCCTTTCTCTGTTTTGCTTACTTCTTATATAGCTTCTCCCATAAAAGTTTCCCGCTCCATTTAGGTAAAAACAATTACTACTTCATCTTTGTTTCCATGTCACTTTTTCCAGACTTTCTTGAAGTATAATTGACCACTAAAATTGTATATATTTGAAGTGTACAACAATTTATTGAAAATACTGTCCTTTTCTTATGGTATGTTCTTGGTACTCTTGTCAAATATCAGTTGACCATAGATGTGTGAATTTATTTCTGGGCTCTCTATTCTGTTCCATTGGTCTATATGTCTATCTTTATGCTAGTAAAATACTCTTGATTACTATGACTTTGTAATATAGTTTGAAATCAGGAACTATAATGTTTCCAGCTGTATTTTTCTTGCTAAATACATATTTGATCCTTAGGGGTCTTTTTTGGTTTCATTTAAATTTTAAGAATTTTTATTCTATTTTGGTAAAAAAAATTGTGATTTTGATAAAAATTGCATTGAATCTGTAGATCAAATTGGGTAGTATGGACTTTTTAACAATAAAAGGCCTTCCAATCTAAGGACATGGGATGTCTTTCCACTTATTTGTGTTTTCTTTAATTTCTTTTATCAAAGTTTTCTAATTTTCATTACAGAAATCTTGCATCTTGGGGCACCTGGGTGGCTCACTTGGTTAAACACCCAGCTTTGGCTCAGGTCATGATCTTGTGATTTGTGATTTCAAGCCCTGCATCTGTGTTGACAGCTCAGAACCTGAAACCTGCTTCAGATTCTGTGTCTCCCTCTGTCTCTGCCCCTCCCCTGCTCACGCTCTGTCTCTCTCTGTTTCTCAATAATAAATAAACGTTAAAAAATTAAGAAAGAAATCTTGCATCTCTTTAGGTTTATTCCTAAGTAATTCTTTTTGGTGTTATTGTGAATGTTTGTTTTCTTAATTAACTCTCCAGAAAGTTATTTGTTTGTGTATACATACATGACTGATTTTTGTATGTTGACTTTGCATCTTACAACTTTGCTGAATTTTCTAGAACTAACATTTTTTTATTGAGTCTCTAAAGTTTTCTTCGTATATAATCATGTTATCTATAAACAGAAATCATTTTATTTATTTCTAATTTTGATGGGTTTTATTTCTTGTTTCTTGTCTAATTACTCTGGCTAGGGCTTCCTAGGTTGAAAAGAAGTAAACAGTGTGAGCATCCTGTTTTGCCCCTGGCCTTACAGGAAAGTTTTCAGTTTCCCCCCATTATTTATGATGTTAGCTTGGGATTTTCTTTTATGTCCCTTATTGTGGTAAGTTTACATTATGCTTGATATATGCTTAAATTAAGATCATTCATTATGTTGATTACATTTATAAGATATACATACAAATATCTCTTTTTCTCTCATAGTAAGTGATCAATACATTATATCTAAGCAGTGCTATTACTTTTTACAATTGTATGAGAACTATATAATTCTACGTTTCCCTCTTGTTCATTATATTCCATGGTGTTCAAGATAAATTAATTTTTTAAATTTACTTCACCAACTCATTCCCAAGTGTCTAGTGCATTGTTCACTTATCTTATTTTCTAGGCTCCAAACATGGTATTCTAGAGGTGTTATGACATTATATGTAAAGCACTGTCAGAAATATGCAAGTATAAATTATAATGTTTCTTTATTCTTGAGAGAGAAAGAGAAAGAGAGAGAGACACAGCATGAGTGGAGAGGAACAGAGTGCGAGAGGGACACAGAATCTGAAACAGGCTCCAGTCTCTGAGCTGTCAGCACAGAGCCCAACATCTGGCTCAAACTCACGAGCCATGAGATCATGACTTGAGCCTAAGTCATATGCTTAACCGACTAAGCCACCCAGGTGTTCCCCAAGTATAAATTATAAACAACAAAAATGAAATGTTTTCTATGGTATACTTGCTAGTTCAGAAAAATTATTTCTTCCTTTATATGTATGAATTTCAGAACTAAGATTTTCTCACTCAAAAGACAAACATATAATTATAGGAAGTATAAATTGACCTAAGTTTTTTTTAATTAAGTTTAGTTTTATCAAGTCTTTTTTACTTACAAAAGTAGCCATTGCAATGTACCTGGTTATTCTCTGTTCATTGTTTTTTTCATATAACCTTTAACTTTATAACATACCATATACAGTACTTATTTATTATGTCTCTTGTCCATCTCTCATAATTATATTTAAGTTTCACGAGGGCCAGGATATTTTTTCTTTTCTTAAAATTATTTACTGATATATATCAAGTTCCTAGAATACTACCTGCCACACAGTAGGAACTCAATATATTTAGTTGAATGACTGGATGAACTATCCCTTAACCTTGTATCCCCATTTCTAGTTATCCAATCATTTTCCAAACTATTTTCATCATAGTTTTTTCTTTTCTCAATTCATATTCATGACTTTAAGCATCACATTTAGGATTCTGGCCTAACTATTCTATTAAAAAAAAACTTTATGTAAAATTTTAATGACATCCTAAACACTAGGCACAATAAGGGCATTTTTCAACCATTGTATTCTTTTTTGGGTTGACACTTTGGGGAAGAACCTATTTCTTGACACTTGCCATTACCTTTTATTTCCATTATAATATACTCTAATTTTTATTTTCTCTTCTCTCCGATTATTCCTTTTCTGACTTCTCCCTGGGTTCTTCTTCTTTTATGAGCTTCATTAATGCTGATACTTATCTTTAGAGATCCATTTTTGGCCCACTGATTTTCTCAGTCTGGATATTTTCCATGAGTAACCTAATCCATGATCATAGTATCAACTATTATATCTAACTTACAGAATATATAGTTACAAAATAGATCTCTGCACCAAGTTTCAGAATCATATGTCTAACCACTTGTTGAATAACACCTCCTGGAAAGGCAAATGTTACCTTAGACTCTATAACACAAATACTAAACTCAGTTTAATAGAAACTGCTATGTTTCTCCTGCTTTCCCTAGTAAATGATACCACCAAAAGAAATAAAGCAACCATATTGCTAAACAAGAAATTAAACTGTCACTATTTGCAGATAGCATAATACTATATATTGAAAATCCTAGACACTTCACCAAAAAAAGAATAAACAAATTCAGTAAAGTTTGAGGGCACAAAATTAATACCCAGAAATTCATAGTGTTTCTATACACTAATAACAGAGTACCAGAAAGAGAAATTAAGAAAACAATCCCAATTACAATTCCACCAAAAAAAAAAAAATACCAGGAGTAAACTTAACTCAGGAGGTGAAAGATTTATGCTCTGAAAACTAAAAAAAAAAACATTAGTGAAAGAAACTGGAGAAGACACAAATGAAAAGATATTCCAGGAGATGTTGGAAAGTGGAAGTGGAGGAAGAGGACCCTAGGCTTGCTTCATCTCATGAATACAACTAGATAAATATCAAATCATCCTAAATACCCCTGAAACTGGTCTGAAGACTGAGAACAAATTCCACAACTAAAGGCAGAGAAGAGACCACAGTGAAAAACATAGGCGGGTATGTGGTTTGGGAGAGAAACAGATTGTGGCTGCTGTGGTAGGGAGAGAGCTTCAGTTGCAAAGAAGGGAGAGAGACAGACTAACACACAGGGAAACACATGGGGAAAATGAATCCCCATAGCAATTGGCTTGGAAAGGAAGTGGGGTTGAATTTCATGAGTTCTTTCAACCAGTGGGTTTAAAGCCTGGACTTTTAAAGATCAGCAGGCTTGACTGGAATAGAAGCCATAAAGCACTGCACTGCTCTTATAAGACAGGAAAACAACCTATGGACATATAGTGTGGAAACAGTGATCTGAAGAGTGCCTGGAGCTCACGGTGGAGAGACTGTTCATCTTGGAGTATATCCAAGAGAGACAGCATCCATAGAAAGAACCCTCTGAGAATAAAGGAACTGGCCAGTGTCATTTACCTTCCCCTTCCCCCCAACAGCATAAGCTTAGGGCCATTGACAGGAACCAGCATAGCACAGACACACTCTACCTAACATGCTTACACAAAGCCTTGCCTCTTACACTCCAGTGGAGTCACTCCTCTCAGATTCCATTGCCTCACTCATACTATAGCAGGTCTCCTCACCCAGAAGACTAGCCCAAACCCTTGCCCATGCCAAGTCTCCTGACATGGAAGCCTTGATTCCATCAGCAGTGTCAAAAGGTTTCATTTCACAAACAGACCAGCGCACACCTACTTAAAACATGCCATAATCAGGCCAGCCACAAAATACTGCTCACAAAAGGCAAAGTGAACCTCCTCAAAGTGCAGATGCCTGACCTGAAGGATAAAGAGGCCATGACAAAAGAGGAGAGCACATGCAGCACACATTAGAGACACTTTCCAAAATTCCAGGCTTTGGGGAAGAGGGGACACTACACAGCAAGGCACTTCAGGACCTCTTATTCATAAAACCATCATCCTCAAGAACAGGAGACAAAGCTAACTTTACTAACATACAGAAACAGGAACAGAGATTGGAACAAAATGAGAAGACATAGAAATTTATCCCAAAATAAAGAACAGAACAAGGATACAGCAAAAGATCAAAGAAAAATAGATGTAGGAATATGCCTGGTAGAGGATTTAAAGCAATGATCATAAAGATCGGATGTGTGTCTCACATCAGATGTGAGAAAAGAGTGGGAGACAAGAGTGAGACCCTTAACAGAGAGATAGGGACAAACATGGCATAGATAAAGGTCTCAAGAAAAGAAAAGAGAAACATGGAATGAACAGCAAGTTGGAAGAAGCAGAGGAATAAATTAATAACTTGGAAGACAGAACAAGGGAGAGTAATCAAGAGTAATGTGACAAAAGAGAGAGAAATGAATTTTGCAAAATAAGAATAGACAAAAAGAATTCAGTGATTCTATCAAACATAATAATATACATATTATAGATGTCTCAGAAAAAAAGAAGAGAGAGAAAAAGGAACAGAAAATTTATTTGAAGAAATAATAGCTGAAAATTTCCATAATCTGGGGAAGGAAAAATATCCAGAACCATGAGGCACAAAGAACTCCCATCAAAATCAACAAAAGCAGGCCAACACCAAGACACATTGTAATTATACTTGCAAATTATAGGAATAAAGGAAAAAAAGTTAAGGCAGCAAGACAAAAAAAAAAGATAGTAACTTACAAGGGAAAATCCATAAGGCTAGCAGGTGATTTTTCATCAGAAAGATTCCAAGCCAAAACGAAGTAGTATGATATATTCAAACCACTAAATGGGAATAATCTGCAGCCAGGAATGTTGTATCCAGCAAGGCTATCATTCAGAACACGATGAGACATAACGATTTTCCCAGACAAGCAAAAACTAAAAGAGTTTATGACCACTAAACTAGCCTTGCTGGAAATATTAAAGGGGACACTTTTAGTGGAAAGGAGAGACAAAAAGTGACAGTATAAAGGTTTAAAACATGAAAGAAATAAAATGAATATATTGTAAAGAACTACTCAAAGAACTCACAAAATAAATGGATGTAAAATATAATATATACCTAAAGGTAGGCAGGAGAGGAGTAAAGAAAAAGTTCAAACGTAAACAATCATCAACTTAATGTAGACTGCTATATGCAGAAGAGGTTATATACACACTTAATGGTAACTATATATCAAAAAAACAGTAATAAAATGCAAAGAATAAAAAGAAAGAAATCCAAATATATCACTAAAGAAAATTAGCAAACCATGAAAGAAACACAAGGATCAGAGAAAATATTTAGAAACAACTACAAAGGAAATAATGAAGTGGCAATAAATGCATATGTATCATCAAATTCTTTGAATGTTAAAGAACTAAATGCTCCAATAAAAAGGATAAGGCATAGAACATATAAAAAAAACCAAAATCTATCTACATGCTGCCTACAAGAGACTCATTTTAGACCTAAAGACTCCTGAAGAATGCACATGATTTTAGCCAAAAGGCCGAGAAGCGATGAGAGACTCCTGTAGAATGAAAGTGAGGGGATGGAGAAACATCTATTATGCAAATGAATGTCAAAAGAAAGCCAGAGTAGCAGTACCTATATCTGAAAAAACAGACTTTAAACAAAGAATGTAAAAAAGACAAAGTAGGACACAATATAATAAAAAAAGGGGACAATTCAACAAGAACATATAAGTGTAAATATTTATGCGCCCAACATACAAGCATCCAAATACATAAAACTATTAATAACAATCACTGATAATACAATAATAATAGGAGTTTTAAAACATGCTTATATAAATGGAAAGATCATCTAAATGGAAAATCAAGAAATAATGGCTTTGGGGCGCCTGGGTGGCGCAGTCGGTTGAGCGTCTGACTTCAGCCAGGTCACGATCTCGCGGTCTGGGAGTTCGAGCCCCGCATCAGGCTCTGGGCTGATGGCTCAGAGCCTGGAGCCTGTTTCTGATTCTGTGTCTCCCTCTCTCTCTGCCCCTCCCCCGTTCATGCTCTGTCTCTCTCTGTCCCAAAAATAAAAAATAAACGTTAATAAAAAAAAAAAAGAAGAAATAATGTCTTTGAATGACACAGTGGACCAGATGGATTTAACAGATATATTCAGTAAATTCCATTCTAAAACAGCAGAATACACATTGTTTTCAAGTGCACACAGAACATTCTACAGAATAGATAGAAAATTAGGCCATAAAACAATCCTCAACAAATTAAAAAAATGAAAGTCATAAGATAAGTCTTTTATGACCATAACACTTTGAAACTAGAGGTCAATCATAAGAAACCATCTGGAAAGATCACAAATACATAGAGGATAAAGGAAATTCTACTAAAGAATGAAGCATTAACCAGGAAACAAATGAAGAAATAAAAAGTGCATGGAAATACATGAAAATGAAAACAGAAAAGTCTAAAACCTTTGGGATGCAACAAAAGCACGTCTAAAAAAAGAAGTTTATAGCAATATAGGCCTATGTGATGAAGGAAGAAAATCTTAAATAAACAACTTAAACTTACCCCTAAGGAAGCTAGAAACAACAACAACAACAACAACAACAACAGCAGCAGCAGCAACAAATAACAGTAAAAAGAAGGAAATAATAGTGATTAGAGGAGAAATAAATGATATAGAAATAAACTAGCAACAAAAAACAAACAAACAAACAAAAAAAACCAATAGATCAGACCAATGAAATCAGCAGCTGGTTCTTTGAAGAAAAAAAAATCCATAAAATTGATGAACCTCTAGCTGGACTAAACAAGAAAAAAAGATAGTGGACTCAAGTAAATAAAATCACAAATGATAAAGGACATGTAACAACCAACACCACAGAAATACAAAGAGTTATAAGAGAATATTAAGAAAAGCTATATGCTGAAAAATTATACAACCTAGAATAAATGGATAAATTCCTAGAAGCATATAACCTGCTAAAACTGAAACAGGAAGAAATAAAATGTTTGAACAGACTGATTGATAGTAAGGAAATTGAGTCACAAAAACAAAACAAAACAAAACAAAACTCCCAATAAACAACTCCCAGAACAGAAGCCTTCATAGGCAAGACCTTCCATACATTAAGTGTTAGTACCTATGCTTTTTTCAAACTATTCAAAAAATATATATAAAAGAAAGGAAAAAACTTCAAAATTCATTCTATAAGGCCAGCATTACCCTGATACCAAAACCAGATAAAGACACTACTAAAAAAGGGAACTACAGGTCAGTATCCCTGATGAACATAGATGCAAAAATACTTAACAAAATACTAGCAAAACAAATCCAACAATATGTTTAAAAATAATCCACAGCAACCAAGTGAGATTTTTTCCCGGGTTGAAAAAGTGGTTCAATGTTTGCAAATCTAACAATGTGATACATCATATTAATAAGAGAAAGAATAAGAGCCAGATGATCCTTTCAATATATACAGAAAAAGTATTTGACAAAGTATAACATCCATTATGAAAAAACTCTCCATAAAGTATGTTTTGAGGGAACATACCTCAAAATAATAAAGGCATATATGGAAAAAACCTATAGTTAACATCATCCTTAATGGGGAAAAAAGGAGAGCTTTTTCCAAGAGTTAGAGAAGAGGAGAAAGATGTCCACTTCACCACTTTTATTCAATATACTAATGGAAGTCCCACACTTCAGCACTCAGACAACAAAAAGAAATAAAAGGCATTGAAATCAGTAAGGAAGAAGTAAAACTTTCACTATTTGCAGATGAAACGATACTATCTATAGAAAACTTGGATGAGTTCCACAAAAATATGCTAAATCTCATAAACAAATTCAGTAATTTCCAGGATACAAAATCAACATACAAAAATCTGTTACATTTCTATATACCAACAATGAAGCATCAGAAAGAGAAATTAAGAAAATAATCCCATTTACAATTGCACCAAAAATGATAAGATAACTAGGAATAAACCTAACCAAAGAGTTGAAAGACCTATAATATGAAACCTTTAAAACACTGATGAAAGAAACAACATAACACAAAGAAATGGAAAGACATTCCATGCTCATGGATGGGAAGAACAAATATTCTTAAAATGTCTATACTATGCAAAGTAATCTACACATTTAATGCAATCCCCATGAAAATACCAACAGCATTTTTCACAGAACTAGAACAAACAACCCTAAGATTTGTGTGGAGGCATAAAAAACCCTGAATAGTCAAAGCAACCTTGAAAAAGAAAAGCAAATCTGGAGGCATCACAATTTCTCATTTTGTGTTATATTACAAACGATAGTAATCAAAACAGTATTGTACTAGCACAAAAATACACACATACATCAATGGAGCAGAATAGAAAATCTGCAAATAAACCTACAATTACATGTTCAATTAATTGACAAAGCAAGAAAAAAAATTCAGTTGGAAAAAAACAGTCTCTTCAACAAATACTGTTGGGAAAACTGGACAGAAACATGCAAAGAAAAAAAAAACTGGACTACTTTCTTACATCATTAATAAAAATAAATTCAGAATACATTAAGGATCTTAATGTGAGACCCAAATCCATAAAAGTCCTGGAAGAGAACATAGGCAGCAACTCTTTGACATTGGCCATAGCAACTTTATTCTAGATATGTCTCCTGAGGGAAGGGGAAAAAAGCAAAAAATGATCTATTGGGACCACATCAAAATGAAAGGCTTCTGCACAATGAAGGAAACAATCAACAAATCTAAAAGGTAATATATGGAATGGGAGAAGATATATGCAAATGATATTCCCAACAAAGGGTTAGTAACCAAAATATATAAAGAACTTATACAACTCAACACCCAAAAAACAAATAATCTGATTAAAAATAAGCAGAAGATAGGAACAGATATTTCTCCAAAGAAGACATCCAAATGGTCAATGGACACCTGAAAAAACATTCATTAGCACTTACCATATGGGAAATTCAAATCAAAGTCCCAGGGAGATATTATCTCACACCTGTCAGAATGACTAATATTAAGGACACAAGAAACAACAGGTGTTGGAGATGATGTGGAGAAAAATGAACCCTCTAGCACTGTTGATGGGAATTCAAACTTGTGCAGCCACTGTGGAAGAGAGTACAGAGGTTCCTGAAATGTTAAAAATAGGACTACTCTGTGATTCAACAATTGCACTAATGGGTATTTACTGAAAAAAATAGAAAAACAATAAATCAAAGGGATACATACACCCCTATGTTTATAGCAGCATTATTTACAATAGCCAAAATATTAAAGCAGCACAAATTTTCATTGATTGAGGAATGAATAAAGAAGAGGTGGTATATATACAAAATGGAATATTATTCTGCCATAAAAAAGAATGAAATTTGCCATTTGCCATGACATGGATGGAGCTAGAGATTACAATACTAAGTGAAATAACTCAGAGAAAGACAAAAACCTTATGATTTCACTCATATGTAGATTTAAGAAACAAAAAAAGGAACAAGGAGAAAAGAGACAAAAAAAAAAAAACCCATACAACTAAATAGAACAAACTGGTGGTTGCCAGAGGGTGGTGGGTGCGAGGGTGAAATAGGTGAAGGAGATTAAGAGTACAATTATTGTGATGAGCAGTGAGTGATGTATAGAATTGTGGAACCACACCTGAAACTAATGTAACACTATATGTTAACTCACTGGAACTAAAATAAAACCTTAAAAAGAAAAAAAATTAAAAAAATAAAATAAAGGAAAGAAATCAAACAAATTAATAAACAAGGAAACAAAAGGCAGAATAATATCTGTAAATGCAGAGAACTTATGGTAGTTATAGGGAAGGGGTGTGGGGGCATGAGCAAAATGGGTCAAGGGGAGTGGGAGATGCATGCTTCCAGTTATGGAATAAATAAGTTACACATATAAAAGTCACAGCATAGTAAATATAGTCAATAATATTGTAAGAGGATTTCATGGTGACAGATGGTAGCCACACTTGTGGTGAACATACCATAATGTATATAGAAGTTGAATTATAATGTTGTACACCTTAAACTAATGTAACATTGTATATCAACTGTACTAAAAAAATTAATACAAAAATTCTTCCCTAGAGTAATGGAAGCTTGTGAGTGAGTCAATTATGTTTACCTTTAAAATTATCACCCTGGCTGCAATTCAGAGAATGAATTGAAGTGGAGCAATGATAGATGTCAGAATATTTGTCATGTGTGTTTCAGTGGTGCAAAAGAGGGTAATGTCGTCATAGGGGAGGATCATGGCAGTGTGAATGGAGAAAAATAGTCAAAATTGAAATATTCATATTTGGAAACATGCCCACAATGGCATTTGTGTCATATGGAATAAAAGCATTATGGTTTAGGAATATAATAGATATAGAGATTATAGCAGTCTGAGGAGAAGACTATTATCACCAGAATAGGAAAAATGAGGAAAATGAATGTTGCTTTTTAAAATGTTATGAGTTGAATTTTGAGACATGTAGATATTGAGGTATCTGTAAAATGTTTAAATAGAAATGTATAAAAATGTGTGAATACATTAACCTACACTTAAGGCAGACATGTAAGCTAAAGATAAAATTTTGAGTTATTAACATACTTTTAGTAACTGCCACAATACAAGTTGATGAAATCACATACACTGTTTTTGGAGGGTGAAACAGAAGGTCCAAGTCAGAACTCTAGAATTTATATATTAGGTGGAGGCAAACTATACATTAAAAATTTGTAAGGAACGCTGGATTAATCAATAAGGAAGTAATCTATCCTAACTAAACCCCCGTAGAAGAGACAGGTAAACATAAATTCCAAGTATTTGCTGAAAATATCCCTTGACTCTTGTTGTGGTCACCTTTGTATTACAGCAATGTATGTGTTTTTTCTAATCACTCGTATAAGGTTTGAAACTCCTGTAGTAAAGAGACCACGTGTGTTTTCATCTTATTATCTTTGTCAGTTCTTTCCAGAATGTCTTCTAGGTGCTCATTAAACCTTTATTAATTGACTTTAAATTATTAACATA
The DNA here is from genome assembly GCF_016509475.1 of Prionailurus bengalensis. Taxonomy (NCBI): domain Eukaryota; kingdom Metazoa; phylum Chordata; class Mammalia; order Carnivora; family Felidae; genus Prionailurus; species Prionailurus bengalensis. The sequence continues at coordinate 105,893,283 of NC_057361.1, forward strand.
ATTAGAAAATAGTAAAGGTGTGTGATATCTTATTTTGCAATTCTCCAACCACTACGAAAGACAGAAAGAATGGAAAATAGAATACAAAGTAAGGTGTACACAAAATAGCATTTTATGAATTCAGTTGGAAAAATCAGTCAAAATATTTGTTAGTGTTACTTTAGAGTTTAAATTAATATAATTTTTCCTCTCTCTATGTATTGAAGATTATTCTTCTATCTGTGTAAAACAGCCAAAGTGGGGTGGAAAGCAGGAAAGCAAGAGAGAATAAAAGGAGAGAGAAAAAGATGGAGGGAGGAAGAGAGGGAGGGAAAGAGACCTGGAGAAAGACAGAAATTTCATTAATTTGAAATTACATTTGGAGATTGTCACCTCTTTATTTATTTGTACTTCAAAACAAGAAAAGATACTTCCAGTGTTGTGGATATTCAGCAACTTAAAAAAATACATGTATCCTTACAACTTGACAGATAACCAGTAAAGTTTTTGGAAAAAAATATATATGTATATAGCCTGTTCTTCTACATTTGATCATGCAATCAATACTATCAGAAGGTGGACAAACATAAAGCTAGGTCACTGTGATTTGCCAGAATGATAAGGAGTAATCCCTTCCATATTTTCTAGGACACAAGATATATATTTTGTTTATCTGTCTAATGTGAATCTAAAATGGAGGCATATAGTCTAATGTGAATCTAAAATGGAGGTATACATGTTATGGCAAAACTGAACTTGAAAATCACACTAAAATTTGTGCTGGATGAAATATGCTGAAGAGAAAAGAAAAGGATTTGTATATTTATATCAGAAGAAGCAGCCTAGGCAAATTATAATAGACAATTTGTAGTAGAGTTGTCCCTCTTGCCCAAAGGGAGTCTCATAATTATCTGTCTGAATGTCATTTAATGTACCCCTTTAGACCCGTGAAATTATATGGGCAGAATACTCTTTGTAGAAATTCAAGTGGAAGGGAGATTGAAATAAATAATTAGCAGCTTTAGCTCCTTTATCTCAGGTTATATCATTGAATTAGCTACTTTAAAATAAGCAGCCTTAAGTGAGGCATCAGATTCAGTACTGCCACTAGGAGATATGTCATATCTTATCTCTGTCACTGAAAAGTTGATATCTTTAAATGGATATTCATGGCATATTTCAGATCATTGTATTAAAATTTTTATCCTGTGTATAATATTAATTGGTACAACATATTCTCATTATCTTCTCTGAACTTTTTAGTAATATCTAAAAGAAGGTAGTTTTATAGACCCACAAACGTATGGCCAACTAATCTTTGACAAAGCAGGAAAGAACATCCAATGGAAAAAAGTCTCTTTAACAAATGGTGCTGAGAGAACTGGACAGCAACATGCAAAAGATTGAAACTAGACCACTTTCTCACACCATTCACAAAAATAAACTCAAAATGGATAAAGGACCTGAATGTGAGACAGGAAACCATCCACACCCTAGAGGAGAAAGCAGGAAAAGACCTCTCTGACCTCAGCTGTAGCAATTTCTTACTTGACACATCCCCAAAGGCAAGGGAATTGAAAGCAAAAATGAACTACTGGGACCTTATGAAGATAAAAAGCTTCTGCACAGCAAAGGAAACAACCAACAAAACTAAAAGGCAACCAACGGAATGGGAAAAGATATTTGCAAATGACATATCGGACAAAAGGCTAGTATCCAAATTCTATAAAGCACTCACCAAACTCCACACCTAAAGAACAAATAACCCAGTGAAGAAATGGGCAGAAAACATGAATAGACACTTCTCTAGAGAAGACATCCAAATGGCCAACAGACACATAAAACGATGCTCAACGTCGCTCCTCATCAGGGAAATACAAATCAACACCACACTCAGATATCACCTCACGCCTGTCAGAGTGGCCAAAATGAACAAATCAGGAGACCATAGATGCTGGAGAGGATGTGGAGAAACAGGAACCCTCTTGCACTGTTGGTGGGAATGCAAATTGGTGCAGCCACTCTGGAAAACAGTGTGGAGGTTCCCCAAAAAATTAAGAATAGACCTACCCTATGACCCAGCAATAGCACTGCTAGGAATATACCCAAGGGATACAGGAGTACTGATGCATAGGGGCACTTGTACCCTAATGTTTATAGCAGCACTCTCAACAATAGCCAAGTTATGGAAAGAGCTGAAATGTCCATCAACTGATGCATGGATAAAGAAATTGTGGTTTATATACACAATGGAGTACTACATGGCAATGAGAAAGAATGAAATATGGCCCTTTGTGGCAACATGGATGGAACTGGAGAGTGTGATGCTAAGTGAAATAAGCCACACAGAGAAAGACAGATACCATATGTTTTCACTCTTAGGTGGATCCTGAGAAACTTAACAGAAACCCATGGGGGAGGGGAAGGATAAAAAAAAGGAGGTTAGAGTGGGAGAGAGCCAAAGCATAAAAGACTCTTAAAAACTGAGAACAAACTGAGGGTTGATGGGGGGTGGGAGGGAGGGGAGGGTGGGTGATGGGTATTGAGGAGGGCACCTTTTGGGATGAGTACTAGGTGTTGTATGGAAACCAATTTGACAATAAACTTCACATATTAAAAAAAAATAAAAAATAAAAGAAGGTAGTTTTATATTCTAGTTGGTGCTGATCATACATTTTTGCCTAATCTTTCGCTGCAAACTGCCAAACAATGATGGTGAAGAAAATCCTACAATTGTAAATGGGAAATGAGCCATCATGGAATTGAAGAAGGTAAAAGATATTTAACAGGAAATAGAAAGAGTAAGGAGTACTAGTCTGAATGTCTGAATACACAAGTAGGGCTACAGAGAAGGAGGAACTCTAGAGTCAGAGTTGACAGGTGTAACGAAGAGAACACACCTGCCATGCCCACTGACAATTAAAAGTACTTAATAACTAGTCTGTCTACCGTAAAATTCCCTTCCTGTATATTTAGAACCCAGGCAAGTGAGTGTATGAGCATTAGGCAAAAACAAATGGACTCCTTTCTAAGAAAAACAAAATGAGCCAACAAATTGAAGAGAATTTACTCAGCACCCTGAGCAAAATTCTTCCTATTCTGGCTTCCAGGAAAATCCTAGTTTGAAGTTTGGAGCCCTATTTGCCTTAAAATGAAGATTGTCAGTGGATAAGTTTGGCCCACATATATTTGAAGTCAGACTTTATAAACACAGGGAAAACCAACAAGAAAATGATCTAAATAGAAAGTTATCTAGAAAAATTGGACAAATTGTCTATTCTCAAATGAAAATAAAAACCCAGAGGTGTGAAGAAAATCAACAACATGAAAGGCAAAGAACAGAAAACAGACACAAGTATTGACTCCAGGGAAATTTTTAAAAAGACATATTTCAAAAGACACAAAAACAATGAGAAAGAATGAAATCCTGCCATTTGCAACAACGTGGATGGAACTGGAGGGTATTATGCTGAGTTAAATAAGTCAGAGAAAGACAGATATCATGTTTTCCCTCATATGTGGATCTTGAGAAACTTAACAGAAGACCATGGTGAAGGGAAGTGGAAAAAATAGTTTCAAACAGAGAGGGAGGCATAAGACTCTTAAGAGTCTCTTAAATACATAAAAACCCATAAGAGACTCTTAAATACAGAGAACAAATTGAGAACCAACTAGAATATAAAACTACCTTTTTCCACATGGGAGAGTGGAAAATTGGTGAATAAGCACTGAGGAGAGCACTTGGGATGAGCACTGGGTGTTGTATGTAAGCGATGAATCACCAGAATCTACCCTGAAGCCAAAAGCACACTGTATGTTAGCTAACTTGACAATAAATTATATTAAAAAAAGACACAAACAAATAAATGCAACTACAGAAAATTGGAGAGTTTTAAGTATTATTTCCAAAATTAGAATTTATATGTTAAGTTTGAAAGATAAAGTAGAAGAAATATCTCAGGAGAGAAACAGAAAATCAATAGACTAATTACAGTTACTTAGACAAGAAAAAGAGATTTAAGCATGTAATTTAAAGCAAAATGATAACCAGTAGCTGTATTGGTCAAGTATATCTTAATGAAGCTGGGAATTTTTCCAAAAGAGTAACCAAAAGATATCTTAAGCGGAAGGGTGATAATGATGGTGTACAAAAATCTTGTATTGGGGGCATCTGGGTGGCTCAGTTGGTTAAACGTCCAACTCTTGGTTTCAGCTCAGATCATGATCTCAGGGTTCATGGGTTTGAGCCCTGGGTTGGGCTATATGCTGATAGTGCTGAACCTGCTTGGGATTCTCTCTCTCTCTCTCTCTCTCTCTCTCTCTCTGACCTCTCCTCATCCCTCCTCCTCCTCTCTCTCTCTCTCAAAAATAAGTAAACATTTTTTTAAAAATCTTGTTTTTTCAATATGAAAAATTAATGGATAATTTATTTTTAAATTTTAATTTCAGTACAATTAGCATATGGTGTTATATTAGTTTCAGGTGTACAATATAGTGATTCAACAATTCTGTATATTACTCAGTGCTCATCATGATAAGTGTACTCTTAATTCCCTTCACCTATTTCACTCATCCCTTCACCCACCTCCCCTCTGGTAAACATCTGTTCTCTATACCTAAAAGTCTTGTTTTGGTTTGTTTGTTTGTTTGTTTTTGGTTTGTCCCTGTTTTCCCCTTTTGTTCATTCAGTTTTTTTCTCCTTAAATTCAACATATCAGTAAAAATATATGATACCTGTTTTTCGCTGACTTATTTTGTTTAGTATTATATTCTCTAGCTCTATCCACATCATTGTAAATGGCAAGATTTCATTCTTTATTGGCTGAATAATATTCCAGTGTGTGTGTGGGGGGGAGGGTGTATTATATCTTTATCCAATCATCTCTTGATGAACACTGAGGCTTCTTTCATTAACCTGGCTATTGTAAATAATGCTGCTATAAACCTAGGGGTTTATATGTTTTAAAATTAGTGTTTTTTTATTCTTTGAGTGAACAATGATGTGATTATGGATCATAGGTTACTTCTATTTTTAATTTTTTAAATAACTTCCATACTGTTTTCAATAGTCACTGAACCAGTTTGCATTCCTACCAGCTGTGCAAGAGGGTGCTTTTTTTTTCCACATCCTCACAAACACTTGTTTCTTTTTTCTTTTTATTTTAGCCATTCTGACAGGTGTGAGGTGATATCTCATTGTAGTTTTGATTTCCGTTTCCCTGATGATGAGTAATGCTGAGCATATTTTCATGTATCTTTTGGCCATCTAGATGTCTTTGGTGAAATGTATGTTCATTTCTTCTGCCCATGCTTTAATTGGATTTTTTATGTTTATTTGTATAAGTTCTTTATATATTTTGGATACTAACCAGTTATTGGATATCTAATTTGCAAATATTTTCTGTCATTCAGCAGGTTGCCTTCTAGTGTTGTTGTTGATCATTTCCTTCATTGTGTAGATGCTTTTTATTTTGATGTAGTCCCAAGAGTTTATTTTTGCTTTTATTTACCTTGCCTCAGGAGACGCATCTAGAAATTTATTATTATGATCAATTCCAGGGAAATTACTACCTGTGCTCTTCTCTAGGGATTTTATGATTTCATGTTTCACGTTTAGGTATTTAGTCAATTTTAAGTTTATTGTTGGATATCATGTAAGGAAATGGTCCAGTTTCATTTTTTTGCATGTAGTTGCCAAGTTTTCCCAATGGTCTTTGTTGAAAAGACTGTCTATTTCCCATTGCATATTCTTGCCTCTTTTGTCAAAGACTAATTGACCATGTGGGGTTATTTCTGGGTTTTCTGTTCTGTTCTATTGATAAATGTGTCTATTTTGATGCCAGTATGATACTATTTTAATTACTACAGGTTTATAGTATAACACGATTTTGATTTTGATTTATTTTTTTTTCAAGATTGCTTTGGCTATTCAGGGTCTTTTGTAGTTCCATACACATTTTTGAGTTATTTGTTCTATTTATATGAAAAATGCTGTTGGTGTTTAGACAGAGATTGTATTAAATGTGTAGATTTCTTTGGATAGTATAGACAGTTTAACAATATTTGTTCTTCCATTCCATGACCATGGGATATCTTTCCATTTCTTTGTGTCATGCTCAATTTCTTTCATCAATGCTGTATAGTTTTCAGAGGCTTTTAACTCTTTGGTTAAGTTTATTCCTAGCTACTTTATCAAATTTGGTGCATTTGTAAATGAGACTGTTTTCTTAACTTCTCTTTCTGCTGCTTCATTATTAATATATAGAAACGCAACAGATTTCTGTATGTTTATCTGCTATTCAGTGAATTCACTGAATTCATTTATCAATTCTAACAATTTTTGGATGGAGTCTTTAGAGCTTTCTATATATAGTATTATGTCATCTGAATATAGTGAAAGTTTAGCATCTTCCTGAACAATTTGGAAGTCATTTAGTCCTTTTTCTTGTTTGATTACTGTGGCTAAGACATCCACTACTATGCAGATAAAAGTGGTAAGAGTGGACATCCTTGTCTTCTTTCTGACCTTAGGGGAATAGTTCTCAGATTTTCACCAATTAATATGTTAGTTGTGGGTTTTTCATATATGGCCTTTATTATGTTGGGGTATCTTTCCCTAAAACCTACTTTGTCAAGGGCTTTTATCATCTATTGACGTCAAGTGCTTTGTCTGTATTTATTTATTTCAATTAGTTTATTTAAATTTAAGTTAGATAACATACAGTGTACTGTGGTTTTCAGGAGTAGAACCCAGTGATTCATCACTTACATATAACACCCAGTGCTCATCCCAAGTGCCCTCCTTAATGCCCATCATATTTAGCCCATCCCCCACCGTCACCTCCAGCAACCCTAAGTTTGTTTTATGTATTTAAGAGTTTCTTATGGTTTGCCTCACTCTCTGTTCTTATCTTCCTTCCCTTCCCCTATGTTCATCTGTTGTGTTTCTTAAATTCCACATGAGTGAAGTCATATGATGTTTGTCTTTCTCTGACTGACTTACAGTGTTTAGCATAATATACTATAGTCTAATCCACATTTTTCTAAATAGGAAGAATTTCATTCCTTTTGATCTCTGAGTAGTATACCATATCTTCTTTATCTATTTATCAGTCAATAAACATCTGGGCTCTTTCCACAATGTGGATATTGTTGATAGCACTGCTATAAACATTGAAGTGCATATGTCCCTTTGAATCGGCGTTTTTGTATACTTTGGATAAATACCTAGTAGTGAAATTGCTGGGTCACAGGGTAGTTCCATTTTTAATTTTTTGAGGAACCTCCATGCTGTTTTCCAGAGTGGCTGCACCAGTTTGCATTCCCACCAATAGTGCAAAGGGTTCCCCCTTTTCTGCAAACTTGCCAATATCTGTTGTTTCCTGAGTTGTTAATTTTAGCCATTCTGACAGATGTGAGGTGGTACCGGATTGTATTTTGATTTGTATTTCTCTGATGATGAGAGATGTTGAGCATATTTTCATGTGTCTCAGTCATTTGTATGTCTTCTTTGGAAAAATGTGTATTCATCGCTTCTGCCCATTTTTCACTGGATTCTTTGTTTTTTGGGTGTTGAGTTTAGTAAGTTCTTTATAGATTTTGGGTACTAACCCTATATCCGATATGCCATTTCCAAATATCTTCTCTCATTCTGTCTATTGCCTTTTAGTTTTGTTGATTGTTTCCTTTGCGGTGCAGAAGCTTTTTATCTTGATAAGGCCCCAATAGGTCTTTTTCACTTTTATTTCCCTTGCTTTGCAGACATGTTTAGTAAGAAGTTGCTATGGCTGAGGTCAAAAAGGTTGTCACCTATTTTCTCCTCTAGGAATTTGATGGTTTCCTGACTCACATTCGTATCTTTCATCCATTTTGAATTTAATTTTGTGTATGGTGTAAGAAAGTGGTCCAGTTTCATTCTTATGTATGTTGCTGTCCAGTTTTCTTAGCACCCTTTTCTGAAAAAACTGTCTTCTTTCACATTGGATACTCTTCCTTTGTCAAAGATTATTTGGCCATACATTTTTGTGTCCATTTCTGGGTTAGTTATTCTGTTCCATTGATTTTTTGTCTGTTTTCTCCCCACCCCCACCCCCACCCCATACAATGCTATCTTGATGATTGCAGCTTTGAAATAAAACTTAAAGTCTAGAATTGTGATGCCTCCATCTTTGGTTTTCTTTTCAAGCATTACTTTGGCTAGTCAGGGTCTTTTTTTGTTCCATACAAATTTTAGGTTTGTTTGTTTTAGCTCTGTGAAGAATGCTGGTGTAATTTTGATAAGAATGTCATTGATTGTGTAGATTTCTTTGGGTAATATTTACATTTTCACAATATTTGTTTCTCCAATCCATGAGCATGGAATATTTTTCCATTTCCTTGTGTCTTCTTCAATTTCTTTCATAAGCTTTTTATAGTTTTCAGCATGTATATTTTACCTTTTTGGTTGGATATATTCCTAGTTATTTTATGATTTTTGATGCAATTGTAAATGGTATTGTTTCCTTTATTTCTCTTTCTGCTGCTTCATTATTGATGTATAGAAATGCAACCGATTTCTGTACATTAATTTTATATCCTCAACTTTACTGAATTCACGTATAATTTCTAGCTGTTTTTTTTTTGGTGGAATCTTTTAGGTTATCCACATACAGTATCACATCGTCTGCAAAGAGTGAAAGTTTGACTTCTTCTTTGCCAATTTAGATGCCTTTTATTTCTTTTTGTTGTCTGATTGCTGAGGCTAAGACTTCCAGTACTATGTTGAACAGCATTGGTGAGAGTGGATATCCCTGTCATGTTCCTGACTTTAGGTGGAATGCTGTAAGGTTTTCCCCATTGAGGATGATATAAGCTTAGGGCCTTTCATATATGGCTTTTATGATGTTAAGGTATATTCCTTCTATCCTTACTTTCTTGAGGGTTTTTATCAAGAAAAAATACTGCATTTTGTCAAATGCTTCTTCTGCATCTATTGAAATTATCATATGGTTCTTATCCTTTCTTTTATTAGCATGGTGTATCACATTGATTAATTTTAAATAAATTGAACCAGCCCAGCAGTCCTAGAATAAATCACACCTGGTCATAGTGAATAATTCTTTTAATGTATTGTTGAACTTGACTTGCTAGTATCTTGTTGAGAATTTCTGTATCCAGGTTCATCAGGGATATTGGCCTGCAATTCTCCTTTTTGGTGGTGTCTCTGTCTGGTTTTTAAATCAAGATAATGCTGTTTTCTTAGAATGAGTTTGGAAGCTTTGCTTCTTCACAGTTTGACAAGAACAGGTATTAACTCTTCTTAAAATGTCAGGTAGAATTCCCCTAGGCAGCCCTCTGTCTCAGGACTAATTTTTGGGAGGTTTTGGATAACTAATTCAACTTCTTTGCTGGCCATGCATCTGTACCAATTTTCTATTTCTTCTTGTTTTAGTTTTTGTAGTGTATATGTTTCTAGGAATTTTTACATTTTTCCACATTGTCCAATTGTTGGCATATAATTTTTCATAGTATTCTTTTACAATAATTTGTATTACTGTGGTGTTGGCTGTGATCTCTCCTCTTTCATTCATGATTTTATCTATTTGGTTCCTCACTTTTTATTCTTTTTGAGAAGTCTTGTTCAGGGTTTATTAATTTTGTTTATTCTTTCAATAAACCAGTTTTAGTTTCATTGATCTGTTCTACTGTTTTATATATTTCTATATCATTTATTTCTACCTTATCTTCATTATTTCCTTTCTTTTGTTGGCTTTGGGCTTTATTTGCTGCTTCTTTTCTAGTGCCTTTTAAGTGTAAAGTTAACTTGTATATTTGGGACCTTTATTGCTACTTGAGATAGGTCTGAATTGCAATGTCTTTTCCTCTTAGGATTGCCTTTGCTGCATCCCAAAGGTTTTGACTGTCATGTTTTCATTTTCTTTTGCTTCCATGTATTTTTTTATTTCTTTAATTTCCTGGTTAATCCATTTATTCTTTAGTAAGATCTTCTTTAACCACCATGTGTTTGAAGGATTTCCAATTTTTTTCATATGGATGATTTCAAGGTTTACAGAGTTGTGATCTAAAAATCTCATGTTATGATCTTCATCTTTTTGTACCCAGTGAGGGCTGATTTGTGAACCAGTATGTGATCTATTCAGAAGAATGTTCCATGTGCACATGAGAAAAATGAATGTGTATTTTGCTGCTTTAGGATGAATGTTTTGGATATTTCTTTTAAGTCCATCAGGTCCAGTATGTTATTCAAAGCCATCATTTCCTTGTTGATTTTCTGGTTAGATGATCTGTCCATTGTTGTAAGTGGAGTATTAAATTCTCCTACTATTATGGTATTGTTATCTGTGAGTTTTTTTATTTTGTGATTAATTGATTTGTATATTTGTGTTCTTTGAAGTTGGGAGCATAAATACTTACAATTGTTAGATCTTCTTGATGGAAATAATCCTTAATTATGATGTAATGTCATTCTTCATCTCTTGTTAAGGTCTTTGTTTTAAGACCCAGTTTGTCTTATATAGCTGTGGCTACTCTGACTTTCTTTTGACCTCTATTAGCAAGGTAGATGCTTCTCCATCCCTTCACTTTCAATCTGCAGGTGTCTTTGGGTCTACAATGTGTCTCTTATAGGCAGCATATAGGTAGATCTTGTTTATTTTACCCATTTGGATACCATGTGTCTTTTGATTGGAGTATTTATTCCATTTACATTCAGAGTGATTATTGAAATATATGAATTTAGTGCCATTGAGTTACCTGTACCGATGGTGTTTCTGGTGATGTTCTCTGGTCTTTTGTAGTTTTTGTTGCTTTGGTGGTCATCATCGTCGTCTCCTTCTCCTTCTCCTTCTCCTTCTCCTTCTCCTCCTCCTCCTCCTTCTCCTCTTTCTTCTGATTCTTCTTCTTCTTCATTCAGAGAGTCCTTCTTAGAATTTCTTGTAGTGCTGGTTTAGTGTTCACAAACTCTTTTAGTTTTTGTTTGTCTGTGAGAGTATTTACTTCTCTTTCAATTCTGAATGACAACCTTGCTGGATAAATAATTTTTGGCTAAATATTTTTCTATCCAGCATATTGAATATTTACTGTCACTCTCTTCTGGCCTGAAAGTTTCTATGGACAGGTATGATGCTAACATTATGTATTTACCTTTGGTATTATTAACCTTTTGTCCCTATCTTCTTTCAGAATTCTCTCTTTGTCTTTGCATTTTGCAAACTTCACCATGATATGTCTTGGTGTTGACCTTTTTGTTGATTTTAAAAATAGTTCTTTGTGTCTCTTGGACTTGGATGCCAGTTTCCATCCCCAGATTAGGGACATCCTCAGCTACAGTTTCTTCAAATAAACCTTTGGACCCTTTTTGTCAGTGTTCTTCTTCTGGGACTCATGATAAGGATATTGTTTGGTTTCATGGAATCATTTATTTCTCTGTCTCCCCTTCGTGTTCTAGTAATACCTTTCCCTCTTTCTTTCAGGTTAACTATTTTCCATAATTTTATCTTCTATTTCACCTATTCTCTCTTCTTCTTCAATACTCATTGTCTCTATATCCAGTTTATTTTATATCTCAGTCACAACATTTTGAAATTCATCCTGATGAGTTCTTAGGTCTTTGGTCTCTGCAGCAAATGTTTCTCTGGTGTCTTCTCTGCTTTTTTCTAGCTCAGCCAGCAGTCTTATGACTACTGTTCTAAATTCTTATTCAGATATATTGCTTATATCTGTTTTGAGCAAGTCTCTGGCATGATTTCTTCTTGACCTTTTTTGGGGGAGAATTCTTCCATCTTGTAGTTTGGGCTGAGTTTCTATCTTTTGTGTGTTTTAAAAGCTTGCTATGTTTCCTGAATCTGAAAGTACTACTATATTAAAAAGGGGTCATACATTTTCCAGGGCCTGGCACTCTAGGAAGTGTTTCTGGTGTATTCTGTGTGCATTCTTTTGTGTTTTGTCTGCTCTTTCCCACTAATCAGTACTCTGCAGAACTCCTCCTTGTTTGTAGTGGTGGAGTGTTTGGACATTTAACTAGGTGTGCTTTGATTTTTTTAATAAAAATGTGGGGGGCTGATCTCATAAAAAGAGAAAAGTAAAGGGAAAAACAGCAACAAAAAAAAGCAGAATAAAAAAATCTATATGTTTGAGTCCAAAGGAAAAGAAGGAAAAAAAACAGATAAAAAAGCAGAAGAAAACAGAGAATAAGGAAAGAGAATAAAAAAGACTGATCAAAAAAAAGAGAAAAAATTTCAAAAAACTAATAAACAATCAGCATAATTCCAAAAAAAAAAAGAAGGGTAAAAAAAAAGAATTGTCTGTTGGTGACTGGGGGTGCTGGCTGTGCTGGTCTGAAACACAGTCCAGTTGGTTGCACTGGCTCAGAATTAGTCTTGACCCAATAAATAAGCAGTTGCCAGGCACTGAAGGGTAAGATTTGGTGTAAGTGGGTCCCACTACCACTGGGGTTTGCTGTGTTGCTCTTTGAAATCCTACGGGTTTGGTATTGTGTGCAAAAATGGTGCCACCCTTATCTCAGATCTTGGGACTGGGGATTTCAGCCCCCACTATTCATGCAGCCCTCACAGAATAGCAAGGGCAGTCAGCTTGCACCACAACTCTCCTGTGTTTTTTCTTTGGTGCATGGCTGGAATTCAAAACCCAAAGTCTTAAAGGACCCAACATACCATGGATCAGCTCCCCTGCTCCAGAGTCTCTCCACACTGCTGATGAAAACCCTTTGGCTGACACCTGCAGGGTCTTTTGTCCTTGGGGAGGCAATAAATCCCCTTCTCAAAGTACTCCAGGAGGGGAACTATTCTTTCCCATTGCACACTGGAGATCTCTATACCATGATATGCACTCTGGGGCCAGCTCCCTCCTCTCCAGGAGCAAATTCCACAGTTCTGCTCCAGAGAAAGTCATGCATTTATCATGCATGATTAAAATGTTTTGAATCTGCATGTGGCTATAAGTGTAAAATTGGCCTATTTTAAGCAGCATATAGTTAGGATTTTTTCCATTTAATCACCCTGTGTCTTTTGATTGGAGAATTTAGTCCATTTACGTTCAAAGTAGTTATCTAAAGGTATCTATTTATTGCTATTTTGTTACTTGTGTTGTGGTTGTTTTGTTTCTTTCTTTTCTTGCTCTCTTCTCTCACAAGTTGGCTTCTTTCAGTGACATATTTGAATTCCTTTTTTTCCATTTTTTTCATACTTGTTTTTCGTTCATTATCATTAGTTTTTTACATAACATCTTTTTCAAATAGAAGTCTGTATCAAGTTGATGGTCAGTTAAATTTAAACCCATTCTTTCCTCCCCTCCTCCCACCATATTTTAGGTATATGGTGCCATATTTTACATCCTTTTATTTTGTGAATACCTTGACTGATTTTTACAGACATACTAATTTGTATAGATTTTGTGTTTCCTACTTTTCTTTTACTTATTGTCTTCCTTTCCACTCAAGGCATCCCCTTTAACATTTCTTATAGGGCTGGTTTAGTGGTCATGAACTCCTTAGCTTTTGTTTGTATGAGAAACTCTTTATCTCTCCTTCTATTTTGAATTATACCCTTTTTGGATATAATATTCTTGGCTCCAATTTTTTTTTCCCTTTAAACACTTTGAATATATCATTCCACTCCCTTCTGGCCTGTAAAGTTTCTGCTGAAAAGTTTGCTGATAGCCCTATGGGGTTTCCCTTATATGTAACTGCCTTCTATTTCTCTGGCTGGTTTTAAAATTCTCTATCATTCCTTTTTGTTATTTTAATTACTATGTGCTTGGTGTTGATCTCCTTGGGTTGATTTGATTGGGGAAAAATCTGTGTCTTCTGAATCTAGATATCTGTTTCCTTTCCTGATTAGGAAGGTTTCAGCTATTATTTCTTCAATATGTTTTCTGCCCCCCTTTTTTTCTATTTTCTTCTTCTTCTGGGATTCCTATAATATAAATGTTATTATGCTTTATGGAGTCACTGACTTCCCTAAGTCTATTATCATTTTCCCTATTTTTTTTTCTCTCCTTTCCTCAGCTTGATTACTTTCCAATACTATATCTTCCAGGTCACTAATTCATTTTTCTGCTTCCCCTAGCCTATTTATTCCATCCAGTATATTTTTAATTTCATTTATTGTATTCATCTCTGATTGCTTCTTTTTCATTTTTCTATTTGTTAAGTGTTTCCCTGATGTCCTTTTTATGTGAGTATCTTTATGATCATTACTTTAAATTCTCTATCAGGTATATTACTTGTATCTGTTTCACTTTGATCTTTTGCTGCAGTTTTGTATTGTTCTTTCCTTTGGGACATATTCTTTTGTCTCCTAATTTTATCTATCTCTTTGTGTCTGTTTCTCTGTTAAGAAAGACAATAATGTGTCCTGCTCTTGAAAATATTGTCTGTGAGGGTGCTCACTATTAGCAGAGTGGTGCTGTTCCTTTCCTAGAGGGGATGTGCCTCCACTGCTGAGACTGGGCAGCCCAGGCACACTGCCAACCATGTGCAGGTGGGGCATGAAGTTCCCACAAGTTGTGCATGTGATCCTCTTCCACATGGTATTTGCAGCTGCCTCTGAGACTGGGCCAACCAGGGTAGGATCTATAAAACATGTTCACCAGGGTGTATAGTTTTACCAATATGCATACTTCCTGTGTGGGAGGTGACCAGTTGCTGCACTACCAAGACTGAAGCCCACAAACTATGCAGTCAGGAGACTCTGTGTTGGTAAGATTTGTGCTGTCATTTAGAGGAGGGGACCCACAGTGCCAGACTGGAGGAAGGAGGGCATAGTGTAAGCATGTTAGTGAATACTGGTGCCATGCTTGTTCCTGCAGGTGGCTGTGTGTTTATGCTCAAGGGCAGGGGAGTAAAATAGCACCTGCCAGCTCCTTTCTTCCTGGAGGAGTCCCTGAGTTGTCTCTGTCCCTTTGGGACTTGCTCTGAGATTAGTAATTTTGTTTCTGGAGAAATTCCCCAAGAATATAGCTGGCTATAGCACACACTCTGAGATTAGTAACATTCCGAGAGGAGTACCCCAGCGATTTCTATCCTTCTGGTACACACTATGAGATTAGTAAACAACTCTAACTCCCATATTCCCCAGTTGTTTTCAAACTGCTCCTTCTGTGCTGTCTCTATGAGGGATGTTTGTTGTGCTGTCTCTTTAGGGGAAGAAACTGTTTCCTCATGGTCTCTCAGCTCTCCTGGAGCCAACCTACTTATTTTAAAAATTCCAGGTTTTAAGATCTGCTGCTTGTAAGAACTCACAATATTTGGCCCCTCTGGTTTTCAATGTCAAGTGTTATGGGGATTTGTCTTCCCTATGCAGGCTCCCCAGTGTGAGAATGTGTTTCTGTGCCCTTTCTGTGCTCATTTCTGGTGTCCCTTCTTCCCTTGAACAGTTCCACAGATCCTTTAAGCTCCCAACTGTGTCTCTGCCTTTCCTACACTCTCTGATGTAGCCTCTTCTCTACATTGAGTTGTGGAATTTCTTCTGCCAGTCTTTGGATCATTTTCTGGGTTATTTACAGTGATGTGAGTTTACGTAGTTGAATCCATGAAAATAAGTAAGCGGGTCATCCTACCTTGCCATCTTCCCTGGAAGTGTGAATATTTTGGATTTTATAAAGGGAAAATTTTGTCTAACATAGAATAAGCTTTTAAAATAAAGATGATATTGTATTTATGAGACAAAATCCATTCTTATTCCACAGATTTGATGCAAAGTTATTTGGCTTTTTGTTTAAAAAAGGACATAGGAAAATATGCAAAATGTTTTTCATATTTTCTTAGAGTTAAATATTTGACTATTTTTTAAGAAAAATTACTCAATTCTGGAAAATATCTTGAATCAAATTGTAAATTATGTGCAGATAACTCAAATTTCTGCTTTCACTGACATATCAACTTGAAATACTCATCTTATAATTAGAATAAAACTTTTATAGATCTTGGGATATAGCATTAACCCAAGCACTTGTTTTACTATTGTATATATCCCAGATTCTATGGTATCCCATCTGTTTTTACTTTACAATAAAGCTGGAGGAGTGTTGGCAAGTATTTATATTCTACTCTAGTAAGAGAATAATTTAATCAAAATAGGAGAGGAAATAATGGTTTTCATTTGGCAATGGTTATTGAATAAAAATATAGACTATAAAAGTGTTAAGCTTTCATTATTTCATTTCTTAAAATATAAGAACTTCAAATATTCTTGTATCTTCAGTCATACTCAGAACTTCAAATTTTCTTATATCTTCAGTTATACTTGAAAGCAAGAACCATGTCAATTCATCTCTATATCCCAGCACCTTTTCACTTCATGGGGTCTAAATAAATACATCTACTGGGAAATGCAAGCAATGAGAAAATGATTAATATATTGCAGTGATATTCTTTGTTAAACCTTTATATAGTTAAGCTCCCTTAATTTATTTCCAAAGAACTTAAACAAATACTATAATGTGGAGGAAGGTGTTTGTTACATATTTCTCAGTTATTATGAGTCCCTTTACAACCCCAGGTGATTAAGATTGGTTTGTCAAAAAAGTATGCATAGTTGAGACATATTTGTATGAAGATGTCATAAAAACATCTGTTTTACTGTATATATGTATTGGCTAAACAATTAACACCAATTTATTTATTTCATTGTTTCAAGAAACACTTTTTAAATGTCTAACATTTACTTGGGTTTAAGATTGCAAAGATAAGAATAGTCTGTCTCTTTGATGGTCTCAGATATGCTGCAGGATAGCAACATGTAAAAAAACAGCTATAATACAAATAGTGTGTGCTGTAATATATGTGAGTATAATGTTTTATGAGAGTTCAGGAGAAGAAGAAAGGATGTTTCACTGAGAAAATTATTTTTAAGGCTTACAGAATTGACATTTTATGCGACTCATGAAAGATGAAAATTATTTAATAGGCATATGGAAGGATTAAGGGTAACATTTTAGTTATTTGGGACAGGAATTTTTTTTAAAGCTTGAAGACATTCAAAAACAATGCATTCCAGGATTGGAAAATAGTGCAGTATAACAATAATGTGGCATGTGTGAATGATAGTCCTGATAGATTGAGCCACAAAAATAGAAAAGACCATACTGCCAATACTCTAACATGCTATATTAAAAGATTTAGATTTTAGCATGTATGTGGAAGAGGGCATTGAAAGTTTCTGCAGGTGAGTAATATTAATAAGCTTGTATTTTATAAAGCTATTTTAGATGACAGTATAGAGATAGATCAGTAAATGTGAGACTGTAGGTAGGAGACTTTTACAGTTGTCTAGGTTAGAGCATATGAAAGAAAAAAATAGAAGAGTGTTTGAGGGAACAGATTAAATAAGAATTTAGGAATATTTGTAGTCCTTGAGTTTAAAATAAAAATGAGACCTAAATATAATATAGGTGAGAACTGAGATATGAGAATTGAAGTAACTGAAGTAATAAGACCCTCTCTGAAATCAGAAAAGAAAAATAGAAGACCTTGAAGAATAGCATCAGTATATAAGAAAGTAGAGCAGTAAATAGGAAAGGACCAAAGGGAGTGAGGTATATTGAGTCATAACTCAGAGATACAGGGATAGAAGTAAAATGAAATGGTTATGTGGAAACCCAAGAGAGGAAAGGCTTCCACAAAAATTCCAGCTTTGTCAAATGTGAAATATATGTCAAGTAATATGAAGTCTAATAAAGGACTGTTAAATTTCACAGTAGTAGATGAGGAGTGGAAACAAGGTGAGAAGTCTACTTTCTTAAAAATTTTGTTTAAGGGAAGAAATACCTCAATAAGTTAAAGAGGGACACAGATGAGAGGCCTTCCTCCTTCTCCTTTTTCATCTGCTCATTCATTTTTTTTCTTTTTTAATGGAAAACTTAAGCATAACTGTAGACTGAAGGGAAGGTACAACTGTAGGGACATTGAAGATAGTGAGGGAAAACCCATCATTAATGGTTCAAGGTAAAATAGGGTAAATATTGATAACACTATGATTTAAGATTTAACACTCCAGGCTTTGGAAGCTGGAAGACCTAGGTTTAAATTGACTTTCCATTTAATATTTGTGTGAATTTAGAAAGCTATTAGACTTTTCAAGGCTAAATTTCTTCATTTGTAAAATGAAAGCAATAATAATAAACACATCACAGGGCTATTATAGAAGAAAATGGAAGATACAGCTCCTGATACACAGTAAGTTATATATTATTATTATTATTATTATTTCCAAAGTTTTTCTTTGCAAAAAAATAGGTTACCCACTTCTCTAAAATAAAATGAAAAGAGATAAGGATGATTAAAGACATAGATAATTTTATATGTAAACCAAGGACAATTATTTCATTTCTGGTGTAGTTGTGTGTTTGCATGCACACATGCTGTAAGGACAATATATATGCACATTTTACTTAGAAGTGAGTAGGTTGGAAGGTCAAATTAGTGATATGAGCCATCTTCTTCTCTTATCAAATATTTAGGTCCTTGTCCATATATTGTAGTCATCTAGACTCAGATACAAAGTTTAGGGTTAATAAATATCAACACAATTCCCTGCACTTACACTTCTCACCTGACCCTCACCTAATGATAGATAAACTAACATATTATTCACATTTGTAGTAACAAAGTTAGGGACTGTGCTCAAATATTTCTAAAAAGTAAATTATGTGTTTTTAAATTAATCATAGATATGTGACACTTAGCACCTTAGAATGATGTTTTGAGTTTCCTTCCACCCACCAATTAATTATTTGTACCAATAGTTATTTCTAATATTTGGCTACTTTTTCCAATATTGGTACACTGAAGCTGGTAGTCAGTATCTCAGGACCACTGCTAAGTCTATAGGAAGCTGTTACTGGTAGAGTGATTTCATGTTCATATTGTAAAAAGAAACATGCATATTAAGGAATTGTAGTTTGGAAGTCATTTACGGATGCATTAATTGTTCTTAACGTCACTGCCTTAACCTCCTGCCTTGGAAGTGGTTTAGCTAAAAGTTGACACTTTTAATGTATAATTTTAAGAATTAATATTTTAGCATCCTATTTTCTTTGCCCTTTATTCTGAAGCAATGATGACAAAAATGACTTTCATTATTCTATAGGGAGATCCTGTTTTGTTATATTACATCTGTTCCTGAAACTCAGGGACCTTTGGTGGCAGTGAAGCATATGAATTTGTCAGAGATATATGCTCCATGTTCCAGGGACCCAAATGATCTCTGTATCCTGGGTCAATATCAATGATTACAGTATTGATAAGCACAAATTGAAGATGTCTGCTCAGACTCCTCTTCCATATTAACTGCTCAGAATTGTATATCCATAATAAAATTTCTACAATTAAATTTGTCACTCTACCAGCTTGATAAATTTAGCCCCAACTGGCAGAGTCATTTGTCTTACAGTAAGCACAAAATGACAGATCTTTTCTGAATACAAACTGTAATTCTTGTGCCTTTCACAGCGAGTTTGGCTTGTAAACACAGCATAAAAAGTACTTTGGTAAAAATTGATGGTTATGTACAAAACAGGCCCAAGTAACTTTTTTTCTGGTTAGAAGGCATCACTTCAGTTATTGAAGCCTGGCCTTAGTGAATCCTTAAAAGAGTTGGTAATTATGACTCAGAAGCTTCTGCAGCTTCAGGTGTCTGGGTGGCTCAGTCGTTTAAACACCTGAGTCTTGACCTTGGCTCAGGTCATGATCTCACAGTTTGTGAGATCAAGCCTGTGTTAGGCTTTGCACAGGCAGCACGGAGTCTGCTTGGGATTCTCTCGCTCCGTCTCGCTCTGCCCCTCCTTCTCTCTCTCTCAACATAAATAAACTTAAAATAAGTTTATGTGACATAGTAAACTAGATATTTCCCATACATTTTGATTAGCTTAACTTTCAACAATCTGTTACGTATTATTTACAAAAAAATCTCCTTTCATCTTTCATTACTTTCCACTCAGCATTTGACTATTTACCAGTACTTTATATAAACATTTTATCATTGCTTATATTGATATCTCTCCAGTACTGAGTAATGGTATAATTATTTTATACAAGTAACCATCCGGGGTACATTATCAAAAATAGAGAGGTATGGAAATATTTCAAAATATTTTAAGCATGCTATTATGTGATACACAAGGTTAATCCCTAAACCTACTTTTTTTCTCTAGTTACTAAATAGATACCATGATATTTGAGCTACAATTCAGTGATGTATTCAGAAATTGATGTTAGTATTCAACATTCAAGCAGATCTACATTTACAGGTGTGAATTTAATATATTTATGTAGAAAAGGAATTGTTTATTAATAGTTAAATTTAAACCTTTTAAACATAATCTTGGGAAGATGGCAGCATAGGAGGACGCTGGGCTCACAGCGCGTCCTGTTGATCACTTATATTCCACCTACACCTGCCTAAATAACCCAGAAAACTGCCAGAAGACTAGCAGAATGGAGTCTCTGGAGCCAAGCGCAGACGAGAGGCCCACGGAAGAGGGTAGGAAGGGAAGCAAGGCAGTATGCTACACGACTGGCAGAAGGGAGCCGGGGCAGAGGGGCGGCCCGCTGGCCAAGCAGAGCCCCCGAGTCTGGCTGGCAAAAGCGGAGGGGCCGGATGGAGTGTGTTCAGACAGCAAGAGGGACTTGACATCTGGAAGGTTATAAGCTAACAGCTCTACTCGGGAAAATGGGAAGGCTAACCCCAACAACAGAACTCAGCTTGGCGGGGAACAAAGGCACTCACCAGCACCATCTCCCTAACGATCTCCCAGCCAAAATCCCAAAGGGAACCAGTTCCTGCTAGGGAACTTGCATGCACCCTGCAAACACCCAAAGCTGTGCTTCTGCGGATCCATCCCTCCGGCGGGTTTGACTCCTTCCCTGTGCCGCAGGGCCCCTCCCGAAGCAGATCTCCTAAGAAAAAGCGAGCTGACTCTGCCCCTCCCGCCCCTGTGCACCTTGCCAATGCACCCCACCTAATAGGCCAGATCCCCAGCACCACAAGACTGGCAGTGTGCAGGGAGCCGAGATGGGCCATACCACCCTACAGTGAATCCCACCCCGAGGAGAGGGGAAGAGAAGGCACACACCGGTTTGACTGTAGCTCCAGCAGTGGGCTAGGGGCAGACATCAGGTCTGACTGTGGCCCCACCCACCAACGCAAGTTATTCAAGACAGCACAGGGTAAGAGCCCGCAGTCCCTCACCACTCCAGGGAGTATCCAAAATGATGAAACAGAAGAAATCCCCACAAAAAAAAGTCCAGGACATAACAACAGCTAACAAACTGATCAAAAACTATTTAAACAATATAACATAAAGTGAATTTAGAATAATAGTCATAAAATTAATCGCTCGGCTTGAAAACAGTATAAAAGATAGCAGAGAATCTCTTGCTACAGAGATCAAGGGACTAAGGAACAGCCAGGAGGAGCTAAAAAATGCTATCAATGAGCTGCAAAATAAAATGGAGACAACCATGGTTTGGACTGAAAGGCAGAGAGAGAATAGGTGAACTCGAAGATAACATTATGGGAAAAGAAGAAGCGGAGAAAAAGAGAGATAAAAAAATCCAAGAGTATGAGGGGAAAATTAGAGACTAAGTGATGCACTAAAGAGAAATAATATATGCATAATTGGTATTCCATAGGAAGAAGAAAGAGGGAAAGGTGCTGAAGGTGTACTTGAAGAAATAATAGCTGAGTATGTCCCTGATCTGGGGAAGGAAAAAGGCATTGAAATCCAAGAGTCACGTAGAACTCCCTTCCGACATAACTTGAATTGATCTTGTGTACCATATATCATAGTGAAACTGGCAAAATACAAGGATAAAGAGAAATTTCTGAAAGCATCAAGGGATAAACGTGCCCTAACTTATAAAGGGACACCTATAAGGCTCGTGACTGATCTCTCTTTTGAAACTTGGCAGGCCAGAAAGGATTGGCACGAGATCTTCAATGTATTGAACAGAAAAAAAATATGCAGCCAAGAATCCTTTATCCAGCAAATCTGTCATTTAGAATAGAAGGAGAGATAAAGGTCTTCCCAAACAAACAAAAACTGAAGGAATTCGTCACCACTAAACCAGCCTTACAAGATCCTAAGGGGGATTCTGTGAGACAAAGTACCAGAGACATCACTATAAGCATGAAATCTATGGATATCACAATGACTCTAAACCCATATCTTTCCATAATAACACTGAATGTAAATGGACTAAATGCGCCAACCAAAAGACATAGGGTATCAATATGGATAAAAAAACAAGACCCATCTATTTGCTGTCTACAAGAGACTCATTTTAGACCTGAGGACACCTTCAGGTTGAGAGTGAGGGGTTGGAGAACTATTTATCATGCTACTGGAAGTGAAAAAAAAGTTGGAGTAGCCATACTTATATCAGAGAAACTAGACTTTAAATTAAAGGCTGTCACAAGAGATGAAGAAGGACATTATATAATAATTACAGGGTCTATCCATCAGGAAGAGCTAACAATTATAAATGTCTATGCGCTGAATACCGGAGCCCCCAAATATATAAAACAATTACTCACAAACATAAGCAACCTTATTGATAAGAATGTGGTAATTGCAGGGGACTTTAACACTCCACTTACAGAAATGGATAGATCATCTAGACACACGGTCAATACAGAAACAAGGGCCCTGAATTATACATTGGATCAGATGGACTTGACAGATCTATTTAATCTCTGCATCCCAAAGCAACAGAATATACTTTCTTCTTGAGTGCACATGGAACATTCTCCAAGATAGATCACATACTGGGTCACAAAACAGCCCTTCATAAGTACACAAGAATTGAAATCACACCATGCATACTTTCAGACCACAAGGCTATGAAGCTTGAATGAAATCAACCACAAGAAAAAGTCTGGAAAACCTCTAAAAGCATGGATGTAAAAGAACACCCTAGTAAAGAATGAGTGGGCCAACCAGGTAATTAGAGAAGAAATTAAAAAATATATGGAAACAAACGAAAATGAAAATACAACAATCCAAATGTTTTGGGATGCAGCGAAGGCAGTCCTGAGAGGAAAATACATTGCAATCCAGGCCTATCTCAAGAAACGAGAAACTCCCAAATACAAAATCTAACAGCACACCTAAAGGAAATAGAAGCAGAACAGCAAACGCAGCCTAAACCCAGCAGAAGAGAAATAATAAAGATCAGAGAAGAAATAAACAATATAGAATCTAAAAAACTGTAGAGCAGATCAACCAAACCAAGAGTTGGTTTTTTTGAAAAAATAAACAAAATTGACAAACCTCTAGCCAGGCTTCTCAAAAAGAAAAGGGAGATGACCCAAATAGATAAAATCATGAATGAAAATGGAATTATTACAACCAATCTCTCAGAAATACAAACAATTGTCAGGGAATACTATGAAAAATTATATGCCAACAAACTGGACAACCTGGAAGAAATGGACAAATTCCTGAACAGCCACATGGTTCCAAAACTCAATCAGGAGGAAATAGAAACCTTGAACAGACCCATAACCAGCAAAGAAATTGAATTGGTTATCAAAAATCTCCCAACAAATAAAAGTCCAGGACCAGATGGCTTCCCAGGGGAGTTCTACCAGACGTTTAAAGCAGAGATAATACCTATCCTTCTCAAGCTATTCCAAGAAATAGAAAGGGAAGGAAAACTTCCAGACTCATTCTATGAAGCCAGTATTACTTTGATTCCTAAACCAGACAGAGACCCAGTAAAAAAAGAGAACTACAGGCCAATATCCCTGATGAATATGGAGGCAAAAATTCTCAATAAGATACTAGCAAATCGAATTCAACAGCATATAAAAAGAATTATTCACCATGATCAAGTGGGATTCATTCCTGGGATGCAGGGCTGGTTCAACATTCACAAATCAATCAACGTGATACATCACATTAGTAAAAGAAAAGATAAGAACCATATGATCCTGTCAATGGATGCAGAAAAGGCCTTTGACAAAATCCAGCACCCTTTCTTAATAAAAACCCTCGAGAAAATCGGGGTAGAAGGAACACACTTAAAGATCATAAAAGCCATTTATGAAAATTCCACAGCTAACGTCATCCTCAATGGAGAAAAAATGACAGCTTTTTCCCTGAGA
Source organism: Prionailurus bengalensis (assembly GCF_016509475.1). Lineage (NCBI taxonomy): Eukaryota > Metazoa > Chordata > Mammalia > Carnivora > Felidae > Prionailurus > Prionailurus bengalensis. The sequence continues at coordinate 105,917,387 of NC_057361.1, forward strand.
TCAGGAACATGACAAGGATGTCCACTCTCACCGCTGCTGTTGAACATAGTGCTGGAAGTTCTAGCGTCAGCAATCAGACAACAAAAGGAAATCAAAGACATCAAAATTGGCAAAGATGAAGTCAATCTTTCACTTTTTGCAGATGGCATGATACTATACATGGAAAATCTGATAGACTCCACCAAAAGTCTGCTAGAACTGATAAATGAATTTAGCAAAGTTGCAGGATAAAAATCACTGTACAGAAATCAGTTGCATTCTTATTCACTAATAATGAAGCAAGAGAAAGACAAATAAAGAAACTGATCCCATTCCCAATTGCACCAAGAAGCATAAAATTCCTAGGAATACATCTAATCAAAGATGAAAAAGATATGTATGCTAAAACTATAGAAAGCCTATGAAGGAAATTGAAGAAGATATAAGGAAATGGAAAAACATTCCGTGCTCATGGATTGGAAGAATAAATATTGTCAAAATGTCAATACTACCCAAAGCTATCTACACATTCAATGCAATCCCAACCAAAATTGCACCAGCATTCTTCTCGAAACTAGAACAAGCAATCCTAAAATTCATATGGAACCACAAAAGGCCCCGAATAGCCAAAGTAATTTTGAAGAAGACCAAAGCAGGAGGTATCCCAATCCCAGACTGTAGCCTCTATTACAAAGCTGTAATCATCAAGACAGCATGGTATTGGCACAAAAACAGACACATAGACCAATGGAATAGAATAGAAACCGCAGTACTAGACCCACAAACGTATGGCCAACTAATCTTTGACAAAGCAGGAAAGAACATCCAATGGAAAAAAAGACAGTCTCTTTAACAAATAGTGCTGGGAGAACTGGACAGCAACGTGCAGAAGGTTGAAACTAGACCACTTTCTCACACCATTCACAAAAATAAACTCAAAAAGGATAAAGGACCTGAATGTGAGACAGGAAACCATCCACACCCTAGAGGAGAAAGCAGGAAAAGACCTCTCTGACCTCAGCTGTAGCAATTTCTTACTTGACACATCCCCAAAGGCAAGGGAATTGAAAGCAAAAATGAACTACTGGGACCTTATGAAGATAAAAAGCTTCTGCACAGCAAAGGAAACAACTAACAAAACTAAAGGGCAACCAACGGAATGGGGAAAGATATTTACAAATGACATATCGGACAGAGGGCTGGTATCCAAAATCTATAAAGCACTCACCAAACTCCACACCGAAAAACAAATAACCCAGTGAAGAAATGGGCAGAAAACATGAATAGACACTTCTCTAAAGAAGACATCCGGATGGCCAACAGGCACATGAAAAGATGCTCAACGTCGCTCCTCATCAGGGAAATACAAATCAAAACCACACTCAGCTATCACCTCACGCCAGTCAGAGTGGCCAAAATGAACAAATCAGGAGACTTGAGATGCTGGAGAGGATGCGGAGAAACGGGAACCCTCTTGCACTGTTGGTGGGAATGTAAATTGGTGCAGCCACTCTGGAAAACAGTGTGGAGGTTCCTCAAAAAATTAAAATTAGTCCTACCCTATGACCCAGCATTAGCACTGCTAGGAATTTATCCAAGGGATACAGGAGTACTGATGCATAGGGGCACTTGTACCCCAATGTTTATAGCGGCACTCTCAACAATAGCCAAATTATGGAAAGAGCCGAAATGTCCATCAACTGAGGAATGGATAAAGAAATTGTGGTTTATATACACAATGGAGTACTACGTGGCAATGAGAAAGAAGGAAATATGGCCCTTTGTAGCAACGTGGATGGAACTGGAGAGTGTGATGCTAAGTGAAACAAGCCATACAGAGAAAGACGGATACCATATGTTTTCACTCTTAGGTGGATCCTGAGAAACTTAACAGGAACCCATGGGGGAAGGGAAGGAAAAGAAAAAAAGGAGGTTAGAGTGGGAGAGAGCCAAAGCATAAGAGACTTTTAAAAGTTGATGGGGGGGTTGATGGGGGGGTGGGAGGGAGGAGAGTGTGGGTGATGGGTATTGAGGAGGGCACCTGTTGGGATGAGTACTGGGTGTTGTATAGAATCCAATTTGACAATAAACTTCATGTATTGAAAAAAAATTAAAAAATAAACCTTTTAAACAATTATCTTAAAATTCTAACATAAATGAAATATATCAAAATCAAGAAACTTCCAATTTACATTGTTGTTACTTTAATTATTTGCCCTCAATCTTTATAATTTCCAGTTACTTCTGACATTAATCATGTTGCAAAATACACTTAAAGGGAAAGATATCACTCTGCCCCTGTAACTTTAGATACAGGTCCTTCATATTTATCTGACTCCTTTCTATGCCTAAGGGTGGTTTGACCACCAACAATTCTCAGTCTTATATTTTTCACAAATTTTAAATATCAGCTACAACATGTAAGAAAGTAATACTGTAAGAGAATAAGACTATGTTCCTCTCTTTCTCTCTCTCTCTTAAGACTGCTTTAATTTTTTCTTCCTCCAATAAATTGAAAATATATTTTCTAGAAGATATTTTCTTCTATTTTATTTTGTAAGTTAGAGTATATTTACACACGAGACCTCAGATTCACTTAAGTTGAAAGTTATTTTTAAATTTAAAAAGTCTAAGTAGAACAATTAAGTCAGATAGTAATAACAATAAAGAGTTTGTACTGATCTTAATTTTACAGACTGATGTATTTTTGCACATGTATATATCTCATAACCACTACCTCATTCAATTTACTACACCATAGAGTTAACTTATGTCGCTTTAAAATTAGTCCCCCCACAACAGAGCCAATAACTTTCCTTACTTCTGTCACTATAAATGTGCTTTGCCTCTTCTTAAATATTTCATAAGTAATCACAGAGAATGTACTAATTTGTACATAGTTTGTGTTTGACTTCTATGAACAAAAGTCATTGTCTGTAAAATCATTGACAGTGGTATGTACAGTAGGTGTTTTGTCTTTGTTCTTGCTGTATGCATAGACTGAAATTTGTTTATATACTCTATTAAAATTTTTTAATCTTCATTTATTTTTTAGAGAAAGAGAGACAGAGCATGAGCAGGTAAAGGGCAGAGAGAGAGGGGGACACAGAATCTGAAGCAGGCTCCAGGCTCTGAGCTGTCAGCACAGAGCCCAATGCAGGGCTCAAACTCATGAACCATGAGATCATGACCTGAGCCTAAGTCAGATGCTTAAACAACTGAGCTGCCCACACCCTAATAACTCTGCTCTTTATGGATATTTAGCTATTTCTAGTTTGGGTACATTGTAAATACATTTTCCATGAATTTATTTTACTGTCATTTCAAGAAGACACATGCATATATGCACTCATTTCTCTTGGAGGTGAACTCATTTCTCTAGGAGTGGGATTGCTGGGCTGTGCCGTAGACAAGAACATTGTTAACTTCAGTAGGTACTAAGTTATTTCTCCTCCCAAAGTTATTGCCCCATTTCTCACAACCACACAATATATGAGCCTTCTAGTTGTTTTCAAACTTTACCAAGCTTGAAATTGTCGCCATTTTAATTTTAGCTATTTTGGTATGAAAAAGAGAAAACATAGGGATGGAAAACAGTAGTTAATTGGTTGCCAGGGGTATAAGGATGGTGGGAAGTGAGACGACAAAGGTAGAGTTTGTGGAAATTTGGGAGGTGAAAAAACCATCCTGTAAGGAATCGTGGTGATGGTTACTCTATGTATTTGTCAAAACCCATAGATCTGTACAAAATAAAGAGTGAAATTTACTATATGAAAAAATTTAAAAACATTTCAGAATGTGGTGGTATTTCAGTATGAATGTAGACTGTGACAAATGAATCTATTTAAAAATGAGTCACATAGGGACACCTGTCTGGCTCAGTTGGTAGAGCATATGACTCTTGATCTCAAGGTTGTAATTTCAAGCCTAATGTTGAGTGTAGAGATTACTTAAAAAATAAAATCTTTAAAGAAATGAGTCACATAGTTACACCAAGGGAATGGAGAGGAAAGGAGATGGCCTAAGTAACCTTGGAAAATTGTATTTTTGGTGAAATAATACAACATCATATGAAAATAACTATACAGAAACACTGTATACTAATTATTAAAATGTTTTCTTTATTTTAATTTTAATTTTATTTTCTTAATTTACATCCAAATTAGTTAGCATATAGTGCAACAATGATTTCAGCAATAGATTCCTTAATGTCCCTTACCCGTTTAGCCCATCCCCCCCCGCACCCCCTCCAGTAACCTTCTGTTTGTTCTCCATATTAAAGAGTCTCTTATGTTTTGTCCCCCTCCCTGTTTTTATATTATTCTTGCTTCCATTCCCTTATGTTCATCTGTTTTTTTATCTTAAAGTCCTCATGAGTGAAGTCATATGATATTTGTCTTTCTCTAATTTTGTTTACCATAATACACTCTAGTTCCATCCACGTAGTTGCAAATGGCAAGATTTCATTCTTTTTGATTACTGAGTAATACTCCATTATATATATATATACCACCTCTTCTGTATCCATTCATCCATGAATGGACATTTGGGTTCTTTCCATACTTTGGCTATTGTTGATTGTGCTGCTATAAACATTGGGGTGCATATGTCCCTTTGAAACAGCAGACCTGTATCCCTTGATAAATACCTAGTAGCTCAATTGTTAGGTTGTAGAGTACTTCTATTTTTAATTTTTTGAGAAACCTCCATACTGCTTTCCAAAGTGGCTGCACCAGCTTGCATTCTCACCAGAAATGCAAAACAGATCCACTTTCTCTGCATCCTCACCAACATCTATTATTGCCTGAGTTGTTAATGTTATCTATTCTGACAGGTGTAAGGTGGTATCTCATTGTGGTATTGATTTGTATTTCCCTGATGATGGGTGATGTTGAGCATAAAATGTTTTCTAAAAGGGTATGGACTAGCAATACTAAAACTATTTTATTTGTTTTCCAAGTTGAAAAAAAGTAGGTAAATATAGTGAAGATAAGAGCCAGTTTTCTTACTGTTAGAGAAATAATTTACCAATACAAAAGGGAGTAGGCTAGAAGGAAACTGGTGGTGCTGGATTAGAGTGAGAGGTATTAGTATGACGGTGTGTAAAAACACAGATAGATACAGAAATACAGAGATGTATGTATTATCTAATTTTTACATTAGAATTAGATAATATTAATATGTATATGTTCTAACGCCACCTACATAAGATTACTAGAAGCAGTGATTTTTCAGTAAGAATGAGCACAACTAGCAACTAGATATTAGCTTCTAAATATAATTTGTCACTAAAAGGAAACAAGGATCTTTGGAGAAGTTGTTGACTCCAAGCTGTAACAGGAAATGTACAAGCTGAATTTGAGGCCTCTTGTGATTTCAGAAATGAGGATGTGCTAAAACCAAATATTAATACAGTTATATCAAAAAGTCAGCAAAGCCAACCTGAAAGAGCTCAAAAATAGTCAAAGATTTAAAAAAAACTTGAGCAACAAAATGAATGGCAATATTATTGGATTATAATCCATCCCAAATAAAATCAATATCCACAAGTTCATGATAATTTAATTAAATAATCAAGGAAGAAGAGACAAGTCCTTATTTCAGAAGAATTCTAAGTAATTTATAGAAGGGTTTATGGAAATAGAAATTCACCATTAGAACACATTTAATTAATTATTGCTGAAACAAGATGTACCAAAGGATGATAAATTTGGTGGGCAAAGTTATAGAAGAAACAAGATATCTGCATGGCCTTAAATCACGTACCCCAAAATATTTGTTAATTGCAAAAGAGAAACCTGACCAACACCATGCAAACTGAGGGATCAAAGTTAACATCCTTTATGAGAAGACATATTGATATCATATAATGCATAATACTATGAATAGAGAAGGACACATTACCTCTATCACATCCTTACCAATCATAACAATAATGAATTACATCAGTGTAATCAAGGAAAAACATCTGACAGAAATTAAGGGCCATTCTACAAAATAACTGAAACAAACACTTTTCATAGGTGTCAAAGAATCATGACAACTACAAACAAAAACACGTGAGAGGAAACTAGTAAAACCCAAATGAAGTCTGTGAATTTAGTTAATAGTATACTAATGCTTATTTATGAATTTTAATAATTGGGGGAGATGGGTGAAGTGTATGCAGGGCCTATTTGTACTATTTTTGCAATTGTACGATTAATTCTAAAAGGAATTCAAAATAAAAGTTAAAAAGAAAACAAGAAAAATAACAAGCAAAAATAAATAACAAAAATACAGGTTTAATACCAAAGAAAACAATGCTTATGTTTAATATAAGAATAAACATTCCATTTAAAAGACTGAGATTAAATTAGAGGTGAATGGGAGGAGCTAAGATGGTGGAATAGTAAGGGGACCCTGGGCTTGCCTTGTCCTTTGAACACAACTAGATCAACATCAAATCATTTTGAACAACTAGGAAATAAATCTTAGGATTAAGAGGACAATCTGCATAATTTGAGCAAGAGAACTTGGAAGGTATGAGGTGTGGAGATGTGAACTGAGAGAGAGAAAAGCCATGGTGCTGCAGAGGGTAGGGAAAGGAGGGAAAAAGAACAGCACGTGGGGTGTGCAAAAGAAAAGCATTCACCCAAAATCCTTGACTGGGGAATCAGGAGGAACTGTCACAAATTTTTACAAACAGTGGAGGTGAAATTCTGAGGCTTCAGAATTCTGCACCATTCACCAGTACTGATCCACATGAGCAGTGGTGCTCCTTCTGAGTAGGAGGAAGTCCCAGAAGTGGAAAGCAGACAATGTGGTGTGGGTATCCCCTAGGTTACACTGTGAGAGAATGTTCCCCTTCCTGTGGTGCGTTTCAAAGAGAAAATATTGCCTCTCCAAGGACAAAAGGCCCAGCTGATGCTGGTTGAGCAGCCATTCAACAGGGACAGAGGTGCACACAGACTGCATATAAACTGATCATAACTTTTTATGGTGCTTCACCATAAACCCCAAGCACCTGAATGGCAATGTAACTGGTTTTCTGGGATAACAGTGCCAGGTGCAGCACTTTGAGGCTCTCTGGAGGAGGCAGGAGCAGGTCCATGTCTTGTGGGTCCTTTAAGATTTGTTTTGAATCCTTGCCGTGTGCCAGAGATAAAAAACAGAACTGTAGGCCAAGTGTGTTGATGCCTCTGGGCACAGACAGGTTGAGGGCAGGGATCTGACAGAAGCCTGGGACACTGGACAGGAGATTGTTCACTTGTGTGTGAGGGTTTCCTGAACAGCAGCGGAACATGAGCTTTCCTTTTGGGGACGAAAGAGCAGGGTGATGCAATTTTCCCTCCTGCCCACAAACACAGTTAAACTTCAGTGAGCAACATAACACCCCCAGTGGAGGCTGGAGCCACTTGCACCAAACCCTGACCCCCTGTCCCCTGCAGGGGCAGCTTTACTAGGGCTGCCTATAAGTCTGACTATGAGCAGGCTGACCAGACCTCTCCCACAGAAGACTAACATGGGCAACCCACATGCACCGAGTCTACTGATAATAGAGTGCTCCAAAGCATCAGCTTCAATTCTGGTGGAAGTAAGACCAGGCTTTTTCTCTTTCCTTTCCTTTCCTTTCCTTTCCTTTCCTTTCCTTTCCTTTCCTTTCCTTTCCTTCCCTTCCCTTCCCTTCCCTTCCCTTCCCTTCCCTCCCCTCCCCCCCCTCTCCTCTCCTCTCCTTTTCTTTCTTTTCTTTTCTCTCCTTTTCTTTCTTTTCCTTTTCTTTTTTCTTTTCTTTGTCTCATTTTTTTGGATCAGGTTTCTTTCTTTCTTTCTTTCTTTCTTTCTTTCTTTCTTTCTTATTCTTTGGAGTCAGGCTTATAGTAATTTGTTTGTCTGTTTTTTTTTTTTCATTTTCCTTTTATATTTTTTTGGATTAGGCTTTTTTTCACCAGGCTTATCTTTAAAAAAATCAACACACTCTTAGTTAAATCCAAACACTCCCCACTGCAAGCAAAGAAGAACTCTGCAGACAACTGACCTGGAGGAAAGAGCAGCCATATCACAATAGCAGAGTGCACATAGCATACAACAGAAACAGTTCCTGAAGAGCCAAGCCCTGGACAGTGTATAACCCCTTCTTAATATAACATTGCACTTAAGAGCAGGAAACATAAAATCTTTCATGACACAAAAAAACACAGAAACATAGATAAAATGACAAGATGGATAAATTTTTGCCAAAAGAAAAAGAAGAAACAATAGCCACTGAATTGCTCAAAATAAGTATAAGCAATATATCTGAACAAGAGTTTAGAACAAAATTCATAAAAATATTAGCTGGGCTTGAAAAAAAGCATAAAAAAGAAAAAAAGCATAGAAGACACAAGAGAAACCACTGTTACAGAGATAAGAGACCTAAAGTCTAGTCAGGCTGAAATAAAAATTGCTATAAATGAGATGCAAAACCTACTTGATATAGTCAGAATGGGAATGGAAGAAGCAGAGGGTCAAATAGATGATATAGAAGCTAAAAATAATGGAAATGTTGATGTTGAAAAGAAGAGGGAAAGAAATTAGTAGATTGCAAGTATATACTTAAGGAACTCAGTGACTCAATATCCATATCATGGGAATCCCAGAAGAAGAGTGGGAAAAAGGGGCAGAAGATTTATTTAAACAAATTATAGCTGAGAACTTCCTTAATCTATGGAAGGAAACAGGCATTCAAGTCCAAGAGGCACAGAGAAATTCCCCTCAAAAAACAAACAGGTCAACACCAAGACATATCATAGTGAAACTTGAAAAATATAAAGATAGAGAATCCTGAAAGCAGCTAGGGACAAAAGATCCTTAACATACAAGGGAAGACACATAAGGTTAGCAGCAGACCTGCCCACAGAACTTTGGTAGGGCAGAAGAATGATATATTCAACAAGATAAATGGGAAAAATATGCAGTGAAGAATACTTAACCAGCAAGGCTGCATTCAGAATAGAAGGAGAGGCTACAAATTTCCAAGACAAGCAAAACTAAAGGAATTCATTACCGCTAAACTAGCTCTGCAAGAATTATTAAATGGGACTCTTGATTGGGAAATAGAGATCAAAAGCAATACAGTCTAGAAAGGAACAGAGATAATCTTCAGGAACAACGACTTTACAAATAATACAATGGCACTAAATTCATATCTTTCAATAATTACTCTGAATGTAAAAACACTAAATGTTCCAACTGTATCCGAATGGAAAAATAAGATTTGTCAATATGCTGAAATCAAGAGACTCATTTTAGACCCAAAGACACCCCTATATTGAAAGTGAGGGGATGAAGAACCATCTATCATGCTAATGGACATCAAAAGAAAAGAAATCCAGAGTGGCCATACTTATATCAGATAAACCAGATTTTAAAACACAGACTGTAACAAAAGATGAAGAAGTGAATTATATCGTAATTAAGGCTCTATCCATCAAGATCTAACAATTGTAAATATGTATTCCCCCACTTGAAAACACTAAAATATATGAATCACTTAATACCATAAAGAAACTCAGTGACCAAAATACAGTAATAGTAGGAGACTATTATGCAATGGTCAGATCATCTAACCAGAAGATCAACAAGAAAACAATTGTTTTGAGTGACACACTGGACCAGATGGACTTAACAGACATATTTAGAGCATTTCATCCTAAAGCAGCAGAATGCACATTCTTTTCAAATGCACACGGAACATTCTTCAGAATAAATCACATAGCAAATAAGGCCTCAACCAGTACAAAAATAAAGGTAGCAAATAAGGCCTCAACCAGTACAAAAAGATTGAGATCATACCATACATATTTTCAGATCACAATGCTATGAAACTGGAATTCAACCACAAGAAAAAACTTGGAAATACCACAAATACATGAAGGTTAAAGAACATTCTACTAAAGAATGAATGGGCTAACTAATATTAAAAAAGAAATTTTAAAAATACATAAATGCAAATGCAAATGAAACACAAAAACCTAAAACCTTTGGAATGCAGCAGAGTCAGTCATAAGAGGGAAGTATATAGCAATTCAGCCTTACTCAAGAAGGAAGGAAAGACTCAAATAATGAACCTAATGTTATACCTAAAGGAGCTGGAAAAAGAGTAAATAATGCCCAAAACCAGCAGAAGTGAAATAATTAAAATTAGAACAGAAATAAATGGTATAAAAACCAAGAAAAAAAACAGTAAAAACGATCAACAAAACTAGGAGCTGGTTCTTTGAAATAATTAAAAAAATTGATAAACCCCTACCCAGATTTAACAAACAGAAAAGAGAAAGGACCCAAGTAAATAAAGTCATGAATGAAAGAAAAGAGATCACAACCCACATTGCAGAATTACTAACAGTTATGAGCAATTATATGCCAAAAAATGGGCAATCTGGAAGAAATGGATAAATTCCAGGAAATTTATAAACTACTAAAACTGAAACAGAAAGAAATTTTTGAAACATTGAACAGACCCATAAGCAGCAAAGAAATGGAATCAGTAATCAAAACTGTGCTAACAAACATGAGTCCAGGGCTAGATAGCTTCCCAGGGAATTCTACCAGACATTTAAAAAATAATTAATACCTACTCTTCTGAAACTGTTCCACAACATAGAAATGGAAGGAAAACTTCTAAATTCATTCTGTGAGGCCAGAATTACCTATTCCAAAACCAGAAAAGACACAACTGAAAAGAATTACAGACCTATATCCCTGTTGAACATTGATGCAAAAATGCTCAACAAGATACTAGATCAAATCCAACAGTACATCAAAATAATTATTCACCACAATCAACTGGGATTTATTCCTGGGCTGTAGAGCTGGCTCAATATCTTCAAATCTATCAATGTGATACATCACATTGATAAAAGAAAGAATAAGAACCATATGATCCTCTCAATAGATGCACAAAAAGAATTTGACAAAATATAACATCCTTTCTTGATAAAAAGTCAAGAAAGTAGGGATAGAAGGAACACACCTCAACACCATAAAACCCATATACAAAAGACCTACACCTAATATCACCATCAAAGGGGGAAAACTAAGAGCTTTTCCCCCAAGGTTAAGAACATGACAAGGATATCCACTCTCATGACTGTTGTTCAATATAATACTGGAGGTTCTAGTTTCAGCAATCAGACAACAAAAATAAAATGTTTCCAAATTGGCAAGAAGAAGTCAAACTTTTGTTCTTCACAGATTACATGATATTTACATAGGAACCCCCCAAAAAATCCACCAAGTAATTGCTAGAACTGATACATAAATTTAGCAAAGTTGCAGGATATAAAATCAATGTATGGAAATCTGTCGCATATCTGTATACCAATAATAAGGCAGCAGAAAGATAAATTAAGTAATCAATTTCATTTACAAATTCACCAAAACCCATAATATATCTAGGAATAAACCTAATGAAAGAGGTAAAAGATCTGTATTCTTAAAACCATAGAACACTTATAAAAGAAATTGAAGAATACACCAAGAAATGGAAAAACATTCCATGCTCATGGATTGAAAGAACAAATATTATAAAAATATGTATCCTACACATTTAATGAAATTCCTATCAAAATAACACCAACATTCTTTACAAAGCTAGAATAAATAATTCTAAAATTTGTATGGAACTTCAGAAAAGAACCTGAATAGCCAAAGTAATGTTGAAAAAGAAAAGCAAAGCAGGAGGAATCACAATTCTCAGCCTCAAGATGTATTACAAAGCTGTGGTAATCATGATAGCATGGTATGGGCACAAAACATACACATAGATAAATGGAATAGAATATAAAACCGAGAAATGGACCCACAACTATATGGTCAACTCATTTTCAACAATATAATTTGTAATGGAAAAAGACAGTCTCTTCAACAAATGGTGTTGGGAAAACTGGACAGCAACATACAGAAGAATGAACCTAAACCATTTTCTTACACCATACACAATGGATGAACAACCTAAATTTGAGACAGGAAACCATCAAAATCCTAGCGAAGAACACAGGAAGCAACCTCTTTGATCTTGGTCATAACAACTTCTTGGTAGACATGTCTCTAGAGGCAAGGGAAACAAAAGCAAAAATGAACTACTGGGACTTCATCAAGATAAAAAGATTCTGCACAGAAAAGGAAACAATAAACAAAACTAAAAGACAACCTAGAGAATGGGAGAAGATATTTGAAAATGACATATTGGTAAAGGACTAGTATCCAAAATCTATAAAGAACACCCAAAGTCAACACCCAAAAAATAAATAATCCAGTTAAGAAATGGGCAGAAGACATGAACAAACCTTTCTCCCAAGAGGACACACACACGGCTAACAGACACATAAAAAAATGCTCAATATCACTCATCATCAGGGAAATACAAGCCAAAACCAAATGAGATACCATCTCATACCTGTCAGAATGGCTAAAATTAACAACTCAGGTAACAGCAAATGTTGGCAAGGATGCAGAGAAAGGAGAACTCCCTTACACTGTTTGGAATGCAAAGTGGCACAGCTACTCTGGAAAAGAGTTTGGATTCTTCAGAAAGCTAAATGCAGAGCTACCCTTACGACCCAGCAATTGCACTACTATGTATTTATCCAAAGGATACAAAAATACTGATTTAAAGGGACACATGCACCCCAATGCTTATAAAAGCACCGTTAACATAGCCAGATCATGGAAAGGCCCCAATGTCCATTGACTGATGAATGGATAAAGAAGATTTGGTATATATATATATGTATATATATATATACACACACATATATATGTATATATATACACATATATATACACATATATATATGTATATATATACACATATATATACACATATACACACACATATATATGTGTATATATACACATATATATACACATATATATGTGTGTGTATATATACATGTATGTATATATGTATGTATATATATATGTATGTATATATATATATATACACACACACACATATACACACACACAATGGAATACTTGGTGATCAAAAAGAATGAAATATTGCCATTTACAAGGACATGGATACACACACACACACACACACACATACACACACACAATGGAATACTTGGTGATCAAAAAGAATGAAATATTGCCATTTGAAAGGACATGGATGGAGCTAGTGTGTATTATGCTAAAAGAAATATGTCGGTCAGAGAAAGACAAATACCATATGATTTCACTCATATGTGGAATTAAAAAAAAACAAAGGAACATGGGAGAAAGAGAAGGAAAAATAAAATAAGATAAAAACAGAGAGGGAGGGAAAAACCTAAGAGACTCTTAACTATAGAGAACTAACTGGGGGTTGCTGGAGGTGGGTGGGTGGGTGGGGGATGGGCTAAATGTGTGATGGGCATTAAGGCAGGCAGTTGTTTAGATGAGCATTGGGTGTTATATGCAACTGATGAATCACTAAATTCTACTCCTGAAACCAATAGCACACTATATGTTAACTAAGTTGAATTTAAATAAAATCTTGGTGGAAAACAACAAAGAAAACAAAAGGTAGAATTTGTAAGACTGAATAAAAATCAAGACAACTAAATACTATTTACATGAAAGATACTATAAAAACATAGATTGAGAAAGAACGAAATCATGCCATTTGCAGCAACGTGGATGGAACTGGAAGGTATTAAGCTGAGTGAAATAAGTCATTCAGAGAAAGACATATCATATGTTTTCACTCGTATGTGGATCTTGAGAAACTTAACAGAAGACCACGGGGGAAGGAAAGGGGGAAAATAGCTACAGAGAGGGAAGGAGGAAAAGCATAAGAGACTCTTAAATACAGAGAAAAAACTGAGGGTGGATGGGGGGTGGGGGAGAGGGGAAAATGGATGATGGGCATTCAGGAGGGCTTTTGTTGGGATGAGCACTGGGTGTTGTCAGCAATGAACCATGAGAATCTACCCCAAAAACCAAGAGCACACTACACACTGTATGTTAGCCAATTTGACAATAAATTATATATATATATATGTATATATACATATATACATATACATATATACATATATCTATCACAGATTATAAATAAAACAGTGACTGGGAACCGATACAACGTGCACACCACAACCATAAGAATCTGACTTATATTAATACTAGATAAATTAGACTTCAGAACAGGGATATTGTCGGACAGAAATAAGCTATATCATGATGAAATAAATGATAAATTAAGAAAAGATAATGATCTTTCTTGGGTATATACATAATTATTGAGTTTCTAAATGCATGAAGCCAAAACTGACAAAAATGAAAGGAGAAATGGACACATCTGCAATCATAGCTGATATTTTTAACATCTGTCCCTCAGTAATTGATGGATAAGGAGACAAAATTTGAGAAAGGATATAGAATATTTAACACTCTCATAATTAACCTAAGTGACATTCATAAAGTTCTAAACCAAAAACCCTGAGTATACATTCGAACATTGGATATTGACTAAGATACACTATTTATAGAGCCATAAAACAAGTTTTAATAAGTTTAAAAATATTGAAATTATGAAGTATATAATCAGATTAAAATGGAATTTAATCTGACACCAGGGGCAAAGAAAAATCTGGAAAAAAAACTTTAAAAAGTAACATAAATAACCCATAGATGGAAGTAAGTAATCACAAGGGAAATTAATTAGAAATTTTTATGTATTTTTAATTTTTTTATTTTTAATTGAAGTATCGTTGACATGCAACATTATATTTATTTTTTAAATGTTTTAATTTGAGTGTATTGACACACGATGTTATATTATTTCCAGATGTAAAATATAGCGATTCAACATCTTTATACATTGTGCTATGTTCACAAGTGTATCTACCATCTGTCACTATACAACATGTTACAGTATCGTTAACTATATTCCTTATGTTGTACATTTTATTCTTATAATGTGTTCATTTCATATAGGGAAGTCTATCTCCCAATCCCCTTCACACATTTTGTACATTCCCCTACCTCCTTCCCTCTGGCAATTATCAGTTTGTTCTCTGTATTTATAGATCTGATTCTGCTTTTTTTTGCTTGTTCATTTGTTTTGATTTTTAAATTTCACATATATGTAAAGACATATAGTGTTTGTCTTTCTCTGTCTGACTTATTTCACTTAGCATATATCCTGTGGGTCCATCTATGTTTTGTTTTTGCAAATGGCGAGATTTCATTCTTTTTGTTATGGCTGAGTAATACTCCATTATATATATTCTTTATCTGTTCATCTATGGCTGGACACTTGGGTTGCTTCTATATATTGGTATTGTAAATAATGCTGTAATAAACCTAGAGATGCATACATCTTTTTGAATTAATGGTTCTATTTTCTTTGGGTAAACAATATTATATTGAAATGAATAATGACAATAAAAATGGAAATACAGGAAAATTTTAAATATCTAAAATAAATTGTCTAAGTCTGTAATATAAGAAGCTATGAAAATAATTTCACGTAACTCCAAAGCAAGGAGATGGAAGGGGACAATAAAATATAACAAGAAGTCAATGAAATAGGAAACAATATCAAAAAGTATTAAAGCCAAAAATATTGTTCTTTGAAAAGTTTAATAAAACATATAAACCCTTAAAAGAAAGAAAGAGCAAAACATGAGTGAAAGAGGGATTTCACTATAAATCTAGCAAACATTAAAAGAGCAGTCAGGGGTGCCTGGGTGGCTCAGTCAGTTAAGAATCTGACTTCAGCTCAAGTCATTATCCCTGGCTCAGGCCATGATCTCGAGGTTTGTGAGTTCAAGCCCTGTGTCAGGCTCTGTGCTGACAGCTCAGAGTTCGGTGCCTGCTTCAGATTCTGTCTCCCTCTCTCTCTGCCCCTCTCCTGCTCACACTGTCTCTCTCTCTCTCTCTCTCTCTCTCAAAAAAAAGTAAATAAACATTAAAAAAAGTATTAAAAAAAGGTAAGAGCAGTCAGAAAAGTGTGGGAGGAGGAAGGCCCAAGCTCTCATTCCCCCATAGGAAAACAAAACAAAACAAGCAGGACTCTCCAAAGCATGTTTGTTAGAGCTCTGGAGAATAATCAAAGATTTATAGAAACCAAGTGAATACCCAATTAGAAAAAGTCATCTTCAAAAGGATGGAAAAGGTTATTTGTATTATTACCTTTTCCCCAGGTTCTTCTGGTGTGGAGGCGTTCTTGGTTTTGCAGTGGTAGCAGTCCAGTTCTCAGCTCTCTCCCTTAAACCAGAGGGAAAAGGTAGACCTTGTTTGCTAATCATTGTGTATATTTGTTCTACATCTTTAAGTGATACATGAAGTAAGGCACTCATCACTCTTTCTCCAAATTTAGAACACAGATGGGAAAAGCAGCAAGCACTTATCCTAAAAGGTGCAAGGTGATTATCGATCCACAGAACGTTGAGTCAAGAGATGATAGGCAGAGATGTAAATTAGACTACCTAAATTCTGGAACAGGAATTAGACTGAGACTTTAGGGAACTAGGAAGTTTAAAATCAGTCATGTATATGGGAAAATTTATAATTATATGCATGTTCAGTCAAGATACATATTCAAAAAGACCTGAGAAGACATTAAGCTTTCATGTTGAGCCACAAAATAGAGGCAATCTGCAAAGACTGAGAGATGTGATTGGTATTTTTGATTGATTTTGTTTGTTTGTTTTTCCCTTTTTTGTTGTTGTTTGTTTCCTTCTGTTTATCACAGCTCCTGGCATTCAAGGAAATCTCTATTAAAATATTACCTGAACATGAGCTAAAAGAACAGAGACTTCAGTGATTACACAAGGTAAGAGATAGTCTTTTTTTTTGTTAATGTTTATTTTTGAGAAAGAGAGAGAGAGAGAGAGAGCGCATGTGTGAGCAGGGGAGGGGCAGAAAGAGAGAGGGAGACAGAGAATCCCAAGCAGGGGCTTGAACTCACCAGCCGTGAGATCATGGCCTGAGCCAAAATCCAGTCTGACTCTTAACCCACTAAGCCACCCAGGCACCTGATAAGAGATAGTCTTTGTAAAAATAGTTTGTAAAAGTCTCAAAATGAATAGAATACCACAATTTCTGGTAATTAAAAAACACAGCAAACCCTGGGGAAAAAGAGAATATGACTTGCAGTGTTACTACATTATAATAGTTAAATTTCTAATTTTCAATAAAAATTAACATTAAACAAAAGAGACAAAAAACATCCCTAAGAAAATCTAAACTTCAGCTCATAATCTTCAACTGTACCCAACATCTACTAGCCAGATTTGACAAACCCTGGGAGTATAAAAGACCCCAAGTCACTACTATCCTTCAGAATTCTTAACTCAGAGACTCCCTTCTATGCAGCTGAGTGACATCACCTAGATATGTTAGCCCTCTTTCTGATTCCCTTTCCTCTGGAAGTTCCTTGTGAGTGATGACCCAGAAGTCTTTGGAAAGTCTCCTGCTGTGAGGAACTTCCTCTCACATGCCTTGCTGTAAAAGTGTCACCTAAATAAATATTGTGTGTTGCTACCACTTCTTGTTTATACTTTTTCCTTAAGAAAATCCCTAATCCTTGAACTAACTTCAGGTGTTCATCAGTTGCTTAGATCTGTGTGTTTATTATTTTCATCAAATTTGGACATTTTAAGCCATTCAATATTTTTTTATGATACATATATTCCTTTTTTCTTTGGTGACTCTAATTATACGTATAATTTTCTGCTTGACATTACCCCACAGTTCACTGATTTTCTGTTTATTTTCTAGTTTGATTATCTTTCCTTCTGTGTTTTATATTTATAATTTGCACTGAGATGTCTCTACATTCCCTAATTTTTCTTTCTGTAGTGTTTTAATATTACTCTTTTGAGAGTATTTGCGTAGTGCATTTGTAGTTTTCATCTTTATAACTTCGATTTGTCACCTTTTCATATCTTTCATGTCTCTTTTTATAGGAAATAATGTGGTTATAATAATTTTTATGTCTGCTACTCCTAAAGATGGTCATTTCTGGATTGGTTTCTGTTTACTGATTTCTGTTCTCTTGTAGGATTTACCCTCCTACTTCTTTCCATATCTGGTATTTTTTTAAAGGATACTTTTTTTTAAGTTTATTTATTTTCAGAGAGAGAGACAGCACACGAGTAGGGGAGGGGCAGAGAGAGAGAAAATCCCAAGCAGGCTCCATGCTGTCAGTGCAGAGGTCGATGCAGGGCCCAAATTCACGAACCATGAGATTATGACTTGAGCCAAAGTCAAGAGCCGGATGCTCAACTGACTGAGCCACGCAGGCACCTCTGGTATTTTTTTTTTTTTTTATTGCATCCCAATCATTGTGGATGTAACTTTTTGAGTTCTGGAATTTTTCATTTAACTTCAAATAATTTTCATTTTTCTTCTGGGATATAGTTATTTGAAAACAATTTTTTTCTTTCAAAATTTTCTTTTAAGATTTATTAGGAAGAACCAGGATAGTGTTCAGTCTTGGGCTTAAGTATTTCTCCCCTGTGGAGGCAAGACTGTTCTCTATACTCTACCTAGTGAGCCATGGATCATGAAGCTTTACACTTTTGTTGAAAGGAAGTGGCATTATTCCTGGCCCTGTGTGAGTGCTGAACACTATTTCCTTTTAATCCTTTTGTGTGATTCACTTCTGGTCTTGGGTCATTTCTTCACAAGCATGTGCTCATGAGCACTCAATTGAACACTTGGATGGGACCTTCTACAGAGATCTGGAGTTCTTTGTGCAACACTCTCCCCTTAAATTGTAAGCTGCAAACACTAGGTTCTTTTGTGTCCCATCTTCTTAATAAAGGGGGTTCAGTGGACTTGTTCTGAATTCCCTTTCCCTGAGCCATGTCCTGGAAATTGTCTCCAGTAAGCTGGTAAAATTATGTAGCTCAATTTGTATAGATTAGGCTCTTGCTTGCCTGATATTCAGTGTGTCAAAAGCTGTTTAATAAATTGTGTCTATTTCGGGGCACCTGGGTTGCTCAGTCTGTTAAGTGACTGACTTCAGCTCAGGTCACGATCTCACAGTTCATGAGTTTGAGCCCCACATCGGGCACTGTGCTGACAGCTCAGAGGCTAGAGCCTGCTTTGGATTCTGTGTCTCCAGTCTCTCTGCCCCTCCCCCTCTCACCCTCTGTCTCTGTCTCTTCCAAAGATAAATAAACATTTAAAACATTTTTTAAAAATAAATTGTGCCTACTTTTTGTTATTTCAGGAAGAATGACAAATATAGTCTCTGTTACACCATGATGATGATCCCATTATTTTAATTAAAGATTCAACTTTTTTTCATAATCTTCCTGTCTATTCCTTCCCTAGTGTCTTAACTTCTTTGCATTATTTTGCTTAGACTATAAAGTTGTTTACTAATGTAAGATCATTCTAGTAGGAGTGTACTCAGCCATACATTGATTTAAGTTTATTCTATCAGTTTTATTAAATTACATTTTTCTGGGTAATATTTCATTATTAATGCTTTATCAAATGTATTGACATACAGTTGTTCAAGGTGTTCTGAGTTTTAAAAAAATCTAAAATGTAACTACTGTAATGTCTTCCTTTATATTTTATAGTAACTGCACATTATTTAATTTTTTTAAAAAATAGTCTACAGTTTTAATCTTTGTTAATAAATTTTCATTTTGTACATACTCTAGCAATTATTCATCAACTTTAATGTTTTAAGATATTATTATAACACTTCATCTTTGTGGCTTACTTTATCATTTTTTTCTCAGTTACTAGACATTTACATTCTTTTTCTTTACTAACATGCATCTAATAATATATTTATTATCAGATTTTATAGATATTTTAATTATAGTGTAGTTCTGAATATTCCAAATTTATTTATTATTTATTTATCCTGTGATTTATTTAGAAAAGGATTTTAAATATTCTGTGATTTATTTAGAAAAGGATTTTAAATCTTTGAATTTGGAGAAATTTCAACTACATTTTATCAGTTTCTGTTTTATTGTATTATGGAAGAAAATGGTGTTGCCCATATGGTAACAATTCTTTCGTTTATGTTTGATTCGTTTTATGGATAGTTTCATGATCATGTATGTAAGCTTTTGATGAATTCTCAATAAATAAGAATTCTGTAAATGGGAGTTACAGTTTCTACATATATCAATTAATCAGTTTTATTGTGTTAATTGTATCTTCTATAAACCTTGTTATTTTTGACTGCTTGATGAACCAATTAATGGGAAATTTGTGTTAAATTATTGTAAAATATTTGCATATTTATAATTTCCCTTTACATTCAATTTTATCTTTATGTATTTTAAGTCTCTGTCATTTGATATAAGCAGATTCACAATCTTTTTAATGTTTATTTATTTATTTATTTTAATGTTTATTTATTTTGATAGAGAGACAGAGAGAGACAGAGTGTGAGTGGGGGAGGGGCAGAGAGGGAGACAAAGAATCCAAAGCAGGCATTCAGCTCTGCACTGTCAGCACAGAGCCTGATGCAGGGCTTGAACTGAAGTACGGTAAGATCATGACCTGAGCTGAAGTCGGACGCTCAACCAACTGAGCCACCAGGTGCCCCAAATGTTTATTTTTGAGAGAGAGAGAGAGAGAGAGAGAGAGAGCATGAGCAGGGGAGGAGCAGAGAGAGAGGGAATAACAGAATCCTAAGCAGGCTCCAGACTCTGAGCTGTCAGCACAGAGCCTGATGAGGGTCTCGAACTCACGAACCAGGAGATCACGAACTGAGCAGAAGTCAGATGCTCAACTGACTGAGCCACCCAGGTGCTCCACAGATTCGCAATTTTAATAGCTTGTTTGGAGATGACTATGCTTCTTAGCATTAAGTAACGATAACATACTGAATAGTGGTTCTTTCATTAGTGTCTGTTTTATCTGGTATAAACATGAGGACCCCATTGTATTTTGTATTTGTAATTACTTGCTTTCTGCCTTTGATATTATTTTCTTTCAGTATTTCTAGGATATCATAAGGCTCATGCGTTTTAATGAATGCATATAGTTTTTAAAATCCAGTTTGATATTTTATTCCTTTTAGTTGAGCTTTATCTACTGATATTTGTTATGATTACTGATCTGTTACCATGCCTTGAGATAATTTATCCTCTCCTCTTGTCTAATGCTTAATTGATTGAGTTTTTTTTATTTTACTTTATCCATTTACATGTTGTACATTCTATTTTATTATCATTTTTAGTTTTTTTAATAAGAATACCATTGCTTCTTACAATATTTCTTGGTTCAATTTTTATCCACCAGAAATACATTTTTAATAGTTATTTTAGCAATAACTTATGAATCATAATTATTTTATTATTTGCCTGTAAAATATTTTTAATTGACATAATTATTATTTGTTTTTTTTAGTTGCATATAAAATTATTGTTTGGTAGTTATTTTTCCTTAATACTTTGAAAGTAATATTTCATTTTCTTTTGTCATTTTTATTATTTTTCTGTCGTAGTAGTTTACAAATTTTTCAACATTTTGCCTTAGTATATTGCTTCTACCCAATTCTTTATAGTATTCCATTTTGTATCTCATTTTAATATATATTTAATCTTATTTTTCATTCTACATTTATACATCTCTTAAATTTTCTTTTGCATTATTTTTTAACATCTTTGATTCTATGTTCTACATTCTGAGTAATTTCTTTGCTCTGCTTTCCACTTCACTGATTATATTTTTTGATGTGTCTAATCTGATATTTGACCAGTTTGTTGATCTTTTTGTTTAGCAATTACTTTTTTTCAGCTCTAAAAATTTTATTTCATTGGTTTTTAAAATCTTATGAATAAGCATTATATTCACCTGCTTCTTGTTAGTATTTTCAAGGCTTTCTCTTTTTAAAACATAATCAACACTGATTTTATTTATAGTACCTAATAAAACCTTCTGTGAAATCTTGGTAGGTTTGATTCTGTTCCTTTTTTTTTTTTCTGATTACTGTTATTCATAAGGTTTATTTCCTTTTAGGATATTCTGTTTTATCTATAAGTTCATGTTTGTCATAGGTTCATCTGTCTTTTTGAGTCCTGTATTGAACTTATGTTTCTCTAGAGGAAATTTTCATTTTCTTTCTTTCAATTTCATGGGACAGCATCAAACCTGGACCTCTTCAGAATGAATTCTCTGTTTAAGTTTACTCAGGAAAATAATGTGAATTCAAGACTGCATATTGGCATACGGCCTTGCATTACCACTTGCTTCATAAAAAAAAATAAATAAATAAATACCCCAAACTTAGTGGCTTAAAAACATACATTCTTTATCTCGCAATATTCATGGGTTAGAAATCCAAGCATTATGTAGCTGGGTCTATTACTTCAGAGTGTCTCACAAGACTGCCAGCAATGTATCAGCAAGGACTGTATTCTCGTTTGAAAACTTGATAAAGCAAAGATCTACTTCCAAGCCTACTCACATAGGTCTTGGCAGGGTTCACATCCTCAAAAATTGTTGAATAGATAATCCCTAAGTTCCTTTCAGGTTGACCCCTGAATAATAGTTTTTAGTACTGAGAGTGGTTCAAAGAGAACAGAATTTTAATGATGAACTTTCAAAATTGGCTCTGGAATTGGCCCTCTAATCTGAATAGGTTTATAGATGCTAATGCTAATTTCTGTAGTAAAGAGAGTACTGATAGTCTATGGTGTGATCTAGAAATGGAGATATGAAAATATCACCATTGGATGATCATAATCAACCACTTATAATTAAGCAAGAAGCCGGGTGGCTATGTACATAATACTTTTGAACAGTTTTGACTAAACAATAAATATAATGAGATTGGCTAATTGCTCTTAATGTCTCTGGACAAAGTGGGGGGAAAAAAGAATGGGCTCTATGATTTGAAGTCCCAGCTCACATACCACACAAATGATGTGGAATCTTCTATATATGGTATAGTGGAGATTTCTCCTATAGCCACAGGGCTTATATTGTTGAAAATCAACCCCAGAATTTCATCCTGCATCTGACTGAATTACAACACAGTTCAAATTCCATCCTCAGAGGGTCACTATGATTACTGAGCAATGATTGGCAAGGAATGGTGTCCTAAAAGCCAAACTACAGACATGTAGGATACTGATGATGTTGCGGACATTGAGCCCCTAAATTCTGATGAATTTTCTTTGCCAGTGAAAGCACCTCTAGTGGAGTTAGTTGCCCTGAAAAACAATGCTGATACCTGTCAAGGCCAACCCTTAAGACTTCTTTTTGCTTCTACACCTATAATTAGACTCAATTTCCAGTATGATCCTAAAGGTGTGGTACAAACTATGACACATGAGAAGTTGTGCTACACTCCACAAGAAATACTTGAATTTTTTTTTACTTTATATAACACAAATCTTGGGACCAAGTGTGGGAATATATGGTAAGGAAATTGGATAATGTTGGAAGAACCATAAATTTGCAGCAGACCAAGTGTATTATTATAGGTTCACTAGGCAGAGATTCTGCATTTAATGTTGTAGCTCAAGGAGTTAGCAGGGCTCTAACAGCTTTTTGGGGTGGTTGTCTGAATCATGGATCAAAAGATGTGAGTTAGAAATGCCAGACATGCCTTAGTTTAATCTAGAGCCAAGTATTCAAAATCCTGGGGATATTGGAATGTTTGAGTGGATTTGTTATGTAAGAAGTACTCATCCACATTAGGAAGATCTAAATGACACACATTTCACCACAACTGTGAAAAATAAATTTGTGAAGGGATCCTCAGCATCCTTGAAAGGTTCTGGGATCACTTGTCTCTGTAGGCCAGATCTTGAAGTGGTAACTGCGGTTACTGAACTGGGAAACCTAAATGCAATGGGAGTAGTTAAGATCCCATAGTGGCAGGGCCAAGTAGTGGCACTCAATCACCAAAGGCAATGTGGCATGGTAACCATAATGGGCAGTGATGAGAATTGTCTGATTTGCACAGAACTGTGGCATTGGCTAGTTGGTCATGATGTTCATAGGAGTGAAATAGATAGGAAACCTACTAAATTATTACTTGGTCTTATAAGTAGAAAAATTATAGGCCAAGTGAATGAAAGCCTAACAAGAATAATAAAAACAGTTATGGCCCCTCAATCAATTCCCAGATGTGAGACAATGTACATACTTAAAACTCCTTGAAAAGGGGGAGACTAGGTTATCTTGAAGAAGGACCCCAGTACATGCCAAAATTTATTTTCTTAACCTTTTTTTCTCTTAATAGCCCCTCAAAGTATCTATGACTATTTACTAGGATAACAGGGCATTGGGGAAAAGGAACTAATTAGACATTTCAGGAAATACTAGACAATGGGTCTAAATTCCAAGAGACTCAAAATGTCATTGTGGTCCACCAATAGAGTAGGGACTTGTGGAGGTCAGATAATCAATAGTATTTTAGCTCATGTTCATCTCACAGTGGGTCCAGTGGTTCCCTGAATCCATCCTCTAGCAATTTACTAAGCTCCAGAATGAACAATTGGAATAGATATATTTAACATCGGACATAATCCTCACATTGGTTCCCTCACCTGTAGAGTAAAGGATATTATGGTGGGAAAGGCCAAATATAAACCACTAGAACAGCTTCTGCCTAACTAAATGGTAAACCAAAAGCAAAACTGTTCCTGGAGGGATTGAAGACATTAGTGCTACCATTAAGTACCTGAAAGATGCAGGAATGGTGATTCCCACTGCATCCTCATTTCACTTACTTGTCAGGTGCAGAAGACAGGTGGATCTTGGAGAATAACCATCAATTACTATAAGCTTAACTGGTGGTGACTCCAATTGCAGCTGCTGTACCAGGTATGGTTTCATTGCTTGAGTGAATTGTCACATCCCCTATTACCTTCTATGCAGCTACTGATCTGGTAAATGTGTTTTTCTCCATCTCTTCTAATAAAATTCAGCATAAGCAGTTTTCATTCAGCTGGCAAAGCCAGAAATGCATCTTTCTGACTTGCTGCAGGGATATATCAACTGTCCAGCCATATGTAATAATTTACTTCACAAGGATCTTGATTGTCTTTCTCTTCCACAAGATATAACACTGGTCCATCACATCAGGATTTCGCTGATGGGAACTAGTGAGCAAAACATAGCAACTACTCTAGTTTTATTCTTAAGATGTTTGTGTGTCAGATATAGGATATAAATCCCATGAAATTCAGGGTCTTTCTATGTCAGTAAAATTTCTAGGGGTCTGTGGTATGAAGCATGTCAAGATATCCCCTCTAAGGTAAAAGATAAGTTGTTACATCTGACCCTTCTATAACCAAAAAGGAGTGCAATGTTTAGTGGTCATTTTTGGATTTTGATGGCAACAGTCCTCATTTAAGTGTATTTGTCCAATTTGTTTACTGGGTTATCCTAAAAGCTGCTAGTTTTGTGTGGAGTCCAGAATAACAGAGGGCTCTGCAATAAGTCCAGGCTGTTGTGTAATCTTCTCTGCCACTGGGTCATATGATTCCTCAAAGCCAGTGGTGCTTGAAGTGTCAGTTGTAGATAGAGAGGCTGTTAAGAGTTTCCAGCAAGTTTCTATAGGTAAATTTTAGAGTAGAATCTTATAACTTTGGAACAAATCCCTGTCATTATTCGTGTGTAACTATTTCCCTTTTGGGGAAAAAAAATCATTGCTGCTGGGCCTGAGTAGAAAATAAACAGTCATGGGCTACCAAATTACCATGCAACCTGAGCTGCCCATCTGAAGTGAGTGTTATTTGACTTAGAAAGCTGTAAAGCTGAGCATGCACTATACCATTCCTTCATCAAATGGAAGTCCTTCCTATATATGAGTTGGGCTAACCAAGTCTTCAAGGCACATGTAAGTTACATGAAGAATTATCCCAAATGGACCAGTCCCCATTTATGCTACACTACTTTCTCTCTCCAAGTCTATACCTATGGCCTCATGGGGAGTTCCCTATGATCAGTTGAAGAGGAAAAGAAGACTTGAGCCTGGCTTACAGATAGTTCTCCATTATATGAAAGCATCACCTGTAAATGGACAGCTACAGTATTATAGCTTTTTCTGGGACATCCTATAAGGACAGTTATGAAGAGAAATCTTCTATATGAGCAGAACTTCAAGCAGTGCACTTGTTTTCTCACTTTGCTCAGTAATAAAGTGCATGTGATTGCAAAGATATAGGTTACATATGGACTCAGCAACATGGACCTCAACTCACCAAAGTTGACCTGACTACAGCCACTGCTGAGAGCCCAATATGCCAGCAACAGAGACCAACACTGAGTCCTTAATATGGCATTATTCCCTGGGGTGGTTAACTAGCTACCTGGTGGCAGGTTTATTACATTGGATCACCTCCATCATTTACTTCACAGTAAATGAAGTGCAACAATAGACGTATGCTCATGGAATTCACTGATCTTACTATATTCACCACCATCCTCAAGCAGCTGCCAACAGAATAGTGAACAGCCTTTTGAGAACTCAGTTACAGAACCAACAAGGTGAAAATACCTTTTAGGGCTGATTCTCCAGAATGCTGTATATGCTGTGAATAAGCGTTTAATATAATGGGCTGTTTCTTGTATAGCCAGTATTCACAGAATAGTAATAAAAAATGGAAGTGGTAGTACTATTGTTTACCATTAATCCTAGTGACCCACTAGCAAAATGTTTACTTCCTGTTTCTGCAACCTTAAGATCTGTTGGTGCAGAGATTTTAGCTACGAAGAGAGGAATGCTTCTGCCAGAAGACACAACAGTGATTTCATTGAACTGAAAGTTATGACTGCCCCCAGGCCACGTTGGGTTCCTTAATGTTTCTGAATGCAAAGAAGGGCTGGGTTGATAATCCTGCTTACCAAGGGGAAATCTGACTACTATTCCACAATGGAGGAAGAGTATGCCCGGAATACGGGAGATCCCTTAGGGTGCCTCTTTGTGTTACCATGCCCTGTGATTAAGGTAAATGAAAACTACAATAACCCAATGAAGGCAGGACTACTAATGGCACAGTACTTTTAGGAATGGCATTTTGGGTCACTCCACTAGGTAAAGAACTGTGACAAGCTTAAGAGCTTGCTAAGTCAAGAGGAATACAGAATGGATAGCAGAAGAAAGTAGCTATAAATACCAGCTGTGACCAAGTGATCAGTTATAGAAACAAATACTATAATTCCCATTAGTATTTCTCTTTACTTTGTTATGAATGTGTTTTTGTGTTAGTACATCTCTATCTACCATTTATCTGTCTAGCATTTAATCTCCCTTATTTCCTTATCATGTAACATATAATATATTGAATTTTTAGTGTAATATTTAAGTATTGGTACTTTTATATTATAATATTTAAGGTATGGGATATCAAGGACAAGAGTAAACATAATTCAAGAACTTTAATTCCCTTTCTTGTGAAGAATTAATGTTTTAGATTGTACACAGGGTAGTTGTATCATGTTAGGTGAAAATATTACCTTGTTATTTTCCTTATTAGGAGGTGAAGTATGGTTTAATGCTACATGAATGGATGCCACATTGACAAAGGATACATTTGTGGCAAGTTTACCTGGCCACAGGGTACCCACACATTTAGTCAAACAGTATTCTGTGTTTGTCTGTGAGGGTATTTCTAGATGAGATTAATATTGGAATCAGTAGAGTTAGTAAAGCACATTGGCTTCCTTAATGTGTGCAAGCCTCATCCAATCAATTGAAGATCTGAATAGAACACAAAAGCTGAGTAAGAAGAATCTCATCCTGCCTGACAGATTGAGTTGGGACATTGATCTTTTCTTATCTTCAGAATAGAACTAAAAACTCAGCTCTTCTTAGGTCTTAACCCTGCTAGCTTTTAAACAGGAAATTAAAACATCAGCTCTCCTATTTCTCAGATATTCATATTTAGACTAGAATTACACCATTTCCTCTCCTGAGTCTCTGGACTTATTTCTGCCAAATAAGCAATCTGAATACACACACACACACATTTGCACTGGACTTAGAATTCATTAAAACAATTTCACCATTTGCTTGTATTGGTAGCCTCATTTAGGTCAAAGTTGTAAACCACTACTAAATTTGAATTCTTCACTTTAATTTGTTTGACTTCAATATTAGGCCTATAGTTATCTCTTCATGTACATCAACAATAAGCAATTGACATATTGAGCTGCATTTATTGTTGCTTAAACACATTACTAGTGTTACTGCTATATAATAAGCAAAAATAAAAAACAACATCAAAGTCGTTGTAGTTCCCTAAGTTCAGTAACTGGCAAATAATCAGTTCTCACCAGCAACCATCCAGAAAATTTGAAAATTTAAGTCCACTCATAAATCTTCAAAATTTCAAAAGCTAAAGCCAGGAATGACACTAGTTGACTGATCCTGTTACAATACAGATTCTTGAGTCAGAGGACCCTGTAATCAAATCCCAACTTCACAATTATTAGTTGTGTAAGCTTAGGCACATGACTGTTTCTCAGATTCTCGGCTTCCTCATTGGTAAAATAAACAGAATGATATCCACCAAATAAGGTTGTTTCAAGAATTAATGCAATTATTTTTATAAAATGTTTAGCATGTAGAACAATGGCTAGCATAAAATGAGTCCTCCATAAATGATAACAATGCTACCACTGATGGTGCAGTTTGGCAGGTTCTTGTCATGCTCCTGAGTATTTAATCAAGACCAACAAGAACATGTGTATGCACAAAGATATGTACAGGAAGAATGTTTATAGCAGCTCTATTTGTAATATTCTAAATCCAAATACCCATCAATAGATGGGTGGCCAAACCAATTGTTCTATCTCCATGGAATACAACAGATGGGTGGTTAAACCAATTGTGCTATCTCTACAGAATACAACAGAGTACTCTTCAGCAACAAAAGGGAAAAAAAACTGATACCCAGAGTAATATCGATGAATTTATAAAATATTATATACCATTCACTGATTACTTGAACCATATTATATCTCAAGTCTATGAGCAGATAACTACCAATCACCCCCAGGCTAATCTATCTGCTTAATACCCAGGCCTCTAATACATACATATGGTTCTTGTATTATAGTGCAAACATCCAACTTTCCAGTTGTTAGAAGTGGCTCTAGAGTTGCTGCCAAACTGATCATTATTCTTTGCTTCATTTTATGAGAGAATTAATGCACTATAGAATTACTCAAGAATTTTGGGATTTATGAAGGGTTTTTTGGCACATAACTTCACTATTTTTGGTAGTCAATTTTCTTTTAATCTTTGCATTTAACATAATGAATTATAATTATCTGTTTTTGTGCCTATCTTATTCATCCCACTGTGACCTCCTCTATGACTGAGATCTTATATAATTAATCTTTATTTTTCCAGCAGTTAGCACATACCTTCTTGAAAGCTTATGATAGGGACTCAAATGTTTATTTAGTGAACAGAATGAATGCACAAATAAGTGAACAAGACATTCAGAGGAGAGGCTTTGTTCAGTTGCAATTACAAAAAATTGCCACACAACTTAAAAATATACAATTTAGAAAAGAAGGTTTGCTTTAGGAGCAAAATATTTTAGTAAGCAAAATACTTACTATTTAGCAAAATACTTTACTAAGAAAGGACATTGTCTATTTCCTAAACCAAAGAAGAGACTTGTAGAAGATCTTTTTGTCTGTGTATATCTCAACAAAATAAATTACTAAAATTTTATTTCCAATAAGATATGTGTTTATGAAAGAACAGATCAAGGTTAATTTGTTCCATGCTTCTGGAAATACAAATGCATCACATAAATATCTAACTCTGAAATAACTGAGTGTAAAAGAGAATATGTAAAAATACATTCATTCTGAATTAATTAAAAAAAATAAGACATATTGAATGCCATTGTTACCTTTTCATTTTCTTTCTAGCTTAGCATTTCATTTATTACTTAAAAACTACAGTTATTATCAGGAAAGTATAAATACCCATAAATCTAGAAATAAAAGAGAGGAACAGCCAGTTTTAGAAATAACCCAACAAGTTCCCTTAGGATGAGCCACAATACATAAATACACATAATGAGAAAATGCCACAACCAAAGAATAAGCTCAGATATTACTGATTTCATGAAATATATCTTCCAATCTCAAACCATCTCGCAATTCCTGTGTGAAAGACTTGGTATTTAAGTTGGCATTGGTTATGAATAGCTTCTTGCTTGGGTATTTCATTGTTTTCTAACTAAGGAAGAACAGACTCTAACGCTGTTTCCTGACCCTGCCCAGTTTGACTAAGTTCAACAAACTAAATTCTGCTACCTCAGCAGCAGGCAACTCATGGGAACCTGCCACCATTAAAAAAAAAAAGCTAGACTATATTAAGAGCTACAAATATGACTGTCCTCTTTAGAAATACAGTTGCTGGTGTAGAACATCATTAAATGCATCTTAATAATAACTTATTAACTAACTTCTATGTAGAGTTCAAGGAATGTAGAGTTCACCTGGAATATTGACTTAGAAACAAATACATTTTACAGAATATTTTTAATCTTCCTCTGAGTGCCAGTGACTCATTTAACTCAAAAAAGAAGAATAGCACTGAGTTCCAATAAATAATGAGGTCTATTTGATGGTTTTCCACCAAGATATATGTGTACTGATTAAAATAGAAGAAAAGGAGGTCACCTTATTCTTAAGTCATCCATATACTTTGTCTTTGATCAAGAGCATGCAGGTCACAAGGGAATTTCTTGGAAAATCAAAGAGAAAATTTGTCTTCACAGTTAATTAACAGAGCCTCTTAAATTAAAAAAGCCTTATATTTGGGTTATTGTATCAATTGTTTAATGTGCTATAATCTTTTTAACTACATTTTGAACATGTTAAGATGAAAAAGAATTTTGAGTAGTAAATGAAATATTTTGAGTGCTGCTCCTTAAATTAAATTTTTCATTGTATTAGCATTTTTACATTTTAATGAGAAAGCAGTCACAAAGGAAATGGCATATCGAGACAATCTGCATAATTTGTGAATTCTCATGATAAATAACCATGAGTCCTTTTCTCCAAGTTTTACAGTGTAATTGGCATGACAGACCTACTGTGTTTTTCAGTATAGTTCACAATCTTGGAATATTCCAGATATGATGATGATGATGATTACTTAATATGAATTAGAACTATTAGAATGCTCAGAGATTTTTAAAAATATCATTGTTACCTGAAGAGCCAGAAATAACATTGTTCTGCATTTCTCTTTAAAGAAATGACCCAGATGTTCTACATAAATCATCTCTACACTTGACACTACAAGTTGTCAATCTAATATCTGCCACCTGTGGATAGTTAAAAGCAAGAAAAATTATCTTTAAAAGTTTATCAAGTAGAATTATTTGCAACTTATAACTCTGCTTTTGAAGAAATCTTATCCCAGAGGACAGCCCTAAGGAAAAACATATTTTATTTCTTAATTCAATTGTTATGAAAGTACTTATTAAACACTACATATTACATGATAAATAAAAGAAAAATGAAAAAGAATGCTACAGCTTTGTAATATAACTTGAAGTGTAGAATTGTAATGTCTCCAACTTTGCTTTGCTTTTTCAAGGTTGCTTTGGCTATTTGGTGTCTTTTATGGCTCCATACAAATTTTAGGATTGTTTGTTCAAGTTCTGTGAAAAATATTGTTGGTATTTTGATAGTAATTGCATTAAATGTGTAGCTTGCTTTGGGTAGTATAAACATTTTAACGATATTTTTTCTTCCAAGCAATGAGCATGGAATGTCTTTCCATTTCTTTGTGATATCTTCAAATTCTTTCATCAGTGTTTTATACTTTTTTAGAGTACAGATCTTTCACATCTTGGGTTAGATTTATTCCTAGCTGTCATATTATTTTTGGTGAAGTTGTAAATAGGATTGTTTTCATAATTTCTTTTTCTGCTGCTTCATTTTTGGTGTATAAAATGCAACAGATTTCTGCACATTGATTTTTCATTGGGTGACTTTACTGAATTCGTTTATCAGTTCTAGTGTTTTTTTCTTTCGTGGAGTCTTTCTGGTGTCCATATAGTGTATCATGTTATCTGTTACTAGTGAGAATTTGACTTGCTCCTTGCTGACTCGGATGCTTTTTATTTCTTTTTGTTGTCTGATTGCTATGGCCAGGACTTCCAGGGCTATGTTGAAAAAAGTGATGAGAGTGAACATCTTGTCTTCTTCCTGAACTTGGAGAAAATCTCTCAGTTTTTTCCCATTAAGGAAGATGTTAGCTGTGGGTTTTTCATATGTGATCTTTATTGTGTTGAGATATGTTCCCTTTTACCCTACTTTGTTGAGTTTTTTTTTTTAGCATTAATGAATGTTATACTTTCTCAAATGCTTTTTCTACATCTATTGAAGTGATCACATGGTTCTTTTCCTTTCTCTTACTCATGTGTTGTATCACACTGATTGATTTCCAAATACTGAACCACCTTGCAGCCTAGAAATAAATTCCACTTGATCATGGAGAATGATTCTTTTACTATACTGTTGGATTTGGTTTGCTAGTATTTTGCTGAGAATTTTTGCATCCATGTTCATCAGGGATATTGGCCTGTAGTTCTGTCTTTTTAAAAAAAATTTAAATGTTTAATTGTGAGAGAGAGAGACAGAGCACAAACGGGGGAGAGAGAGAGGGAGACACAGAATCTGAAGTAAGCTCCAGGTTCTGAGCTGCCATCACAGAGCACGATGCAGGGCTTGAACTTACAAACAGTGACATCATGACCTGAGCCGAAATCCGACACATAACCACCTGAGCCACCCAGGCACCCCTGTAGTTCTTTTTTAATGGTGTCTGTATCTGTTTTTGATATTGGGATAATTCTGACCTCTTAAAATGAAGTTGGAAGTTTTCCTTCCTTTTCTATTTTTTGGAATAGTTTGAGAAGAATAGGTATTAACTCCTCTTTAAATTTTTGGTAGAATTTCCCTGTGATGCTATCTGGACCTGCATTTTTGTATGTTGAGATTTTTTTTATTACTAATTCAATTTCTTTGCGGGTTATCCATATGTTCAAATGTCCTATTTCATCCTATTTTAGTTTTTATAGGTTATACATTTCTAGGAATTTATCCCTTTCTTCTAGGTTGTCCAGTTTATTGGTATATAGGTTTACATAATATTCTCTTGTAATTGTATTGTTGTGGTGTTGGTTATTATCTCTTCTCTCTCATTTGTGATTTTGTTTATTTGAGTCCGTTCTCTTTTTTCTTCATAAGTCTGTCTGAAGGTTTCTGAATGTTATTGATTGTTTTTTCAAAAACCAGATCTTGGTTTCCTTTACCTGTTCTATTGTTTTGTTTTGTTTTTTATTTCTATATCATTTATTTCTGTTATAAAACTTACTATTTCTTTCTCTCTCCTGGTTTGGGGATTTTGTTATTTTCGAGCTCTTTTAAGTGTCAGTGTAGGTTACTTTTTGAGATTTTTCATGCTTCTTGAGCTCAGCATGTATTCCTATAAACTTTCCTCCCAGAGCCCCTTTAGCTGCATCTCAAAGGTTTTGGAGCTTTGTGTTTTCATTTTCATTTGTTTCCATGTACTTTTTTATTTTTTATTTGATTGCCTACTTGACCCATTCGTTGTTTGTTAGTACGTATATAACCCCATGTGTTTGTGGTCTTTCCAGATTTTTTTTTCTTGTGGTTATCATCTAGTTTCATAGAATTGTAGTCATAAAAGATACATGGTATGACTTTGATCTTCTTGAATTTGTTGAGGCTTGTTTTGTGGACTAATATGTGATCTATTCTGGAAAATGTTCCGTGTGCACTTGAAAAGGATGTGTATTCTGCTGGTTTAAGATGGAGTGTCCTCGATATCTTTGTTAAATCCATCTAGTCAGTCCAGTGTGTAACCCAAAGCCATTGTTTCCTTGTTGATTTTCTGTTTCTGTTTAGATGGTCAGTCCACTGATGTAAGCATGGTGTTAATGTCCCCTACTATTTTTGTATTACTATTGATTATTTATTTTGCATGTGCTATTAGCTGTTTTCTGTTTTTGGGTGAAAAAGCATTTGGGTGTTTCTATGTTGGGTACATTAACATTTATAATCGTTATATGTTCTCGTTGCACTGTCTTCTTTATGTTTACATAGAGTTTTTCTTTGTCTCTTGTTTCACTCTTCATTTTAAAGTCTATTTTGTCCAGGGGTGCCTGGGTGACTCAGTTGGTTGTCTGACTTCAGCTCAGGTCATGATCCCACAGTTTGTGGGTTTGAGCCCTGCGTCAGGCTCTGTGCAGACCGATCAGAGTCTGAAGCCTGCTTCGGATTCTTGGCCCCTCCTCTCTCTCTGCCCTTCCCCCACTTGTGCTTTTTCTCCCTCATAATAAACATTACAAAAGGATTTTATTTATAGTTTTCTTAGATTGTTGTACAGAATCAGAGGCTATATGAATAGGAATAAACCTCAAAGAATTCCTGAAATTCTCCCTTCCTTTTTTCTTCCCCCCTAACCACTTACTCATTTATTTTTTTTTATGTTAACCTTTTAGGAGTATTGTTCCTGCTTTGCATTACTATATATATATATATATATATATATATATATATATATTGCTTTATTGAGACACTTTAATGATAGTTTTAAATTTTAGTAATTTTTTATTGACCCAAATATGTATTAAAGGCTAAGTGTTAGGTTTTGTTATTATTTGTGATTACTTATTTAATTGTCTCCCTAAAGAGCTAGTAAGAGCCAGTAGAACAATGACTTTGTCATACCTGCTGCT
The DNA here is from genome assembly GCF_016509475.1 of Prionailurus bengalensis. Classification (NCBI taxonomy): domain Eukaryota; kingdom Metazoa; phylum Chordata; class Mammalia; order Carnivora; family Felidae; genus Prionailurus; species Prionailurus bengalensis. The sequence continues at coordinate 105,952,066 of NC_057361.1, forward strand.
TATATGAGTTAAGTTTTACTGTGTGTTAATTTACTAGGGCTGCCATAAGAAAGTACCACAGATGGAGTGGTTTAAACAACAGAAATGTATTTTCTTATAATTCTAACAGTTAGAAGTCTTAATTCTAACAGTTGGAAGTCTGACATAAAGATGTCTTCAGGGCTACTTTCATCTGAGGCCTCTCTCCGTGGCTTGTGAATGGTCATTTTCTCCCTGTGTCTTTACATCATCATCTCTTTGGACAAAATCAAGGTTATGTAGAATAGAAATTAGCAGGTTTTTGTCTATCTATTTAAAATTTGTCAACAATATTAGAACAACTATCTCAAATATAGAATTAAAATATGTAAATTACAATTCATTTTGTAATCTTAATAAGTATAAAAGGTCTACATATTTTATTAAGTTTACATATAAATTTGAATTTTATGTTTACTTTACTTCAGTGTAATGCTGACATTCCCACCAAAGACCCATAATTTTCTATTGAGATATAAGTGACATACAATATTGTGTAAGTTTAAGGTGTACAACATATTGATTTGATACATTTATATTGCAATATGATTGCCATTATAGCATTAGCTAACACTTCTATCACATCATAAAGACTTTTAATTTTATTACAGTGGTTCTCAAAGTATGGTCCATAGACAAGCAGCATTAGCATCACCTGGGACTCATTAAAAATATGAGTTCTTAGGCCCCTCCAAGAACTATAGAATCAGAACCTTTGTTAGTGGGACTAGCATTATATGGATTAACAAGCTTTATAGACAATTTTGATATTCATGCATGCTAATGTTTGAGAACCTCTCTTTAATGGAAAATAACTTATTGTAATGTTACCTTTTTCTTCTGATAGAATATAGAATAATTTCTCTCTCCATCTTTTCAAATCCTAACCATTACATGAAGAACAATTTGTATGGTAAACGTGTGAATCTATTTATCTATCATCTATCTATCTCCATGTCTATTTCAATCTCTATCATCTCCATCTCTATCTATCATCTATATAATGGTATAATTTCTTTCATATATTCTTTGTCATCTGTTGTAACTGGCCTTATCTAACTGCTATGGTCTACCCCTACTTTGCTTGTTTGGTCAAAGACTAAATATTTATAGAAACTACTTATTTCTAGATACCCTGTTTAAACCTTGAAGGACACTAGCTTCTATCTCTACTAAGTCCAACATAGCACAGTTATCCTTTTTTTTTTGCATTTTGTTTTTGTTTTGTTTTTGTTTTTCAAATCTTGATTGAGTCTTTTATTTTTTTAATATAATTTATTGTCAAATTAGCTAACGTACAGTGTGTAAAGTGTGCTCTTGGTTTTGGGGGTAGATTCCCGTGGTTCATTGCTTATATGCAACACCCAGTGCTCATCCCAACAAGTGCCCTCCTCAATGCCCATAAACCATTTTCCCCTCTCCCCCACCCCCCATCAACCCTCAAATTGTTCTCTGTATTTAAGAATCTTTTATGGTTTCTCTCCCTCCCTCTCTGTTTGTAACTATTTTTCCCCTTCCCTTCCCCCACCGTCTTTGTTAAGCTTCTCAAGATCCACATATGAGTGAAAACATATGATATTTGTCTTTCTCTGAATGACTTATTTCACTCAGCATAATACCGCATTTCTATACACCAATAATGAAGCAACAGAAAGACAAATCAAGAAACTGATCCCATTTACAATTACACCAAGAACCATAAAATACCTAGGAATAAACCTAACCAAAGATATAAAAGATCTGTATGCACAGCTATCCTTTTGGGAAGATGTCCTGTCCCATAGGGTTTTGTATTCATTCTATTATGTGAAGTTTTGCCTATAAAAATGCTTAATAAATTATTTCACTTTCTCTTTCCCTTTTTCCCTCTCTCCCCACCTTCCATCCCTCTCCCAAGAAAGTAAAACTTTCAGTGATGAGAACTGAGAAATACAAAAAATAGAAAATGAATCTCCTCTCTCTTTATCCATGAAACAAGTTATGTGCAAATATATTAGTAGGTTACAACTAACAATTCTATGGCAGGCAAAAAATAGTTCACTGTCTAAATGCTTTTGTGATTCTGAGAGAAGTATTTTTGTCTTTCTTAATGACTTTGTTAGAAAATGTAATATATAAACAATCCACATGTATTTGTGAAATCCAAACACATCGTGTCCTACTAACAGACAACAACTGCATTAAGTAGATAAGAAGAAATCAATTGAAACAAATGAATTTTAGTTGGAAATTGAATTGCAACATGACACACATTTGTACTATAATATAGATGGTCTATTATATAAGTACAGTCACAATATATTTGTTACCCCGTTTTATTTTTTTTCTTAGCAGTTAATACTTTTTTAATGTATAATTTGTATATCATGTTTCTTTTCTAAAAATGTAAGTTATATGAATGCAGGGAATAGTTTTCTTTTACTGTTGTATCCTTGACATCAGTAAAAATTCCTGACTCATAGTTTGTACTCAGTTAATATATGTTGCATGAATGAAAAAGGAAGGAAAAAAGAGTAATCCATGTAAGTTAATGATGAGGGAGCATGGGGCAATCAGAGGGCAAAATACAGGCTAACAGCAGAGCCACACCTCCCCCACTCCTGACAGGTGGAATATGTGTGATATTCCTTGGACATTCCTGGTTACCCAACAACAAAGTAAAAGTGTTTAAGTGCTTGCCATGGTTATGTGAGAATCTAAGGCAAATAAACAATTAAATTCCCTTACTGGGTACAGCCCATTGACAAGTCCTTGAAACCAGCAGAGTGACCTCCCTCTAGAAGTCCAGCTGCCTGGATGATCACACTTTGCTAGGGACAAAAGAGAATCTTAGTTTAACATCCTTGAAGATCCTGTAAGTCAACTTTCTTTATCTCAACTGCCTAAGATATTTGCAGGCAATCATACTGCAAGCTTATGGTCTCCTGATAAACATCTGAAGGGTTTCATAACTGGGGTTTTATTAAATGATAATAAATGGCAATTCCCTAGCAACAGCTAACCCCTCAAGGTCCTGGAAACCTTGCTTCCAAAATTCCTTACAGACTTACTCTATCCCTGACCCCCTCCCAACCTGAGCGTATATAATGAGTTACCTGTCACAACCCCAGTGCAACTCTTCCTGCCCATGGGTCCTGTCCCCATGCTTTAATAAAATCACCTTTTTGAAGCAAAGACATCTTCAAGAATTCTTTCTTGGCCGTCAGCTCTGGACCACCCCACCATCACCCCAAACCTTCATCAGTTAAGATGTAATTTCTTTAAAACATCTTCAAATACTCTCTGATATAATTTTATTTTCAAAATTCTAATCTGATACAGATAATAATTAATATACATCTCTTTAATAATAGTGATAAGTCACAAGATGGGTAATGAAACATCATAAATATGAATATGCCCACCCTAGGCCAGCCATACTGTCACTTTACAATAATTATTATGACATAAAGCATTTTAAACTAACTTACTAAACTAGCATTGAATTATGATCTCAACCTCTGGTCTTATGAAGCAATAATAACAATTGGGAGGTATTATTTTAATCACATATTGTGAATTCTAGGGCAAAATATAAGTTTCAAAGTCACTTTTGGCTTTTTCTAAGGATTTTTTAAACAATTAAAACTTAAAAGTAGACCAACAGCATCCAAGCCAAACTTTCACCCTAAATAATATTTATTCTTTGCTTAAAATTCAGTTTGCATTAGAAATATCCTACCATAGAAGTATAACTGTCCAGATGAAGCTGGAATTGATGACTAAAACTTAGTATGTACATAATTATATCTTTATGTTTGCCTTCATATCATGACCTTTTTATAGTGCGGTCCTTTGATGTATTTTGCTGTTTATATGTAAAAATTATATAATGTATAGATTTTAGTTATTTTAAAGATCAAAATAAAGACTTTACATTTAATTGCTAGAATATAAACTGTTAGAACTAATAAATGAATCCAGTGAAGCTGCAGGATACTAAAAGTGTGCAGGATGAGATGTCCCAAAATGGGCCACTGTGGTATAAAATTATTTCAAGTTAACAATAAGCAAAACCAAGCAAATGTAAGAAAAGATCTCTGCCTCTCCCATAACTACCTAAATTTACATAGAAAAAGAGAGCTTGCAAAGACAAGAGAGCTATTAATAGAGCTCTCCTTTTCTTGACCTCTTCTGCACAGTAGGACAACCTTGTTTTTCCAAACATCTCCTTTCTACCCCTCCCCTGCTCCTGCTCTCTCTCTCTCAAAGTAAATAAATATTTAGAAAATAATAAAAAATCAAAATAAATAAAACATACAGAAAATTAAAAAGATAATCAAAATAGTACACTAGAAATTTTAGTTAGCGGGGTGCCCAGGTGGCTCAATCATTTAAGCACCCAACTCTTCAATTGGACTCAGGTCATGATCTCATGGTTGTGAGATCAAGCCCAGCATAGGTCACCATGCTGGGCATGTAGCCCACTTATGATTCATTCTCTCTCTCTCTCTCTCTCTCTCTCTCCTTCTCTCTCTCTCTGCCCCCGCTCACACTCTTCCTCTCTTTCCCTCTATCTCTCTAAAGAAAAAGAAAATAAATTTCAATTAGCACAAAAGAAGGTAGTAATAGAAAAATCAATTAACAAAAAATATATAAGATAAATAAAAATAAGTAACAAAATGACAGAAGTAAGTCCTTTATCAGTAAGGATTTTAACATGAATGAATCAAAAAATCTTTTTGAAAGTCAGAGGTTGATAAATAGATAATGAAACAATAAACAGTACTGTCTATAAGAGATTCACTTTAGATATAAAGATATAAATAGGTTAAACGTAAAGGATGGAAAAAGACATTTGAAGGACAGCTGTGGTAGCCAGACTACTATCACTCAAAATCAAAATGAACATTGGGTTAAAAACGGTCATAAGAGACAAAGGATACTGTATATTGATAAAAAGAATCTCCATCAAGGAGCTATGACAAGTATAAACTATATACACCTAGCAACAGAGCCTAGAAATACATGAAGTAAAATTGACAGAATTGAATGGAGAAATAGAAAGTTTATATTATTTTTTTTTCTGAAATTTATTGACAAATTGGTTTCCATACAACACCCAGTGCTCATCCCAAAAGGTGCCCTCCTCAATACCCATCACCCACCCTCTCCTCCCTCCCACCCCCCATCAACCCTCAGTTTGTTCTCAGTTTTTAACAGTCTCTTATGCTTTGGCTCTCTCCCATTCTAACCTCTTTTTTTTTTTTTCCTTCCCCTCCCCCATGGGTTCCTGTTAAGTTTCTCAGGATCCACATAAGAGTGAGACCATATGGTATCTGTCTTTCTCTGTATGGCTTATTTCACTTAGCATCACACTCTCCAGTTCCATCCACGTTGCTACAAAAGGCCATATTTCATTTTTTCTCATTGCCATGTAATATTCCATTGTGTATATAAACCACAATTTCTTTATCCATTCATCAGTTGATGGACATTTAGGCTCTTTCCATAATTTGGCTATTGTTGAGAGTGCTGCTATGAACATTGGGGTACAAGTGGCCCTATGCATCAGTGCTCCTGTATCCCTTGGATAAATTCCTAGCAGTGCTATTGCTGGGTCATAGGGTAGGTCTATTTTTAATTTTCTGAGGAACCTCCACACTGCTTTCCAAGGGCTGCACCAATTTGCATTCCCACCAACAGTGCAAGAGGGTTCCCGTTTCTCCACATCCTCTCCAGCATCTATAGTCTCCTGATTTGTTCATTTTGGCCACTCTGACTGGCGTGAGGTGATACCTGAGTGTGGTTTTGATTTGTATTTCCCTGATAAGGAGCGACGCTGAACATCTTTTCATGTGCCTGTTAGCCATCCGGATGTCTTCTTGAGAGAAGTGTCTATTCATGTTTTCTGCCCATTTCTTCACTGGGTTATTTGTTTTTCGGGTGTGGAGTTTGGTGAGCTCTTTATAGATTTTGGATACTAGCCCTTTGTCCAATATGTCATTTGCGAATATCTTTTCCCATTCCGTTGGTTGCCTTTTAGTTTTGTTGGTTGTTTCCTTTGCTGTGCAGAAGCTTTTTATCTTCATAAGGTCCCAGTAATTCACTTTTGCTTTTAATTCCCTTGCCTTTGGGGATGTGTCGAGTAAGAGATTGCTACGGCTGAGGTCAGAGAGGTCTTTTCCTGCTTTCTCCTCTAAGGTTTTGATGGTTTCCTGTCTCACATTTAGGTCCTTTATCCATTTTGAGTTTATTTTTGTGAATGGTGTGAGAAAGTGGTCTAGTTTCAACCTTCTGCATGTTGCTGTCCAGTTCTCCCAGCACCGTTTGTTAAAGAGGCTGTCTTTTTTCCATTGGATGTTCTTTCCTGCTTTGTCAAAGATGAGTTGGCCATACGTTTGTGGGTCTAGTTCTGGGGTTTCTATTCTATTCCATTGGTCTATGTGTCTGTTTTTGTGCCAATACCATGCTGTCTTGATGATGACAGCTTTGTAGTAGAGGCTAAAGTCTGGGATTGTGATGCCTCCTGCTTTGGTCTTCTTCTTCAAAATTCCTTTGGCTATTCGGGGCCTTTTGTGGTTCCATATGAATTTTAGGATTGCTTGTTCTAGTTTCGAGAAGAATGCTGGTGCAATTTTGATTGGGATTGCATTGAATGTGTAGATAGCTTTGGGTAGTATTGACATTTTGACAATATTTATTTTTCCAATCCATGAGCAGGGAATGTCTTTCCATTTCTTTAAATCTTCTTCAATTTCCTTCACAAGCTTTCTATAGTTTTCAGCATACAGATCCTTTACATCTTTGGTTAGATTTATTCCTAGGTATTTTATGCTTCTTGGTGCAATTGTGAATGGGATCAGTTTCTTTATTTGTCTTTCTGTTGCTTCATTGTTAGTGTATAAGAATGCAACTGATTTCTGTACATTGATTTTGTATCCTGCAACTTTGCTGAATTCCTGTATCAGTTCTAGCAGACTTTTGGTGGAGTCTATCGGATTTTCCATGTATAATATCATGTCATCTGCAAAAAGCGAAAGCTTGACTTCATCTTTGCCAATTTTGATGCCTTTGATTTCCTTTTGTTGTCTGATTGCTGATGCTAGAACTTCCAGCACTATGTTAAACAGCAGCGGTGAGAGTGGGCATCCTTGTCGTGTTCCTGATCTCAGGGAAAAAGCTTTCAGTTTTTCCCCGTTGAGGATGATGTTAGCTGTGGGCTTTTCATAAATGGCTTTTATGATCTTTAAGTATGTTCCTTCTATCCCGACTTTCTCAAGGGTTTTTATTAAGAAAGGGTGCTGGATTTTGTCGAAGGCCTTTTCTGCATCGATTGACAGGATCATATGGTTCTTCTCTCTTTTTTTGTTAATGTGATGTATCACGTTGATTGATTTGCGAATGTTGAACCAGCCCTGCATCCCAGGAATGAATCCCACTTGATCATGGTGAATAATTCTTTTTATATGCCGTTGAATTCGATTTGCTAGTATCTTATTGAGAATTTTTGCATCCATATTCATCAGGGATATTGGCCTGTAGTTCTCTTTTTTTACTGGGTCTCTGTCTGGTTTAGGAATCAAAGTAATACTGGCTTCATAGAATGAGTCTGGAAGTTTTCCTTCCCTTTCTATTTCTTGGAATAGCTTGAGAAGGATAGGTATTATCTCTGCTTTAAACGTCTGGTAGAACTCCCCTGGGAAGCCATCTGGTCCTGGACTCTTATTTGTTGGGAGATTTTTGATAACCGATTCAATTTCTTCGCTGGTTATGGGTCTGTTCAAGCTTTCTATTTCCTCCTGATTGAGTTTTGGAAGCATGTGGGTGTTCAGGAATTCGTCCATTTCTTCCAGGTTGTCCAATTTGTTGGCATATAAGTTTTCATAGTATTCCCTGATAATTGTTTGTATCTCTGAGGGATTGGTTGTAATAATTCCATTTTCATTCATGATTTTATCTATTTGGGTCATCTCCCTTTTCTTTTTGAGAAGCCTGGCTAGAGGTTTGTCAATTTTGTTTATTTTTTCAAAAAACCAACTCTTGGTTTCGTTGATCTGCTCTACCGTTTTTTTAGTTTCTATATTGTTTATTTCTGCTCTGATCTTTATTATTTCTCTTCTTCTGCTGGGCTTAGGCTGCCTTTGCTGTTCTGCTTCTAGTTCCTTTAGGTGTGCTGTTAGATTTTGTATTTGGGATTTTTCTTGTTTCTTGAGATAGGCCTGGATTGCAATGTATTTTCCTCTCAGGACTGCCTTTGCTGCGTCCCAAAGCGTTTGGATTGTTGTATTTTCATTTTCGTTTGTTTCCATATATTTTTTAATTTCTTCTCTAATTGCCTGGTTGACCCACTCATTCGTTAGTAGGGTGTTCTTTAACCTCCATGCTTTTGGAGGTTTTCCAGACTTTTTCCTGTGGTTGATTTCAAGCTTCATGGCATTGTGGTCTGAAAGTAAGCATGGTATAATTTCAATTCTTGTGTACTTATGAAGGGCTGTTTTGTGACCCAGTATATGATCTATCTTGGAGAATGTTCCATGTGCACTCGAGAAGAAAGTATATTCTGTTGCTTTGGGATGCAGAGTTCTAAATATATCTGTCAAGTCCATCTCATCCAATGTCTCATTCAGGGCCCTTGTTTCTTTATTGACCGTGTGTCTAGATGATCTATCCATTTCTGTAAGTGGTGTATTAAAGTCCCCTGCAATTACCACATTCTTATCAATAAGGTTGCTTATGTTTATGAGTAATTGTTTTATATATTTGGGGGCTCCGGTATTCGGTGCATAGACATTGATAATTGTTAGCTCTTCCTGATGGATAGACCCTGTAACTATTATATAATGTCCTTCTTCATCTCTTGTTACAGCCTTTAATTTAAAGTCTAGTTTGTCTGATATAAGTATGGCTACTCCAGCTTTCTTTTGGCTTCCAGTCACATGATAAATAGTTCTCCATCCCCTCACTCTCAATCTAAAGGTGTCCTCAGGTCTAAAATGAGTCTCTTGTAGACAGCAAATAGATGGGTCTTGTTTTTTGTTTTTTGTTTTTTGTTTTTTTTTTTGTTTTTTTTTTAAATTTTTTTTTCAACGTTTATTTATTTTTGGGACAGAGAGAGACAGAGCATGAACGGGGGAGGGGCAGAGACAGAGGGAGACATAGAATCGGAAACAGGCTCCAGGCTCTGAGCCATCAGCCCAGAGCCTGACGCGGGGCTCGAACTCACGGACCGCAAGATCGTGACCTGGCTGAAGTCGGACGCTTAACCGACTGCGCCACCCAGGCGCCCCGGGTCTTGTTTTTTTATCCATTCTGATACCCTATGTCTTTTGGTTGGCGCATTTAATCCATTTACATTCAGTGTTATTATAGAAAGATACGGGTTTAGAGTCATTGTGATGTCTGTATGTTTTATGCTTATAGTGATGTCTCTGGGACTTTGTCTCACAGGGTCCCCCTTAGGATCTCTTGTAAGGCTGGTTTAGTGGTGACAAATTCCTTCAGTTTTTGTTTGTTTGGGAAGACCTTTATCTCTCCTTCTATTCTAAATGACAGACTTGCTGGATAAAGGATTCTTGGCTGCATATTTTTTTTGTCTAGCACCCTGAAAATCTCGTGCCAATTCTTTCTGGCCTGCCAAGTTTCAAAAGAGAGATCAGTCACGAGTCTTATAGGTCTCCCTTTATATGTGAGGGCACGTTTACCCCTTGCTGCTTTCAGAATTTTCTCTTTATCCTTGTATTTTGCCAGTTTCACTATGATATGTCGTGCAGAAGATCGATTCAAGTTACGTCTGAAGGGAGTTCTCTGTGCCTCTTGGATTTCAATGCCTTTTTCCTTCCCCAGTTCAGGGAAGTTCTCAGCTATGATTTCTTCAAGTACCCCTTCAGCACCTTTCCCTCTCTCTTCCTCCTCTGGGATACCAATTATGCGTATATTATTTCTTTTTAGTGTATCACTTAATTCTCTAATTTTCCCCTCATACTCCTGGATTTTTTTATCTCTCTTTTTCTCAGCTTCCTCTTTTTCCATAACTTTATCTTCTAGTTCACCTATTCTCTCCTCTGCCTCTTCAAGCCGAGCTGTGGTGGTTTCCATTTTGTTATGCATTTCGTTTAAAGCGTTTTTCAGCTCCTCGTGACTGTTCCTTAGTCCCTTGATCTCTGTAGCAAGAGATTCTCTGCTGTCCTGTATACTGTTTTCAAGCCCAGCGATTAATTTTATGACTATTATTCTAAATTCACTTTCTGTTATATTATTTAAATCCTTTTTGATCAGCTCATTAGCTGTTGTTATTTCCTGGAGATTCTTCTGAGGGGAGTTCTTCCACTTGGTCATTTTGGATAGTCCCTGGCATGGTGAGGACCTGCAGGGCACTTCCCCTGTGCTGTGGTGTATACCTGGAGTTGGTGGGCGGGGCCGCAGTCAGACCTGATGTCTGCCCCCAGCCCACCGCTGGGGCCACAGTCAGACTGGTGTGTGCCTTCTCTTCCCCTCTCCTAGGGGCGGGATTCACTGTGGGGTGGTGTAGCTCGTCTGGGCTACTTGCACCCTGCCAGGCTTGTGATGCTGGGGATCTGGCGTATTAGCTGGGGTGGGTAGGCAAGGTGCTCGGGGGCAGGAGGGGCAGGCTTAGATCGCTTCTCCTTAGGTGATCCACTTCAGGAGGGGCCCTGTGGCAGCGGGAGGGAGTCAGATCCGCTGCCGGAGGTTTGGCTCCGCAGAAGCGCAGAGTTGGGTGTTTGGGCGGAGCGAGCAAGTTCCCTGGCAGGAACCGGTTCCCTTTGGGATTTCGGCTGGGGGATGGGCGGGGGAAATGGCGCTGGCGAGCGCCTTTGTTCCCCACCAAACTGAGCTCTGTTGTCAGGGGGCTCAGCAGCTCTCGCTCCCTTTGTCCTCCAGCCTTCCCGCTTTCCGAGCAGAGCTGTTAATTTCTGACCTCCCGGACGCTAAGTCGCGCTTGCTGTTGGAACACAGTCCGCCAGGCCCCTCCGCTTTTGCAAGCCCACTCGGGGGCTCTGCTTGGCCGGCGAGCCGCCCCTCCGCCCCGGCTCCCTCCCGCCAGTCCGTGGAGCGCGCACCGCCTCGCCGCCCTTCCTACCCTCTTCCGTGGGCCTCTCGTCTGCGTTTGGCTCCGGCGACTCTGTTCTGCTAATCCTCTGGCGGTTTTCTGGGTTATTTAGGCAGGTGTAGATGGAATCTAAGTGATCAGCAGGACGTGCGGTGAGCCCAGCGTCCTCCTAAGCCGCCATCTTGCCGCAACTAGAAAGTTTAACAATAATGTTTGGAAAATTCAATGCCTACTTTTAATAATGGTTATAAAAACTAGATGGACAATGTGTGAGTACATAGAGGATTTTACCAACCTATATCTCAACCAGGCCCAACAGACATATAAATGTATCCCCCCCCCATCCAAATCGGCAGAATACATGTTCTTCAAAAGTGCTCTTGGAACTTTCTCCTGAATAGACTATATCTTAAAACTCAAAACAAGTCACAACAAAGTAAAAAATGAAGTCATATGAAATAATTTCTTTGACCAAATAGAATAAAATTAAAAATTAATAGCCGAAGGAAGCTGGAAAATTCACAAATATGTGGAAATTAAACACTCTTAAATAAACAAAATAAATAAAAGGGGAATTTTAAAGTATTTTGTAAAAAAACTAAAAACAAAAGTGCAGTATACAAGAACTGATGGGATACATAAAAATTCGTGCTCAGGATAAAATTTAGCTATAAATGCCTACATTTAAAATAAAGGATCTCAAATCAATAATCTAACTTTACATTGTAATAAACTAGAAAAAGAAGAAAAAGCTATCTCAAAATTAGCAGAAAGAAGGAAATAATAAAGATTATAGTGGAGATAAAACAGAGAACAGAAAAGCAATAAAGTTTTTTTTTTAACATCGACTGAATATTTTTAAGTATTTAAATTGCTAAAAACAAAATGTTACTAAAATCAGAAATTTATGAGGACATACATATCAAACCTGAAGAAATAAAAAGGACTTTAAGAGAATAATATGAACATATGTAGGTCAACAAGTTAGAAAAATAGATAAAATATACAAATTCCTAGAAACATAAAGTACCACAACTGACTCAAAAAGAAAAAGAAAATGTAAGCAAATCTATAACAACTGAAGGTAACAATTTTTTTTTGTAAAAAAGCTACCAAAAAGAAAAGCACAGGATCAATATCTTCACTGATAAATTCTATCAAATAACTGTAGAAGAATTAGCACCAATACTTTTCAAACTTTTTTTCATAAAATATAAGAGGGGTAAATACTTCCTAACCCATCCTTACTTGTTTGTCTGATTTTTATGTCATGATAGTTTTGTCTTCTCAAAAAGTTTTAGGAAATATTCATTCCTTCCCCACTATTTTCTGAAAGAGTTTATGTAATATTAGTATTATGGCAATTTTAAATATCTGCTGGAAGTTACCAGTAAGATCATTTGGATGTGGAGTTTTTCTTTCTATGACACCATATGTCTAGCACAGTGCCAAGCACATAGTAAATGGCTTCCGACACAATATGACAGTTATTATGTTTAACACCTTCTAACAGTATGTGTAACTCTTGGCATATATCATTTTAAATTCTAAAGATGTATTATTCTTGCTGTATAGATTAGCTCCGTTTTGCCTTTGAAATGTCAAGCAAACAAACCTATTTCCTCTGGCCCAAAAACTCATAAACGGGAAGCACAGCAGGGACATAATGTGGATGCACATAACCTGTAGCAGCAGTGGGTCACTGTGCCTAGAGGCAGCAGCCACAGCAGAACCTGGGCTAGAAAACACATCCCCTGCCCCACACCTAGCAGCAGCTGGTTAGTACCTATTCCACCAATGGAAACACCTGCAAGCCTGGTGTCTCCTGGCCACACATCAATAGCAGAAAGTGACCCAGGACCAGAATATCCCAATCCTACACATAGTGGTGGAAAACACCCAAATCCAGTGTCTTTCACCCTCAACCTCATGGCAGTTTGTTAGCCAGTTCTGAAGAATCCCAATTGACAGACACTGCTTCCCTTGGCCTTCTACCATGCAGTGAAAGCCAATGAAGGTAGGTGCTTCTCTTCCCTAGCAGCACAAGCAGAAATACAGTCATCCATTTATGAATACCAGATTGCTGAAACACAGGCCAGGAGAAACATCTACCATAATGAAATACTAGCATTTCCCAAACCCCACCTAATGCTGCACAAAGAAGTGCCTCCCAGCACCATAGGTATAACCAAAAGGGATCTAGTGGGATATCAAGTAGAATCAAAATAATTAATCAAACTAGAATGGCATTGCAAAGACCTGAAAAACTAAATTGTCATTGATATCTCAGCCCACAAAATAAGATCATAACTATATTCCAAGCTTAAACAGGGTGATTGCCGGCCAAAATAGAAAAAAAAAATTAAGTAGGATCAAGAAGAAAGTTCTGGGAAGATGGTGGAGTAAGAAAATCCTAAGCTCACCTCATCCCACGAAAACACTGAGACAAAAGCTACGCTAGTGCAACCAACTCCGAAAATTATCCAGAGTCTACCAGGACAAACTTGCCACAGTTAACCATAGGGAGAGGAATAAGAAACACAAAGAAATGAGAAGATAAGTCCCCACACCAGACACCCCAGACACAGGGGACCTGCACTGGGAATAAAAATTCCCACAACATTTGGCTTTGAAAACTAGTGGGGCTTAACTTCATGAGTTTTTAGTCAGTATGGTATAACTGTGGGTACTTTAAAAATCAGCAGTCTTAGCTCTGAGAGAGCCAGAAAGCAATAGGAAACTGAGTCTCAGCCCTTAAAGAGACAGAATAACAGATAATCCAGCTCAGATACAGCAATAGAAGTCACAGTTTGAAAAGTGCCTGAGGTAATACATAAAGGAGATTTATTTACTAATCTCAACCCTGTGCTGGATGGGAAGACATTTTAAAGAGACTTCTTCAAGAACAAAAGACGTGGAAGGTACAATTTATGGCCTCCTACCCCAGCCTATATAACAGGATGCTTGCTGAAACTAGTATGAACACTCTCCCCCTATATTGTGAGCCCTGCTTGCCCCATCCCCATGCTTTCCTGCAGATCCACCCCATCCAGCCCACCCTACCAGTAGCCCCAGCAGAGACAGGTGCCATTCCAAAGTGCCTCATGCCTTGGGGAGAGGAAAAGATAACCAGTCAAACCAGTGCACTTACAGTCCCAACAGTCAAACCTTATAGCTAGCAGTGCAGAGAAAATGCCCTGCCATCAGTGTGACTGCAACACTAGCAGATGGACTGGGGGAAAATATCTGGTCTGACTGCTGGCCCTGCCTACCAACAAAAGCCTCTCAGAGAATGAGGCAAGGAGAGCAGTGTGCAGATTGGTGTAAATGAAGCCCCAATATACAGAGAGACCAAACACTGCCTGGTGCACCCATCACAGGCAACGTGAGCCATTGCAGCTGACTGGACAGAATGCAAACATGGCTTATCCACATTAGGGCACAAACACCCATAGAAGAGACACTCCTGAAGCTCCTGGTTCTGGCAATCAGGGGCATTCCATTAGAGGGCACCAGAGGAGCTCTTCATAAGGCCACTATTTTCAAGATCAGGAGACAGCTGACTTTTAATACATAGAAAAACAGAAAATTAGACAAAATAAGAAGATGGAAGAATATGTCCCAAGTGAAAAAGAGGACAAAGCCACAACAAAAAAGCTAAATGAAACTGAGATAAAACAATATGCCTGATAAAGAATTCAAAGTAATTGTCATAAAGATAAGAGTGGAGAATCTCAGTGAAACCTTAAACAGAGGTAGAAAATACAAAAAATAATCAGTGAGAGAACAACTAAATAACTGAAATTAAAAATACACTAGAGAGAATCAATATCAGATTAGAAGATACACAAGAGTAGATCATTGAGCTGGAAGACAGTAATGGAAAGCAACCAAGCTGAACAGAAAAAAGAAATTAAAAGAATAATAAAAAATGAGAACAGTTTACAGGAACTCAGTGACATTTAAAGCATAATAACATTCACATCATAGTGATCACAGAAGGAGAAGAAAAAGGGGGAAGAAAATGTATTTGAAGAAATAATAGCTGAAAACTTCCTTAACCTAGAAGAGGAACAGACATCCAGATACAGAAGGCATAGAGAACCCCCAACAAAATAAACCTAAGGAGGTTCACACCAAGACACATAATGAACATAGCAATAAGTAGTAATAAAGAGAAAATTTTAAAAGTGAGAGAAAGGAAAACAGTTATATATACGAGAGAAAACCCTCAGGCTATCAGTTAATTTTTCAGCAGAAACTTCAGGTCAGAGGGAGTGGCATAATATATTCAAAGTACTAAAAGAAAAAAAAAAACTTGCATCCAAGAATACTCTACCCAGCAAGGTTATCATTTGGAAGGATAAAGAGTTTTGCAGACCAAATAAATAAATAAATAAATAAAAGTGTTCTTCACCACTAAACCAGCCTCACAAGAAATGTTAAAGGGGATTCTTTGAATGGAAAAAAAAAAACATAACCAGGTGTAAGAAAAGTATGAGAGGAAAAAATTCACAGGTAAATTTAAACATATAATCAAAGTAGTAGATTAATCACTTATAAAATCACTTATAAAAAAAAGTATGGAGGTTAAACACAAAGGCTATTAAATCAATGACATTAATAAAATTCAGTAAAATTATTTACAAAATAAAAGAATGTTAACCTTAATTCCATATACATGCAATGTATAGGGGAAGTAAAAATTTTGTGTTTTTAGAATGAGCTCAACCTTTAGTGACCATCAGTTTACTATAGTCTGCTATACAACAAAGATGTTATATATGGACCTAATGGTAACCACATATCAAAAACCTATAATAGATACACAAAAAATAAAGAGACAGGAATCCAAGCATAACACTAAAGAAACCATCAAACCACAAAGGAAGAGAGTAAAAGAAGAAAGGAGCAGAGAAGGATTACAAAAAAAAAAAACACAAAACAAGTAACAAAATGGCAATAAGTACATATTTATCAATAATAACTTGAAATTTAAACGTATTAAATGGTCCAGTCAAAAGACATAGGGTGATTGAATGGATAAAAAAAAAAGTGAGATTCATCTGTGTGATGCCTAAGACTTACTTCAGACCTAAAGATGTGTGCAGATTGAAAGTAAAGGGATGGAAAAAGAATTACCATAAAAATGGAAGTAAAAAGAAAGTAGGGGTAACAACACTTATACTGGACAAAATAGTCTTTAAAAGAAAGACTAAGAAGAGACAAAGAGGGACACTACCATATGATAAAGGAAACAATCCAACAAGAGGGTATAACTATAAATATTTGTGCACCCAACATGAAACACCTAAAAACATAAAGCAACTATTAAAAGACACAAAGAAAGAAATTAACAGTAATACAATAATATTAGGGGACTTTATCACCCTACTTACATAATTGGAAAGGTCAACCAAACAGAAAATCAATATGGAAACATTGTTTATGAATGACACATTGGACCAAATGGACGTAATAGATACATACAGAGCATTTTATCAAAAAATAACAGAATATACATTCTTTTCAAGTGCACATGGAATATTATCCCAAATAGATCATATATCAGGCCACAAAAGAAGTCTCAATAAGTTAAAAATGAGTGAAAACATATCATGTATCTTTTCTGACCACAACACTATGAAGCTAGAAATCAACCACAAGAAAAAAAATCTGGAAATAGCATGAATACCCAGAGGTTAAATAACATTCCACTAAACAATGGATCAACCAACCAACAATTCAAAGAGGAAATCAAAACATACATGGAGATTATAAAATAATATTAAAACACAATAGTCCAAAATCTTTAGGATTCAGTGAAAAATGTTCTCAGAGGGAAGATTATAGCAATACAGGCCTCTCTTAAGAAACAAATAAACAAATCTCGCATAGGCAACCTCACTTTACACTTAAAGGAGCTAGAGAAAGGAGGACAAAAAAAGGCCAAAACCAGTATAATAAGGAAATAATAAAGATTCGAGTAAAAATGAAATGGAGACTAAAATAACAACAACAGCAGCAGCAACAACAATACAGCAGATCAGTAAAACCAGGAACCAATTTTTTGAAAAGAAAAATCAATAAACTTTTAGCCAGATTCATCAATAAAAAAGAGATCTCAAATAAATAAAATCAGAAATGAAAGAGGAAAAAAACTGATACTACATAAATAAAAAAGATTATAAGTGAGTACTATGAAAAATTATATGCCAAAATATTGGCGAAGCCAGAATGAATGGAAAAATTCCTAGAAACATAATCTTCCAAAACTGAATAAGGAAGAAATATAAAATTTTAATAGACCAATTGCTAACAATACATTTGAATCAGTGATAAAAAAAAAGAAAACAACTCTCAACAAACAAAAGTCCAGGACCAGAAGGCTTCATAGATGAATTCTACCAAACATTTAAAAAAAAGTTAATACTGACAATAAATTTCATATATTAAAAAATAATAAAAAAATTTAAAAAAGGTAATACCTATTCTTCTCAAACTATTCCTAAATATAGAAGAGGAATGAAAGTTTATAAATTCATTCTACAAGGCTAACATTACCTTGATATCAAACCAGATAAAGACACTACAAAGGAAGGAAGGAAGGAAGGAAGGGCAAAGAAAGAAAGAATAAAGAAAGCTAACTAAAAGCCACTATCTCTAAACAGATGCAAAATCCTCAACAAAATATTAACAAACTGAATCTAGCAATACATTAAAAATTATTCACCATGTTCAAGTGGGATTTATTCCAGGAATGCAGCTGTGGTTAAATATTGCAAATTGATCAATGTGACATCACATTAGCAAGGAGAAATTATGAAAACCATATTATCATTTCAATAGATACAGAAAAAGCATTTGACAAAGTACAATATCCATTCATGATAAAAACTTGCAACAAATTAGGTTTAGAGGGAATATACATACCTCAACATAATAAAGACCATATATGAAATACCCACAGCTAACATCATACTCAGTGGTAAAACTCTGAGAACTTTTCCTCTAAGATCAGTAACAAGACAAGGATGCCCACTCTCACCACTTCCATTCAACATAGTTCTGAAGTCCTAGCCAAAGCAATCAGACAACAGAAAGAAATAAAAATCACCCAAATTGGTAAGGAAAAAGTAAAACTCACTATTTGCAGATGACATGATATTCTATATAGAAAACCCTAAAGAATCCACTAAAAAAGTACTAGAAGAGATAAATTAATTCAGTAAATTTACAAGATACAAAATTAATGTACAAAAATCTGGAGTATTTTTATCAGCTAATAATGAAGTTACAGGATACAAAATTAATGTAGGGAAATCTGTTGCATTTTAGCAGCTAATAATGAAGTAGAAAGAGAAATTAAGAACACAATTTCATTTATAATTGCACCAAAGATAATACAACACCTAGCAATACATTTAACCTAAAAGGTGAAAGATTTGTACTATGAAAACTATGCAACATTGATGAAAGAAATTGAAGATGATACAAACAAATGAAAAGTTATTCCATGCTCATGGATTTAAAAAAAACAATATTTTTTTGTTTTGTTTGTTTTGTTTTTAAGTAAGCTTCATAAGCAGCACAGAGCCCAATGTAGGGCTTGAACTTATGACCTTGACATCAAGACCTGAGCTGAGATCAAGAGTCAGACGTTTAGCTGACTGAACAACACAGGTGGCCCTGAAGAACCAATACTTTTAAAAAATTAATAGTACTTAAAGCAATCTTCTGATTTAATGCTGTCCCTATCATAGCACCAACAACATTTTTATAGAACTAAAACAATTAATACTAAAATTTGTGTGGAAACACAAAAGATCTTAAGTAGCCAAAGCAATCTTAAGAAAGAAGAACAATGCTGGAAGTATCACAATCCCAGATTTCAAGAAATATTACAAAGCTATAGGAATCAAAGCAGTATGATATTGGCACACAAAAAAATAGACACACAGATCAATGGAATAGAATAGAGACCCCAGAAATAAAGCGCTACTTATATAATCAATTAATCTACAATAAAGGATGCAAAAAAACTTCAAAAGGGCAAAGGACAATCTTTTTAACAAATTGTGCTAGGAAAACAGGACAGCTACAAAATAATGAAACCAAACCAATTGCTTGCATTATTCACAAAAATAAACTGAAAATGGATTATAGACATGAAACCATAAACATCCTAGAAGAAAACATAAGCAGTAATTTCTTTGACATTAGCTGTAGAAGCATTTTTCTACATATGTCTTTTTTGGCAATGGAAACAAATGAAAGTAAAACTATTAGGACTACACAAAATAAAAAGCTTTTGCACAGTGAAGAAAACCATCTACAAAATGAAAAGGTAAACTATTGAATGAAAGATATTTGAGGAAGATGGTGGCGTAGGAGGACGCAGGGGTCACCGCCTCCTGCTGATCACTTAGATTCCACCTACACTTGCCTAAATAACCCAGAAAACTGCCAGAAGACTAGAAGACCAGTCTCCTGAGCCAAGTGCAGACGAGAGGCCCAAGGAAGAGGGTAGGAAGGGCAGAGAGGCTGTGTGCACTACACGGACTGGCAGGAGAGAGCCGGGGTGGAGGGGCAGCCCACCGGCCAAGCAGAGCCCCCGAGTCTGGCTTGCAAAAGCAGAGGGGCCAGACGGAGTGTGTTCGGACAGCCAGCGGGACTTAACATCTGGAAGGCTATAAGGTAACAGCTCTGCTCAGAGAGCGGGAAGGCTGGAGGACAACGGGAGGGAGAATTGCTGAAAGCCGGGATGATGGAGCTCAGTTTGGCGAGGAACAAAGGCGCTCGCCAGCACCATATCCCTCACCCATCCCCCAACCAAAATCCCAAAGGGAACCAGTTCCTTCCAGGGAACTTACTTGTACCGCACAAACACCCAACACTGTGATTCTGCAGGCCCACACCTCCAGCAGCGGATCTGACTCCCTCCCGCTCCCTAAGCGGATCAGCAAAGGAGAAGCCAGCTGACCCTGCCTCGCCTGTCCCCCCCCATGCATCTTGCCTATCTACACCAGCTAATATGCCAGATCCCCAGCACCACAAGCCTGGCAGTGTGCAAGTAGCCCAGACAGGCCATGCCACCCCACAGTGAATCCCGCCCCTAGGAGAGGGAAAGAGAAGGCACACACCAGTCTGACCGTGGCCCCAGTGGTGGGCTGGAGGCAGACATCAATTCTGACTGCGGGCCCCACCCACCAACACCAGTTATTCAAGACAGCACAGGGGAAATGCCCTGCAGTTCCGCACCACTCCAGGAACTATCCAAAATGACCAAACGGAAGAATTACCCTCAAAAGAATCTCCAGGAAATAACAACAGCTAACGAACTGATCAAAAAGGATTTAAACAATACAACAGAAAGTGAATTTAGAATAATAGTCATAAAATTAATTGCTGGGCTTGAAAACAGTATAGAGGACAGCAGAGAATCTATTGCTACAGAGATCAAGGGACTAAGGAACAGCCAGGAGGAGCTAAAAAATGCGATACACGAGCTGCAAACTAAAATGGAAACGACCACGGCTTGGATTGAAGAGGCAGAGGAGAGAACAGGAGAACTAGAAGATAAAATCATGGAAAAAGAAGAAGCTGAGAAAAAGAGAGATAAAAAAATCCAGGAGTATGAGGGGAAAATTAAAGAACTAAGTGATACACCAAAGAGAAATAATATACACATAATTGGTATCACAGAGGAGGAAGAGAGAGGGAAAGGTGCTGAAGGTGTACTTGAAGAAATAATAGCTGAGAATTTCCCTGATCTGGGGAAGGAAAAAGGCATTGAAATCCAAGAGGCACAGAGAGCTCCCTTCAGACGTAAGTTGAATCCATCTTCTGCATGACATATCATAGTGAAACTGGCAAAATACAAGGATAAAGAGAAAATTCTGAAAGCAGCAAGGGATAAACGTGCTCTAACTTATAAAGGGAGACCTATAAGGCTCATGACCAATCTCTCTTCTGAAACTTGGCAGGCCAGAAAGGAATGGCAGGAGATCTTCAATGTAATGAACAGAAAAAATATGCAGCCGAGAATCCTTTATCCAGAAAGTCTGTCATTTAGAATAGAAGGAGAGATAAAGGTCTTCCCAAACAAACAAAAACTGAAGGAATTCGTCACCACTAAACCAGCCATATAAGAGATCCTAAGGGGGATCCTGTGAGACAAAGTCCCAGAGACATCACTACAAGCATAAAACATACAGACATCACAATGACTCTAAACCCATATCTTTCTATAATAACATGTAAATGGACTAAATGCTCCCAACCAAAAGACATAGGGTATCAGAAAGGATAAAAAAAAAACAAGACCCATCTATTTGCTGTCTACAAGAGACTTGAGGACACCTTCAGGTTGAGAGTGAGGGGATGGAGAACTATTTATCATGCTACTGGAAGTCAAAAGAAAGCTGGAGTAGCGATACTTATATCAGAGAAACTAGACTTTAAATTAAAGGCTGTAACAAGAGATGAAGAAGGGCATTATATAATAATTACAGGGTCTATCCATCAGGAAGAACTAACAATTATAAATGTCTATGTGCCGAATACGGGAGCCCCCAAATATATAAAACAATTACTCACAAACATAAGCAATCTTATTGATAAGAATGTGGTGATTGCATGGGACTTTAACACTCCACTTACAGAAATGGATAGATCATCTAGACACACGGTCAATACAGACACAAGGGCCCTGAATGAGACATTGGATCACATGGACTTGACAGATATATTTAGAACTCTGCATCCCAAAGCAACAGAATATACTTTCTTCTCGAGTGCACATGGAACATTCTCCAAGATAGATCACATACTGGGTCACAAAACAGCCCTTCATAAGTACACAAGAAGTGAAATTATACCATGCATACTTTCAGATCACAATGTTATGAAGCTTGAAATCAACCACAGGAAAAAGTCTGGAAAACCTCCAAAAGCATGGAGGTTAAAGAACACCTAAAGAATGAATGGTCAACCAGGCAATTAGAGAAGAAATTAAAAAATATATGGAAACAAACAAAAATGAAAATACAACAATCCAAATATTTTGGGATGCAGCGAAGGCAGTCCTGAGAGGAAAATACATTGCAATCCAGGCCTATCTCAAGAAACAAGAAAAATCCCAAATACAAATTCTAACAGCACACCGCAAGGAACAGAGGATGAACAGCAAAGGCAGCCTAAACCCAGCAGAAGAAGAGAAATAATAAAGATCAGAGCAGAAATAAACAATATAGAATCTAAAAAACCGGTAGAGCAGATCAACAAAACCAAGAGATGGTTTTTTGAAAAAATAAACAAAATTGATAAACCTCTAGCCAGGCTTCTCAAAAAGAAAAGGGAGATGACCCAAATAGATAAAATCATGAATGAAAATGGAATTATTACAACCAATCCCTCAGAGATACAAGCAATTATCAGGGAATACTATGAAAAATTATATGCCAACAAACTGGACATCCTGGAAGAAATGGACAAATTCCTAAACATCCACACGCTTCCAAAACTCAATCAGGAGGAAATAGAAAGCTTGAACAGACCCATAACCAGAGAAGAAATTGAATCAGTTATCAAATATCTACCAACAAATAAGAGTCCAGGACCAGATGGCTTCCCAGGGGAGTTCTACCAGACGTTTAAGGAAGAAATAATACCTATCTTTCCCAAGCTAGTCCAAAAAATAGAAAGGGAAGGAAAACTTCCAGGCTCATTCTATGAAGCCAGTATTACTTTGATTCCTAAACCAGACAAAGACCCAGTAAAAAAAGAGGACTACAGGTCAATATCCCTGATGAATATGGATGCAAAAATTCTCAATAAGATACTAGCAAATCGAATTCAACAGCATATGAAAAGACTTGTTCACCATGATCAAGTGGGATTCATTCCTGGGATGCAGGGCTGGTTCAACATTCGCAAATCAATCAACATGATACATCACATTAGTAAAAGAAAAATTAAGAACCATATGATCGTATCAATCGATGCAGAAAAGGCCTTTGACAAAATTCAGCAACCTTTCTTAATAAAAACCCTCGAGAAAGTCGGGATAGAAGGAACACACTTAAAGATAATAAAAGCCATTTATGAAAAGCCCACAGCTAACATCATCCTCAATGAGGAAATATGAGAGATTTTTCCCTGAGATCAGGAACACGACAGGGATGTCCACTCTCACGGCTGTTGTTTAACATAGTGTTGGAAATTCTAGCGTCAGCAATCAGACAACAAAAGGGAATCAAAGTCATCAAAATTGGCAAAGATGAAGTCAAGCTTTCGCTTTTTGCAGATGACATGATATTATACATGGAAAATCCGATAGACTCCACCAAATGTCTGCTAGAACTGATAGATGAATTCAGCAATGTTGCTGGATACAAAATCAATGTACAGAAATCAGTTGCATTCTTATACACTAACAATGAAGCAACAGAAACACAAATCAAGAAACTGATCCCATTCACCACTGCACCAAGAAACATAAAGTACCTAGGAATACATCTAACCAAAGATGTAAAAGATCTGTATGCTGAAAATTATAGAAAGCTTATGAAGGAAATTGAAGCAGATATAAAGAAATGGAAAAACATTCCGTGTTCAGGGATTGGAAGAATAAATATTGTCAAAATGTCAATACTACCCAAAGCTATCTACACATTCCTTGCAATCCCAATCAAAATTGCACCAGCATTCTTCTCGAAACTAGAGCAAGCAATCCTAAAATTCATATGGAACCACAAAAGGCCCTGAATAGCCAAAGTAATTCTGAAGAAGACGAAAGCAGGAGGCATCCCAATCCCAGACTTTAGCCTCTACTACAAAGCTGTAATCATCAAGACAACATGGTATTGGCACAAAAACAGACACATAGACCAATGGAATAGAATAGAAACCCCAGAACTAGGCCCACACACGTATGGCCAACTAATCTTTGACAAAGCGGGAAAGAACATCCAATGGAAAAAAGACAGTCTCTTTAACAAATGGTGCTAGGAGAACTGGACAGCAACATGCAGAAGATTGAAACTAGATACTTTCTCACAGCATTCACAAAAATAAAATAGATAAAGGACCTGAATGTGAGACAGGAAACCCTAGAGGAGAAAGCAGGAAAATACCACTCTGACCTCAGTCGTAGCAATTTCTTACTTGACTCATCCCCAAAGGCAAGGGACTTAAAAGCAAAAATGAACTACTTGGACCTTATGAAGATAAAAACCTTCTGCACAGCAAAGGAAACAACCAACAAAACTAAAAGGCAACCAATGGAATGGGAAAAGATATTTGCAAATGACATATCGGACAAAGGACTAGTATCCAAAATCTATAAAGAGCTCACCAAACTCCACACCTGAAAAACAAATAACCCAGTGAAGAAATGGGTAGAAAGCATGAATAGACACTTCTCTAAAGAAGACATTTGGATGGCCAACAGGCACATGAAAAGATGCTCAACGTCGCTCCTCATCAGGGAAATACAAATCAAAACCACACTCAGATATCACCTCACGCCCGTCAGAGTGGCCAAAATGAACAAATCAGGAGACCATAGATGCTGGAGAGGATGCGGAGAAATGGGAACCCTCTTGCACTGTTGGTGGGAATGCAAATTGGTGCAGCCACTCTGGAAAACAGTGTTAGGTTCCTCAGAAAATTAAAAATAGACCTACTCTATGACCCAGCAATAGCACTGCTAGGAATATACCGAAGAGATACAGGAGTACTGATGCATAGGGGCACTTGTACCCCAATGTTTATAGCGGCACTCTCAACAATAGCCAAATTATGGAAAGAGCCTAAATGTCCATCAACTGATGCATGGATAAAGAAATTGTGTTTTATACAAACAATGGAGTACTACGTGGCAATGATAAAGAATGAAATATGGCCCTTTGTAGCAACGTGGATGGAACTGGAGAGTGTGATGCTAAGTGAAACAAGCCATACAGAGAAAGACAGATACCATATGTTTTCACTCTTATGTGGATCCCGAGAAACTTAACAGAAACCCATGGGGGAGGGGAAGGAAAAAAAAAAGAGGTCAGAGTGGGAGAAAGCCAAAGCATAAGAGACTCTTAAAAACTAAGAAGAAACTGAGGGTTGTTAGGGGGTGGGAGGGAGGGGAGGTTGGGTGATGGGTAGTGAGGAGGGCACCTTTTGGGATGAGTACTGGGTGTTGTATGGAAACCAGTTTGATAATAAATTTCATATATTGAAACAAAAGAAAGATATTTGAAAATGATATATTTGATAAGGAGTTAATACCAAAAATATATAAAGAACTTAAGCAATTAAACACCAAAACAAACAAACAAACTTGAAATAACCCAATGAAAAATGGAACTAGGACCTAAATAGATATTTTTCTAAAGAAGACATGCGCCTGGCCAAGATACATACATGCAAAGATAGAAAATCACTAATCTTCCAGGAAATGCAAATCAAAACCACAAGGAGATACTACTTACACCAGTCAGAATGACTAAAATTAAAACAATAACAATAACAACCAAACAAACAAAAACAAGTATTGGTGAGGGTGTGGAGAGAAAAACAAAACTCATCCAATGTTGGTGAAAATGTAAGCTGCTGCAGCTACTGTGGGAAACAGTATGGAGGTTCCTCCAAAATTTAATTTTGTAATTAAATTTCCTCTAATTCCTGCTGGATATTTATGCAAAGAAAGAAAACGTTAATTTGAAAAGTTTTATGCAATTGTATGTATTTTGCAGCACAAATTATGTTAGCCAAAATATGGAAGCAACCTAAGTATCCGATTTTTAAATTTAAATTTAGTTAGTCAACATACAGTGCAATAGTGGTTTAAAGAGTAGAATTCAGTGATTCATCACTTCCATACAACACCCAGTGTTCATCACAAGTGTCCTCCTGAATACCCATCACCCATCTAGCCCATCTCACACCCACCTCCCTCCATCAACCCTCTCAGTTTGTACTCTATCATTAAGAGTCTCTGTGGATTGTTTCCCTTTCCTTTCTTTTCTATTTCTCCCCTTCACATATGTTCATCTGTATTGTTTCTTATATTCTACATATGGGTGAAATCATATGGTATTTACTTTTCTCTGATTGACTTCTTATGCTTAGCATTACATTCTAATACATCTAATGTATTCTAGATCCATCCACGTCATTGAAAATGACAAGATTCATTCTTGGATGGATCAGTAATATTCCATTGTGTGTGTGTGTGTGTGTGTGTGTGTGTGTGTGTGTGAGATATATATATATATATATATATATATATATATATATATATGAAACACATATATATATGTGGTATACACATATATATGTGATATTCCATTGTGAATATTCCAGTAATATTCCATTGTGTGTGTGATATATATATATATATATGATACACATATATATGTGATATACACATATATATGTGAGATATATATATATATATATATATATATATATATATATATCACATCTTCTTTATCCACTAATCAGTTGAAGGCCATTTGGGCTCTCTCCATAATTTGACTGTTGCTGATAAGGCCACCATAAACATTTGGGTGCATGTGCCCTTTCGAATCTGTAAATGCCCAGTAGTGCAATTGCTGGATCTTAGGGTAGTTCTATTTTTAGTTTTTTGAGGAACCTCCATACTGTTCTACAGAGTGGCTGCACCAGTTTGCATTACCACAAGAAGTGAAAAGAGGTCCCCCTTTCTCCACATCCTCACAAACACCTGTTGTTTCTTGTATTGTTAATTTTAGCCCTTTCAACAGGTGTGAGGTGGTATCTCATTGGGGTTTTGATTTGTATTTCCCTGATGATGAGTGATGTTGAACATTTTTTAATGTGTCTATTAGCCATTTGGATGTCTTCTTTGAAGAAGTATATATTTATGTCTCCTGCCCATTTTTTAAATGGGTTGTTTGTTTTTTGGGTATTGCACTTGATAAGTTTTTTTAGATTTCATATACTAACCCTTTATCCAATACATCATTTACAAATATCTTCCCACATTCTGTTGGCTGCCTTTTAGTTTTGCTGATTGTTTCCTTTGCTGTGGAGAAGATTTTTATTTTGATGAAGTCCCAACAGTTCATGTTTGCTTTTGTTTCCCTTGCTTTCAGCTACATGTATAATAAGAAGTTGCTCTGGCCAAAGTCAAAAGAGGTTGCTGCTGGTGTTCTCCTTTAGAATTTTGATGGTTTCCTGTGTCACATTTAGGTCTTTCATCCATTTTGAATTTATTTTTGTGTATGGTGTAAGAAAGTGGTCCAAGTTCATTCTTCTGCATATTGCTGTCCAATTTTCCCAGAATCATTTCCTAATGACACTTTCTATTATACATTGGATATTCTATCTTGCTTTATCAAAGATTAGTTGACCCTATAGTTTTGGATCCATTTCTGGGTTTTCTATTCTGCTCCATTGGTCTATGTGTCTGTTTCTGTGTCAGTATCATACTGTCTTGATGACGACAGCTTTGTAATATAGCTTGAAGTCCTGAATTGTGATACTTCTAGTTTTGTTTTTCTCTTAAAGGACTGCTTTGGCTATTAGGGGTCTTTTGTGGTTTCATAAAAATTTTCAGATTTTTTTTAATTCTGTGAAGAATGCTGGTGGTATTTGTTTGGATAGGGGTTGCATTAAATGTGTAGATTTCTTTGGGTAGTATAATGTTTATTCTTCCAATCCATGAGTATATGGAATGCTTTCCATTTCTTTCTTTCCTGTTCAGTTCCTTTCATAAGTGTTCTACAGTTTTAGTCAGGTTTATTCCTAAGTATCTTATTGTTTTGATGCAATCATAAATGGAATCTATTATTTGATTTCTTTTTCTACTGCTTCATTATTGGTGTATACAAATGCAACAGATGTCTGCACATTGATTTTATATTCTGTGACCTTGCTGAATTCATGTATTAGTTCTAGCAATTTTTTGGTAGAGTCTTTCAGGTTTTCTACGTAGATGATCATGTCATCTGCAAGTAGAGAAAGTTTGAAATCTTCCTTGCCAATTTGGATTCCTTTTATTTCTTTTTGTTTTCATATTGCTGAGGTTAGGACTTACATGACTATGTCAAATAGTAATGGTAGGAGTGGACATCCTTATCTTCTTTCCGGCCAAAGTGGAGAGGCTCTTAGGTTTTCCCCATTGAGGATGATATTATCTGTAGGTCTTTCATATATAGAATTTATGATGTTGAAGTATGTTCCATGTATTCCGACTTTTTGAAGTTTTTTTTTTAATCAAGAATTGATGGTGTATTTTGTCAAATGCTTTGTCTGTATCTATTGACAAGATCATCTGCTTCTTATCCTTTCTTTTATTAATATGGTATTTCATGTTGATTATTTGTGAATATTGAAACCACCCTGCAACCCAGAAATAAATCTCACTTGATCATGGTGAATAATTATTTTAATGTACTGTTGAATTCGATTTGCTAGTATCTTGTTGAGAACTTTTGCATCCAGGTTCATCAGGGATATTGGCCTGTATTTCTCTCATTTTTATTTATTTACTTTTTTATTATTATTTATTTTTATTTTCTAATTTACATCCAAGTTAGTTACCATAGAGTGCAATAATGATTCCAAGAGTAGAGTCCAGTGATTCATCCCCTATGTATAACACCCAGTGCTCATCCCAACAAGTGTCCTTCTGAATGCCCATTGCCCATTTAGCCATCCCCCCACCCAAAACCCTTTCAGCAGCCCTCAATTTGTTCTCTATATTTAAGAGTCTCTTATGTTTTGTCCCTCTCCCTGTTTTTATATTACTTTTGCTTCCTTTCCCCTATGTTCATTTGTTTTGTACCTTAAATTCCACATATAAGTCATATGATATTTGTCTTTCTCTGAATAACTTTGTTTAGCAAAATCCCCTCTAGTTCCATCCACATTGTTGCAAATGGAAAGATTTCAGTCTTTCTGATTGGCAAATAATACTTCAATATATATATATATATATATATATATATATATATATATATATATATATTTGTTTATATCTGTGTGTGTGTATATATATATATATATATATATATATATATATATATATTGAATCTTCTTTACCCATTCATCTGTTGATGGACATTTGGGCTCTTTCCATATTTTGGCTATTGTAGCTATTGCTGCTATAAACACTGGGGTGCATATGTCCCTTCAAATCAGCACACCTGTACCTTGGATAAATACCTAGTAGTGTAATTGCTGTGTCATAGGGTAGTTCTATTTTTAGTTTTTTGAGGAACCTCCATACTGTTTTCAGGAGTGGCTGCACCAGCTTGCATTCCCACCAGCAGTGCAAAAGAAATCCTCTTTCTCCCCATCCTTGCCAACATCTGTGTTGCCTGAGTTGTTAATGTTAGCCACTCTGACTGGTGTGAGGTGATAGCTCATTGTGGTTTTGATTTGTATTTCCCTGATGATGAGTGATATTGAGCATTTTTTCATGTGTCTGTTAGCCATCTGGATGTCTTCTTTTTAAAGTGTCTATTCATGTCTTTTGCCCATTTCTTCACTGGATTATTTGGTTTTTGGTTGTTGAGTTTGAGAAGATGTTTATAGATTTTGGATACTAATGCTTTGTCTGATATGGCATTAGCAAGTATCTTCTCCCATTACATTGGTTCCCTTTTAGTTTTGCTGATTGTTTCCTTCTCTGTGAAGAAGGGTTTTATCTTGTTGAGGTCCCAATAGTTCATTTTTGCTTTTGTTTCCCTTGTCTCTGGAGACATGTTGAGTAAGAAGTTGTTGCAGTTGAGGTCAAAGAGGAGGTTACCTGTTTCCTCCTCAAGGATTTTGATGGCTTCCTGTCTTACATTTAGGTCTTTTATCCATTTTGAGTTTATTTTTCTGTATGATGTAAGAAAGTGGTCCAGGTTCATGCTTCTGCATGTCGCTGTCCAGTTTTCCTGACATCATTTGCTGAAAAGAATGTCTTTATTCCATTGGATATTCTTTTCTGCTTTGTCAAAGATTAGTTGGACATATGTTTGTGGGTCCATTTCTGGGTTCCCTATTCTGTCCCATTGGTCTAAGTGTCAGTTTTTGTGCTAGGACCAGACTGCCTTGATGATTAGAGCTTTGTAATATATCTTGAAGTACGGGATTGTAATGCCTCCAGCTTTCATTTTCTTTTTCAGGATCGCTTTGGATATTTGGGGGTCTTTTCTGGTTCCATACAAATTTTAGGATTTTTGTTCTAGCTCTGTGAGGAATGCTGGTGTTATTTTGATGGGATTGCATTATATATGTAGAATGCTTTGGGTAGTATCAACATTTTAAGAATATTTATTCTTCCAATAATTGTGCATGGAATATTTTTTTTCATTTTTTGTGTCTTCTTCGATTTCATTCTTAAGCTTTCTATAGTTTCAGTGTATAGATTTTTCACCTCTTTGGTTAGGTTTATTCCTAGGTATTTTATGGTTTTTGGTGCAATTGTAAGCAGGATTGATTCCTTGATTTCTCTTTCTGTTGCTTCATTATTGGTGTATTGAAATGCAACCAATTTCTGTGCATTGATTTTATATACTCTGACTTTGCTGAATTCCTGGATCAGTTCTAGCAGTTTTTGGTGGCATCTTTTGGGTTTTTCAAATAGAGTATCATGTCGTCTGCAAAGAGTGAGAGTTTGACTTCCTCCTTGCCAATTTGGATGCCTTTTATTCCTTTGTGTTGTGTGATTGCTGAGGCTAGCGCATCAGGAAGTGTTTCTGGTGTATGCTGTGTCCATTATGCTCTTGAATTTTGGCTGCTTTTTCACATGGTCAGTCCTCTGCAGGGCTTATCCTTGCTTGAAGTGGGAAGTGTTTGTACCTTTAACTAGGTGAGCTTTGATTTGCTAATATAAGCCTCACCTCTGCCATGCCAGCTCCCTCCAACTGTAGAAAATCTTCGGCCAGTCCTCAGATCAATTTTATGGGTGTTGCAAGTGATCTTACCTCAATACAGCTGTTTGTGGGAGGAGGAAATCCTAGGATCCCTCTATATCTCCACGATCTTAACTCTTCCTGCCTCAAATGTCCATTGATAGATGAATGGATAAAGAAGATGTGGTATAAATGGGTAACAAGCATTAAGGAGTGCACTTGTGATCAGCACTGTTATATGAAAGTAATGAATCACTAAATTCTACTTCTGAAACCAATACTACACTATATGTTAACTAACTTTAATTTAAATAAAATCTTGGAATTGTCTCAGTTGGTTGAGGGTCTGACTTGATTTCAGCTCAGGCCATAATCTCACTTTCAGCTCAGGTCATGATCTCAGTTCATGAGTTTGAGTCCTGCATTGGCTCTGCACTAATAGTGCAGAGATTGGGATTCTCTGTCTCTGTATCTCTCTCTCTGCCCCTCTCCTGTTCTCTCTCTCTCTAAAAAATTAAATAAATAAATATTAAAATAATAAAATCTTGAAGGAAAAAAGAAATTGTGGCATATATATACATCTATAGTTAAATATTAGTCATAAAAAAGAATGAGATTTTGTCATTCACAATAATATGTATACACTTAAAGAATACAATGCTAAGTGAATATATCTGCGAAAGATGTATTCATGATTTCACTCACATGAAATTTAAGAAATAAAACATAATGAGCAAAGAAAGGAGAGACAAGCAAACAAAAAAACCACAGACTCTAAATACAGAGAACAAACTGGTGGTTGTCAGAGGGGAGGTGGGTGGGGAGAGAGGCAACACAGATAAAGGGGATCAAGAGTACACTCATCTTTATGAGAACTAAGTAATGTAAAAAAATTTTGGATAACTATATTGTACACCATATACTAGCATGACACTATTATGTTAGTTATATATCACATAAAGAAAAAAACGATAAATAAATACATAGTATCATGAGTCTCCTACATAATACAAAAAATATACTGGATACATTTGATAGTTACACATTAACATCAAGTATCTGGAAAACTCAATATGAATTAAAAATACACAATTAGTAGAACACCAATACGAAGATAAATCCGATGATGGAATATCATATAGGAATTTGAAAACAGCCATCATATGGCTATGCTAATTAACTTGATTATAGTGATTATTTCACAATGTATACATATATCAAAATATCAATTTGTGTGCCTTAAATATATATAACTTTTGGCAATTATACTTCAATCTAATTTATATTAAAAAAATAAAGTGGCCATCATAAAAATACTTCAAAGGGAAATGGCAAAGTCTGTTGTATCAATTTACAATAATATGAAATACTGGAAAATAAATATAATTTATGCAAAAGAACAAAAAATTTAGAGGTCATCACTATAATAATCAGTACAAAAACTTGATAGATGGGTTCAAAAAGAGAATAAAGATAACAGAAGAAAATCAGTGAATTGAGAACAGAATTTCTGGGTTCTTATTGTTTCTATTTCTTTATTAAAATTCTCATTTTGTTCATGTACTTTTTTACTTAATTTATTATCTGTTTGCATTTTCCTGAATTTTATTGAACTTCTTTCAAATTAGTTTTTTAAATTTTTTGTTGATTAATTTCTAGATTTCCATTTTTTGTTGTCAGTTGCTGGTGGTTTATTAGTTTCATTTGGTAGTGTCATGTTTGCCTTGACTCGTTGTGATCCATGTAATCTTGTGTTGGTGTCTACATTTTTTTTGTGAATATTTATTCATTCTTAAGAGAGAGAGAGAGAGAGAGAGAGAGAGCAAAGTGGGGAAGGGGCAGAGAGACAGAAACACAGAATCTGAAGCAGGCTCCAGGCTCTGAGCTGTCAGCACAGACCCTGATGCGAGGCTTGAACCTACAAACTCTGAGATCATTACCTGAGTCAAAGTAGGGTTCTTAACCCACGGAGCCACCCAGGTGCTCTGGTTTCTTCATTTTTGAATGAAAAAAAACCCACCCTTTTATAGACTTTACAGAATGGTTTGGTTTGTAAAGACCTCCTTTCAGGTCTCTGGGCTGATAGTATATTCTCCTGGATCACATTCAAGGGGAGTTGTTGAGTTATGTGGCTGCTGTTGATCAGCAATGAGATTTGTGGTTACATGGCCTGTTACCAAGGTCTGTGAACATGGACCCTGTCTTGTGTTTGAGTAGATGGAACGGCCTCTGGGACCTTGGTCAGTAGGGCTGCTTCTGAAATAAAGGTCCACTTCAGGATCTGCAAATATCAGGCCAGTTACCAGGTTCGTGGACAGGTGTGGTTCTTCCTGGTTGGCTGGGTGGGTTCTCACAGGGTTGTTGGATGGGTTTCTGGGTGTGCATTATTGGCTCTTCTTTATAAAAGCTAGAACTGAGTCAAAGGGATACTGCAGGGTCCATAAGCAGGACCAAGGTCTCCAGGCCTGCCTCAAAAAAACTGACAAGCATGTCTCCTTCCTGGCATCTGGGTGGACAGGACTGTTCTCTGACTAGCTAACAGAGGCTGGAGCCATGCAAGAAGGCTGAACCAGGATCCATGGTCAGAGTGAGATCAGCAGATCTGGCTCTGGGGGCACAGAAGCCTCTTACCCAGTCCCTAGGTTGGCAGGACCATTTTCTGGCCATGACCATGTGATGCGGAGCCAAGTTGCAGAGCTGTTTCAGGATCTTCAGTCAGAATGAAGTTAGTGGGCCTGCCAAGGGCAAAGATGGGCATGTCTCCTGCCCAGTGCCTGGGTAGTCAGAATTGCTTCTGGACTATTGTTGAAAGGAGATGGAGACTAGTTACAGGGCCATTACAGGAACTGCAGCTGGACTCAGGTTAGAAAGTGTACCTCTGGGGACACAGAGGGGCATGTCTCCTGTGGGTCCCTGGGAAGACAGGACTATTCTTCACCTGCAGATGAGAGAGTCTGGAACCAAGTTACACAGACATTTCAAGATCTGCAGTCAGTATGGAATCAAGGCGTGCATCCAGGGATTTGGACAATTTACAGGATCACTTCAGGATCTGCAGTCAGAACAATGTTAGGAATCCTACCTCTGGGAGTTCAGTCAAGCATGACTCCTATTGCTTCCCTAGGAGGAAACAAATGCTCTTGGCCTGTTGTTGGATTTCAAACTGCCACAAAAGTACTTGTCTCCATAGATTACTTCTAAATCATTGTTGCTAAAAGGGGATAGGAGCAGAGGAAATGTGAGTCCTTCAATTTTTTTCCCAAGAATGTTTGAATATTCTAGGTCCCTTTTATTTCCATATTCGTTTTAAGATAAGTTTTCATTTTTGCAAAAACCTGCAAAAATTTTTATGATTACTTGTATTTGGAGATTGTTTTGTCTAGTATATCCCTGTTAATGATATTAATCTTCTAATCCTTCAACATATAATACTTTTCTATAATTTAAGTCTTCAATCATTTCTTTCAACAAATTGTAGCTTTCAGTGTATGCCAACTGTACTTCCTTGTTTAAATTTATTCCTGAGTATTTTATTATTTTTGATGATTTGAATGTTACTGTTTTTTTTTAATTTCATTCAGATAGTTCATTGCTAGCATATAGAAATATAATTCGTCTGTGTATTTTTCTTCTATTCTGAAATATCAATGGACTAATTTATTAGTTTTGGTAGTCTGTTGGAAGTCCTAAGTGTTTTATATTGAGAACATCCTATAATCTCTGAATAGAAATAATCTCACTTTTTATATTTCAATATGAGTGCCTTTGCTTTCTTCTTATTACCAAACTGTCCTGGCTAGAACCTCTAGTACAATATTGAATAGTAGTGGGAGGAGATGACATCCTTATAATATTCCTAATTTTAGGAGGAAAACTTTCAGTCTTTTACCATTAAGTATAATATTAGCTGTGAATTTTTCACACATGTTACTTATCAGGTTTGGGAAATCCCCTTCTATTACTAGTTTATTTATTGTTTATATCATGAAGGGATATTGAATTTTAAAAATCCATGTCCTGCATTTATTGAGATGATTATGTGTTTTTTTTCTTTTATATATTGATACATGTATTACATTATTTGATTTTCAGATGCTAAACCAACCTTGCATTACCTTCATACCACTTATAAATGGTATATAATCTTGTTAATATGTTTCTGGGTTTGATTTGCTAGTATTTTATTGAGAATTTTTGCACTAATGTAAGGAATATTGGTCTGTAAGCTTAATTTCTTGCGGTACTTTTGTCTCATTTTGGTATCAGATTAATACTGGCTTCACAGAATAAATTGAAAAATATTTCTTCTTCTTCTTCTTCTTCTTCTTCTTCTTCTTCTTCTTCTTCTTCAAAAGAGTTTCTAAAGGATTGGTATTATTTTTTTTTAATGTTTGATAGAATTTACCAGTGACACCATTCACTTTTCTCTGTTGGAATCTTATTTTTTCCACTAATTTAATCTCTCTGTTGGTGATAGGTCTATCCAAGCATTTTATTTGTTTTATAAGTAATTTTTGATAGTTTGTGTCCCCTAGGAATTTTTACATTTCAACTAAATTACTTCATAAATTGGCATACAATTGTTAATAATATTTCTTTACAATCCTTACTGTTTCTGTAAGGTCAATAGTAATGTTCCTACCTTTATGCCTGATTTTAACAATTTGATTTTTTTAACTTCTTTTTGTTTGGTCAGTTTTGCTAAAGGTGTATCTTTTTCATCTTTTCAAAGGAATAACTCTTGGTTGTGTTCATTTTCTCTACTTGGAGAGTTTAATGTAAATATCAACAAGCTACACCTTACTTCTACTTTTTGCAATTTGTTTTCACTGTGTCTTGTATCATTTCTATTTCTCGCTTTCTCTGTTATTGCCTTATTTGGTGTTAAGTAAATATTTTCTGGTGTACTACTTTAATTCCCTTGAATTAATTAAATTTCTTTAATTATATATACATACATATATATTTAATTTTGTTTAATGTTCATTTATTTTTGAGAGCAAGAGAGAGACAGATTGTGAGTTGGATTATAAGAGAGAGAGGGAGACACAGAATCCTAAACAGGTTCCAGGCTCTGAGCTGTCAGCACAGAGCCTGACGCGGGGCTTGAACTCACAGACCATGAGATCATGACCTTAGCTGAAGTCGGACACTTAATCAACTGAGACACCTAGGTGCCCCAAATTATATATTTTAATTTATTTTCTTACTAGTTGCCCAGGGGATTGTAATTATCATCTAAGTTCACATCAGCCTTGTTTGAATTTATAACAACTTAATTTGAATAGTATGCAAAACCATTGACTGTATATGGACTTTTCAACCTCTCTTTATGCTTTTACTACCACAAATTACATTCTTATACATTTTGTGCCCATCTATATGCATTTGCAAATATTGTTTTACATAGCTGTCCTTTAACTTATACAGGAAAAAAAATACAAACTGTATTTATACGTCCCTGTATATTTGCTTTCACTTTAATATGTGCCTTAACTGGTGTTTTATTTGTTTCTGTGTTTGTTTTGTTTTAAGAATTTGAATTTCCATTTTCTCATTTCAGCCTGAAGGACTCCCTGTATGATTTCTCTTACGTCAAATCAGCTAGCAACAAAATCAAATTGTGTTTACCCAGAATTTTAATTACTTCTTTGCTTTTGAAGGATAATTTTATCATATATATAATTCTTAATTGTCATTTTTTTCTTTCAGCACTTTAAATAGATCACCTACCATTTTCTGTCTTCAATGTTTTCTGACGAGAAATCACCTATTTCTTTTATTGATGATCTCTTGTAGAAGATGACTTTTCTCTTACTGCTCTTAAGATTCTTTGTTTTTGATGTGTGACAGATTATAATTTGTCTAAGTGTAGATTTTTTTAAAGGGAGGGCCACTATATTATATTATTATTTAAAAGTCTGATTACACCCAATTTTGTAGGCATTAAAGTTAGAGGTATTTTAAAATTTTTAATTTTTTTTAATGTTTTTTTTTTTTTTCGAAAGAGAGAGCATGAGTGAGAGGGGCGGAGAGAGAGAGAGCCAGACACAGAATCCGAAGCAGGCTCCAGGCTCTGAGCTGTCAGCACAAAGCCCGGTACTGGGCTTGAACCCACAAGCGGTGAGATCATGACCTGAGCCAAAGTCAGATGCTCAACTGACTGAGCCACCCAAGTGCCCCAGAGGTATTTTAAATTTGAATGGATAAATCAAAAACCAGAAATTATGTTTGGTTAATTTGGGAATGAGTGTTTTCTAGTAATTACAGATTAGAGGGCAGAAATCAATTTAGAGAAACACAGACAAACCTCATGTTTACAATGATTGTGCCACAGATTTAAATTTTAGTAGTGTATTAATGAACTGTTCACACTTAGATTTTCATCTTAAGATTAGATAGCTATTTCTTTAAAAATAAATCTCGGTACTTTATGCAAATAAATCAGTCTTCCTTGTGCCTTAAAACACTTAAAATTTCTCCATTGTATATACACAAAACACCTACCATTTTGTAGGGCAAAATACATATTTTCATAACAATAGTATATTGTACATCTCAAGTGTGAACAATACAAACATAGCACATGGCATACAATATTCAATAATGTAAAATATAATACAAATTATTTACAATTTTTAAGCTCATCTTTTGCACTTGCATGTTATAAAGCAACATTTCCATTTATGTACCAATTTTCCTTTCAATAGTCCAGGGATTTTGAAAAAAAACTATTTTACAGATGTACAACAATCTGAGATCTAAGTTTCAACTTTTAGGAGAGTTTTTAATTATACTGCCATTAACTCCTTATTTTTATTGAGGTTTCCAATGCTGCTTCCTGTCCAGTGAGTAGGAGGCTTTGGAAGAACACAAAAGAAGGTGGATCACTAAACTTTGCCCCAGCATAATTTTCCTTTTTGGTTCACTTCAGTTAGAATTGCTGATTTCTTCAAATGCATATTTCCAATGTTCTTGGTACTTATAAAAGCCTTTTCCCCTGCTTCTGAATTATATCAGATGAAACAGAATCCACCCAAAAGTTATTTTCTTTTTACAGAGTAATCTTGGATAGTGTAAGTTATATTTGCTTTCCTATGTGTCTTTGGTTGTTCACACAAATATATACCATGAACAAGCTGGCAGTGAGGAATGGCAATTTTCTCCAATTTTCCCATCTTTGATTTTAAAACCTCTCTTCTGAATGAGGGTTGGCTGGGCACCATGGGTGGCAGCAGGCCAGGGTAAGGGCTGGCTTCCTCAGTTTGGGTTATCGCCACAGGACCCAAGGCCTAATCGGTTGTCTATCCTAATACTTCCTGTGCTCTGCTCTGGAAGTCGTGGGGCTGCACCCACCCTTGACACCTGGCCGGTGCTGTTGGTACTGATGGAAGCTGCTGGATGCTGCCTCACTGGGCTGGTCTGCACCTTCTTCCGCCACTTCTTTGGCACTGCCAGAGGGGTGCCTGTTGCTGTAGCTAAATAACAGTTGGACAGATGTTCTGGGCTAGGAGGCTGTGGGTTCAGACAGGGACAGTCTTCCCCCAG
This sequence comes from Prionailurus bengalensis, assembly GCF_016509475.1. NCBI lineage: Eukaryota > Metazoa > Chordata > Mammalia > Carnivora > Felidae > Prionailurus > Prionailurus bengalensis. Next base: position 105,990,568 of record NC_057361.1, read on the forward strand.
GAATTAAGGGATGAAAAAAGTGTGGGACAGTGTCAGGGGTATGGGATGCGGGGTAAAGGCAGCTAGGTGGTAGTCACCATGGGAAAGGCCCCAAAGTAACCATGAGCAGAAAAGGAAAGGGGGTCCCAGGAAAAGTGGCTCCAGCTGCAGGACAAAAATGATAGTCATAGTTCTAAGAAGAAAGTGGCTCAGCAGGAAGAGAAGGATGAAGTGCAGCCAGAGATCACAGGGCAGCAGTGGCTGCTGCTAAGAGAACCCCAGTGGAGCACATGGACCATGGTCTGGGCGATGGCAGTGCAGCAACAAAGTGTAGATCTTTTTAAGTTTATCTTACTTGGAGTTTGTTGTGTTTCTTAGAGGTATAAGTAAAGTTTTTCCAACAAATTTGGGTTTTCTTATCCATTATTTCTTCAAATACTCTATTCTTTTATTTTTGTTCATTCCTTCAGGGACTTCAATTATGCATATGTTGATGCATTTGATAATGTCCAACAGTACTCTTAGGCTCTGTTTTTCTTCATTCTTTTCCCCCCATTTTTCAGAGTGGATAACCTGCATTGACCATATTCAAATTTACCAATACTTTCTTCTGCCTGCTCAAATCTGCTGTTTACCCAATCTAGTGAACTTTTAAGTTCACTTATAGTTTTCAATTCCAGAAATTGTATCTCTTTAATGATATTCTCAATTTTATGATGCATTGGCCTCATATTCTTCTTTATTTCTTTACTTATGATTTCCTTTAACTCTGAATATATTTATAATAGATTATTTAAATTATTTATCTAATATATCCAACATCTAGGCTTCTTCAAGGATAGTTTCTATTGATTGAGTTTTTTCTTGTGTATGACCTATATGTATGACCTATAATTCTGTTTCTTTGCAGTTCTTGTATTTTTTTATTGAAAACAAGGCATTTTAATATTGTAAATCAACAACTTTGGAAATTAGATTTTTATTTCCACCTCCCCAGTGGTTTGCCTTTGTTGCTGTTTGAAGTTGTATTTGTTTTGGTTGTTTGTTTGCATAGTAACTTTTCTGAACTAGTTCTGTAAGTTCTGTATTCTTATTGGGCATTGAAGTCTTTGATTTATCAGCTTTATAGTCAGGTAATGATTGGACAGAGATTTCCTTAAACTCCTGGAAGCAAAATCTCTCTCATATTTTGTGAACGTGCTCTTTGTGCAAGTTCAGTCACTCTTTCAATAGTCAACTGGGACTTTTATAGCTCTGCCTTAGCATTCACTTTCTACTTATGCAGTACCTCAAGGTCAACCAGAAGTGAAGGATTAGAGTCTTTTCTGGTCTTTTCCGAGCATGTGCACAGCACTGGACATGCATATTATCCTCTAAATTCTCAGAAATATGTTCGAAGATTTAAACCCTTATGTACATTTTATTCCCCAACATTTCCTCCTAAGCTTTTTGGTTAGCTTGTTTTTCTCAAATATTATTAATCACTTTAGACATCAGTGAGTGAAATATTTGCCTGCAAATTATTCAACAAATGCCCTCATGTAGTGGCTTGAGCACTCCATGAGTTCTTACCTGGGCAAAACAATAAAGTCTTTTCAGGTCATCTTTCAGTGAGTTACCAGACAGATCAAATAGCAACAATTCTTTGATAATGAGGTGCATGTTGTTCTCAATAGTACTGGGAATTGGGGCGCCTGGGTGGTGCAGTCGGTTAAGCGTCCGACTTCAGCCAGGTCACGATCTCGCGGTCCGTGAGTTCGAGCCCCGTGTGGGTCTCTGGGCTGATGGCTCAGAGCCTGGAGCCTGTTTCGGATTCTGTGTCTCCCTCTCTCTCTGCCCCTCCCCCGTTCATGCTCTGTCTCTCTCTGTCCCAAAAATAAATAAGAAAAACGTTGAAAAAAATTTAAAAAAAATCAAACAAAATAGTACTGGGAATATGTGTTATTTTCAATGGTACTTCTGAGATAGGGAGTGTAAGATCAGACTAGAGTTAGCTAAAATTCTCCAAAGGTCTCTCATCTTACTAATATTTAGCCATTTTACTTAGAAATAGGTTGCTGCAAGCTTTTGAGTTGCTTCAAGGTTTGAGTTAATGCCCAAAAAAGCTAATTCTAACTATTTACTTTGTTTTTTCATTACTTTTAAGGATGGACAATATTTCAGATTTCCTTAGTCTTCCATTTTCTCTGCTATCTCCTAATAACATTCTTGAAAATACGATGTTATAGAAATAGAGAACTGACTACCAGGTGTTAATGTAAGATACAGGGGATGATGCTTGTGTTTGATTATTAAAAAACAACATCAGGGATCCTTGCAATTTTGAACTGTTTTGTATTGATTGCGGTGGCACACATAAGAACAAAACTGCATGAATCTAAATATGAATACACACAAATGAGTATGAGAAAATCTGAACAAGATAACTAAATTGTATTTAGGTCAATATACAGGTTGTGGTATTGTATTATAGTTTTGAAAGGTGTTATCAATGAGGGAACAGGGTAAAGTATACATGATGTCTCTATCTTTTACTCTTCACAACTTGTGTGAATACAAAATTGTCTAAAAATTATAAAAAGTTTAACCAAATAAACTAATAAGGGTATTGAATTATAGACAGATATGACAAAAATTTTTCTAAGGATATTAAATTCTGTTTTGTGGATGATTAAATACACTGTTTAGATTTATGCTGTCCAATACTTAGACTATTGCAAAGCAACAAAATACATACAGTGGAAGATCTTTGTGCTGTAAGTGGGAAACTAAAAATACAGCAATAGTGAATTCTTTATGTGTGTTTATTCATTCACTTCACACAAATCTTTGTTTTCCACACTGAACTTTAAATGTAGAAAATATGTAAGAAGAAAAACAAAAACATAAAAGTGAAAAAGATAAAAATAGCTGATAAAATTTTGTGATGCACATATAGTGTTCTACATTGGTCAACATGAAGAACTGGCACTGAAATAATTTAGTGGTTGACTTCAGTAGTACATTTTAAGTTCCTTGAAATACTATTCACTTATTATTGGCTATTTCCAATCCAGATTTGGTCTTTAATATTAGGACTTGTTCTTATGTCTCGAGTGAAGAATCTCATATACCCTGTCAACAGTGTTATTAGTCCTATAGTTTTTTCTTATAGTTCTACTATAATTTTACTGGATAATCACCACTAGTTATTACAATTGTTCTTGAAAATGTCGTTGGAAAGTATTATTTTATTAGTTTGAAAGTCTCCTATCCCTTGCTCTGTGAAAATGATTCTTGCTGTGATTACATGAGGACCAAAAAGTCACTCACTGCAGGTCTAGTGGCATTCAGTACCCTATCATGCAGAGTAAATGGGACTAGTGGGCTTTTTACTGAACATTATTTCTGAGACTCCTCAGAAAGAAGGCAGACTGTCTGAATCCTACACAGATGGGCTTTTATGACTTTTCAGACAAGCAGGGATGATAATTATTTTCCCTTTGGTTGACATAGTTGAGTAGATCCAGATTACTAAACTTAGTCACTTTTACAGCTGTCCCAGTTTTCTCTGTGTGTGCTCAAGCACAGATATTTCTTTCTAAGTTTTTCCTGTTATGCCTTATGTTGAACCAAGCAACTGGAAAATTGATAAGACTACTTGTAAGAGGAAGACAAGACCAAAACTAACAGTGGATTATAAGAGTGTAAGATCTCATGGGAATTCTCTCAATATCTATTTACCTATCTATCTTGTGTGCACACATTCTCTCTGTGTGTGTCTGTGTATATGTGAGGTGTGTGTGTGTGTGTGTGTGTGTGTGTGTCTGCCAGTGTAGTGCCACATGTGATTGGAGGTTCAACAGTTGTGTTTTAGAAATAAGAAGGAAATAGTGACAGAGTAAAAAGTGAAAAAACTAATTCACTCTTTGAGCTAATTTTAAAAGATAACTATAGAATCATATGTATATTCCTAGCCCCCAAAATATATTCCATATTATGACAACTTCTGCCAAAATAGAACCAATTGACAGTTGAAGAATGCCTTATTGTTTTGAGCACATTAGAAACATAACCAAGTGAAATTTCCAAACAGCATATTTTTGTATAATGAAGGGAAAATACGATGTGTCAATGAACTATTATTGCTTTTGATATACTGATATTCATGTTTATCTAATCAAATCTTAACTAGTTTCCCAAAATTGCCATATCTGATAGTTGTTTTGAAGTTGTATCTATATATACACAATTGTCTTTTCTCAGTAAAATAAAAATACAAAACAAAAACTAAGAAAATTCAGTCAAAACTAAATGTGTGAAGTACATTACTCAAAAGGTTATACCTTAGGGGCGCCTGGGTGGCGCAGTCGGTTAAGCGTCTGACTTCAGCCAGGTCACGATCTTGCGGTCCATGAGTTCGAGCCCCGCGTCGGGCTCTGGGCTGATGGCTCAGAGCCTGGAGCCTGTTTCTGATTCTGTGTCTCCCTCTCTCTCTGCCCCTCCCCCGTTCATGCTCTGTCTCTCTCTGTCCCAAAAATAAATAAAAACGTTGAAAAAAAAATTTAAAAAAAAAAAAAGAAAAGGTTATACTTTAAAAAATTATAGGTTTAAGAAGGATTAGATACATTAATCAAGAATATTTTTGATGGCTATGATATGAAAATATCTGGTGTTTATTGTTAGTTTTTGAACATAATGTCATAAATTGTAACCTTTCTGATGTAAAAACACATATTTATTGTTCATGTTAAGGGAAAGAAATTAGGAGTAAAGAAGTTTACATTGGTGAATAATAAATCTTTTGTGATAAAATGATCTTTTATTCACTAACATTTCTTCCATTTCTGTCCTTGCATTTTGTTCTTCCATTTTTGTCCTTGTTTATCTGACTTTTTGAGTTTGGTTATGGCCTTATAACATTTGCTGCATGTCAACACAAACTTTGGATGCAATTGTGTAACCTGTGGCCTTTTTGCTGTCAGTCATTAAAATATATGACCTTTAATCATTAAAATAGTATGTCCTGAATAATGGACACATTACTTCAGTGTAGATTCCTGAATGGGAAGACATGTGGAGACACTTTTATCCAAACCTAGCTGAGCCCATCATATACTGGCCCAATAGAGTCTGGTGAGATGAAAAATGCCATCAAAATTCAAGAGCTCAAAAGAATTATGGAAGAATTTAAACCCCAAGGTAATGTAAGTAAAAAATAAACAAATAATTTGTTTGTTTTAAGCCTTTGAGAATATGTTGCTGTTTGTTAAACCACACAATCTAAAATCATAGCTGTAATTGGTAAAATTATACCAGTATGATCCTGTAACACTACTTAAAATTTTCTTTTCTAAAATTAAATAGCTACAGCTGGACTGGGGCTTGTAGGATCAATTCAGTCACAATGGCTCACTGTTTGGTATAATCAATTGTCATATTGATTATCGAAATACAATAAAATCCATAATTAATATCCTCATAAACAGTTTTGTCAGATTACCCTTAGAAAACTACCAGAGAATTAATAAGAATGAAATAATCACAGTGATCATGACAGCTCTTTGGGCATTTTATTTTATTTTATTTTTCAAATTTTTTTCATATTTATGAGAGAGAGAGAGAGAGAACGCAAGTGGGGGAGGCACAGAGAGAGGGAGACAAAGAATTGGAAGCAGGCTCCAGGCTCTGAGCTGTCAGCACAGAGCCCAACATGGGGCTCGATCTCAAACTGTGAGACCATGACCTGCGCTGGTCAAATGCTTAACCGACTAAGCCACCCAAGCACCCCAGGGCCTTATTTTTAATCAATAAACTTGATTATAAACACAATAGAAGCAAACACAGTAGAAGCAATAAGAAAAAAAATATCCATGAGCAACTTTCTTTATTTATTCTTAACTGTGAGTTGTATATTAAGATACTTGTCATCAATACACAAAACCTACTCCTCTTAAGAGTTGAAGACCAAGCTAATGTAATTTCTAAAGGATTTGATACTTACAGTCTGAGTAAGATGATGATCATCATTAGATTTTTAGATATGATTTTTGAAGAGATCTTAAATATTCACAATTTAGAAAAATCTTTATTATTACAGTAAGGCATTCGGTTTGTCTGAAAAGTGTATTCTTATTTTAAGCATATAGAAGAATTATTAAAATTTCCATCTATTTTCTTATATCTTTAGTACATGACTTACAAAATGTCTTGAAACCATTATAAATAAACAGCATTAAGAATTACAAACAGTAAGGGAAACAAATAAAACCTGGAAACTACAATGACAATGACAAATTCAGTGTTTGGAAATGTTGTTAAAGAGTAGCTCAGTGGAAACTGGGCTTCTGACTGTGCCCAGAATCACAATTTTAATCGCTATCAATATGTAACATTTAAAACTTCTCAAGTTAGAGATGAATGTGCTCTCAGGAGCAGTGGAAGTCCTATCAGGTTACCTAAAACTCACCAGTGCCATGTAACAATAACCTTTACTTTGCTATTAACTTTTTCAGTCTATCTCATGCTGCTTCCCATTGTTGACTTTGCATTTATTTATGTTTTAAGAAACTGAATCCAACAGAAATTGCATCCAGTATCAACTTTTACACTAATTATTCTTAAATACACAAGCAAAGACTGGGAGATTTGCAACTCTTATTATTGATGCTGGGCCACATTCTGATTGCTTTTATTTCAAATGCATATTTAGAGTGCTATTTACACTGAAGGAAACTGTTCTTATCTCTATGACAAATAAATTTAAAAAATCAAATCATTAAATCATACAAACACTAAATCACAAATTTACCTTGTATTTCAAGTAATATTTGGTGACTCATACTGACATTAATTTAAAAAATAATCAAGGAGAGCCTACTGGGTATTAGTAAGTGTTTTATGTGAAAAGTATACAGTGGTTAGGAAGACACAAGTTTATGTTTTCATTGAAGATCTTTCATTTTCTAGTTGGGGAGATAGACACAAAAAATTAAGTAATTAGTTCATACTTGATAGTTATAAGATGTATTAAACAAAATAGTTACTTAGAAAGTGGGACTGCTACATGAACACCAAAAATTTTTGAAATCTGGTTTGAAATCCATCATGAAGGGAGCTTGAAAGTCATCACTCCATTCTAACAACTAAAAATCTGAAAAACTAAAAACATAAAACTCATTTTAAATCTATCGGAGAACTGAGATCACAGGGCAAATCACTGACCCAAAATTGAATAAACAGCTGATCAGCTACATACATCACAACTTTTCTGAGCAGAGACCCATGAGCAAAAACCAGTACTGCAATATGAAAATGTAAACTGTAATTGGCAAATTGCTGGATACTCAGTGTGAAAATTTCGGAGAGTTAAAAATTCTAGGAGGTACCAGCCTTGGGGAGCACATACTTTTGTGTTTTTACTTTCAGAAACTATTACGTTCTCACAGGTACAATCAGGGAGAAACCACCTTATGATTCTGTCAGGAGGAGGGGAAAATAGTCATTTGAAATATACCAGAGCATTCTGTTCTTCTTAACAAGGACTGCCCTCAAGAAAAACTATTTTACTAGAGCTTAACTGACCTGGGAGTGTCAGGGTGGGGAGAAGCATCTAGCTCTCGCTCCTTCTAGCTTTCCAAATTGGGGAATAGAAATAATTCAATCCAGGCCTCTAGCCAGTCCTTTGTCCCACCTAAAGTGGTGGGAGGATAAAAACACTTTTGAGTTTTACAATTCAAGGGCACAGTGTCACTAAAAGACTGTGACATAATTATAGTACTATGAGATGTTTTCTGCATTCCCATTTAGTGTATTACTAAAGCCTCACAGTTCTTTTTACCTAGTACATTATGTGTAGCTTTCATTAAAAAAAATTACTAAAGGACATAAAACACAGTTTCAAGAGATAGATCAAGCATTAGAATCAGAGTATACTATGGAATTTGGGGATTAGACAAATAATTTAAAATAACTAGATTTGTATGCTAAGGTATCTAGAGGAAAAAGTAAACAACACACAAGAATATTTAGGTAATATAAACAGAGAAATGGAGATTCTAAGAAAGAATTCAAAAAAGAAATGCTAACATTGTAACAGCAATGGAGAATGCTTTTGATAAATTTATAAGTAGACTAGACACAGCTGAAGAAAGAATCTCTGAGTTTGAGTACATGTCAATAAAGTCTTCTTAATTGAAAGGCAGAGAAAACTGAAAAAAATGAAAGAGAATATCCAAAAACAGTGGTGGAAACTATGAAAGTTTAAACGTATGTGAAATAAGAATACTAGAAGGAGAATTGAAAAAAAGAACAGAAGAAATATTTGAAGTAATAATGACTGAGAATTCCCCCAAATTAATGTCAAAAACGAAATCAGATCTGGGAAGCTCCGAGAATGCCAAACAAGATAACTATGAAAACAAACCAAACCAAACCAAACCAAAACAAAACCAAAACAAAACAAACACAACCCCCCCCCCCCACAAAAACAGTCCTGAAAGAACTTCGGGGTGAGGGCAGACAGAAAGCCATTACCTATGGAGTATAAAAGATAAAAACTGCATATCATTTCTCCTTAGGAACCATACAAGCAAGAAGAGAACCAAGTGAATATTTAAGAAGTATTGAGGGGTGCCTGGGTGGCTCAGTCAGTTGAGCGTCTGACTCTTGATTTCGGCTCAGGTCATGATCTCACAGTTTGTGAGTTCAAGCCCCATGTCAGGCTCTGTGCTGACAGCACGGGTCCTGCTTGGGATTCTTTCCCTCCATCTCTCTCTCTCTCTCTCTGTCCCTCGGCTTGCTTTCTCTCTCTCTTCCAATCTCAAAATAAATAAACATTTAAAAAAAGAAATATTGAGAAGAAAACAGCACCAACTCACAATTCTGTATCTTACAAAATTATCTCTCAAAGGTGAAGGAGTATATACTTTTTCAGACAAATAAATATTGAGGGACTTTGTTGTAGTAGCCATATCTCTCAAGAAATATTTTTAAAACTCCTCAGGAAGGAAAATGATATGGGTTGGAACATGGACCTACATAAAAGAAGAGCACTAGAGAAAGAAAAAGTGAAAGTAAAATAAAATCCTTCATTTTTCTAATAATTAATCTAATAGATAACAGTTTTGTCAAAAATAATATCAGTGATGAATTTAATAACGATAACATGTATAACTGAAATGAATGACAGCAATGGTATAAGGGATTCGACAGAGGAATCAGCCATACTTTGTTATATAATGTACTTATACTACCTATGAAGTAGTATAGTATATCTGAATGTAAAATTGGAGTAGCTATACATGCAAAATTTGGGGCAATCACTAACATAAATTTAAAAAGAAGTATAATTGATATACGGATAAAAGAAAAGGAATCATAAAATGTTTAATTAAAACCACAAAAGACAGAGGAAGTGAAAGACAAAAATAGGAATGAAGAACAAGTTCAACAAATAGAAAACAGTAACATGTGCTATACATTAATCCAACTATAATTACAATTATTTTTTAATTTAAATTTCAGTATAATTAACACACAGTATTATATTAGTTTCAGGTATACAATATAGTGATTCAGCAATTCCATAGATTACCCAGTGCTTATCATATCATGACAAAGGCACTCCTTAATCCTCATCACCTATTTAACCTATCTCCCTATCCCTGCCCCTCTGGTAACCATCAGTTTGCTTTCTATAGTTAAGAGTCTGTTTCTTGGTTTCTCTCTTTTTTCTTTGCTCATTTGCTTTGTTTCTTAAATTCCATATATAAGTGAAATCATATGGCATTTGTCTTTCTGACTTATTTCACTTAGCATAATACTCTCTAGCTCCTTCTGTGTTGTTTCAGATGGCAAGATTTCATTCCTTTTTATGGCTGGATAATATCCCATTATATGTATATGTGTGTGTATCTAATATGTATATATATGATATATAGAGATATATTTATAATGTATGTGTATATGCACATGTATATGTATAAACATACCTTTTCTTTATCCATTTATCAATTGATGGACACTTGGGCTGCTTCCATAATGTGGCTATTGCCCACATTATTTCTATAAACATAAAGGTGCATGTATCACCTTGAATTACTGGTTTTGTCTCTTGAGGGTAATTACCCAGTAGTGCAATTGCTGAATCATAGGGTAGTTCTATTTTTAGCTTTTTGAGGAACCTCCATACTGTTTTCCAGAGTGGATGTACCAGTTTGCATCCCATCAACAGTACAAGAGTTTTCCCCTTTCCGTGCATCCTTGCCAACACTGTTGTTTATTGTGTGGTTGATTTTAGCCATTCTGACAGGTGTGAAGTGATATCTCATTGTAGTTTTGATTTGCATTTCCCTAATGATGAATAGTGTTGAGCATCTTTTCATGTGTCTGTTGGCCATCTGGATGTCTTCTTTGGAGAAATGTCTGTTAATGCCTTTGAACATTTTACAATTGGATTATTTGTTTTTTGGGTGTTGAGTTGTCTGAGTACTTTATAAATATTGGATACTAACCTTTTATCAGATATGTCATTTGCAATTATCTTCTCTCATTCAATGTGTTGTCTTTTAGTCTTGTTGGTTGTTTCTTTCACTGTGCAGAAGCTTTTTATTTTGATAGAATCACAATAGTTTATTGTTGCTTTTATTTTCCTTGCTTCAGGAGACATATCTAGTAAAGTGTTGCTATAGCAATGTCAGAGAAATTCCTCCCCGTGCTTTCTTCTAGATATTTATGGTTTCAGGTCTCCATTTAAGCCTTTAATCTTTTTTTTTTTATTTTTTTTTGTATATGGTGTAAGAAAGTGGTATAATTTCATTCTTTTCCTTGTAGCTGACGGGTTTTCCCAACACCATTTGTTCAAAATATTGTCTTTTTCCCATTGGATATTCTTTCCTGCTTTGTTGAAGGTAATTAATCATATAATTGTGGGTTTATTTCTAGGTTTTCTATTCTGCTCCATTGATCTATGTGTCTATTTTTGTGCCAGTACCATACTGTTTTGATTACTACAGCTTTGTAATATAATTTGAAATGTGGAATTCAACAATTACTTTAAGTATCAGTGGTATAAATATAGAAGTTAAAAAACAACAGATTTTTCAGAATAGATAAAAAAACAAAGGCCCAGGGGCACCTGGGTGGCTCATTCAGTTGAGTGTCCAACTTTTGATTTCTGTTCAGGTCATGATCTCATGATCTGAAAAATAAGCCCTATGTTGTGCTCCATGCTGAGCCTGGAGCCTGCTTGAGATTCTCTCTCTCTGTTGGGATGCTGGGTGACTCAGTTGGTTAAGCATCCGGCTCTTGTTTTAGGCTCAGTTCATGATCTCATGGTTTATGAGCTTGAGCCCCATATGGGGCTCTGTGCTGACAGTGTGGACCCTGCTTGGGACTCTTTCTCTCCCTCTCTATGCCTCAAAATAAACAGATAAACTTAAAAAAAAGATTCCCTCTCCCTCTGCTCCCTCCCCCACTCATTCTCTCTCTGTCTCTCTGTGTCTCTCTCTCTCTTTTCTCTCTCTCTATCTCTCTGTCTCTCTGCTGTCATAAAAAAACAAAAATAAATTTAAAAACAAGGCTAATTACATGTTGTTTACAAGAAATCCAGTTTAAGGTTGCCTGAGTCGCTGTTTGTTGGGAAAAGATCATGATCTCATTGCTCGTGAGTTCAAGCCCTGCATAGGGCTCTGTGCTGACAGCCTGCTTCAGATTCTGTGTCTTCCTCTATCTCTGCCCTTCCCCCACTCTTGTTTTGTTTTTATGTCTCTCAAAAATAATAAAATATTTTTTTTAATTTTTTTTCAACGTTTATTTATTTTTGGGGGGACAGAGAGAGACAGAGCATGAATGGGGGAGGGGCAGAGAGAGAGGGAGACACAGAATCGGAAACAGGCTCCAGGCTCTGAGCCATCAGCCCAGAGCCCGACGCGGGGCTCGAACTCATGGACCGCAAGATCGTGACCTGGCTGAAGTCGGACGCTTAACCGACTGCGCCACCCAGGCGCCCCAATAATAAAATATTTAAAACAATTTAATTAAAAAAAGAAAAAAAAAAAAAAGAAAAAAAAGAAAAAAAAAGAAAAAAATAAAAAATAAAAATAAAGAAAAAAGAGATCCACTTTAAATATAGACACATGTATATTAAAACCAAAAGGATGAATAAATATATACTAAGATAAAGTTAAGATAGATAAAAGCTAGAGTAGCTATATTAATTTTAGAGCAGACTTCAGAGCAAGAAAATTATAAGGAATACATAAAGTCATTACATAATGATAAAGGGGTCAATTCAACAAGAAGACATAACGTGTATGCACCTGACAGCAAAGCATAAAGATACATGAGGGAAAAACTGCCAGAGTTGCAAGGAGAAATAGATTAAATCACTATTACAATTGGAAACTTCAACACCCTTTGTTAGTAATAACCAGATCCATTAGGCAGAAAATCAGTAAGTACATAGTTAAACTGAACAGCATTATCAATTAAGTAGATATAATTGGCATATATAGAATCATACATGAAAGTAGGATGGGCATTATCGTTAAGCTCACATGGAACATTCATCATGATAGACCACATTCTGGGTCATAAAAAACACCATACCAAGTTTAAAGATATAAAAGTTATACAGTGTATGCTTTTAGACAAAAATGGAATTAAACCAGAAATGAAAAACAGAAAGATAACTGGAAATTCTCAAAACACTTGGAGATTAAACAACACACTTCTAAATAGCACATGGGTCAAAAAAATATCAAGATAAATTTAAAAGTATTTTAACCTAATAAAAATGAAAACACAACTTATCAATATCTGTGGGATGTAGTGAAAGCAGTGCTTTCAGGCCAGTTTATAAAATTCATTGCATATTTTGCAAAAATAAGAAACAGCTAAAATAACTAATTTAACTTCTTACCTTTGGAAACTCTAACAAGAACAAATTAATTTAAAGAAAGAAGAAAAAAATATTTCAACAGATGAGTGAAATCTTAAACAGGAAATCATTAGAGAAAAATCAAATAAACCCAGGGTTGACTGTCTTAAAATATCAATACAATTTATAAAACTTTAGCCAAGGTAACTAAGAAAGAATATAGAATAGTCAAATTACTAATCTCATAAATGAAAAAGAGAGATCACTGAAAAATTGTATGAACATTTAAAAGACAATAACTACTGTCAGCAATGCTATGGCCACATGTTTTATAACTTAGATGAAATAGGCCAATTCCTTTAAAGAGAGAATCTGTCAAAGCTTACACAGGAAATATACAATCAGAATAGACCTCTGTCTATTAAAAACTCGAATCAATAATTGATAACCTTTCAAAACAGAATGTACCAGGGCCAAATGGTTTCTGTTGAATTGTACCCAATAATCAAGGTAGAAATTCTCTCAGTTCTCTACAATCTCTTTCAGATGATAGAGGAAGAGGGATTACTTCATAAGTAATTTTTGAGATCAGCATGACCTTAATAGCAACACCACACAAAACACTACAAGAAAATAAAACTGAAGAAAAATAACTCTGATGAACATAGATGTAAAAATCCTCAACAAAATATCAAATCAAATTCAACAATGTATAAAAATAATTATACATTATGACCAAGAGGGCTTTATTCCAGGCAAGTAAGGTTGCTTCAATATTCAAAAATCAATTAATGTAAAGCATCACATCAATAGACTAAAGGAAAAAAAGCACAGGGATATCTGGGTGGCTCAGTGGGTTAAGCATCCGACTTCAGCTCAGGTCCTGACCTTGCAGTTCAGGATCTTGAACCCCGTGTTGGGCTCTGTGCTGACAGCTCAGAGCCTGAAGCCTGATTCGTATTCTGTATTTCCATCTCTCTTTACCCCTCCCCCACTTTTGCTCTGTGTCTCTGTCTCTCTCAAAAATAAACAAAAAAAAAATAGAAAATGCACATAATTTCATCAATATATGTAGAAAAATCATTTGACAATATCCAATGCTTATTCATTTTAAAAAAGCTGTCAGTAAACTAGGAATAAAGAGGAACTTTCTCATCATAACAAAAGACATCTACGAAAGCCTTACAGTTAACATCATACTTAAAAGTGAGAAACTAAAAGTTTTCCCACTAAGGTCAGGAACAAGACAAAGATACCTTCATTCACTACTCTTTTTCAGTATCATTTTGGAAGACTTCATTAATTTAATAAAACAAGTAAAAGGTATACAGATTAGGAGGAAGAAATAAAACTTTGTTCACTGGTGATATGGTTGTTTATGTAGAAAATCTGAAAAAGTTAACAAGAAACTTCTGAAACTAAAAAGCAATTAGGGCAAGGTTTTGGAAAATAAGGTTAATATTATAAAAGTCAATTCATGTTTTATATACCAGCAGTGAACGAGTGGCATTTGAAATTTAAAAAAATACCATTTGAATTACATTATCTACCCCCAAAATTAAATATTTAGGTATAAATATGTCAAAAATATGTACAACATCTAGATGAAGAGAAGTCCAAAACTCTGATGAATGAAATCAAAGAACCAAACAAAGATAGTCCACGTTCATGGATAGGACTGAATATTGTTAAGATGTCAGTTATTTCCAATTTGATCTATAGATTCAATTCTACCCTAATCAAAATTATAGCAAGTCATACTTTTGTCTATTGATAAATTCATTATAAAATCTATATGGAAAGGCAAAAGACCCAATAAAATATTGAAAAAGGTAAAAGAGTTGGAGAACTAACACTACCCACCATCAAGACTTGGTATAAAGCTACAGTAATCAAGGCAGTAAGGTATTAGTGAAAGAATAGGCAAATAGACAAATAGATCAATGGAACAGGATAGAAAGCCCAGAAATAGACCCACAAAAATATAATCACCTCATCTTTGACAAAGGAACAGAAGCAATAAAATAGACAAAAAGTAGCCTGTTCAACAAATGATACTGAAATAATTGAATATACACATGCAAAAGAAAAAGAAAAATAAAGATCTAGCCTCAGACCATACAACTTCACAAGAATCAACCCCAAAAATAATCATATCTAATTGTAAAATGCAAAAGGGTAAGACATCTAGAAGATAACAAGCAAAAATTTAGATGAGATTGGGTTTGGCAATAAGTTTTCAAATATAATATCAAAGACATAATCTATTAAATAAATAATTTATAAACAGTACTTCATTAAAATTAAACACTTTCCTTGGCGAAAGACACTGCAAAGAGAAATAGAATATTAAGTACAAACTGGAAATATTGTAAAAAATTTCAAAAGACATATCTGATTAAGTAGTATTATCCAAAATATATGAAGAACTCTTAAAACTTAACAAGTAAATGAACAACCTGATTTAAAAATGAGCTAAATGATGACAGCTCACCATATGTGTGTGTGTGTGTGTGTACATATATATATATATATATATATAGGTGGCAAATAAGCATGTGAAATAATGCTCACCATTACATGTAATTAGAGAAATGAAAATTAAAACAATTGGGTACCATTATACACATATTAGAATGACAAAAATCTAAGACACTGATAACACTAAATACTAGGGAGGATATGGAGAAACAAGAACTCATTCATTGCTGATGTCAATGTAAAATAATACAACTTTGGAAAACAGTTTGGCAGTTTGGCAGTTTCTTACAAAACTAAACATTGTACCATATGATCAAACAATCATGCTCTTTGGTATTTATCCAAATTAGGTTGAAAACATATCTACCAAAACATTTGTACATGAACGTTTATTGCAGATTTATTCACAATTGCCAAAACTTGGAGGCAACTAAATGTACTTCACTATCTAAATGGATAAATAAATTTTTCATACATCCCGCCAATGGAATATTTATTCGGTAATAAAAAGAAATCAGCTATCAGGTACAAAAAGGCATGAAGGAAACTTAACGCATATTACTAGTGAAGGAATCCAATCTTAAAAGGTTATATTCTGCACATTTCAACTATATGTCATTCTAGAAAAGACAAAACTATGGAGACACTAAAAATAGGAAGAGCACAGAGGATTTTTAGGGCGGTGAAATTGTTCCGTATGATATTGTAATGGTGGATACATGTCTTTCACTTTTGTCAAAACCCATAGAATGTACATCAAGAGTGAATCTTAGTGTGGGGTTTTGGTGATAATTAGGTGTCAATGGACCATCACAGATTGTAAACAATGTATCACTTTAGTGATGAAGTTGAAAGTGGGAGATGCTGTCCATGTGTAGGAGCATAGGCTACATGAGAACACTCTGTGTTTTCTTTTTAATTTTTTAATGTTTACTTATTTATTTTTGAGATAGAGGGGGAGTGTGAGTAGGGGAGGGGCATAGAGAGGGAAGGAGAGACACAGAATCCCAAGCAGGCTCTGCAGTGTCAGCACAGAGCCCAATGTGGGGCTTGAACCCACGAATTGTGAGATCATGACCTGAGTTGATATCAAGAGTTGGATGCTTCACTGACTGAGCAACCCAGGTGCCCCAAAACACTCTGTTTTCTGATGATTTTTTCGGTGAAAAGAAAATCACACTAAAATGGTCTGCTTTTTAAATTACATTTAGTTTATTTTTTAAATTTACATCAAAGTTAGCATATAGTGCAACAATGATTTCAGGAGTAGATTCCTTAATGCCCATACCCATTTAGCCCATCCCCCTTCCACAACGCCTTATATTATTTATGTTTCCCTTCCCTTATGTTCATCTGTTTTGTATCTTAAAGTCCTCATATGAGTGAAGTCGTATGATATTTGTCTTTCTCTGGCTGACTACATTAAAATAGTCTATTAAAAAACTTTAAAAATAATTATATTAGGCAAAGAGAATAGCAAATTTAATATGTTCAAAAGATAGAAAGGCTATGAGGCTTGAACAGGAAAAGCAATAGGTGGCTCAGTCAGTTAAGCACCTGACTTCGGCTCATGTCATGGTCTCATGGTTGGTGAATTCAAGCCCCATGTCGGGCTCTGTGCTGACAGCTCAGAGCCTGGAGCCTGCTTTGGATTCTCTGTCTCTTTCTCTCTCTGTCCCTTCCCCTTTCATGTTCTGTCTCTGTCTCAAAAATAAATATCAAAAAAAAAGAAATTGCTATAGGTATGCCAACCTTCAGCAACCAAGACCCTGATCAGTCAGCAACCGCAAAATCTTCCACCAGTAAAAAAGGTTACAATTCACACTAGAATGTATTATGCTAAGTGAAATAAATCAGACAGAAAAAGACAAATACCTTAGGATTTCACTTATATGTGGAATGTAAAAAAAAAAAAATAGACGAAGGAACAAAAAGTCACACAGCCCCTTAAATACATAGACAAAAGTGGTAGTTGCCAGGGGGGAAGTAATGGAGGGATTGGCAAAATAGGTAAAGGAGATTAAGAGGTACAAACTTCTGGTTATAAAATAAATAAGTCACGGAAATCAAAAGTACAGCATAAGGAATATGATCAATAATATTAGAATAACTTTATATGGTAACAGGTGCTAATGATACTAATCTTGGTGAACATTTTGTAATGTATATAACTGTCAAATTAATACATCTGAAACTAGTATAATATTGTAGGTCAACCAATTTCTAATTAAAAAGGATTATGAATCACTGAAGGCACAAAAATTGTCTGCATTGTTGGCCCATAAATCATTTTTAAATTAAGGTATGTACAGTTTCTTTTTTTACTTAATGATATTGCACATTTAAAAAAACTAGAGTATAAGGTAAACATATTTTAATTTATTAAAATTTTATTTAAATCCAAGTTAGTTATCATATAGTGGAATAATGGTTTCAGGAATCGAATTTAGTGATTCATCTCATACATATAAGACCTAGTGCTCATCCCAACAAATGCTCTCCTTAAGCCCATCAATCATTTAGCCCATCCCCACACCCAACACCCCTCCAGCAACCCTCAGTTTGTTCTCTGTATTTAAGAGTCTCTTATGGTTTGTCTCCCTCTCTCTTTTTATATTATTTTCCTTCCCTTCCCCTATGTTCATCTGTTCTATTTCTTACATTTCACACATGAGTGAAATCATATGATATTTGTCTTTCTCTGACTAACTTATTTTACTTAGCATAATACATTCTAGTTCCACCCACATCATTGAAAATTATAAGATTTTATTATTTTTGATCACCAAGAAATATTCCATTATATATAGATATAGGTGATATAGATATAGAAGATACAGATAGATATCACATCTTTTTTTATCCATTTGTCGGTTGATGGATATTTGGGTTCTTTCCATAATTTGGCAATTGTTGATAGTGCTGCTATAACCATTGGGGTGAATGTAACCCTTAAAATCAACATTGTTGTATCATTTGGATAAATACCAAAGCATATTTGGTATTGGACAGTTGCTGGGTAATAGAGTAGCTCTATTTTTAATTTTTTGAAGAACCTCCATACTGTTTTCCAGAATAGCTACAGCACTTCGCATTCCCACCAGCAGTGCAAAAATGTTCTCCTTTCTCCACATCCCCATCAATATCTGTTGTTTCCTAAGTTGTTAATTTTAGCCATTCTGACGAGTGTGAGGTGGTATGTCATTGTGGTTTTGATTTTTATTTCTCTCATGATAAATGATGTTGAACATATTTTCATGTGTCATTTAGCCATCAGGATATCTTTTTTTGAACAAGTGTCTGTTCATGTCATTTGCCCATTTTTTCACTGGATTATTTGTTTTTGTGTGTGTGTTGAGTTTGATAACTGGTTTATAGATTTTGGATACTAACCCTTTATCCAATATGTAATTTGAAATATCTTCTCCAATTTCAGCAATTGCCTTTTTAGTTTTCTTGACTGTTTCTTTGTGCAGAAAATTTTTATCTTGATGAGGTCCCAATACTTACTGTTTGCTTTTGTTTCCCTTGCTTCTGGAGACATGTCTAATAAGCAGTTGCTGCAGCAGAGGCCAAGGAGGTTATTGTGTGTTTTCTTCATAGAAATTTGATGTTTTCTTGTCTTACATTTAAGTCTTTCATCCATTTTGAGATCATTTTTGTGTATGGTGTAAGAAAGTGGTTCAGGTTCATTCTTCTGTTTCTGTCCAGTTTTCCCAGCACCATTTGCTTGAAAGACTATTTCATTTGGATATTCTCTCCTGCTTTGTCGAAGATTAGATGACCATATATTTGTGGGTCCATTTCTGGGTTCTCTATTCTGTTCCATTGATCTGAGTGTCTGTTTTTGTGCCAGTACCATGCTATCTTGATGACTACAGCTTTGTAATACAGCTTGAAGTCTGCAATTGTTATGCCTCCAGCTTTCTTTTTCTTTTTCAACATTACTTTGGCTACCTGGGTCTTTTCTTGTTCCATACAAATTTTATGATTGTTTGTTCTAGCTCTGTGAAGAATGCTGATGTTATTTTTTTTAATTTTTTAAAATCTTTATTTTTGAGACAGAGAGAGACAGAGTGCAAGTAGGGGAGGAACAGAGAGACACACACACACACAGAATCCAAAGCAGGCTCCAGGCTCCAAGATGTCAGCTCAGAGCCTGACGTGGGTCTTAAGCTCACAAACTGAGATATCATGACCTGAGTTGAAGTTGGATGCCCAACCTACTGAACCACCCAGGCACCCTGCTGGTGTTATTTTAATAGGGATTGCATTGCATTGAATGTGTAAATTGTTTTGGGTAGTATAAGCATTTTAATAATATTTGTCCTTCCAATCCATGAGCATGGACTGTTTTTAAATTTCTTTGTGTCGTCTTCAATTACTTTCATAAACTTTCTATAGTTTTCAGCAAAAAGTTCTTTTACCTCTTTACTTAAATTTATCCCTAGGTATCTTATGGGTTTTGATGAAATTGTAAATCAGATTAATTCCTTGATTTCTCTTTTCACTGCTTCATGATTGATGTATAGAAATGCAAGTTATTTCTGTACACTGATTTATATCCTGCATCTTTGCTGAATTCATATATCAGTTCTAGCAGTTTTTTGGTGGAGTCTTTCAAGTTTTCCACAAAGAGTATCATGTCATATGTGAAGACTCAAAGTTTGAATTCTTCCTTACTTATTTGGATGCTTTTTATTTCTTTTTGTTTTTGATTACTAAGGCTAGGACTTCCAACACTACGTTGAACAACAGTGATGAGATTGAATGTCCTTGTCCTTTTTCTGATCTTATGGGGGAATCTCTGTTTCTCCCCATTGAGGATGATATTAGCTGTGGGTCTTTTATATATGGCCTTTATGATCTTGAATTATGTTCCTTCTATCCCTACTTTCTTGAGGGTTTTTATCAAGAAAGTTTGCTGTATTTTGTCAAATACTTTTCCCGCATCTATTTTTAGGAGCATGTGGTTCTTTTCCTTCCTTTTATTAATGTGATGTATCACATTGATTGATTTGCAGATATTGAACCAGCCCTGCAGCCCAGGAATAAATCCCACTTGATTGTGGTGAATGATTCTTTTAATATAATGTTAGATTTGATTTGTTAGTATCTTGTTGAAAAGTTTTGCATCCATGTTCATCAGGGAATTGTCTAATTCTTCTTTTTAGTGGGATCGTTGTCTGGTTTTGGAATCAACGTAATGTTGGCCTCATAAAATGGGTTTGGAAGTTTTTCTTCTATTTCTACTTTTTGTAATAGCTTCAAAAGAATAAATGTTCTTCTTTAAATGTTTTGTAGAAATCCCCTGGAAAGCCATCTGGTCCAGGGCTCTTGTTTGTTGGGTGATTTTTGATTACTGATTCAATTTCTTTGCTGGTTATTGGTCTGTTCAAGTTTTCTATTTCTTCCTGTTTCGGTTTTGGAAGTTTATATGTTTCTAGGAATTGGTCCATTTCTTACAGATAGCCCAATTCTTTGGCATTAATTACTCATAATATTCTTATTATAGTTTGTATTTCTCCAGTTTTGGTTGTGATCCCTCCTTTTTCATTCATGATATTATTTATTTGGATCCTTTCCTTTTTCTTGTTTGATAAATATTTTTATAGGTATATCAATTTTGTCATTCCTTTCAAACCCAGCTCATGGTTTCATTGATCTGTTCTATGGTTCCTCTGCTGATTTGGGGCTTTATTTGCTGTTCTTTTCAGTGTAAGTTTAGTTTGTGTATTTGAGACATTTCTTCCTTCTCTCTTTTTTTTTATGTTTATTTATTTATTTTGAGAGAGAGAGACTGGGCGGAGGGGTGTCAGAGAGAGAGATCCCAAGCAATATCCACACCGGCTGCATGCAGAGCCTGATGCAGGGTATGGACTCATGCACCATGAAATCATGACTTGATCAAATATCAAGAGTTGGACACTAAACTGAGCCACCCAAGCGCCCCTGAGACATTTCTTCCTTCTTTAGGAAGATCTGAACTGGTATACATTCCCACTTATGACCACCTTTGCTGAATCCCAAAGGTTTTGAACTGTCATGTTTTCATTTTCATTGGCTTCCATGTCCTTTTTTATTTCCTCTCTAATTTCTTGGTTAACTCATTCATTCTTTAATAGGATGGTCTTTAAACTCTGAGTATTTGTGGTCTTTCCAATTTTTTTTCTTGTGGTTGATTTTGAATTTCATAGTGTTGTAGCCTGGAAATATGCATGGTATGATCTTGATCTTTTTGTATTTGCTGAGGGATGATTTGTGAACCAGTATGTGATCTATTCTGGAGAATGTTCCATGTGCACTCAAGATGAATGTGTATTCTCCTGTTATAGGATGAAATATTCTGAATATATCCATTAAGTCCATCTGGTCCAGTGTGTCATTCTTGTTGATTTTCTGCTTATATGATCTGTTCATTGCTGTAATACCAACTTTTATGATATTATTATCAGTGAGTTATTTTTAATGCTTGTGATGAGTTGATTTATATATTTGTATGTACCAAGTTGGGGGCACAAATATTTACAATTATTAGATCTTGGTGGATAGACCCTTAATCATGATATAATGCCCTTCTTCATCTCTTGTTACAGTTTTTGTTTTAAAATGTAGTTTTTATGACATAAGTATGGCTACTCTGGCTTTCTTTTAACATCCATTCGCATGACAGATGGTTCTTTATCCCTTTACTTCCTATCTGCAGGTGTCTTTAGGTTTAAAATGGGTCTCTTGCAGGCAGTATATAGATGGGTCTTTTTTTTTATCCATTCTGATGATACCCTATAAACATAACAATTATATGCACTGAGAAACCAAAAAAAATATATTTGACTAAATTTATTGTATCATTTGATTTATTGCAGTGTTCTGCAACCAAACCCACAATATCTCTGAACTCTGTCTATAGACTGTAGTTATTAGTCAGTGCAATTAAATAAAATGAAACAAGTAAAGTATACAAATCAGAAAGGAAAATTTTATTTAACCCGATTGTAAATGATATGGCTACATATCTGGACAACTAAAAGAATCCATGGAAAAACTCCTAAGACAAATAGGAAAATTAAATAAATTATTAGGTGAAGCAACTAATTTATAAAAATAAATACTCATGAATAAAAAGAAATACTAATTTGAATATGTAAAGTAAAAGAATATCCCATTTATGAAATAAAATTTTAAATTGACTATAAACGGCTAATTTTAGAAGTAGGAAAAAAATATACAAAATGTCCCTGGATCATCCTTTAGTGCCAGAAAGCAAGTGCTTAAAAAAAAAATACTTAAAATGATGTTAATATATCAAAGGAATGTGGAAGCCAACAAAAAGCACTCCCAAAGCCCAAAGCTATAAGAATTTGAAAACTATAGTAATAATGAATAATAAATGAAAACATAAAATAACCCAAAGTATAAAAAATATACTTCAGTCTATACTAATATAAATAAATTATTGGATAAGGTAATGAGGAAGAAAATACAAACTTCAGTGAGAAAGTATTTCAAGTAATTTATGGAAATTCTAACTCCATGGAGGTAGACCATAAATCTCCTCTCCCTAAATATGGAATGCACATGTCAACTTCCTTCCAGACAGTATATCTTTGATAGGGAAAAAAGAGTAACTTTACAGTAAAAAAAAAAAAAACAAAAAACTGACAAACACTACCTGAGGCAAATTATCAATGTTAATATCATCAGTGATAAGTCAATTATGTTGACAATATGTACCTTTAATATAATGTGATGAAAATGGCTCTTCATTTATGTGGTCTTGCCTCCAAAAGTGCAAAACCCTAATCTATTCATGAGAAAAACACCATGCGAATTCCAGTTGAGGGACACTCTACAATATATGTGACAAGTACTTCTAAAAACTTTTAAGGTCATCAAAAATAAGTAGAGTCTAAAAAACTGTCACAGCCAAGAGGTGTTTAAAGAAATACGATGATTAAATGTAAGATGTATCTGGGATGGAATTATGGAACATGAAAATGAGGTGAGGTAAAAATCAATGAAATATGAATCAACTATGCACTTTAGCTGATCAGTATTTATTCATTAATTGTGACAAATAATAGTGGTAATGTAAGATATTAATAGTAGGAGAAGCTGCATCTGGGTATGCAAAAAGTTTTATTTCAATAAACCTAAAACTACACTAAAATAAATAAATTGTATATTAACATAAAATTATATATATATATTTATACTTTCTTATAATATATTGTATAGTATGTAATATATATAATTTACATATTTTTATGATGTAATATATAAGAATATATAGAAGGAAAATATAAGCCTAACAAGAAATATATAGAGCTTATATGAGAAAGATAGAATACTTTAAAGATGCTCAAATGGACTTAAAAACAGGAAAATATATGGTCTCATAAAAGAAGACTTAAATTCATAAATATTCCACTCATCCCAAAGTAAATTTATAAATTTTAGTCATTCTAATAAATTTATTGTCTGGTTCATTTTCCACTTGTAGATCTCAGAATTTATAAGTAATTTTAATGCTTCTTTTTCTGACAGTTATAGTAGGCATTGCTCTTCTAATGGAACAAAGTTGCTGTAACAGTCAGAAAAGGAGCATTAAAATATTTGATATAATCTATAAGGACTATTTTAGTAAATATTAAGGTAACTGGGTAGCTTATGGGAATATATTATATTAGTTCCATTACCAACTGACAAATCAGGACAAATTCAAAATTAGTATGAGATTGACAACTATTTCTGAGGTGGTAACATAAAGATTGCCACAGACCCACTTCCAGGAAAAACAAAGCAAAGTTGTTGAAAACTATATTTGAAACCCCAACCATTTAAAGTCTCTGGGAATTGTGTTAAGGGATCAGCACAGCAAATGAGAAAATATTCAAAAATCTACTAACACATAGTAAGTATAGTGAGAGTTTAAGACGTTTGAGACAGGACTATTCTCCCAACTCTAACGTTTTTAGTTTTTTTGTTAATTTGGTGTATAAACTGAAAAGGAAACTTACAGTATTCCTGCTCCCTCCCTCCTTTTTGCCCACCTAACCTTGAAGTAAATTCCATTATGCGTGGTCAAGAAGAAGGAATTCCCTCTCCCCGGAACTTCCAACCAAGTGTTACTATTACTTTCTAGGAAGGGCATAAAGCCAGAATTTCTCATCCCATGCACTTCCTAATTGAAGAGAATAAGTTCTTGATGACTGCAGCTGAGATATTTGGAGCTTCTTTACTCAGCCTCTACCTATAGGATGGAAGTTCTATGTCAATTGTAGCAGGCTGAGAGAACTGGGTCCTAAATACCCTCAACCTAGTTTGCCTGCAGGGCAGTTTTATGCTAACAGAAGCAAGCTGAGACCAGACACTCCTGTTCTACCCTGTGCCCAAAATAGTGGCTCACATATTTTGTCCAGGTGGAGAAGCAGTCTGTAAGAAAAAAGCTCACCAAAGTTCTCCCCAATGGAACTGACTTTATTTGAAGCAGAAGATTGGGAAGTTCAAGCCCAAGTGTGTTCTAAAAAATAATAGCTAACTAATTGCTGCTCTTCTCCCAAAGCTGTGCAAACTGAATCTGGATGACTTGATATAAACTTTAAGAAAATTACCACAACAGATTACAGGTAGACATTCCTGCTGCTGTGTGGGTGATTCAGTAATTTCACTGGAATATCCAATGCCATTACCAAAGACATTCAATCTGCAAACCAGAAAATCCATCACTGTCATGCTTAGGACCAACATCTAGATATATTCTCAACTAGCTGTCCTCTGAGTGTAGGAACTGGATTTCCAATTATTAATCTTTGTTTTTCTTTTATTTCCAGAGAAGTCTCCTTCATTAAATGCCTGACTTCTTTCACTATCCAGCAAATATCCTCCATCAAATAAGAAATGGACTTATGTTGGTCAATACAAAGAATGTATCTTTTTTCCTTTAATGAGAGGAGACAATGATTTTTTTTCTTTCAACCAAACTCAATTCAATCGTTTCTGAGTCCTCCTTCTGACCAGTCCCTGATCATGAGCTCTGTCCTTGGCCAGTTTAATATAGTTTTAGCAAGAATGCTGCTGAGTCAGTTTTGTGAAAATCCCCAACCTTGATATCTGATCAAATTACCTATCCCCCAGTCTTGATATCTTATTATCTTGATTTGCCTTCAGCAATAGTTCTATGAATTTGGTTCAGCCCAAATCCCCCTTACACCTAATGTTTCCTCTTAGCAACTTTCTATCTATTGATCCCTACTCTGTTCCTTGTCTTTGTTGTTTGTACACAGAACCGAGCCCAATCTGTCTCCTTTATTATGACACCCCAATGTATTAGTCCCCTTGAATATAGTCAGCCTTACTATCTTTAAAAATAATAGTAATACGGGGCGCCTGGTTGGCTCAGTTGGTTGAGCATCCAACTTTGGCTCAGGTCATGATCTCACAGCTCATGGGTTCAAGCCCCACATTGGACTCTGTGCAGACAGCTCAGAGCTTGGAGCTTGCTTTAGATTCTGCATCTCCTTCTGTCTCTGCCCCCTCGCTGCTCGCACTCTGTCTCACTCTGTCTCTCAAGAATAAATAAATCAAAAAAATTTTAATAATAGTAATAATAATTCATTCTAATTAAGAGCAAGATAAAATATAGGCCAGCAAGTTTACCAAAGAG